>NC_091989.1:87755007-88457166 GCF_044704955.1 Pristiophorus japonicus | reverse complement strand
CCCTCCCCCCCTCCCTCTCTCTCTCTCCCTCCCTCCCCCTCTATCTCTCCCCCCCCCTCCCTCTCTCCCTCCCCCCTCCCTCTCTCTCTCTCCCTCCCCCCCTCCTCTCTCTCTCTCTCCCCCTCCCTCTCTCTCTCTCTCTCTCTCCCTCTCTCCCCCCCC
The DNA here is from genome assembly GCF_044704955.1 of Pristiophorus japonicus. Taxonomy (NCBI): domain Eukaryota; kingdom Metazoa; phylum Chordata; class Chondrichthyes; family Pristiophoridae; genus Pristiophorus; species Pristiophorus japonicus. The sequence continues at coordinate 88,457,004 of NC_091989.1, read as the reverse complement.
CCCCCCCCCTCGAACCGAACCGAACCGACCCGACTCGACCCAATGCCACCTACCTGTAAATCTGGTGCTGGGGACGGGCCCTGCCCGAAGTCTTGGGCCGGCCTGTTCAGCCTTCAGTCCCGAAAGGCCTGCCTGAAGCACTTTCACACAGGTAGGAAGATGGTTTATTTAATCTTTTCTTTGTTTATAAATGTTTATTCAGGTTGGACTTATTTGTAGAAGTATAAATAAGGATTTATTGTCGAATTTAATGAGTTCCCTTCCCCCCCCTCCCCCCCCACCTCATTCTGGACGCCTAATTTGTAACCTGCGCCTGATTTTTTAATGTGTAGAACAGGTTTTTTCAGTTCTACAAAAATCTTCACTTGCTCCATTCTACTTTAGTTTGGAGTACGTTTTCACTGTGGAAACTTTGAAATCAGGACACGCCCCCTTTTGAAGAAAAAAATTCTGTTCCAAAGTAGAATTGTTCTACCTGACAAGAACTGCAGAAAAAAAATGTAGAGAATTGCGATTTCTAAGATAGTCCGTTCTCCACCAGTTGCTCCTAAAAATCAGGCGCAAATCATGTGGAAACTTGGGCCCATAGTCTTAGAATAAGGGGCTGCCCATTTAAAACTGAGATGAGGAGAAATTTATTTTCTGAGGGTTGTAACTCCATGGAATTCCCTGCCCCAGAGAGCTGTGGAGGCTGGGTCATTGAATATATTTAAGGTGGAGATGGACAGATTTTTGAGCGATAAGGGGAGGGGTAAAGGGTTATGGGGAGCGGGCAGGGAAGTGGAGCTGAGTCCACGACCCGATTAGCCATGATCTCATTGAATGGCGTAGCAGGCTCGAGGGGCCAAATGGCCTACTCCTGCTCCCAATTCTTATGTTCTTATAATTGGCAAATGAAATTCAACACTGATAAATGTAGGAAGAATAGGGAGATCACTTACTACTTGGAGGGTGCGAGTCGAGATGGGGTAGAGGAACAAAGGGAACTCAGAGTGCAAATACACAAATCGCTAAAAGTTGTGACGCAGGTTAGCAAGATCATAAAAATAAAACCAAAAGCAATAGGGTTTATTTTTAGAGGTATAGAATTGAAAAGTAGGGAAGTTATGCGAAACCTGTATCGAACCTTGGTTTGACCACACTTCGAGGACTGCGTACAGTTACCATTTATAAAAAGGATATAGAAGCACTGGAGAGGGGGCAGGAAATATTTACAAGGATGATACCAAAAGTACGAAGATATACATATCAGAAAAGGATGAACGGGCTAGGTCTCTTTTCTCTTGAAAAAAGAAGGCTGAGGAGTGAGCTAATAGAAGTCTTTAAAATTAGGAAAGGTTTTGATCGAGTGAAGGCAGAGAGAATGTTTCCACTTGTGGGGTAGAGCATAACTAGAGGCCATCAATATAAGAGAGTCACCAAGAAATCCAATAGGGAATTCAGAAGAAAATTCTTTACCCAAAGAGTGGTGAGAATGTGGAACTCGCTGCCACAGGGAGTGGTTGAAGCAAATAGTTTAGATGCATTTAAGGGGAGACTAGATAAGCATATGATGGAGAAGGGAATAGAGGGTTATGCTGATAGATTTAGATGAGGAAAGACGGGAGGAGGCTCGAGTGGAGCATAAATGCCGGCATGGACTGGTTGGGCCGAATGGCCTGTTTCTGTGCCGTTTATCCTGTGTAATTCGGAGGAAGTGAATGGAGTCAAAGGAGAAGTTGTTCAATGTGAGAACTGTTGTGTTCCTAACACAGATGAGGCTGCAGACAGGGAGGTTAAAGTAACAGTTACCTCAGTCTTTAATAAGACACTCCAGAGCCTTAGGGGCCGGCTTATATACAGTGCTCCCAAGGGATGCTGGGATCCCTTGGGACTTCAGGGGATGAGCTCCCTGGTGGGGGAACATGGGAGTGCATGCTTTACAGATACACAACATCACTGCCCCACCCGCCCCCCTCCAAAGTCAAAGTGAAAACTATTTGTAAGGTGAGCCAGTCGGGAGCCTTTCTTTCCCTGGTGGACCGCCTCGGTACAAATGTCTGTTCTGTTGTGTTGGCTGTGCCCTTGCTGGGCTGGCGTGTTGTTGGCCCTGCAGAGCTGCTAGGTGAGCCTGGCCTTGCTGGGCTGTTGGGTGTGACGGGTTCGATTTCCTGGTCCGGCGTGCTGTCGTTGATCCTTTGGGTGTGTGTTGTGGGCTCGAAAAAGGTGGTGTCTGCTGTGGGTTGTTCAGAGCAATCTGTGAATCACACCCTCGTTTGGTCCAGGTGCTTTCTGCAAATGGTCCATTGTCTAGTTTGACTACAAACACCCTATTCCCTTCTTTAGCTATCACCGTGCCCGCAATCCACTTGGGACCATGTCCATAGTTTAGCACATACACAGGGTCATTCAGATCAATTTCCCGTGACACAGTGACGTAACCACCGTTTACATTTTGTTGCTGCCGCCTGCTCTCTACCTGATCATGCAGTTTGGGGTGGACCAGCGAGAGTCTGGTTTTAAGTGTACTTTTCATGAGTAGCTCAACCAGGGGCACCCCTGTGAGCGAGTGGGGTCTCGTGCAGTAGCTGAGCAGTACTCGGGACAGGCGGGTTTGGAGTGAGCCTTCTGTGACTCGTTTAAGGCTCTGTTTGATGGTTTGTACTGCCCGCTCTGCCTGCCCATTGGAGGCTGGTTTAAACGGGGCCGAGGTGACATGTTTGATCCCATTGTGGGTCATGAATTCTTTAAATTCGGCACTGGTGAAACATGACCCGTTGTCACTGACCAGTATGTCAGGCAGGCCCTGGGTGGCAAACATGGCCCTCAGGCATTCAATGGTGGCGGTGGCGGTGCTTCCCGACATTATTTCACATTCAATCCATTTTGAAAAAGCATCCACCACCACCAGGAACATTTTACTGAGAAACAGGCCCGCATAGTCGACATGGATCCTCGACCATCTGGAGGGCCAGGACCACAAACTTAGTGGTGCCTCTCTGGGGGCGTTGCTCAACTGAGCACATACGCTGCATTGCCGTACACAGGACTCTTAAGTCAGGGTCGATACCGGGCCACTACACGTGGGATCTGGCTATCGCTTTCATCATTACTCTACCCAGGTGTGTACTATGGAGATCCGAGATGAACGTCTCCCTGCCCTTTTTTGGTAGCACTACACGGTTACCCCACAACAGGCAGTCTGCTTGAATGGACAGCTCGTCCTTTCGCCACTGGAAAGACTTGATTGGCTCTTGCATTTCAACGGAGATGCTGGCCCAGCTCCCATGCAGTACATAGTTTTTTACTCGGGACAGCAGAGGATCTTGGTTGGTCCAAGTCCTAATCTGGCGGGCCGTGACAGGTGATTTATCATTTTCAAACGCTTCCATGACCATCAACAAGTTTGCAGGCTGCGCCATTTCCACCCCCGTGGTGGGCAATGGTAGCCGACTGAGAGCATCCGCACAGTTCTCGGTGCCTGGCCTGTGGCGGATGGTATAGTTATGCACTGATAGCGCGAGTGCCCGCCTTTGTATGCGGGCTGAGGCATTAGTATTTATCCCCTTGTTTTCAGCGAACAGGGATGTGAGGGGCTTGTGATCGGTTTCCAGCTCAAATTTGAGGCCAAACAGGTATTGATGCATTTTCTTTACCCCGAACACACATATGCTAATGCCTCTTTCTCAATCGTGCTGTAGGCCTCTCGGCCTTAGACAAGCTCCTGGAAGCATAGGCGACAGGTTGCAACTTCCCTGCAACGTTAGCTTGTTGTAATACACACCCGACTCCAAACGACGACGCGTCAAATGCTAGTACAAGTCTTTTACATGGGTTATACAATACAAGCAGCTTGTTGGAGCATAAAATGTTTCTGACTTTCTCAAAAGCAATTGTATTTTTCCCCATACCCAGTTCTCACCTTTGCGCAATAACACATGTAGGGGCTCAAAAAGGGTGCTTAACCCCGGTAGGAAGTTACCAAAATAGTTGATTCCCAGGAACGACCGCATCTCCATGACGTTCTGTGGCCTGTACGCGTTCCTGATAGCCTCTGTCTTGGCATCTGTGGGCCGAATGCTGTCCGCCGCGATCTTTCTCCCCAAAAACTCCACTTCTGTTGCCATGAAGACGCATTTCGACCTCTGCAGCCGCAGCCCTACTCGATCCAGTCACTGGAGGACCTCCTCCAGGTTTTGTAGGTGCTCGGCGGTGCCCCGACCCGTGACCAATATGTCGTCCTGAAAGACCACCGTGTGTGGTACCGACTTGAGTAGGCTCTCCATGTTTTCTGGAAGATCGCTGCAGCCGACCGAATTCCAAACGGGCATCTGTTGTAGATGAACAGTCCCTTGTGCGCGTTGATGCAGGTGAGGCCCTTCGAAGACTCCTCCAGCTCCTGCGTCATGTAGGCCGAAGTCAGGTCGAGCTTGGTGAACGTCTTGCCTCCTGCCAGTGTCGCAAATAGGTTGTCTGCCTCAGGTAGCGGGTATTGGTCCTGTAGCGAGAAACGATTAATAGTTACTTTATAATCGCCGCAAATCCTGACCGTGCCATCACTTTTGAGCACTGGAACAATCGGGCTGGCCCACTCGCTGAATTCCACTTGAGAGATGATGCCCTCGTGTTGCAGCCTGTCCAGCTCGATTTCCACTCTCTCCCTCATCATTTGAGGTATCGCTCGTGCCTTGTGGTGAATGGATCGTGCGTCTGGGACCAAGTGGATCCGCACCTTCGCCCCGGAAAAGTTTCCAATGCCTGGCTCAAAAAGGGAAGGAAATTTGTTAAGAACCTGGGTACATGAGGCCTCATCGACATGTGATAGCATTCGGATGTCATCCCAGTTCCAGCGGATTTTGCCCAGCCAGCTCCTTCCAAGCTGTGTGGGGCCATCGCCCGGGACAATTCAGAGTGGCAGTTCGTGCACCGTGCCCTCGTAGGTGACCTTGACCATGGCGCTGCCCAGGACAGTGATGAGCTCTTTGGTGTATATTCTCAGTTTCATGTGGATGAGGCTCAGAGCTGGTCTGAATGCCTTGTTGCACCACAGTCTCTCAAACATCTCTTTACTCATGATGGATTGGCTAGCGAAAGTGTCCAGTTCCATGGCTACGGGTAAGCCATTCAATTTTACGTTTAGCATTATAGGTGGACATTTCATCGAAAATGTGTGCGCCCCATGTACTTCAGCATCTGCCTCCTCTCTCGAAATTGCTTTGATCCACCATGGACCGATCTTCCTCTACCACGTGGTCGTTAGCAGGTTTTGCAGAGCTTGCAGCTCGTTTGCAAACTCGTTGGAGGTGTCCCATTGTTCCACAGCTCTTGCAAACATACCCTTTGAAGCGGCATGAATAGGCTGAGTGGAACCCTCCACAACGCCAACAAGGTGTGAATTGTCTTGCATTCATTCTTTGTTGGGGCCTCTGAGTCATCTGGGTCACCTGAGGCCTGCTGGCAGTTGCAGACTCGTGGTTTCTGCCCTGTACATTTCTGCTCGCAAACACAGTTCCAGTTAATTTATGAACATTGCTAGCACTTGTGTACTGAGATTTGTTTAGTGTTATCACTGGTGAACATAAACACCTGTGCTATCGCAATGGCCTTACTGAGGGTCGGTGTCTCTACAGTGAAAAGTTTTCGTCGGCTGGTCTTGTGGCCAATGCCCAGTACCAAAATGTCTCTGAGCATTTGCTCCAGGTAGCCATCAAACTCACATTGTCCTGCAAGTCGCCTTAGCTAGGCGACGCAGCTCGCCACTTCCTGACCTTCAGATCGCTGGCATGTGTAGAACCGATACCTCGCCATCAGCATGCTCTCCCTCGGGTTAAGATGCTCCCGAACCAGTGTACACTGCTCCTCATACGACTCATCTGTGGGATTTCACCGGAGCCAGAAGATTCTTCATGAGGCTGTAGGTCGGTGCCCCACAGACTGTGAGGAGGATCGCTTTCCTTTTTGCAGCGCTTCCTTCTCCGTCTAGCTCATTGGCTACAATGTACTGGTCTAGCCCTTCGACATCGGCTTCCCAGTCCTCACCCTCCAAGAACTTCTCCAGAATGCCCACAGTTTGCTGCATCTGTGCGTTGATTCGTATTCTCGTCGCCAGTTATTGTGTTCCTAACACAGATGAGGCTGCACACAGGGAGGTTAAAGTAACAGTGACCTCAGTCTTTAATAAGACACTCCAGAGTGAGGAACAGGCCTTAGGGGCCGGCTTATAAACAGTGCTCAGGGGACTTCAGGGGATGAGCTCCCTGGTGGCGGAACATGGGAGTGCATGCTTTACAGATACACAACAAGAACAAGTTCAGCCAGGTGGATGGGGACTGATTGGGCCTCCATTCAAGGAAGAACCGGAAAGCCCTTACGCCGTCCTGGTGGGGAATGGAGGTGTCGAGGGATTGGACGTCCATGGTGAAAAGGACACAGTTAGGCCCAGAAAATTGGAAACTGCTGTGGGGCAGGGTGTCGGAAGAGTCTCGGATGTAGATAGGAAGAGACAGGACAAGGAGAGAAAAAATAGCATTCAGAAAGGAAGAAATCGGTTTCGTGGGGCAAGAACAGGCTGAAACGATGGCTCTACCATGGCAGTACTGTTTGTGGATCTTGGAAGGAGGTAGAAGCGAGCTGTGCGGGGTTGGGGCTCTATGCAGTTGGAGGCCATGGAGGGATGATCTCCAGAGGAGATGAGGCCAGCGACAGTCTTGGAAACAATGGCATGATGTTCAGTGGTGAGGTCATAATCTAGAGGGAGGTAAGTGGACGTGTCAGAGAGTTGGCATTCAGTATCCACAGGGTAGAGGTCGGTTCGCCAAACAACAACAGCGCCATTCTTGTCAGCAGGTTTAATGACAAGGTTGGGGTTGGATCTCAGAGAACGGAGTGCCGCCAGTTCAGAAGGAGCTAGGTTCGAATGAGTGAGGGGAGCAGAGCATGTGAGACAGCTGATATCACGCCGGCATTTCCCAATGATCAAATCTAGAGAGGGTAAGAGGCCAGAGGGAGCAGTCCAGGTGGAACGAGAATTCTAAAGACAGAAGAAAGGGTCTGCTGTGCAGGGTTGTGACGGGGTTGAGGGGGCAGACGCAGGGGGAGACTCCTGGCCGAAGAAGTGGGCATGGAGGCGACCACAACTGAAGAAGAGTTCAGTGCTGTGCTGAGATCGTAATTCAGTGAGGTGTGGGCATAAGGGGGATATCCTTTGGTTTGATTTCCGAGGGTAATTCCGCAAGGAATCTGTTGTAACATGTTGACTCAAACTCTAGTTTCAGTCAGAAACATTCTGCTGTTGCGTAATAATTGTAAAGACATTGCCCACGTCTTTTCACTGCTCATGCATTGATACGTTCACCTTGCTTTGTATTCATTATCATTGAAACTTGCTGAGTGTAGGCATTGTGACTGCTAACAATTATTCTCTTTCTGACCTCGCTACAGACGCATTGCTAATTGTTACAGCCCACTACTGCTTCAAACACGCTGATAACTACTTGTTCTCCACAGGGGACGTGTCATTGGACCCACGTTTCACTTCAGCTTGCCTGCACTGAATTTTGGGACGATCTCCTTTGGTGAGTATGTAACATATTAGAGCCCCATAGTGGTTGTTCGGAAAAGAAACGGATATTTGCACTGTTTAATAATGGGAAATGAAGCTGCTATTCAACTGGGATTTTCAAATTGATCTTAATTAAATGTCTGGTATAAATTTTCTCTGATACACATCCTTACCTCTTTCATGTGTGTGGAGCTGGTTGTATGTGATACATGGAAACATAGAAAATAGGTGCAAGAGTAGGCCATTCGACCCTTCGAGCCTGCACCGCCATTCAATATGATCATGGCTGATCATGCAACTTCAATACCCCATTCCTGCTTTTTCTCCATACTATTTGATCCCTTTAGCCGTAAGGGCCCCATCTAACTCCCTTTTGAATATATCTAACGAACTGGCCTCAACAACTTTCTGTGAGAGAGAATTCCACAGGTTCACAATTCTCTGAGCGAAGAAGTTTCTCCTCATCTCGGTCCTAAATTGCTTACCCCTTATCCTTAGACTGTGACCCCTGGTTCTGGACTTCCCCAACATTGGGAACATTCTTCCTGCATCTAACCTGTCCAATCCATCAGAATTTTATATGTTTCTATGAGATCCCCTCTTATTCTTCTAAATACAAGTGCTTGGTGGCTCTCAGAGCCTGATCTGTAAATTTAAGATTGTGAAGCAGGCACCTTCATTGCCACATTGGCCTTGAGCAAGTTTTATATCTTTGCTTGCCTTTCTTTGAGTTAACACAACACTTAAAGCCTGGCAGTAACTTGGGTGTGCTGGGTTCAGGCATAGTAAGTGTGACTCTTTTGCCAAGGCTGGCATAGATAATATTTTCAGTAAAATATTTAGTGACAGATAATTAGACAACAACCATTTATATTCGCATTTATGATCATTCAGTGGGCACCAGCCATTAATAATAACTGTTTTATGCCCGGCTGATTGATTATTTCATGTATTGCTCTGACAAGCCATCTGTGGGGTTTAAATTGCAGTTCTGAATGAGACACAATTCTATCATTTTTAAAGCTGGACAAACTGATCCATAAGAAGAGGTATTGTTGGATTGATTTAGATTAGTTGTGGATGAGCTGAATACCAATGTAAGAAAATCTTGTTTTTAAGGTTCATTCAGAAAAAAATAAACCGTGTCATCTTAATTATTCAATCTCCTTGCAAAAATATGAATAACCTTTGTCTCAATGGAGTAATTCACCTGGGACACAGCTCTTTGATTTGGTCAAATGCTCGCCCCACTGATAGCATATGTCCAAGGAGAGCGAAACATGTCTCCTGAGGAGCAATTGTTTGGACACTTTTACTGTTCTACTTTGAAGTCCTTCACCATCAAAGCTTTATTTCAGGATGTCTAAATAACTATGGTCCAGGCAGGTCTAATTTATAAGGTCTCTACTCCTTTATTGGTAGGCATAAGTGCGCACATTGAGTCGTCTGATACAAGAACAAGATCATGTATCCGCGCCAACAGTGCCTCTCTACCATACTTTAGTGCCTCAGCAGGGATTCCATCTGCTCCTGTAGCCTTGTTGTTCTTAAGCTGTCTTATGGTTTTTCCTACTTTGTGCAACGTTGGGGTTTTACTGAGGTGGTGGTGGGTGCATGCTGCGGGATGCAGTCGAGAACACTTGAGTCAAAGGCAGAGTCTCGATTGAGGAGATCTTCCAGCTGGCCCTGACTGCTTCAGTGTCCTTGATGAGTGTTTCCCCGTTCTTGGCCAGCAGTGGGGTGGGGCCTTGGGTGTATGGCACGTAGGTGGCCTTGACTGCGATGAAGAATCCTCGCACATGATGGTTGTCGGCCAGCTGCTGTATCTCCTGTGCTTTCTCCATCCACAACCTGTTCTTTAGGTCCTGGGTTTTTTGTTGGACCTCAGCCTTGAGCCGCCTGTAATGTTGCTTTGCTGCTCCCGAGTTGGGTTGTTGCTTCAGGCTCAGAAATGCTCTGCGCTTGCGATCTATTAGCTCTTGGATCTCCTGATCATTCTCATCAAACCAGTCCTGGTGTTTCCTGATTGAGTGACCAAGTGTCTTTTCACAGGCACTGGTTATGGAGGCCTGGAGGGCAGGCCAAGTGCTGTGGGCATTCTGCGTCTCAGGGTCATCAAGGCACGCCAGGTTAGCTGTGAGGCGCTGACTGTATAGGGTTCTCTTAGCTAGGTCTTTAAGTGCCCCGGCATTGACTTTTTTGCGGCATTGCTTCTGCTGCCCCCTCCGCTTTGGGGCTATGTTGATGTCAATGATGGATCGGATTAGGTGGTGGTCCATCCAGCAGTTGTCAGCTCCTGTCTTGGCGTGGGTGATGCGCACATCCACCAACCTGTCCTCGCTGCACAGCACTGCCCCTCAGTCATCAAGATCCACAGCGCGGCCCTGGACAGCATGGACCATTTCCCATATCTCGTGAGCCTCTTATCAACAAGAGCAGACATTGATGAGGAGATTCAACACCGCCTCCAGTGCGCCGGTGCAGCCTTTGGCCGCCTGAGGAAAAGAGTGATCGAAGATTTGAGGGCATGGTCTATCACCAAGCTCATGGTCTACAGGGCTGTAGTAATACCCACCCTCCTGTATGGCTCAGAGACATGGACCATGTACAGTAGACACCTCAAGTTGCTGGAGAAATACCACCAACGATGTCTCTGCAAGATCCTACAAATCCCCTGGGAGGACAGACGCACCAACATTAGCGTCCTCGACCAGGCCAACATCCCCAGCATTGAAGCACTGACCACACTTGATCAGCTCCGCTTGGCAGGCCACATCATTCGCCTGCCAGACACGAGACTCCCAAAGCAAGCGCTCTACTCGGAACTCCTTCATGGAAATCGAACCAAAGGTGGGCAGAGGAAACGTTACAAGGAGACCCTCAAAGCCTCCCTGATAAAGTGCAACATCCCCACTGACACCTGGGAGTCCCTGGCCCAAGACCGCCCTAAGTGGAGGAAGTGCATCCGGGAGGGCGCTGAGCACCTCAAGTCTCATCGCCGAGAGCATGCAGAAATCAAGCGCAGACAGCGGAAAGAGTGTGCAGCAAACCTGTCCCACCCACCCCTTCCCTCAACGACTATCTGTCCCACCTGTGACAGGGACTGTGGCTCTCACATTGGACTGTTCAGCCACCTAAGGACTCAATCTAAGGTTGGAAGCAAGTCTTCCTCGATTCCGAGGGACTGTCTATGATGGTGATGACGAGCAAGGGCATAGTGCTCCAGATGAGTTTGCTGAGGCAAGTGGCATCTTTACTGAGGCATGTGCTGATTTCCAGTGTCCTCTTATGGGGAGAAGGAGAGGAGAATAAAGAAGTGGGATTAAAATTACCTTTACCTGAAGTTTGGAGTGGAGGGGAGACGGTGTTCATGCAGCTCCTAGCTGAATTGTTGATTGCTAGGTCCAAAGAAAGTACTGAACATCTGTAAATGTGTTTTGGCAGGAGGCCCTCGCAGTACTGACTCACCACATGAATTGTCTAACTAGAGCAGCTCCTAGATTGCCTGACATCTGGGGCCCTGGGTAGATCAGAATGCCATATTGAACCATATTGGTGAGCATATCCATCAGCCAATGTTTTATGGTGTTTCCTCTATTACTCGATATGTCAACTGCAACAGAGATTGTCTGGGATTTTTTTCATACAGTGGATGTGGTGCCCCATGCAAGTGTTGGTACTGTGCCCCCAGGCTTTGGGCGGGGGTGGGGGGGGCGGTGGGTGGAGTGGGGTGGTGGTGGTGGGGGGTGGAAGAGGAATGTGTAAAGTCCTTACACAATACCACAAAAAAATCCACATAAGGCACATTCTATGGACAAGGTCACTCCATGACCTGAACCTTTATTCACAGGACCAAGAAGTGATGACCCTGCGTGGGACCTCCCTTTATATACCTGGATGACCAGGTGAGGAGTGACTCCCACAAGTTCACCCCCTGTGGTCAAGGTGTGCATTTCTTACGTATATACAGTATTGCAGTGTTGTTACATAAAGGTTACATACATGACATTACCTCCCCCTCAACGTCTTATTGGGATCATAGGTTAAGTCTCTCGGGTGGTCTGCGCTCTCTCGTGGAGCGCCGCAGTTGGGGCTCTGCTTGTTGAGCCTTGGTATGCGTGTCTGTCACCTGTGGTGATTCCGGCCTGTCCGGGCTGACCGCAGGGACTGTGCATGCTGCTGAATGTTCTTGTTGCTCGTTCACTGGCGGTGGTGTGAATACCATCTCATGATCTTCCTCAGATTCCTCAGTGTCCATGCTGAACCTTTTTTTTTTACTTGGTCCAGATGCTAGCGACATATCTGCCCATTGTTAAGTTTAACCACTATGACCCTATTCCCCTCTTTGTCTATTACAGTACCCTCAAACAATTTGGGCCCCAAAGCGTAATTGAGAACAAATACGGGTTCATCAATTTCTATACATCTTCCCCTTGAATTTCGGTCATGGTACTCGTTTTGGGACTGGCGCTTGCTCTCAACAATGTCGGACAGGACTGGATGAATGAGGGACAGCCAAGCTTTGAGTGTTCATTTCATGAGTAGCTCCGCGGGCGGGAGCCCCGTGAGCGAGTACGGTCGGGACCTATAGGCCAGCAGGAGGCGCGATAAGCGGCATTGAAGGGAGGGTCCTTGAATCCGGAGCATGGCTTGTTTTATGATTTGGACCGCACGTTCCGCCTGGCCATTGGAGGCCGGCTTGAATGGTGTTGTCCTGACATGGTTAATGCCATTACCCGACATGAACCACCGGAATTCGTAGCTTGTGAAACATAGGCCATTATCGCTAGCAAGGATGTCCGGCAAACCGTGGGTCGCAAAGACTGTGCGCAGACTCTCTACGGTGGTGGATGTCGTGCACGAATTCAAAATGATGTACTCGATCCATTTCGAGTACGCATCAACCACAATGAGAAACATTTTTCCCATGAACGGGTCTGCGTAGTTTAAGTAAATACGTGACCATGATCTGGTGGGCCAGGGCCACGGGCTGAGCGGGGCCTCCCTGGGGGCATTACCTAGCCTGCACACGTTGTGCACCTGCGAACACAGTGTTCCAGGTCTGAATCAATTCCCGGCCACCACACATGTGACCGGGCAATGGCCTTCATCAGTATGATGCCTGGGTGCTCGCGGTGGAGTTCCCTGATGAATGCTTCCCTGCCCCTCTGGGGCATGACTACCCGGCTGCCCCATAGTAGGCAGTCGACTTGGATGGAGAGTTCATCCATCAGTCTGTGAAACGGTCTGACCTCCTCAGGGCATGCTCCGTGTGCGGGTGCCTAATCCCCAGTCAGGACACATTTCTCAATCAAGGATAGGAGGGGATCTCTGTTGGTCCAGATGTTGATCTGGCGGGCTGTGATGGGGGAGCCTGCGTTGTCAAAGGCATCGACAGCCATGACCAGCGCTTTGCTCCGCTGCCCCCTCAGTGGTGGCCAGTGGAAGCCTGCTGAGCGCATCAGCGCAGTTTTCGGTGCCGGGCCGGTGCCGGATGGTGGTGTCATACACAGCGAGCATGAGGGCCCATCGCTGTATGCGAGCTGACGCATTGGCATTGACAGCCTTGCTGTCTGACAGCAGGGATGTTAACGGCTTGTGGTCCGTTTCTAATTCGAACTTCCTGCCAAAAGGTACTGATGCATCTTTTTCACCCCATAGACACATGCGAGTGCTTCCTTCTCAACAATCCCATATCCCCGTTTAGCTTGAGAGAGCGACCTGGAGGCATAAGCCACAGGTTGTAGTTGGCCCTCAGCGTTACCCTGCTGCAACATGCACCCAACCCCATAGGATGATGCATCACATGTCAGAACCAGTTTCTTACAGGGTCAGCAACTTATTTGAACAAAGTAGGTTCCGCGCCCGATTGAAAGCCAGTTCCTGACAGTCCCCCCCGCAAAACCAATCGCAACCCTTACGCAGGAGCTCGTGTAGCAGCTCCAACAATGTGCTTAAGTTCGGCAGAAAGTTCCCGAAATAGTTCAAGAGTCCCAGAAATGAACGCAACTCAGAGGTGTTGCAGGGCCTGGGTGCTCGTCGAATCGCCTCCGTTTTGGATTCGGTAGGCCGAATCCCGTCTGCAGCAACCCTCCTGCCCAGAAACTTGACCTTGGGAGCCAAAAACACACACTTAGACTTCTTGAGTCGCAGGCCTACCCGGTCCAGTCGGCGTAGCAGCTCCTCCAGGTTATGGAGGTGTTCCTCGGTGTCACGACCGGTGATGAGGATGTCGTCCTGAAATACGATTGATCCGGGAATGGATTGGAGCAGGTTTTCCATGTTTCTTTGAAAAATCGCGGCCGCTGATCGAATGCCAAACGGACACTGTTAGATCTCTTAATTCCCAATGAAATACGAACTCCGGTTGTAGTTTTAATGTAACTTTATTCTGGCAGCGGCAACAAGCTTCTGGCTTTAAGCCAGGCCTTTGTCCTTCTGAGACCACATGGCCAATATAGCTGTACTTATACCTGGTTCAATTTACACAAAAGAACTCGCCTTCTTTGACCTTATTGGCTCAATTGATAGTCTGTTAACCTTTAATTGGCTCGCTACCCAAGGTCCTAAAATGTCAAGTTGATTGATGACTTAATGCAATGTGGTCTGTGTTTTTTCAAAACTGCAGCCAGGCTGCAGAGCTTGAATTATCTATCAATCCGCCCTTTGATTCTTTCACAAACTGAATCATAAAACATCAGATATCACTGGTTAAACATTCTACAAAATAATTTCATACATGTTAATAGAGTTTCCTTCTAAAATTTGTTGATGTGTTTTGCCACATGTCTGGACTAGTAGCTTCCACACAAATTTACACCAACCCGAGTTCCATCGTGGCCACAATGGAAGTCTGGTTTTAGTAGGTTAATTAACCTTATTCCAATTTAATCCAAATCAATATCTTAATTCAACCAGTAAACAACCTTCCCTTGAGCATAACATACCTCTGTGCTACGTACAGACGGTCTGCTGGGACCTGCAAGGTGTCTCACATGCGGGACAGCGGCTACAGCCGCCTGGTTGCAACAGCATTTAATCAGCATAAACAAACAATATAAGAGTAAAATAATTACAATGACTAGAATTAAACCTTCCACCAATGAAGTTCCTTTTGAACCTAGCCATTCAGTGGCTCCGCTCCACAAAGTGAATGATGGGGGTTGCTTAAATTTTTCTACCTCCTTTTGGATATGCTCCGCTAAGTGGATAATTTCTTCGGAGCTATCTGGGATATATGTGCAACACTCAGTTCCGAGTAGGGCGCAAGTACCTCCCTTTTCAGCCAGGATGTAATCAATGGCCAGTCTATTCTGTAGGGCTACTGTGCGGATTGCTACCATTTCTGCATTGATTTTAACTAGGGCCTCTGAGGTATCATTGGCTACCCGTTCCACAACGGATGCCATGTTAATGGATTCCCTTGCCGTTCTGGTGGTCCCATACCTGGGGATCAGAATGGCAAAGAACCTCTTTATTTCTGTGATAACTCTCTTAGGACGGTGTAAATGTTCCGACAGTGACTTTATATGATACATATATGGCACAATGTCGGCTAAATAGCAGGATCCCGTCCAATTCTGGGGCAGCCAAGGGTAGGCCTTGTGGCCACACACCCAATAGGTGCCATTATATGCAATGAATGTTAGCTGTTTCTTTATCAGCAACACTCCGGGGCCTGTCAAGGCTTTTCCATCTGTTTTATTCAGGATCCCTGTTGCGTTAAAAACTCCCACACCGGCCCAGTTTGGACGGTTCCGTGGCTTGATTACATTATAATTCCGGGAGCAGTTACTATACCCCATATTTTTGCCTCCTTTGCTGTTTCTAATCAGACAGACCGATTCACGTTGTATTAGTGATAACAAAAAATGGGGGCCGATTGGAATTATTGCAGTACGGTTGGTATCCCCCTTCAAAGGTAGTCAGATTGTAACCTGCTGACTTCCATTTATGTGCCCAGTTTTCCGTATCCTGAAACGCATTGCCTGTTTTGTTTTGATTAATTATCCACTCAGCCATTTCTGAGATATTCAAGGGAACTGGCCTCAAGGGAATCCCTCCCTTTGAGTGAATAGGAATATGCGCACATACCCAACAACTAGAAATGTTACCTTGTTTGGCATAAATGTATGACATATATAAAAATGTATTTACATGTAATTCCCTTGCTGCCCTACTATTTCCCTTTGGTGCAGAGGGTCGGTTAGTAAGAAGTAGGCCTATGCCTAGAATACCTACAATCAGTAATACAGTAAATTTATACATTTTGGCAAAAAGTAATTGTCCTTATTAGATTTCAGCTTCAGTTCCGGGTGCTCATTTAACGTGTGAAGCGTGGATCCAGGCTTTCTTTCCTTGGACTTTAACAGCTGCCTGGGTGGTCAATAACACGTGATAAGGTCCCTCCCACTTGGCACCCAAAGGTTCTTTATGCAACTTTTTCACATACACCCAGACTCCCGGGATGATGTCGTGTCCTCCTTCGGGTGGATTACCCCAAGCTGCCGATAGCTGTCGGGAAACAGAACTAATAGCATTGGTTAGGTTCTGACAGTATGATAACAAAGTGTCACTCATTAAGTGAACATCAGCTTTCCTTAAATCAATAGTTCCTGGCAGCGACATGGGTCTTCCTGTTATAATTTCAAATGGGCTTAGACCTGTAGTTCTGTTCGGGGTTGCCCTAATGCTACATAGCACTATTGGTAGTGCCTGGGGCCATGGTGTTCCTTCTTGGTGATATTTGGCAAGCTGTTGTTTCAGAGTTCGATTCATTCGCTCTACTTGTCCTGATGATTGTGGATGATAAGGACAGTGTAAATCCCACGTAATGTTCAGTAACCTACAGGCTTCTTGGCAGACAGCACCTGTGAAGTGTGTTCCATGATCTGAGTCAATGCTACTCGGGACTCCCCATCGGGGAATGTAATCCTTACACAAGACCTTTGCAGTGTGATTGGCTGTGGCTCTTTTAGTTGGGACAGCTTCTACCCATCTAGAGAATCTGTCGACCATGACAAGAATGTTAGTGTATCCTTGGCATGAAGGAAGAGATATATAATCAACCTGCAGATGCTGGAATGGTCCGACAGGGGCAGGGGGCCTCAGTTGGGGCATTACCGTGATGGGTCCAGAATTATTTTTCAGGCAGACCACACAGCGGTCGGCTACCAGCTGGGCATGTTTTTTAAATCCCTGACCCCACCAGCTTTTCTGGAACCGTGCCGTCATCTGTTGTGAGGCCAAGCATCGCCACGAGTGGATCTGTTGGGCTAAAAAGGCATAAGCGCTTGTGGCGCGACTGGCTTTTCGGTAACTCTTTCTCTCCAGACACCATCTTCACATAGCTTAATTCCTGCCTCAATCCATGTCCATTTTTCCTCTCGGAAGCACTCGCCTTGCATTGTTTGAAGGTCTCATGTCAGAGTCCTGAATGCTTTCAATCTGCACATCTGTGTTGGTTCTTCTGGGGGAACGCCCTGTGAGGTGGCATCTTTAGCTGCCTGGTCGGCTAGGGCATTTCCCTGTGCTTCTGTGGTATTTTCCTTGGTATGTGCCTTACACTTCAGGATGGACACTTCCTGAGGTAATTGTATGGCCTCCAGTAAGTCTCGGACTTCTTTTCCATTTCGGATAGGTGTACCAGCAGCAGTGAGGAATCCCCTTTTACGCCATAACAGACCAAAGTCGTGAGTGACTCCAATAGCATAATGCGAATCTGTGTAGACATTAGCTGTCTGTCCTTCTGCTATTCGACATGCTTCTGACAGGGCCCGTAACAGCCTGTTGTGCTGATGTTCCTGAGGGTAAACATCCTTTTGCCACTACCTCATATAAGGTTGTAACTGCCCATCCTGCTTTTCTGGTACCATTGTCAACAAAGGAGGAGCCATCTGTAAACAGGATGAGGTCTGGGTTGTGCAGAGGCTCCTCTGCTGCTAAGGCTGCTTCTTCTGTTTCTTTTAAAATCTCCATGCAGTCATGCTCTTCACATTCTCCCCCCTCTTGCTCCCTCGATTCTGACATCGGGAGCATAGTTGCGGGATTAATCGGGCTGGCCCGGACGATATGGAGGTTAGGAGCTTCCAAAACTGCTGTCCAGCGGGTCCATCTAGCTGCCATCACCTGAGACATTTTATTCATAGACAGCAAAGCATGTACGGTGTGGGGACACTTGACAAGCAGCTTTTGGTCGAGGACTAGACCCGCAGTGATCATTACTACTCGACATGTAGCTTCCATGGCCCATAGGCAACTTCCCCATCCGAGGGCTACCGCATCCAGTTTTGCCGAATAATAGCCAATAGGTCTTTGCCGATCCCCATGTTCTTGTGTCAGTATAGCTGTCATATATCCTTCTTTCTCATGGACAAACAGGGTAAATGGCTTACCACTGTCGGGGATTCCCAGAGCCGGTGCCGAACACAAAGCCTTTTTCAAACTCAGGAAGGCCTCTTGCTGTTCTTTAGTGAGGGTGATGGCTTCTTTAGAGGCATGTTTCCCCTTTAAAATATCATTCAATGGCTGAGCAAGCTGTGTGAAAGAGTCAATCCAATTTCTGTTAAAGTTACACAATCCCAAAAAAGACCTTAGTTCCTGAATAGTTGTGGGTTTTTTAGCAGCCGAATGGTTGCAGTTCTATCCTGGGCAAGTTCTCTCTTTCCTTGTGAAATCTTTTGTCCTAGGTATACAACCTCTTCTTGGGATATTTGTGCTTTGTCGATGCTGGCTTTATGTCCTTTCAGCCAAAGGTGGTCCAGCAAAGCTCGTAAATCTTGTTCATGCTGTTCTTCCGTGTTTGAAACTAGCAGGATATCGTCTACATATTGGATGGCTGTGGATGACAGGGGAGGTAATTCTCACAAATGGTTTTGCAAAGCCATGTGGAATACCGTAGGGCTGTTGTGGAAACCCTGCGGTAACCGGGTCCAAGTATACTGTTGTCCTCGGACCATGAAAGCAAACCACTGTCGAACCTCCGGTGCCAGAGGCACCGACGAAAATCCATTGGCCATATCGATAACCGAGAAATGTTTATTTTCCGGTTTGAGGGCATTAAAAATGGTGGAGGGATCTGCGACCAAAGGAGCTTTTTGATCATTACGCTGGTTGGCTTTCCTATAATCGACAGTCAAACGCCAAGTCTCATTTGATTTCTGTACCGGCCACACGGGGCTATTGGAGGAGCTATGTGTTTTAATATGCACCCCTTGTTTCTCCAATTGCTGAATAACCGGTAAGATTCCCGCGATGGCAGTTGGACTGATGGGATACTGTTTAGTGCATGGAGGCTTGGTCCCGGTAAATGACGCAGGCTCCATCTGGAGTAGGCCACAATCGTTCTTATCTTTAGCCCATATCGGGTGTTCCTTCAATTCTTCTTTCTTCAAAGTTCTAATTGACCATGTCACCCGATCATTCTCGAAATGTAACGATGAATCTATTTGGATTAGAACGTCCATTTCCAAAAGGGGTTGATCTACTGGGCCTATCCAGACCGGCATGGTTAGTTCATGTGGACCCAGCCCTATAAGTACCGGTGTTGTCCTTTTAATTTCCATTTTATGGCCCCCAACTCCATAGGCTATATGTGCCCTACCATCCAACGACAAAAAGTCTCCATATTGTAGGGGTAAGCATGTTAATTCCGTCCCTGTGTCTAAAAGACAGTCCTCATCGTTATCGCCCACTCTCACGGTTATATATATCCCATCTCCCCTCTGTTGTATTAGTACGAGGAGTGGGGCCAGGGTGGGCTCCAATCGTTTTTTGCTATCCCAAGTAACTCCTTCTGTTGTTGTATTGTCAGTCGCTTAAATGCTTCTATGAGGTCAGTATCTTGTGACAAGCCTGGTTTGTCGGCTGAATTGTATCCCTGGCTGCGTCCTCTTCCCCGGCCACGACTTTGCTGTTTTGCCCTGCACGTCTTGGCCCAATGACCTTCTTTCCCACAATAATGACATTTTCCAGATAATTTTCCCAATAACTGTTTATCGGAATCCTGGGATTTCCATCCCACAGCCTGCAGGGCTCGGACTTTAGCTCCCATATCCCGATCTAATTGGTTACATCGATCCACCAATGTTGCAAAGGTAATTCCTCTACCTTCCCAGTCCGGTAACACTACCTTAAGCATTTTGGACAGTTCTGGCTTTAGACCTGCCACGAAAGCTGCTTTCAGGGGTCCAAAAACTTGTTCATCCATTTTCTCATCCGTATTATTCATACCCGAATGTTCTAGCCACGTGCATTTAAACCGCTCGTCATACTCCAGGACCTCCTCTGTTCCTTTCTGTTGGCAGGCTGCAATTTTTCCCCAGTCTGTCTTAGCTGGACTGAAAGCTTGCAGCCAGTGTTTAATCGCCTCCCACCCTGCGTCTAATTCTTGCTAATCCTGCCCCAAAGCTTCTTCTACCTTGTCGTGCAATTTTCTTCCTTGTGTTTTTGGCACCATTATGGTCAAAATTTGCACTCCGTCTGTTAGATCTCTTAATTTCCAATGAAATACGAACTCCGGTTGTAGTTTTAATGTAACTTTATTTTGACAGCAGCAACAAGCTTCTGGCTTTAAGCCAGGCCTTTGTCCTTCTGAGACCACATGGTCAAAATGGCTGTACTTATACCTGGTGCAATTTACAGAAAAGAACTCGCCTTCTTTGACCTTATTGGCTCATTTGATAGTCTTTTAACCTTTAATTGGCTCGCCACCCAAAGGTCCTAAAATGTCAAATTGATTGTTGACTTAATGCAATGTGCTCAGTCGCACGAAGACATGGGAGTCTGTATTTTCTCAACCTGTCTAAATGCAGCCTGTTTGAATTCTCTATCACCGTCCCAGGGATGATGTTGATATATATTTGTTAAGCGGTCCAATTGGTGCCACGTTTTTACTCCCCCTTTCTTTGGATTGGGCAATTCCTTGGACCATTTATCAATTTTCTCTGGGTCTGCCGGATCATGAACTAAGTATTCTGCATACACCCTTTTCATCGTTTTTTTTGGTTCCGCCCTCATCCGCAGTCTCTTCTGATTTGACTACAACTCGTCTTTTTTTAAATGGGGCAAAGCGCACCCCTAATTCCTTATCTTCCGACCCTGTATCGTCAGAGGATTCAGAATCCGTATCTACTCCTCGGTCGTGTCCTCGGTTTTGCGCTTTTAATTTATCCAAACATGGGTACACTGGGAATTGACCGATACATTTTCCTTTTCCTATTACTGTCTCTTGACCTATTGATTTTTCCATTCTTTAATTTCACCTTTAAGATCTTTAACTTCCGCTTCCGATTTTTGAAGTTCAAGTCTTTTCTGTCGCAGATGTGCACAAACAGCTTGCAATTGGTCCTTTGTACTGGTCAGTTCTCGATCATGTTGGGAACGCATTATAATTTCATTCCGCTTTCGGATCTGTCCCATAATGGCTCGGGACCATCTAGTTCGCTCTTTATTTTTCATACGGGTCGTTTTTCCCCCAGACCCTTTTAATCTCGTCCAAGGACCATTGTCCTTTGGAGGTTCTGTACTTTTGTTCGATCTTAATACAGGTTTTAGATAAGTTGAATTGTTGCTCTATGTATTCTTTCAACTGTTGGAGGATTTCATCTATTGAAACCTCAGCTGGTGCCTGCCCACCTTTTACAGCTGTAGGCAATTCTTTGCTCTTATCTCCTGCTGCCATAATACTGATTTCTTTACTGGGGTCTCGAGTCGTCGGCTTTCCAGCCGATCAGTGGGTCGGTGATTAATTAACTAACACACCGCCGAAGTTAGACGTCTATGGGATCTCGAGCTGACTACCAACCGGAGGGTTCGCAAACCGGAGGCTTTCGGAATCGCGTAGAAGGAGAGGCGAATTTAGACTTTTGACCGAGGACTTTTATAAAGAGGAGTCCTTACCTCAGTATGTAGGTCCGATGTCCAAAATTCAGTTTCTTCCCTCAGCGATTGTGTTCGTGATGCCAAAATTATTAGATCTCTTAATTCCCAATGAAATACGAACTCCGGTTGTAGTTTTAATGTAACTTTATTTTGGCAGCAGCAACAAGCTTCTGGCTTTAAGCCAGGCCTTTGTCCTTCTGCGACCACATGGCCAAAATGGCTGTACTTATACCTGGCTCAATTTACAGAAAAGAACGCGCCTTCTTTGACCTTATTGGCTTAATTGATAGTCTGTTAACCTTTAATTGGCTCGCTACCCAAGGTCCTAAAATGTCAAGTTGATTGATGACTTAATGCAATGTGGTCTGTGTTTTTTCAAAAACTGCAGCCAGGCTGCAGAGCTTGAATTCTCTATCAGACACCTGTTGTAAACAAACAGCCCCTTGTGCGTGGTGATGGTGGTCAGTAGTTTAGATTCGTCGGCCAGTTCTTGGGTCATGTTGACTGAAGTGAGGTCCAACTTGGTGAACAGCTTGCCACCTGCCAGCGTGGCAAAAAGGTCCTCCACTCTGGAGAGTGTGTATTGGTCTTGTCGGGCTACCCGGTTGATAGCGGCCTTGTAGTCGCCACAGATCCTGACCGAGCCATCCGCTTTTAGGACGGGAACGATGGGGCTCGCCCTGTCGCTGAATTCAACAGGCGAGATGATGCCCTCTCTCAGCAACCGGTCCAACTCGCTCTCAATTTTCTCCCGCATCACATACGGCACAGCTCCGACTTTGTGGTGCACTGGTCTGGCATCCGGGGTGATGCGTATCACTACTTTGGTACCTTTGAACGTCCCGACGCCAGGTTGAAATAGTAACTCAAATTGCTGTAGGACCTGTGAGCATGAACTTCGCTCCACAGATAACATGGCGTGCACATCCCCCCATTTCCAGTTCATCTCAGCTAACCAGCTCCTCCCCAACAGTGCGGGACCATTGCCCAGGACTATCCAGAGCGGCAGCCGGTTCACCGATCCATTGTGTGTGACCGCCAACATTGCACTGCCGAGCACTGGAATGATTTCTTTGGTATACCTCCGTAATTGCGTCTCAATGCGTTCTAGTTTGGGTCTGCTGGCTTTGAGTGGCCACAGCTTTTCGAATTGTTGAACACTCATGAGTGACTGGCTGGCCCCCGTGTCGAGCTCCACGCGTACAGGGATGCCGTTTAATAGGACTTTCATCATCAGAGGTGGCGTTTTGGTATATGAGCTGTGAATGTTTGCCACATGAACCCGCTGAACTTCAGAATCCATTGATTTGCCCCAAGCGTCATCTTGCCTCGCAGACCCCTCATCTGGTTCATCCGCCTTGTATATTAGCCCGGTTACAGGCTTTCTGCACATTCTGGCTAAATGGCTACTGAGGTTACAATTTCTGCAGACGAACTGTTGAAACCTGCAAGTTCTGGCAGCATGTCTGCCCCCGCACCTCCAGCATGAACTGAGATTCCCAGTGTTGTGAACAAAAGAGCTGTTACAAGGCATTCCTCGCTGAATGTCCCTTTGACTGTTCTTGAGCACCCTGTTAGTGGGTGTCAATGGCCCCATCCCGGGCCGCATTGTCCACTGGGGGGGCGTAAATGTCCAGCCTGCCATTGTCTCTGTTGAAGATTTACTCTTGGGTCTATTGCTGCCTGGGGTGTGTCGAACTGCCCTTGCCTGTCTGCGGGGCTCTGTGTCGCGTTTATGATATTGACTCCCTGATCGATCGCCACGTTGGAGGCAGAATTGCGCGCGTATATTATCTTGGTTTCCTTCTCCCCCGCCATAAAAGTCTGAGCCATCAACGCTGCCGCTTCCAAGGTCAAGTCCTTGGTCTCAATTAGCTTTCTGAAAATCCCAGCGTGACCGATGCCCTCAATAAAGAAATCCCTTAGAATCTCCCCCCTGCAGGCATCTGTGAACTTACAGAGGCTGGCCAAGCGCCGGAGGTCCGCAACGAAATCCGGTTATGCTCTGTCCTTCCCGACGTCGGTGGGTATAGAATCTGTGTCGGGCCATGTGTACGCTGCTCGCCAGTTTGAGGTGCTCACCGTTTAGTTTGCTGAGGTCTTCAAAGATTTTGGGTGCTAGCAGGTCTTTCATGAGCGCATAAGTCTTGGGTCCACAGCTGGTCAGCAGATGAGCCCTTCGCTTGTCGGCCGCTGCGTCTCCCAGCCAGTCCTTCGTGACAAAACTCTGCTGGAGCCTCTCAATTAAATCGTCCCAGTCCTCACCAACACAGTACCGTTCATCTGTGCTGCCGGTGACCATTCTCGTGGGTCGTTGATTCCCGTTTCTCGTCGCCAATGTAAAGTCCTTACACAATACCACAAATCCACACTAGGCACATTCTATGGACAAGGTCACTCCATGACCTGAACCTTTATTCACAGGACCAAGCACTGATGACCCTGCGTGGGACCTCCCTTTATATACCTGGATGACCAGGTGAGGAGTGTCTTCCACAAGTTCACCCCCTGTGGTCAAGGTGTGCATTTCTTACGTATATACAGTATTGCAGTGTTGTTACATAAAGGTTACATACATGACAGAATGTTTCTGTAGCTTCTGTCTGACTTGTTTGTTGTCCAGTGTAAAGCACAGTATATCTCTTGTTCAAGGGTAAGTCAGATTTCTCTTTGGATGTAGAAGTTGCTTACAGGAAACATTCCAAAAGCAGATGACTAGCATGAAGGTTCCACCCAGGTTGATGTAGCAACAAAATATATTAATGAGCTAGACTTGGATGTAAAGGGCATAATTTCAAAGTTTGGAGATGATACAAAACTCAGAAATGTCAAAGCAGTGAGTAGGATAGTAGCAGACTGGGAGGACATGGACAGACTAGTGAAATGGGCAGACAATGGCAAATTTAATGCAGAGAAGTGTGAAATGATAAAGTTTGGAAAGAAAGATGCGGAGAGTCAATATAAACGAAATGGTACAACTTTAAAGTGGGTTTAGGAACAGAGAAACCTGGGGGTTCACATACACAAATCTTTAAAGGTGGCAGAACAAGTTGAGAAGCCTGTTTAAAAAAGCATACGGGATCCATGGCTTTATAAACAGATGCATAGGCTGAGATTTTTACAGGGTGGTGGCGAGGAACGATGGGGTAGGAGTTCTGGATGCAAAACCCCAAAGGACGAATTTCCCAGACATCCTGCAGATATTAACCTCAGGTTGTATTTTACATTTTTTTTACCTAGCTTCCCGCCCGACAGCCAGTTTGATTGACAGGCTGCCGGCCTACAGCACAGCCGAACAACAGAGAGCAGGGAGGGAAAGACCGTAGTCATTGGGGGGAGGGA
The DNA here is from genome assembly GCF_044704955.1 of Pristiophorus japonicus. Taxonomy (NCBI): domain Eukaryota; kingdom Metazoa; phylum Chordata; class Chondrichthyes; family Pristiophoridae; genus Pristiophorus; species Pristiophorus japonicus. The sequence continues at coordinate 88,432,241 of NC_091989.1, read as the reverse complement.
GAGATCCTGGTCGGGGGGAGCATAGATCCTGGGGAGGGCGTGTCGTGGTCGGGGGAGATATGGTGGTCGGGGCAGAGATGGTGGTCGGGGGGGAGAGATGGTGGTCGGGGAAGAGATGGTGGTCGGGGAAGAGATGGTGGTCGCGTGGGAGATGGTGGTCGGGGGAGAGATGGTGGTCGGGGGGGAGATGGTGGTCGGGGGAGAGATGGTGGTCGGGGGAGAAATGGTGGTCGGGGGGAAGATGGTGGTCGGGGGTAGATGGTGGTCGGGGGGGAGATGGTGGTCGGGGGGAAGATGGTGGTCGGGGGTAGATGGTGGTCGGGGGGGAGATGGTGGTCGGGGGGAAGATGGTGGTCGGGGGGAGATGGTAGTCGGGGGAGAGATGGTGGTCGGGGGGAGATGGTGGTCGGGGGAGAGATGGTGGTCGGGAGAGAGATGGTGGTCGGGGGGGAGATGGTGGTCGGGGGGGAGATGGTGGTCGGGGGTAGATGGTGGTCGGGGGAGAGATGGTGGTCGGGGGGAAGATGGTGGTCGGGGGGAGATGGTGGTCGGGGGAGAGATGGTGGTCGGGAGAGAGATGGTGGTCGGGGGAAGATGGTGGTCGGGGGGAAGATGGTGGTCGGGGGGGAGATGGTGGTCGGGGGAGAGATGGTGGTCGGGGGAGAGATGGTGGTCGGGGGAGAGATGGTGGTCGGGGGGAGATGGTGGTCGGGGGAGAGATGGTGGTCGGGGGGTAGATGGTGGTCGGGGGTAGATGGTGGTCGGGAGAGAGATGGTGGTCGGGGGAAGATGATGGTCGGGGGGAAGATGGTGGTCGGGGGGGAGATGGTGTTCGGGGGGAGAGATGGTGGTCGGGGGGGAGATGGTGGTCGGGGGGGGAGATGGTGTTCGGGGAGAGAGATGGTGGTCGGGGGGAGATGGTGGTCGGGGGGAAGATGGTGGTCGGGGGGGAGATGGTGTTCGGGGGGAGAGATGGTGGTCGGGGGGAAGATGGTGGTCGGGGGGGAGATGGTGGTCGGGGGAGATGGTGGTCGGGGGGGAGATGGTGGTCGGGGGGAAGATGGTGGTCGGGGGGGAGATGGTGGTCGGGGGGGGAGATGGTGGTCGGGGGGGAGATGGTGGTCGGGGGGGAGATGGTGGTCGGGGGGGGAGATGGTGTTCGGGGGGGGAGATGGTGTTCGGGGGGGAGATGGTGGTCGGGGGGGGAGATGGTGGTCGGGGGGGAGATGGTGGTCGGGGGGGGAGATGGTGGTCGGGGGGGAGATGGTGGTCGGGGGGGAGATGGTGGTCGGGGGGGGAGATGGTGTTCGGGGGGGGAGATGGTGTTCGGGGGGGAGATGGTGGTCGGGGGGGGAGATGGTGGTCGGGGGGGAGATGGTGTTCGGGGGGAGAGATGGTGGTCGGGGGGGAGATGGTGTTCGGGGGGAAGATGGTGGTCGCGTGGGAGATGGTGGTCGGGGGGAGATGGTGGTCGGGGGGGAGATGGTGGTCGGGGGGGAGATGGTGGTCGGGGGGGGAGATGGTGGTCGGGGGGGAGATGGTGGTCGGGGGAGAGATGGTGGTCGGGGGAGAGATGGTGGTCGGGGGAGAGATGGTGGTCGGGGGAGAGATGGTGGTCGGGGGAGAGATGGTGGTCGGGGGGAAGATGGTGGTCGGGGGAGAGATGGTGGTCGGGGGTAGATGGTGGTCGGGAGAGAGATCGTGGTCAGCATCGGGAAAACAAAGCCTCAATATCTACATCAGAGTATTGCATTCAAGGTGCGGTGGGAGATCATGGCGGATGTGCAGCGAATGAGGGTATGGGGCCCAGAAGAGCCGAGGGCCCAGGAGCAGCACAGGCCAGCCCACACTGCGATATGTGTGCGCACTAGGTCCGTGCAGCAGAGCAGGTCTCCAGTCGTCCTGGTTAATCCTTGCCGCAGGATAAAGGCCTAGCTCTGTGAAGTCCGTGTGGTGGCTGGTGTGCAACGGTCACCACACGTTATAAAAATCCACGCACAGGCATCTCAATTGGAGTTCAGGACAGGAACTTCGGGTCCTTCATTGAAACATCTGTAAACTCATGTGGAAGCAAGTCATACTCGTTCGAGGGACCGCCGATGATGATGACGTGGTCAGTGCAGAGATCGTGGTCAGGGAAAGGAGGACAGATCGTGGTCGGGGGGAGGAGAGATCGAGGAGATGGGTGGGAGGAGAGCATGGAAGTGAGCAGAGATTGGGGTGAAACAGGGATTGAAAGGTGAGATTGAGTGTTTGGAGATCACCGGGTGGGAAGCAGGTAAGCTTGTTGGGCTGGGATGAAACACTCCTGCGCCTCCTGGCTCAGAAGTAGTGTTGTAAATACAGCAAAGGCTATGGGCCCTGACAACATCCCGGCTGTAGTGCTGAACACTTGTGCTCCTGAACTAGCAGCGCCTCTAGCCAAGCTGTTCCAGCACAGCTCAACACTGGCAACATTGACAAAGTGGAAAAATGCCCAGATATGATGTGTCACAAAAAAGCAGGACAAATCCAATCCAGCCAATTACTGCCCCATCAGCCTACTCTCAATCATCAGCATATTGATGGAGGATGTTGTCAACGATGCTATCAAGTGTCAGTTACTCACCAATAACCTGCTCACGCATGCCCAGCTTGGGTGCCGGCAGGACCACTCAGCTCCAGACTCAGTACACCTCCAGAGGTGAGGTGAGACTGGCTGCCCTCAACATCAAGTCAGCATTTGACCGAATGTGGCATCAAGGAGCCCCAGTAAAATTTAAGTCAATAGCGATCAGGGGGAAAACTCTCCTCTGGCGAGAGTCATACCTCGCACAAAGGAAGATGGTTGTGGTTATTGGAGGTCAATCATCTAGGCCCCAGGACATCACTGCAGGAGTTCCTCAGGGCAGTGTCTTCGGCCCAAACATCTTCAGCTTCTTCATCAATGACCTTCCCTCCATCATAAGATCATAAGTGGAGATGTTCGCGAATGGTTAAAGGTAAAAGAACAAAAAATAGGAGCAGGATTAGGCCACTCGGCCCCTCAAGCCTGCTCTGCCATGCAGTAAGATCATAAGTGATCTTCTACCTTAACCCCGCTTGCCTGCACTATCCCCATATCCCTTGATTCCCTTAATAGCCAAAAATGTATCGATCTCTGTCTTGAATATGCTCAAAGACTGAGCCTCCACAGCACTCTAGGGTAGAGAATTCCAAAGATTCGCCACTCTCTGAGTGAAGATGTTTCTCCTCATCTCGGTCCTAAATGGCCAACACCCTATTCTGAGACTATGACCCCTGGTTCTAGACTCCCCAGCCAGGGGAAGCATCCTCTCTCTCTCTACCCTGTCAATCCCCCTCAGAATCTTATAGGTTTCAATGAGATCTGCTCTCATTCTTCTAAACTCCAGAGATTATAGTTTAGAATATAAGAACATAAGAAATAGAAACAGGAGTAGGCCATCCGGCCCCTCGAGCCTGCTCCACTATTCGATGAGATCATGGCTGATCTGATCATGGACTCAGCTCCACTTTCCTACCCGCTCCCCATAATCCCTTATCCTCTTATCGGTTAAGAAACTGTCTATCTCTGTCTTAAATTTATTCAATGTCCCAGCTTCCACAGCTCTCTGAGGCAGCGAATTCCATAGATTTATAACCCTCTGAGAGAAGAAATTTCTCCTCAGCTCAGTTTTAAATGGGCAGCCCCTTATTCTAAGATCATGCCCCCTCGTTCTAGTCTCCCCATCAGTGGAAACATCCTCTCTCCATCCACCTTGTCAAGCCCCCTCATAATCTTATATGCTTCGATAAGATCACCTCTCATTCTTCTGAATTCCAATGAGTAGGGCCCCAACCTGCTCAGCCTTTCCTCATAAGTCAACCCCCTCATCTCCGGAATCAACCTAGTAACCTTCTCTGAACTGCCTCCAAAGCAAGTATATCCTTTCGTAAATATGGAAACCAAAACTGCACGCAGTATTCCAGGTGTGGCCTCACCAATACCTTGTATAACTGTAGCAAGACTTCCCTGCTTTTATACTCCATCCCCTTTGCAATAAAAGCCAAGATTCCATTGGCCTTCCGAATCACTTGCTGTACCTGCAAACTATCCTTTTGTATTTCATGCAGAAGTACCCCCAAGTCCTGCTGTACTGCAGCACTCTGCAATCTTTCTCCATTTAAATAATAACTTGCTCTTTGATTTTTGACCTCACACTTTACAACATTATGCTCCATTTGCCAAATTTTTGCCCACTCACTTAGCCTTGTCTATGTCCTTTTGCAGATTTTTTGTGTCCTCCTCACACATTGCTTTTCCTCTCATCTTTGTATCGTCAGCAAACTTGGCTCCGTTACGCTCAGTCCCTTGAGAATGAGAGGTGATCTCAGTATTGTCAACTCTTGTGATTCCATCCCGAGACATGCGATTTCCAAGTGAAATAAAGCTTCGCTCGCTAGCTCGTGATGGAACGCTTAAACCTCAGGATTTTTTTTGCGGGGGGTGATAGGGGGGTGGAAAATATACGCCGATTTGTACATGCGTGAAACAACATGCAATTTGCGCTTGTGCAAAAAAAACGACCAGGTTCAGAGGGCTTTCCAGAACGTCTATTGGGTTCCTCCTCACTCCACCTTCATATATTTCGCTGAAAAATCACGAGCGTTGGCAATACTGCTGCTCATCATTTCTATGATTTAATTGATTTTATAGTTCAAATTAAAGTTGGATGGACAGGCTAGGGTTCTCAACGGATGATATTTTTTGGGCTGAATACCTTTGATTGGCAGCGACAGGAACTGCATTGTGTGGTGCTTATCTTGAGCAACAGGTGGTGATAACGGGCAGGATTTTTTAAAAGGTTTTCTATAAAGAATGTTCAGCTGCAGTAATACAATTTTTGTAACGATTTGAGACCAGTTAGAGATTAGATAAAGCTATTAATGAGGTTTATGAACCAACTATCAATCTATATTGGTTTATGTTTGAAAAAAAAAGGTAACTGATGATTTCTTAACAAATCTCATGATTTTAAGAGTTTGTTTCATGATTTATGAGATGGTGGGTTTGGCATGACTGTGATCCTATTGAAACATGAGATTCTTACAGGGTCGATGCTTCCCCTGGCCGGAGTGTCCAGAACTTGGGGTTTTGTCTCAGGGTAAGGGGGCAACCATTTAGGACTGAAATGAGGAGCCATTCCTCAGATGGTTGTGATCTTTGGTATTCTCTACCCCAAAGGTTGCAAAGGTTGAGGCATTGGGCCCAAAATTCAGTCTCGCTGGAAAGCTGGTGCTCCCCCCATCTATTTGTGGCCATTAGCACCAAAATCTTTTCATGGCTGGGAATATGGGCCACCCCATATTCAGCTCCAAAGTGAACGAATGGGTTCATAGAAACATAGAAAATAGGTGCAGGAGTAGGCCATTCGGCCCTTCTAGCCTGCACCGCCATTCAATGAGTTCATGGCTGAACATGCAACTTCAGTACCCCATTCCTGCTTTCTCACCATACCCCTTGATCCCCTTAGTAGTAAGGACGACACCTAACTCTTTTTTGAATATATTTAGTGAATTGGCCTCAACAACTTTCTGTGGTAGAGAATTCCACTGGTTCACCACTCTCTGGGTGAAGAAGTTCCTCCTCATCTCGGTCCTAAATGGCTTACCCCTTATCCTTAGACTGTGACCACTGGTTCTGGACTTCCCCAACATTGGGAACATTCTTCCTGCATATAACCTGTCTAAACCCATCAGATTTTTAAACGTTTCTATGAGGTCCCCTCTCATTCTTCTGAACTCCAGTGAATACAAGCCCAGTTGATCCAATCTTTCTTGATAGGTCAGTCCCGCCATCCCAGGAATCAGTCTGGTGAACCTTCTCTGCACTCCCTCAATAGCAAGAATGTCCTTCCTCAGGTTAGGAGACCAAAACTGTACACAATACTCCAGGTGTGGCCTCACCAAGGCCCTGTACAACTGTAGCAACACCTCCCTGCCCCTGTACTCAAATCCCCTCGCTATGAAGGCCAACATGCCATTTGCTTTCTTAACCGCCTGCTGTACCTGCATGCCAACCTTCAATGACTGATGTACCATGACACCCAGGTCTCGTTGCACCTCCCCTTTTCCTAATCTGTCACCATTCAGATAATAGTCTGTCTCTCTGTTTTTACCACCAAAGTGGATAACCTCACATTTATCCACATTATACTTCATCTGCCATGCATTTGCCCACTCACCTAACCTATCCAAGTCGCTCTGCAGCCTCATAGCATCCTCCTCGCAGCTCACACTGCCACCTAACTTAGTGTCATCCGCAAATTTGGAGATACTGCATTTAATCCCCTCGTCTAAATCATTAATGTACAGTGTAAACAGCTGGGGCCCCAGCACAGAACCTTGCGGTATCCCACTAGTCACCGCCTGCCATTCTGGAAAGTACCCATTTACTCCTACTCTTTGCTTCCTGTCTGACAACCAGTTCTCAATCCATGTCAGCACACTACCCCCAATCCCATGTGCTTTAACTTTGCACATTAATCTTTTGTGTGGGACCTTGTCGAAAGCCTTCTGAAAGTCCAAATATACCACATCAACTGGTTCTCCCTTGTCCACTCTACTGGAAACATCCTCAAAAAATTCTAGAAGATTTGTCAAGCATGATTTCCCTTTCACAAATCCATGTTGACTTGGACCTATCATGTCACCTCTTTCCAAATGCGCTGCTATGACATCCTTAATAATTGATTCCATCATCTTACCCACGACTGATGTCAGGCTTACCGGTCTATAATTCCCTGTTTTCTCTTTCCCTCCTTTTTTAAAAAGTGGGGTTACATTGGCTACCCTCCACTCGATAGGAACTGATCCAGAGTCAATGGAATGTTGGAAAATGACTGTCAATGCATCCGCTATTTCCAAGGCCACCTCCTTAAGTACTCTGGGATGCAGTCCATCAGGCCCTGGGGATTTATCGGCCCTCAATCCCATTAATTTCCCCAACACAATTTCCCGACTAATAAGGATTTCCCTCAGTTCCTCCTCCTTACTAGACCCTCTGACCCCTCTTATATCCGGAAGGTTGTTAGTGTCCTCCGTCGTGAATACCGAACCGAAGTACTTGTTCAATTGGTCCGCCATTTCTTTGTTCCCCGTTATGACTTCCCCTGATTCTGACTGCAGGGGACCTACGGTTGTATTTACTAACCTTTTTCTCTTTACATATCTATAGAAACTTTTGCAATCCATCTTAATGTTCCCTGCAAGCTTCTTCTCGTACTCCATTTTCCCTGCCCTAATCAAACCCTTTGTCCTCCTCTGCTGAGTTCTAAATTTCTCCCAGTCTCCGGGTTCACTGCTATTTCTGGCCAATTTGTATGCCACTTCCTTGGCTTTAATACTATCCCTGATTTCCCTTGATAGCCACGGTTGATCCACCTTCCCTTTTTCATTTTTACGACATACAGGAATGTACAATTGTTGTAGTTCAAAGAAACATAGCAAATAGGTGCAGGAGTAGGCCATTCAGCCCTTCTAGCCTGCACCGCCTTTCAATGAGTTCATGGCTGAACATGCAACTTCAGTACCCCCTTCCTGCTTTCTCGCCATACCCCTTGATTTCCCGAGTAGTAAGGACTTCATCGAACTCCCTTTTGAATATATTTAGTGAATTGGCCTCAACTACTTTCTGTGGTAGAGAATTCCACAGGTTCACCACTCTCTGGGTGAAGAAGTTTCTCCTCATCTCGGTCCTAAATGGCTTACCCCTTATCCTTAGACTGTGACCCCTGGTTCTGGACTTCCCCAACATTGGGAACATTCTTCCTGCATCTAACCTGTCTAAACCCGTCAGAATTTTAAACGTTTCTATGAGGTCCCCTCTCATTCTTCTGAACTCCAGTGAATACAAGCCCAGTTGATCCAGTCTTTCTTGATAGGTCAGTCCCACCATCCCGGGAATCAGTCTGGTGAATCTTCGCTGCACTCCCTCAATAGCAAGAATGTCCTTCCTCAAGTTAGGAGACCAAAACTGTACACAATACTCCAGGTGTGGCCTCACCAAGGCCCTGTACAACTGTAGCAACACCTCCCTGCCCCTGTAATCAAATCCTCTCGCTATGAAGGTCAACATGCCATTTTCTTTCTTAACCGCCTGCTGTACCTGCATGCCAACCTTCAATGACTGATGTACCATGACACCCAGGTCTCGTTGCACCTCCACTTTTCCTAATCTGTCACCATTCAGATAATAGTCTGTCTCTCTGTTTTTACCACCAAAGTGGATAACCTCACATTTATCCACATTATACTTCATCTACCATGCATTTGCCCACTCACCTTACCTATCCAAGTCGCTCTGCAGCCTCATAGAATCCTCCTTGCAGCTCACACTGCCACCCAACTTAGTGTCATCCGCAAATTTGGAGATACTACATTTAATCCCCTCGTCTAAATCATTAATGTACAATATAAACAGCTGGGGCCCCAGCACAGAACCTTGCGGTACCCCACTAGTCACTGCCTGCCATTCTGAAAAGTACCCATTTACTCCTACTCTTTGCTTCCTGTCTGACAACCAGTTCTCAATCCACGTCAGCACACTACCCCCAATCCCATGTGCTTTAACTTTGCACATTAATCTCTTGTGTGGGACCTTGTCGAAAGCCTTCTGAAAGTCCAAATATACCACATCAACTGGTTCTCCCTTGTCCACTTTACTGGAAACATCCTCAAAAAATTCCAGAAGGTTTGTCAAGCATGATTTCCCTTTCACAAATCCATGCTGACTTGGACCTATCATGTCACCATTTTCCAAATGCACTGCTATGACATCCTTAATAATTGATTCCATCATTTTACCCACTACTGAGGTCAGGCTTACCGGTCTATAATTCCCTGTTTTCTCTCTCCCTCCTTTTTTAAAAAGTGGGGTTACATTGGCTACCCTCCACTCGATAGGAATTGATCCAGAGTGAATGGAATGTTGGAAAATGACTGTCAATGCATCCGCTATTTCCAAGGCCACCTCCTTAAGTACTCTGGGATGCAGTCCATCAGGCCCTGGGGATTTATCGGCCTTCAATCCCATCAATTTCCCCAACACAATTTCCCGCCTAATAAAGATTTCCCTCAGTTCCTCCTCCTCACTAGACCCTCTGACCCCTTTTATATCCGGAAGGTTGTTGGTGTCCTCCTTAGTGAATACCGAACCGAAGTACTTGTTCAATTGGTCTGCCATTTCTTTGTTCCCCGTTATGACTTCCCCTGATTCTGACTGCAGGGGACCTACGTTTGTCTTTACTAACCTTTTTCTCTTTACATACCTATAGAAACTTTTGCAATCCGCCTTAATGTTCCCTGCAAGCTTCTTCTCGTACTCCATTTTCCCTGCCCTAATCAAACCCTTTGTCTTCCTCTGCTGAGTTCTAAATTTCTCCCAGTCCCCGGGTTCGCTGCTATTTCTGGCCAATTTGTATGCCACTTCCTTGGCTTTAATACTATCCCTGATTTCCCTTGGTAGCCACGGTTGAGCCACCTTCCCTTTTTTATTTTTATGCCAGACAGGGATGTACAATTGTTGTAGTTCATCCATGCGGTCTCTAAATGTCTGCCATTGCCCATCCACAGTCAACCCCTTAAGTATCATTCGCCAATCTATCCTAGCCAATTCACGCCTCATACCTTCAAAGTTACCCTTCTTTAAGTTCTGGACCATGGTCTCTGAATTAACTGTTTCATTCTCCATCCTAATGCAGAATTCCACCATATTATGGTCACTCTTCCCCAAGGGGCCTCGCACAACGAGATTGCTAATTAATCCTCTCTCATTACACAACACCCAGTCTAAGATGGTCTCCCCCCTAGTTGGTTCCTTGACATATTGGTCTAGAAAACCATCCCTTATGCACTCCAGGAAATCCTCCTCCACCGTATTGCTTCCAGTTTCGTTAGCCCAATCTATGTGCATATTAAAGTCACCCATTATAACTGCTGCACCTTTATTGCATGCACCCCTAATTTCCTGTTTGATACCCTCCCCAACATCACTACTACTGTTTGGAGGTCTGTACACAACTCTCACTAACGTTTTTTGCCCTTTGGTGTTCTGCAGCTCTACCCATATAGATTCCACATCATCCAAGCTAATGTCCTTCCTAACTATTGCATTAATCTCCTCTTTAACCAGCAATGCTACCCCACCTCCTTTTCCTTTTATTCTATCCTTCCTGAATGTTGAATACCCTGGATGTTGAGTTCCCAGCCCTGATCATCGTGGAGCCACGTCTCCGTAATCCCAATCACATCATATTTGTTGACATCTATTTGCACAGTTAATTCATCCACCTTATTGCGGATTCTCCTTGCATTAAGACACAAAGCCTTCAGGCTTGTTTTTTTAACACCATGCGGTCTCTAAATATCTGCCATTGCCCATCCACAGTCAACCCCCTTAAGTATCATTCGCCAATCAATCCTCGCTAATTCACGCCTCATACCTTTAAAGTTACCCTCCTTTAAGTTCTGGACCATGGTCTCTGAATTAACTGTTTCATTCTCCATCCTAATGCAGAATTCCACCATATTATGGTCACTCTTCCCCAAGGGGCCTCGCACAACGAGATTGCTAATGAATCCTCTCTCATTACACAACACCCAGTCTAAGATGGCCTCCCCTCTAGTTGGTTCCTCGACATATTGGTCTAGAAAACCATCCCTTATGCACTCCAGGAAATCCTCCTCCACCGTATTGCTTCCAGTTTCGTTAGCCCAATCTATGTGCATATTAAAGTCACCCATTATAACTGCTGCACCCTTATTGCATGCACCCCTAATTTCCTGTTTGATGCCCTCCCCAACATTACTACTGCTGTGTGGAGGTCTGTACACAACTCTCACTAACGTTTTTTGCCCTTTGGTGTTCTGCAGTTCTACCCATATAGATTCCACATCATCCAAGCTAATGTCCATTGTCACTATTTCATTAATCTCTTCTTTAACCAGCAATGCTACCCCACCTCCTTTTCCTTTTATTCTATCCTTCCTGAATGTTGAATACCCCTGGATGTTGAGTTCCCAGCCCTGATCATCCTGGAACCACGTCTCCGTAATCCCAATCACAACATATTTGTTAACATCTATTTGCACAGTTAATTCATCCGCCTTATTACGGATACTCCTTGCATTAAGACACAAAGCCTTCAGGCTTGTTTTTTTAACACCCTTTTTTCTTTTAGAATTTTGCTGTACAGTGGCCCTTTTTGTTTTTTGTCTTGGGTTTCTCTTCCCTCCACTTTTCCTCATCTCCTTTCTGTCTTTTGCTTTTGTCTCCTTTTTGTTTCCCTCTGTCTCCCTGCATTGATTCTCATCACCCTGCCATATCAGTTTAACTCCTCCCCAACAGCACTAGCAAACACTCCCCCTAGGACATTGGTTCCGGTCCTGCCCAGGTGCAGAACGTCCGCTTTATACTGGTCCCACCTCCCCCAAAACCGGTTCCAATGCCCCAGGAATTTGAATCCCTCCCTGCTACACCACTGCTCAAGCCATATATTCATCTGCGCTATCCTGCGATTCCTACTCTGACTGGCACTGGTAGCAATCCCAAGATTACTACTTTTGAGGTCCTACTTTTTAATTTAGCTCCTAGCTCCTTAAATTCGTTTCGTAAGACCTCATCTCTTTTTTTACCTATGTCGTTGGTACCAATGTGCACCATGACAACTGGCTGTTCTCCCTCCTTTTTTAGAATGTCCTGCACCTGCTCAGAGACATCCTTGACCCTTGCATCAGGGAGGCAACATACCATCCTGGAGTCTCGGTTGCGGCCGCAGAAACGCCTATCTATTCCCCTTATAATTGAATCCCCTATCACTATCGCTCTCCCACTCTTTTTCCTCCCCTCCTGTTCAACAGAGCCAGCCACGGTGACATGAACTTGGCTGCTGCTGCCCTCCCCTGATCAGTCATCCCCCTCAACAGTACTCAAAGCAGTGTATCTGTTTTGCAGGGGGATGACCACAGGGGACCCTTCCAAAGTGGATTTTTCAGCGGTGTGGCTGTCTTAATTTGAGCGTTATCACCACTGAGAAATTCAGCATGCAGGTAAGGGTTTCTAATAAGCCAGCTGCCTCATGGCCTTTTTAAAGGCCGGGGTTTGCAGCAAGGCCATGAGGGGGGAAGGAGTTTGGAAGGATGGCTGGTGTAAGGGGTGCAAGGAGAGCCAACAGGTTCACAGATATGGAGCTGGAGACACTGATGGACGGTGTGGCGGACAGAAGAAGAATACTGTTTCCTGTCGCAGGGAGACCTGGCAGACCGCCAGTACATAATGCATGGAGGGAGATTGTAGGGGAGGTGTCGGGCACCTCCATATATGTGAGGACGCACCCTCCCAGGAGGGTACTGGCCAGTCTGCACCCGGCCCTTCTAGGGTGGTGATGGGTCGACACCTCCTAGCTCTGGGGCGACGGGGATCCTCCTGCGCCTCCTCCTTCTCCTGCACCTCCTCCTCCTCCTCCGGTGGTATTGCTGGCTCGACCTCCAGCGACTGTCCCCTCATGATGGCCAGGTCGTGCACGTCGATTATGGAGACCCGTTGAGGAGAGTACTGCAGGGTGCCACCAGAGCGGTCCAGGCACCGGAACCTCTGCTTAAGGATGCCTATGCACTGCTCGATGATGCACCTGGTGGCACATTGTATGCTTGCTCTGGCACTGTCCTGGGGTTCCTGACGAGTGAGCAGCCAAGTGGACAGGGGATATCCCTTGTCCCCAAGCAGCCAACTGCAATCCTGATTCAGGCCGGTGAAGACGGCGGGCACACTGGTCTGGCGCAGAATGAACGAATCATGGCTGCTGCCTCCCTTACCCGCTGCCTGTCTGCACGGTGCTGATGGCGACACCTTCTCCTGCATGCCGCCCTGTTTCTGAGCAGGTGTACCAGGTGTCGCCCTCCCAACACTCCTCCCATCCTCAGGGTGAACCCTGCCAAGCAGGTCTCTGCAGCCCACAGGCCTCCACTAAAGAGTCAGACCTGGAAGTTGTACAACAGTACAGGGGTATGTGCAAACCTCTGAGCAGCCCTCAACAGCTTGAATGGAGCCAAAACAATGAATAAAACTATATCAAAAGGTAAACACTGCGGATGCTGGAAAATGAATTAAAAACACTAATCAGCAATAAAACTATATCAAAAGATAAATGCTGCGGATACATACTGGAAAATGAAATAAAAACACTAATAAGTAATAAAACTTCTTCCCATCAAAGCGCCGCATTGAAAACCTCACAGGGTCACTGCTGGGAAAAGTCCTGCCATTTCCTCGGTGAATTTCGCTGTGGTAGTCCCTTTCCAGTGACCCGCACGCTGCAGAGCTCACCGCTGGAAACCTTCTTTCACTGCGACTTCACCGCGCTATTTCCGGCGGAAGTGAACACCTCTGAAATCCTCCCCGAGCTGAATATGGTCGATGGAAAAGTAGCCAATCGAGCGTCCGAACGGGGACGGTGAATTTCGGGCCCATTGAATATATTCAAGGCTGAGATAGATAGATTTTTGGACTCTAGGGGAATCAAGGGATTTTGGATTTGGGTGGGAATGCGGAGTTGAGGTCGAAGATCAGCCATAATCTAATTGAATGGCGGAGCAGGCTCGAGGGGCCATATGGCCTATTGCTGCTCCTATTTCTTTTGTTCTTACGACTGCACAGTGTTCAGTTCCATTCGCAACTCTTCAGATAATGAAGCAGTCAGTACCCGCTTGCAGCAAGACCTGGACAACATCCTGGCTTAGGTAGATAAATGGCAGATATCATTCATGCCTCACAAGTGCCAGGCAATGATAATATCCAGCGAGAATCTAACCACCTCGCCTTGACATTGAATGGCATTACCATTGTCGAATCCCCACTATCAACATCCTGGGGGTCACCATTGACCAGAAACTTAACTGGACCTGTCACTTAAATACTATGGCTATAAGTGCAGGTCAGAGGCTGAGTATTCTGCTGCAAGTCACTCACTTCCTGACTCCCCAAAGCCTTTCCACCACCTACAAGGCACAACTCAGGAGCGTGATGGAATACCCTCTACCTGGATGTTGAGTCGTTGAATATATTGGATATGCCTGGATGAGCGCAGCTCCATCAACACTGTAGAAGCTTGACACCATCCAGGACAAAGCAGCTCACTTGATTGGCACCACATCTACCACCTTAAACTTTCACTCCCTCCATCATCAGCGCAAAATGGCTGCAGTGTGTCCCATCTACAAGATGCACTACAGCAACTCGCCAAGGCTTCTTCGACAGGACCTCCCAAACCCACGATCTTTACCACCAAGAAAGACGAACAGCTAGCGCATGGAAACACCATTATCTCCAAGTTCCCCTCCAAGTTACACAACATCTTCTTTGGTATGGTAGTAGCAAAGTAAATCAAATGTTCTCGGCACAACCATCTTCAGCTGCTACATCAATGATCTTCCCTCCATCATAAGGTCAGAAGTGGGATGATGACTGCACGGTGTTCAGTGCTATCCGCAACTCCTCAGATAATGAAGCAGTCCATGCCCGCATGCAGCAAGACCTAGATGACATTCAGGCTTGGGCTGATAAATGGCAAGTAACATTCGTGCCACACAAGTGCCAAGCAATGATTATTTCCAACAAGCGAGCGTCTAAGCACTACCCCTTGACATTTAACCGCATTACCATCGCCGAATCCCCCACCATCAATATTCTGGAGGTCACCATTGACGAGAAACTTAACAGGACCAGGCACATAAATACTATGGCAACAAGAGTAGATCAGAGACTGGGTATTCTGTGGCAAATGACTCACCTCCTGACTCCCCAAAGTCTTTCTGCCATCTACAAGGCGCAAGTGATGGAATACTCTCCACTTGCCTGGATGAGTGCAGCTCCAATAACACTCAAGTAGCTCGACACCATCCAGGACAAAGCAGCCCACTTGATTGGCACCTCTTCCACCACCTTAAATATTCACTCCTTTCACCACCATGTACCATGCTTCAGTGTGTACCTTCTACAAGATGCACTGCAGCAACTCGCCAAGGCTTCTTCAGCAGCACCTCTCAAGCCTGCGACCTCTACCACCTAGAAGGTCAAGGGCAGCCGGTGCAGGGGAACACCATCAACTGCAAGTTCCCCTCCAAGTCACACACCTTCCTGACCTGGAAATATATCGCCGTTTCTTCATCGTCACTGGGTCACAATCCTTGAACTCCCTCCCTAACAGCACTGTGGAGTAGCTTCACCACTCGGACTGCAGCGGTTCAAGAAGGCAGTTCACCACCATCTTCTCAGCTCACCACTCCCTTCTCGAGGGCAATTAATGTGGGGCAATAAATGCTGGCCTTGCCGACGACGCTCACATTCCATGAATGAATAAATCATTAAAAAAATTGCATGTACCTTATGGATCTAGCCCTTCTCATTTCCTTTTACCTGCAGGTTTTCCAGAGGCGAGGGATACCTAGCCGAAATGAGTTAAAAATAAAAAGCCTGTAAAAATGGAGGCATGCAGCCTCCTTAAAAGCTTTTACCGACCGACCGGTCTCCTGAGAGCAGATTTGTCTCTCCCCAACCCTCAGTTCCTGCCGCCGTTAAAGAATGTCATGGCCTTGGAGAGGGTGCGGAGGAGATTTATTAGATTGGTTGCAGGGATGAGAGATTTCAGTTATGTGGAGAGACTAGAGAAGCTGGGGTTGTTCTCCTTAGAGCAGAGAAGGTTATGGGGAGATTTAATAATGGTGTTCACAATAATAAAAGGTTTTGATAGAGTAAATAAGGAGAAACTTTCCACTGTCAGAGGACACAGATTTCAGGTAATTGGCATAAGGACCAAAGATGAGATGAGGAGAATATTTTCATGTAGCGAGTTGTTATGATCTGGATTCCACTGCCTGAAAGGACTGAGAAAGCAGATTCAATAGTTACTTTCAAAACGGAATTGGATAAATATTTGAAAAGGAAATATTTGCAGGGCTATAGGGAAGGAGCGCGGGTGGGACTAATTGGATAGCTCTTTCACAGAGCCGGTACAACCACGATGGTCTGAATTGCTTCCTTCTGTGCTCTATGATTCTATGATACAAAGGTCCTGCCTCTGGCCAGAACCAGTTACCAGTTAAGGGTGGCTTAGATGATGGCTGGAGGATTGAAGATCAGTGGTTCACAAGGAATCCTTAGGCCTCCCCTTCCCCGAGCACCTCGCAATTGTCTGTATTATCAGCCCCTTTTCATCTACCTTGCCGAAGATTGTTCCCGCATGAGTCGGTCGAGGTGCATTTAAATGAGGCCCGGCCATTAAAAGGGCCTCTGCCTCATGTCGGTGAGCTGGAGCAAGCATACCGCTGAGCATGAGTTCAAATCAGGGCTTTAGTGTTTCTATTTAACCTCTGCATCTTGGGGAAACAGTTGACCATCTCCTTTGAAAGATGGTAAGGTGGCATCTCTGACAGTGCAGCACTCCTTCAGTGCTGCACTGGAGTGTCAGCCCGGATAATGTGCTCAAGTCACTGGAGCAGGCAGGGTTTGAACCCACAACCATCTTACTCAGAGGGCGAGAGTACTACCACTGACCCATGGCTAACACCTGAACAGTCGCTGTCCGGTGTCCCATGATCTTGGCCGGCTGCAGCAGGCTTCTTAAAGGGAGAAGGTCCGTTGTAAATTTTTAATGATTTTTTTCCCCCCATTTTCTTTCTTTTGCTGGGTACGCCCCTATTTTTGTACTATTGACTTTTTTCCCTGCCGCTACTTTTCTTCGTGATTCTTGGTTTCTGTTTGCTTTGCAGTTGCACCTTACAAAGAGGTGAAGTTTGAGATTGTGTTAGGGGTTCTGAACACATGGCATAATTGAGATAAAGAGGTAGAGTTCATGAGAGGCCAACGAAATGCAAATGCAATGATCCTTGCGCCATTTGGCCACACCTGTTGCGTCTCTGTTCCAGGCCATGCCGGAGAAGTCCCTATCTTCAAAATCTCTGCTTCACGAGATGGGCAGCCACAGAGTTGTGCCGTTTGTTGCACAATAACCTGTGCACAACATCTGGATCTGGGCAGCTCTTCCCACAGAAAGCGACCATATGAAGCTCTCATCGTAGCAGATCATTCCAACCCACTGCTGGAGATATCTGTCACATCAGGCAGCCTGCCATACAGGGTATTGACGACGCCTACATTTGCAGAACCTTCCATCACTTTTCCTGTCGAAGGCATTAACTGGAATGGTTCAGGTGTCAGCCATAGGTTAATGGTAGAACTCTCGCCTCTGAGTCACCAACAACAACTTGTATTTATATAACGCCGTTAACTTAGTAAAATGTCCCAAGGCGCTTCACAAGAGTGTATCGAACAAAATTCAATACTAAACCACATGAGATATTAGGGCAAATGAGCAGAAGCTTGGTCAAAGAGGTAGGTTTTAAGGAGCGTCTTAAACAAGGAAAGAGAGACAAAGAGGTTTAGGGAGGGAATTCCAGAGCTTAGGGCCTTGGCAGCTGAAGGCACGGCCGCCCATGGTGAATTCTTAAGAGACCAGACTTAGAGAAGCGTAGATATCTCAGGGAATGGGTTTGTGGGGCTGGAGGACTTAGCAGCACTTAGCTGAGGTAGGGGCAGAGTAGGGCAATGTTCTGGAGGTGTAAATAGGCATTTTAGTGATGGCACGGAAATGTGATCAGAAGTTCATTTTGGAGTCAGATAGGACACCAGGTTGCGACCTGTCTGGTTCAGCCTCAGACAGTTGCCCGGGAGAGGGATGGAGTCTGTAGCAAGCGAACGGAGTTCGTGGTGGGGATCGAAGACAATGGCTTTGGTCTTCCCAATATTTAGTTGGAGGAAATTACTGCTCATCCAATACTGGATGACGGACAAGCAATCTTGACAATTTAGAAGCAGTGGATTGGTCGAGAGAAGTGGTGGTGAGGTCGAGCTGGGTATCGTCAGCGTATATGTGGAAACTGACGCTGTGTTTTCAGATGATGTCAGCGAGGGGCAGCACGCAGATGAGAAATAGGAGGGGGCCAAGGATAGATCCTTGGGGGACACCAGAGGTAACAATGCAGGGGTGGGAAGAGAAGCCATTGCAGGTGATTCTCTGGCTATGATTAGATAGATAAGAATGGAACCAGGCAAGTGCCGTCCCACCCAGCTGGACGATGGTGGAGAATGTTGGAGAAGGATGGAGTGATCAACCATGTCAAAGGCTGCAAACAGGTCAAGAGGGACGGGGAGGGATCATTTACCCTTGTCACAGTCACATAGGATGTCATTTGTGACTTTGATAAGAGCTGTTTCGGTACTATGGCAGGGGCGGAAACCTGATTTGAGGGATTCAAACATGTAATTGTGGGAAAGACGGACATGGATTTGGGACGTGACAACGCGTACAAGGACTTTGGCAAGGAGAGGGAGGTTGGCGATGCAGCGGTACTGTGCAAGGATTGTTTTTTGAAGAGATGCAGGATGACAGCAGGGTTTGAAGGAGAGGGGACAGTACCCAAGGAGAGAGAATCGTTAACCATATCTGCAAATATGCGAGCTAGGAAGGGAAGTTGGGTGGTCAGCAGTTTAGTGGGAATAGGGACGAGGGAGCAGGAAGTGGGTCTCATGGACAAGCTGAGCTCGGAAAGGGCATGTGGGAGATAGGAGATAAACTAGAGAAAGATGTGAGGTCAGGGCTAGGGCATGGGGGAGCCTTGGAGGAATTTTGGCCTGGTGGGCTAGAGGAAGGAAGAGAAGTGGCAGAGGCAGCTGATCACATGGTCTCAATCTTAGTAACAAAAAAATCCATGAGCTCCTCACACTTGTCAGAAGGTTGTGGTTCGAGAGACTTGAACAGAAAATTTAGACTAACATTCCAGTGTATTACTGAGAGAGTCCTGCACTGCCAGAGGTGCCATTTTTCAAATGAGACGTTAAACTGTCTTCCATCTGAGGAAAATCCCAAGTCACTATTTCCAAGTAGGGCAGGGAAGTTCTCCCCGGTGTCCTAGACAATAATTATTCTTTAAACAACAGCTAAAAACAGATTATCCAGTCATTATCTCATTGCTGTTTGTGGGACCTTGCTGTGCATAAATTGGCTGTTGCATTTCCTACATTACATCAGTGACTGCACTTCAAAAGTACTTAAGCCAAGTACTGTGGATGGTGGAAATTTGAAATAAAAACATAAAATGCAGCAAGTACTCAGCAGGTCAGGCAGCATCTATGGCAGGAGAAGCACGTAATGTTTCAAGTCAGTGACCTTCCTTCAGAACTGATGCTGCCTGACCTGCTGAGTATTTCCAACATTTTCTGTTTTTTCTCCAAAAGTAAGATTGAATATCAGTGATGATCTTTTTGAATGGCGGAGCAGGCTCGAAAGGCTGTTCGGCCTACTCTTGCTCCTAATTCTTATGTTCTTCTTTTGTTTCAAACTGAATTCAAGTTCTCAAACTGCCACGGTGGGATTTGAACTCTTGTTCTCCAGATTATTAGTCCAGTAACATCACCACTGCACAACTTGTAATTTATGCTAAAGTATGGTTTATTTTGCCAGGCTTGTACTAAAATGAGTTTGACAGTTGGAGAAACCTGTCATGAACTGGGTACATCCCACTTCATGTTTTAATTAATTTACAATAGCAAATCCCTACCACTGCAATGAGCATTTGTGTAAGAAGTACAATTTGCATTCTAGTTTGCTCAGAGTTAGGATCCCACAATTGCCAGCTGATTCAATATAAATAAGGCATTGAATGGAATAGGTTCTACACCTGTGCTTGCATGATTTACGAGTCCTTCACACTTGTGAAACAGCTTAATAACTCACCGTCATCAGCGTGATTTACTGCATTACCCACAGAACGCCCATAGTTCATATAAAACTCGTGTTTCATTAACAAAGTTCACCTTCAGAAAAGAGCAGCATTTTCAACAAGGTAATCAGCATCATCTCTTCTTTCTCCTTATCTCAATTTCATTAAAAGAAAGAAAATATGCCAGTATTTGTCGATATACAGGAGTTTGAGTTGACGGAATTCAATTAAGTACTTTACTTTCTGAATTACTTTGCAGCAAATTCTCTGACTTTGCCTTCCTCTCTTCCCCATTCACAACTTTATGTGGGTTTTATTTCCTATGCAGGCAACTGTTCTCTCTCCTTTCCTTTCCTTGACAACTCCAGTCTTTACTGCAGTCAGTTCTACCCTTTTGTGCAGCTTGTCGTTTGTCTAATGCCCAAATCTCTCCATTTCTCCCGTCTGCACAATTCTGATCTTTAATTGGAGCCAGTTGCTACCTCTTTTAGATGAGCCAGTCTCACTGAAATTAATTCTCCCCACTAAAATCACTGCAACATAAACACAGCAGAAAAGACCTCTTTCTGGGAATCTCCGCAGTGAAGTGGAGTGAAAGGGAAAGCAACACGTCAGAAATGAAGGAAGAGAGTAAACCGAAATGGACAGAGAAAAGGCAGGAACAGAAAGAAAGAGACTGAAATTATGTAAATTTTAAAGCCCCACACAGCGACAAAAGATTTAAAATGTGGAGAAAACCACCAAGTATGTCTTTAGAAGAAAGGAAGACTTACATTTATATGGCGCCTTTCCCGACCTCAGGGCGTCCCACGGCGCTTTACAGTCAAAGAAGTCTTTTTGAAGTGTGGTCACTCTTGTAGTGTAGGAAACGCGGCAGCCAACTTGTGCGCAGCAAGCTTCCACAAACAGCACTGTGACAATGACCAGCTAATCTGTCTTTTGGTATTGTTGATTGAGGGATAATTATTAGCCAGGACACCGGGGAGAGGGTCGTGGGGCAGGATTAAAAAAGAAAAATGTGGAGCTGCATAGGCACCCGTTGAGGTGTGTTCAGTGGAGAGGCGGGACATTTCATTAACATATTCAAAATATTACAATTAGGAGCCTGATTTAAATTTCCCAGATGCCATGCTGGTTTCCCAGTGGTCTGGAAGCCGGCAGCATGGTGGGACCTGCCTGCTCCACAAAGTAGTACATTTTATAGCATTCCTTGTGGGCCAGGCAGAACAGGAGTACTCCCCTCGGCTCCTCAAGGAAGCCTTCAGCTTTCCCTCTGCCTATCGCGGCTTCTCCTGCCTACCAGGATTGCCTCCCCACCCCAGCCCCAGCCCCAATGGCCTCTCTCTTCCTCCAGCCAGTCTTGGCCAATCCCAACATCCTTTCCCCATTCCGCGATGGCCTCTTTACCCCGCGCCCCCCACCCTGATTGCCGATCTCTCCGCGGCGTGATTATCACCTCCCCCTGTCAACCCCCTCTCCCAAGGCCTGAACGCCAACTTTCATCTCTCCTGAATGCTGTGGGCCGTCCGTAAGGGTCACCGGCTCCTGCCACAGGCCAGGCTGTCAATGTGTCCGACTGCTGGGAGGGAAACAAAGGATAAAAATGATAATGAGATCCTGCTGTTAAATTTGGCAGCCACTGGCTTTGCCAGGTTATCGGCCTGCCCGGAACTATCAGTGCCATCGAGTGGTTTGAACCACAAACTGTTTACGTTTTCTGAGCTAAGCTGGCAGGTGAAAAAGAGACACCATGATAATTACAATGGCATAAACATGGGAATATTAAAATTCCCACAAAATAAAAATATTGCACTTTTTTTCAAAGTTTGGTTTTGGTGAAAGTAATGCAGGCAGCACGTGAAATTTGTGCTGCCTGCTGATTAACATGATTGAAGCACTGAGCCCAGTGCAGAACACGCTGCTGGTTTGCTCAGTGCTCTGCAGGGGGCCCAATTTCATGGGAAGTGATCTCTATTTAAAGCTAGACTGCAGTGTAAAATGCAGTCTACACTTCTTATAGGCGAGGTGTTTTCTGAAATAAGCACCTGATTATAGTTGTTGCAAATGAAAGTGGAAGGTAGCTATGGCTCAACAGGGTGGAGAAAGGGCATCTGGGTTCTCCGATGCAGCACTAAAGGCCTTAGTGCATGGGTTTGAAAGGAGGAGTCAGGTTCTCTACCTGCAGGGGGACATGAGGCCCTCCATACTGATTGTAAGAAGGCAGTGGGAGCAGATTGCTGAAACGGTCAGTGCCACCAATCTTTCACCAGTGCCAAAACAAGTTTAATGACCTCACACGAGTGGTCAAGGTCAGTGAATTCATCTTCAAATGCCATATCCTACCAACTGCACCACTAACCTCAGCCACTGCTCAAATCACCACACTGCCATCACTCACTTACCAGCAATCTTTATCAATCAGGCCTCATACCTAACATTCATATGCTTCATCTCACCCTCATATACTTAGCACTGCTGCAAGCCTCACACCTACATCTCACACCTTGCACACGCTGCCAGCTATTCAACCATGACATACACATCACCCAAACACATTGCACCACACTCACTGACACACTCCTCTCTCTCTTGCAGGACGAGGTGGCACACACCCACAGGCAGCAGGATCTAACCAATGTGGAGAGGTGCGCCCGCATGCTCTAATCCCCATGGCGGAGATGGTGCTGGCTATTATCGGAAGGGCATTGCTGAGGCCATGGCCAGTGGCAGGGCTGAAACCATTGAAAATTACAGTATCTTACTTATCGCATCCCACTTCCCCCTCGGGCCACAATCGCTTCTGATTTGCAAGCTACTTCCCCCACCCCTCCCCCACCATAACCTTACACTTGTGCCTTTTTTCCTTTCAGATGCCCAAGAGGTGCAACCTGGTAGGCAGTGGAGGAAGACTGAGAAGAGAGTGATGACAAAGACACACTGTCACTTGATTGCGCACTCGCAGCCACCAGCTCAGATACTGACAGTGCATGTATCTTAGAGGATAGATTAGAGGCGGGTTCTGCAAGTGGTGAGATACTGGGCACAATGGCGCTGCAGTCAGGGCAGGGGGCAAGGACAGCGAAGGTGCCAGCTTCCTGGAGGGCGGATCGCACAAGAGTTCTGCTGCACAGGACTCAGATGAGGACTTTGATGGGTCAGGCTGCAGAAGAAGACTGATGGGTGTACACAACCAAATACTCGGTGCATTGGGAAGCCTGCCAGAAAACCTGCGGTGAATGTTCAGGAGTGCGGAGGAACGTGTCACAGTATCTTCCAGAGGCAGCAGCTGGCGAGCAATCTGCACGGAAACTCTCGATTGCGCACCTTAGAGAGAACGTTGTTATGGACCCAACCACGATGCAGTTTCTGATGGCTAAGGTCTCCGCTTACATTGCAGCACAAGCATCTTCCACAATGTCCGAGTCAAGCAATGGAAGCGCAGATTGAAGTCACGCTAGGTCAGCTTGCTGCCCTGCAAGCTCAGCCTGCTGTCATCATGGCTGTGGATGCCAGTGTTCGTAGGGGCTTGTGGGGGTGTCACGGCAGTCCAGCAACCTGTCCTCCAACAGATTACTAGGATTGTTGAGGTATTGCCCCGGCCGCGTGGCAGTGGCTCTGTGGAGCACAACCCTGCTGTCCTCTTTCAGGATGATAGCATTCGTCCACCCATGCCACTCCACCAGTTCCCTTGCTGTTGCCTATCAGCCAGCCAGCCAGTCCAGACTGCTGCCACCTATGTCGAGATGGTGCAGTCTGAAGCTGGGCCTTCTAGGCACAGAGCTGCTCGATCCATTCTGCATAGCCATCTGCAGTCTCCTCCACTTAAAGTCAGCAGCCATGCTGCAGCCCCTGGGGTAGCACCACCTAGGAGCACTAGGCCAGGCAAAGACACACGGAAGACAGGCACTAAGGGAATACACAATGGTGATTAGCTTACGTTTGTATTTCAAAATGGCATGATATCATTTATAAATTTGGTTTAGAATGTTTATTTTGTGGTGCATTTTATTTTTGCATTGTGGCCAAGACGACAATGTGATGGTCAGTGACAGGGAATGTAAGGAGTGTGGGACCGTTGGTGAATGGGGAATTGGGGAATAGCATCACACTTGAAATAGTTTTTCACATACAACCCGGGCAGAAGGGCTGTCTACATTGCTACCTCCCTTCCTCTTCCTCATCTTCTGCCTCTACCTCTTCCACATCCTCTTTCTACTCTTCGTTCTCCTCGTGCTCCTGCTCTTCAGTTTCTTGTCTGATAGCTGGTGGCAAGAGCTGTCCTTCCATGATGGCACATTTGTGCAGCATGCAACAGACCACCACTCATTTTGAGACCCGCTCAGCGAGTACTGCAGGGCTCCTCCAGAGTGGTCCGGGCAGCAGAATCGCTATTTCAGCACACCAATGGCCTGCTCGATCACATTTCTTGAGGCAGCATGCCTCTCATTGTTTGCGTGCTGCCCATGTGTGCACGGGTTGCGAACAGCAGTCATGAGCCATGTTGTCATTGGATAACCCTTGTCGCTCAGCAGCCACCCTTTGGTTTGCGGTGGGCTGAAATACAGCTGGCACAGCGGATTGACGCAGAATGAAGACATCATGACAGCTACCAGGACACCGGGCATTGACCTGCATGATGCCTATGGTTAAATACCAGCTGGGCGTTGAGGGAATGGAATCCCTTTTGGTCCTGGTACTTTATCTGAGAAAGGACATACTTGCCTTAGAGGCGGTATAATGAAGGTTTACTAGATTGATCCCTGGGATGAGAGGGTTGTCCGATGAGGAGAGATTGAGTAGATTGGGCCAATACCCTCTGGAGTTTAGAAGAATGAGAGGTGATCTCATTGAAACATATAAGATTCTGAGGGGGGTTGACAGGGTAGATGCTGAGAGGTTGTTTCCCCTGGCTGGGGTGTCTAGAACCAGAGGACAGAGTCTCAGGATAAGGGGTAGGCCATGTAAGACTGAGATGAGGAGGAATTTCTTCACTCAGAGGGTTGTGAATCTTTGGAATTCTCTGCCCAAAGGGTTATGGGTGCTGAATCATTGGGTATACTCAAGGCTAAGATAGATAGATTTTTGAACTCCAGGGAAATCAAGGAATATGGGGATCGGACGGGAAAATGGAGTTGAGATTGAAGACCAGCCATGATCTTATTGAATGTCAAAACAAGCTCGAAGCACTGTATGGCCTTCTCCTGCTCCTAATTCTTATGTTCTTATGTACATGGAAGAATTGAAATACGTCTCCTGCCAAAGGAATGTGCAATGCAGTCAATGCTACCCTGCACCATCGGGAAGCCTGCAATCCAAGCAACCCCTTGTGTTCATTCCACCTGCTTGCCTCTGGCAAGAGAGAATGAAATGAAGTTAGCTGTCTTTGGATTGAGAGCCTTGGTGCATTCCCTTATGCAACAGTGGATGGCTAACTGTAAGATGTTGCTAATATCTCCAGCACCAACATGGGAGGAGCCAGGCCCAGGAAAGTTCATTACCATGTTCATCTTTATAGCCGCTGGCAATGCGGCGCTCGCCCTGCTCTGAGGTTACAGTTGTGATAGTAGCAGGTGGCAAATTTCAGTGAGGACGTCCTGACTGAAGTCTCGCACATTGTTCCTCGTTGAGCTTCAGGTAGTAGTATTGCTCCCTGAACACCTTGAGTAGATATGGCCACCTGTTGAGTGCCCTTCTTCCCCCTCTTTCACCCCCCCCCCCCCCCCCATCCCCATCACCACCTCCTCCCTGCCCCCTGTTCTAGCCTGGTCTGCGCAACCTCACTCTCCCAGTCATGCTCTATTCCAAGAGGAAGGCCTGCTAGTGCACCCATCTCTGGGAGCAACTGGTTTGTCCAGAAGCCTTGAAGTCAGCAGAAAGTACTTCAGCATCTGCCATACCACTCCCTGTCGACTTTTGCAACCATGGAAAGCACCAGAAACGTGTAGAATTGTAGCAACAGCCAGAAGAAATCAACCAGTAACTAACCTGTAAGTTGTTGATAATCCCTTTAAATAACACTGGTAGGGGGTCCTTTCTGCTGTGTGTTCAGCTGTGTGAGGTTAATGGAGGGCATTGGCTGGAGTGCTGAGCCCTAACTGGCACTGATCTGCTTGCTCTGCATATTAACGGCACTGCACGTTAACGCCTGTACCAATATGGTGACCGGCATGCTTTGCATCACAAGTGTGTGTGCATGTTGCGGACGCCATTTTGGATCTCTAAGGGCACTCATAGCACCCAAAAAACGGTCGCTACCGAGCCCAATTTCTAGCCCATGGTACAGTGTCACTGTTTCAGTTTTTATCTTACAAAACAACTCGGGATTTTGAGAAGCCTACCAGATATGAAGTTATGATGAGTCTGCATGATGATTACTATCCCATTGTTATGGGTCTGCTGTAGGTTGTCTAGGTTTATAGTGGAATTGATTACTTATGGGTAATTCTTATAAATCTTTCTTTTCCCCAAAATTCTAGGTTTTCCCCGCACCATATCATGTAGCCTTATTAACACCTCCCAAGTATCAATGTCATTTATATTGCGGGTCCCTGGTGATGGAAGTGCAGAAGTCAGTCGAGTAACCTACAACCATGTCCCGGAACGCCCAAAGATTGGTTCATGGGCAAACATCGTATATGGAGTAAAACCCAAGGAATTCGCTATATACCCATTCTGTGGTACCATCGAGTCCAATGATGAAATGGAGATACAGGTAATAAAATATCTCTTAACTTTTGTTAGTCTGTTATTTACCCCAGCATTAGGGATGAGCGGAAACCTTTGAGTGGGACCTTTGCCAACTGGGAACCATGAGGCCAAAATTCATCCCCGCCGGAAATGGGGCGCACTTACCGCGTTTTAACTGTTTTCACCGCTGTGATGGATGCAGTGGCCTCTTGCGCGAAATTCAGATTTTTGTCTTTTTTTTCCAGCGGGGCGGAAGTCGGTCATAATGGGGGCGGAAGTGGGGGCGGGAGCAGAGTGTCCGTCAAACTGGGGGTGGAAGAGGCAGTGGACGGACTGTCCACTGCTGTCAGTCATTAGCGTAGCGTTGATGATGTCACCACGCTGGTGCGTCACCACGTCTCTCCCCGTCACTTAAAGGGGAGGGCTGATGCGAGCTCTGCGATTATTTTAGCTAGGTCCACTGGGCCATCAGGGAGGGTTTTGGCCGGGCCAGCGGCCTGCACCCAAGAGGGAGTGCCAGGCGGCCCAGCCAAACCCGAGGGCATAAATGTCGGCCCGACCTGGCATCGCCATTTTGCAAACATTGCAAGCACAGTGTGACGACAGAAAAAGCTGTCGGTGGCACCAAGCGGCGGGCCGAAGATTTTTCCAGGTAAATTTTGCTTCGGGGCGGGAGATCGGTGGTACGTGCTTTGATGACGCACATAGGAGAGTTCGGCAGCAGTGGGGCGGAAGCAGGGACCGCTGGAAAAACCACCAAGGTGAATTTCACGAGCGGCGGCCATTTGACAAAAAATCGGCAGCCATTCGACACCGCTGCCTGGCTGCTGCTTTCTGGCAGTGACAGGTCTTACCGGGAGGCTGAATTTCGGCCCCACCATATCTGCATCTGATCTTTGCGTTTGGGAATTAAATAGTAACGTGATTGGATTTGTCCTGGCTCCTGTAGAAGATTGTTCATCCCTTCCTGACTGCAGGGCTCCATTTTATTATGCCTTTGAGTTGTGGCAGCTGTGAAGTTTCACTTGAAGTTGGCTGTTGAATTTTATGTGAAAGATTTCAAGGGAACATGTTGTTTGATGCTTCACTAAAACCCCATCTGTTATATGTATTTTTTTTCATGCAGTCCCACACTGTGAACCTGAAAAAGAAAGCACTGATGCAGACTCCACACCTGTATATTTCCCCCTTCCATTATAATGATTAAAGCTAATAACTTGAAATGTAATCCATTAATTTCTGTGAAAGTCTACTCTTCACAGGAGATAATGATGAGAATAATTTATATTTATGTGTATAATTTAGCAGTTTGTACATCCAGCACACACTTAAGAAGTAGATTAATTGCTCCCATTTCCACCTTTGCGAATGTAAATCATTTCTTGTTTACCTCGTTATTCACCAGCTCTGAGAATCTGCAAATTATTTATACAATTTAAAATTGATTCAATTTTTCGATGACATTGTATGTTTCAGGTTAATGGGCTCAATTTTCTCCAATTATCTGCGCTGTTTTTTTGGCCTGCACTGTTTTTTTTTGGAGTAAATTAAAATCTCCAAGTTTCCTCAAAGTTTCTGCGCTCATTGGGGGCGTAACCTGCCACCAGCACCAATTCTGGCCATTTAAGCAAGTTTGGCCAGCTCCGATTTACTCCAATTTTTCTTAGAACAGTGCATGTGACCACTCTGGAAAAATCTTCAGGGCAGTTAACAAAATCGGCGCAGGTAAGAGAATCAATGCAGCGGATGCAGTTCCACGGCCGGGACAGCAGCAGCAGAGAGCGGGGGGAGGCCTTTCAGCCAGGACTAGCAGCGGCACCTGGCACCGGGAGGAGGGAGACTCTTTGGCCAGGGCTAGCAGCGGCACCCGGCACCGGGAGGAGGGAGGCCTTTCGGCCAGAGCTAGCAACAGCATCGAGAGAAGGGAGACCCTTCGACCAGGGCTAGCAGCGGCACCAGGCACTGGCGGGGCGGGGGGGCGGTCTTTCCAATTCTTACGGATTACAGGATAGACTTTTGGCACAAAGACTATTTAATATTTTCATGTTGATAAGCTGCTGCCTTAAATAGCTGCAATGTGCAAGGTGCTTGTGCAGGTTGCTGTGAGCGAGCCTCAGCCCTCAGTGTGTCCCTCATTACTCTGGCAACCCGATCTTTTTGGCGCCGATCTTAAGCTCCACCCACGGAGCTTAAGGACAATCTGCGCCGGGCCACATTCACAAGTTCAAACGGGGAAACTTTCAACTTTTTTTTGGCGTAGTTGGACACAAAAATATCGGCTGTAACTCTTCAACTACGCCAAAAATCTGCAATGTAGAACATTGAGCCCAATATTCTGTCGTGTCAGTACTGTACTTGGTGGGCGCGATGCATGTAGAATTTCAAAAAAACCTTACATAACTCTTTATGTTGGTGACATATTTAAGGAGCAACATTTCACATGGCCCTTCTGTGTCAGTACCAAATCTATTAACAATCGGGCTTAACAATTTTAAAAAGGTTTGCTTTGAAACTATTAGTCTGGACATTCGTCTCCAAAGCATTTGTGAAATGCATCAGTCCCAGATTGCGAGAGGGGGATTTGTCATGTTAGCCCCAATATTAACTCAAAGGCATGCTGGGAGTGAGGGGAGGGGGGTTTCGATATTGCGTGGGGTATGAGAAAATTTAATGTTGTGAAGTTTCTATTATTTAGCTCAATCACTTAGATTTTATACTGTTGCACCACTTTCCCATCTTGCACATTCTTGGATGCTGGATGACAAGTCGCCTTTTAACTTGTTTGATGATGAATGGGAAGACATGAATTGATGAGGGGGGGATGTGCAAGAGATGGCTGGTTGTTTGCAGGACTGCTTTGTGTCAGTCGTATTGGTAGGGGTGGAGGGGAGCGGGAAGAGTGGCCATTGCATGTGCTTCTGACATCAGTCCACTGGTGCAACCTAAGTGAACCTTGCATTAATAAAGATATACCTGGCAGCAATGTGAGCAGCTGGTGGTGTATTGGTCTCATCACCTTCCTCCTCCTCATCTTCCTCATCCTCCTTCTCCTCCTCGGAATCGTCCGAAGGGGATTTGAGCTCTGCTCCTTGTTCCTCCTGCAGGTCCACAGCACAGCACACCATGACCAGTTTGCACACCCTAACTGGTGCATACTGAAGGGCGCCTCCAGACCTGTCAAGGCGCCTGAAGCGTATCTTCAGCATGTCGCTGTCTTGTTCGATCACACATCTGGTGGTCCAATGCATTCATTGTAGCGCTGTTGGGATTCATTGGTCGGGTTTCTGACTGGAGTCATCAGCAGCCACCCCTTAGGTCTTGTTGCAGGCCCAAAGACATCCAGGAGCTTGGACTGCCGTAAGACAAAAGCATCATGGCAGCTCCCCGGGAATCTTGTGCATATCTGCAGAATATCTTTTTGTGGTTGCACCAGCTGCACATTGATGGAGCGGAAAACCTTGTGGTTGACGAATACTCCTAGTTGATCTGGGGGTGCCAAGTTGCCACAGGTGTGCAGTCACCATGCACCTGTGGGAAGCCAGCCAGAGACGCAAACCTGAGCGCCAGCTCATTCTGACTGGTGTCATTGCAGGCGAAGTTCACATAATAGCCAGCCCTGGCAAACAACCCATCAGTCACCTGTCTTATGCATTTGTGGACCGCTGACTGGTAGATCCTGGATATGTCTCTGGCAGAGCCCTGGAAGGATCAGAGGCTAAAAGGTTGAGGGCGGTAATGACTTTGACAGCCATTGGTAACATATGGCCACCTCGTCCAGCAAGTCGTCTTCTAGCAGGCTGCAGATGTCCTCCACCACCTGATGTGACATCCTGAGTCTCCTGAAACACTTTTTGTAGTGTATGTAGGCACCTTTAGTAATGAATCCACGAGGCAGGGTATGGTGCTTAAACTCTGCAGACCTACAGTCTTTTATTAGCAACTCTTGAGTGCTGACAACAAGCTGTGTGTTCCTTTTTATACTGGGTTACCTGCCGTGTGCAGGTAACCCCTGGGTCTCCAGCAACAGCACCCTCTAGTGTACTGGTAAGGTGTGTACAGTACAAGGGTACATACAGTGTTACAGACATCACACAGTAAACAGGCCATGCATACACAACACTTTTGTTCAGACATGTCAAGGAAACGCAGCCTCTGACTGCACACCCTGTGCCTCCCTCGAGCTGCATCCCTGTGGTGCTGCCCTCTCTGCCTCTGCCCTCTCGGCTGTCCATCTACAGGTCTTTCAGGAGCAGCCTGTGAGTCCTGAGTATTGCAGTATTTCCATGAGTTTGGTTCATCCCCTCAATTGCTACTGTATTCTCGCCTTGCTTTCACTGGTGATTTTCAGGAAGCCTGGGAAGCCCTTGGATACGCTGTTAAATTTGAAAGTGAGTTGAAATATTGCTCCAATTGAGCGATTCGCATATGTTAATAAGCAACCCGCCTCTCGCGAGGGGTTTGTGTGCAAACAGCCTATCGCGCTCGACTTAACTCGGAAGTCGGCATGTTGGAGCCGGCTGCCTGATGCGCTTGGATTTTTGCTGGTTTTAACTCCAGCACCCAAACCCATGTGTTCCTCCAGGTTAGAATTCTCGCTGTTAAATAAGGCTGTCAATAGGACTTTAAACTAATAAGACAGAGGGAGAGATCCGGTGAAAATCACCTAAGTCTGAAGATGAAAGAAATAGGAGACGAGAGTAAAGATCAGACCAAGGTAAGGAACAAGGGCAACATAAATGGTCAGGGAACAGAGTGTACAAGGAAGGAAGAAGGTGGGGTAGCTACTAATTAGAGATAACAATGATACAAAAAAGGGACATAACTAACAGAGGTTTAGAAACAGATCCATATGGATTGAAATAAAAGATCTGAAGTGAAAAAAACTATTTGGGAGGCCCAGAGCAACTACGAAATTAAATAATCAAGGAATATTCATATTTCTTTTAAGGTATTCTACAGACACGTAAATGACAAAAGGAAAATCAGGATAGGTATAGGGCCACTAAAGGATCCACACAATAAACTCACAGTTAATGAGGTGAAATAACAGAAACATTGGCCGTAAATTGAGGCCTCTCCGGGTCCGTACGATGTGCACATGCGCCCAAAGAGGCCCCGCAAATGCCGGTTCTCGGCGCTCATCCCTGGGAGAAGGGCCTTCGCGGGCATAGATTTGGGCTATGTCCTGCCCAGCGAATGTCCTTCAAACTCTTACGCCTGGTAAAAGCAGGCGTATGGCATGCTTTTACCAGTGTAAGAGTTTTAAAAGATAGAAATCTAAAATGTTATCAATAATTTTTATATTTACAAACCCTGTCCATTAAGGTGTTTAATTTTACCTCTATTAAAACATATTAAAAAAAATTTTTTTAAATACATTTTTGTCTAAAACATTTCATTAAATTCAATTTCAATTAATTTTAAATATGTGACTTTCTTGTTAATTTAAAATGTTTGTGTTTTTGGGATATCCCCATTCACAACAATGGCGACCTCTGTACAAACGGAATTCACCATTACTGTGAATGGGAATACCCCATTTTAATTGGTTGGTCCGGAACCACGTGACCCCAGGCTGCACATATGCGAATGGAATACGTGGGCCCCTACACTGGACAGCGCAGTGAGGCTTCGGAGCGCAAGTCTATGTACCTCCGGGACCACCAGGTACTTTCGGAAAATACATTTTGGTTGGAGGCGTCCGCCCGCAGGAAGCCTCCGACCGCAATTTCTGGGCCATTAAATAATTTATTTGCCTTGGTATTTACCAGGGAGACTAACGTGGTCGACATGACACAAGAAATGAACAAAAAAGATGTAAGGACATTTAAGATCGAAAGTGGGGAGATAATTGATAAACTAATCAAACTCTAAGAGGAGAAAATCCTGATGAATTGTACCTGTGCGTATTAAAAGAAGTTAGGGAAGAGATAGCAGAGGCACTATTACATATACATAAATATTCATTCGAAAAGGGAGGACTGGCGGACAGCTAATATGTTTCCTATATTTAAAAAGGGAGATAAAACAAGCCCAGGGAACTATAGACCAATTAACATAACATCAGTGGTAGGAAAGATAATGGAATCTTCACTCAAAGATGTAATAGAAAAACATCCAGAAACTGAAAGTATAATAAAGTGTAGTCAGCACAGATTCCAAAATGGAAGGTCATGTTTGACCATCCTTATTGAATTATTTGAAGAAGTAATAGAAAGGGTAGATAAGAATACTGTAGTAGAGGTAACATATTTGCATTTCCTAAAAGCCTTTGATAAGGTATCGTATAGTAGGCATTTGACGAAGGTCAGAACTTGTGGAGTGAGGGGACAAGTAACAGAATGGATAGCAAGCTGGCTAGAAAACAGAGAGTAGGTAGCTACTCAGATTCGCAAATGGTGGGAAGTGGTGTTCCACAAGGTTCAATGGTGGGACATAAGAACATAAGAAATAGGAGCAGGAGTAGGCCATGTGGCCCTTCGAGCCTGCTCCGCCATTCAATAAGATCATGGCTGATCTGATCTTGGCCTCAGCTCCATTTCCCTGCACGCTCCCCATAACCCTTGACGCCCTTATCATTCAAAGATCTATCTCCACCTTAAATATATTCAATGACCCAGCCTCCACAGCTCCCTGCGGTAGAGAATTCCACAGATTCACGATACTCTGAGAGAAGAAATTCTTCCTCATCTCCGTTTTAAATGGTCGACTCCAAATTCTGAAACTATGCATGACTAGGTAAAATAATGGGACTAAAGGTGGACAAGTCCCCTGGACCTGATGCCTTACATCCTAGGGTCTTAAGAGAAGTGGCTGCAGAGAGAGTGGATGTAATCTACCAAAATTCCCTGGATTCTGGGGTGGTCCCAGCGGCTTGGAAAACTGCAAATGTAACACCTCTATTTAAAAAAGGAGGCAGACAAAATGCAGGAAACTATAGACCAGTTAGCCTAACATCTGTCGTTGGGAAAATGCTGGAGTGCATTATTAAGGAAGCAGTAGCGGGACATTTGGAAAAGCATGATTCAATCGAGCAGAGTATGGTTTTATGAAAGGGAAATCATGTTTGATAAATTTGTTGGAGTTCTTTGAGGATGTAACGAGCAGGGTGGATAAGGGGTAACCAGTGGATGTGGTATATTTGGATTTCCAGAAGGCATTCAATAAGATGCCACATAAAAGGTTACTGCACAAGATAAAAGCTCATAGGTTTGGGGGTAATATATTAGCATGGATAGAGGATTGGCTAACGAACAGAAAAGAGATTCGGGATAAATGGGTCATTTTCTGGTTGGCTAGTGGGGTTCCGCAGGGATCAGTGCTGGGTCCTCAACTATTTACAATCTATATTAATGACTTGGATGAAGGGACCGAGTGTAATGTAGCCAAGTTTGCTGATGATACAAAGATGGGTGGGAAAGCAAATTATGAGGAGGACACAAAAAATCTGCAAAGGGATATAGACAGGCTAAGTGAGTGGGCAAAAATTTGGCAGATGGAGTATAATGTGGGAAAATGTGAGGTCATCCATTTTGGCAGAAATAATAGAAAAGCAAATTATACTTTAAATGGAGAAAAATTGCAAAGTGCTGCAGTACAGAGAGACCTGGGGATCCTTGTGCATGAAACACAAAAGGTTAGTATGCAGGTACGGCAAGTAATCACGAAGGCAAATGGAATATTGGCCTTTATTGCAAAGGGGATAGAGTATAAAAGCAGAGAAGTCCTGCTACAACTGTACAGGGTATTGTGGAGGCCACACTTAGAATACTGCATCCAGTTTTGGTCTCCCTTTTTAAGGAAGGATATACTTGCATAGGAGGCTGTTCAGAGAAGGTTCACTAGGTTGATTCCGGAGATGAGGGGGCTGACTTATGAGGATAGGTTGAGTAGGTTGGACCTCTACTCATTGGAGTTCAGAAGAATGAGAGGTGATCTTATTGAAACTTATAAGATAATGAGGGGGCTCGACAAGGTGGATGCAGGGAGGATATTTCCACTCATAGGGGAAACTAAAACTAGGGGACATTGTCTTAGAATAAGGGGCTACGCATTTAAAACTGAGATGAGGAGAAATTTCTCAGAGGGTTGTAAATCTATGGAATTCTCTGCCTCACAGAGCTGTGGAGGCTGGGACATTGAATATATTTAAGGTGGAGATAGACAGATTTTTGACCGATAAGGGTTATGGGGAGCGGGTAGGGAAGTGGAGCTGAGTCCATGATCAGATCAGCCATGATCTTATTGACTGGCGGAGCAGGCTCAAGGGGCCAAACAGCCTACTCCTGCTCCTAGTTCTTATGTTCTAAGAAAAAGGAGCAGGAGTAGGCCATTTGGCAACTCGAGCCTGCTCCGTTATTCAATGAGATGATGGCTGATCTTCTACCTGAACTCCACTTGCCTGCACTTTCCCCATATCCCTTGATTCCTTTAATATCAAGAAATCTATCGATCTCTGTCTTGAATATACTCAATAATTGAGCTTCCACAGCCCTCTGGGGTAGAGAATTCCAAAGATTCACCACCCTCTGAGTGAAGAAATTTCACCTCATCTCAGTCCTAAATGGCCGATCTCCTTATTCTGAGACTGTGACCCCTGGTTCTAGACTCCCAGCCAGGGGAAACATCCTCCCTGCATCTACCCTATCAAGCCCTGTAAGAATTTTGTATGTTTCAATGAGATCACCTCTCATTCTTCTGAACTCTAGAGAATATAGGCCTAGTCTGCTCAATCTCTCCTCACAGGACAATCCCCCCCATCCCAGGAATCAGGCTGGTGAACCTTCGCTGCACTCCCTCAATGTAAAGGTAGGTGAACCCACCTCTAATTCCAGAATCTGACCTGATCCTGTCTGGGAGGGATAAATATGATCAAGGCTCACAACTCAGTATTCTTTTAACTGTTTATTGTACTACAGATAACAAACATCACTGCACTGTCCCTTTTAACTTCGAACAGTGACTCTCTGTACCATTAAACTCTACTCACCCCAGCAGTCACTCAGGGAAACAAGTTTCCATATGTGTATGGTTGACCAAGTCCACCCGTAGTTGCCTTGCAAGTTGCCACGGTTCATCCCTAAACACACCCCTTTTATAATACAAAAGGTCCTACCCGTGACAATGAATGATGCAACCCTCCCCTTTGATGTACCATTTGGTCACTTCTCCATCCTTGGTCAGTGAATAGTATAATCACACAAAGTGTTTCGGGTCTCCAGCTTTTTTGATGGCAAGTTTTGGGTCTATAATGGGTTTTTCACTGCTGCAACAAGGTTGACATTAGCATTTCAAAAGGGTGAGGCAACCACTCCAGACTTGGTGGGCAAAGGTGGGCAGAGCAAATATTACAGGGACACCCTCAAAGCCTCCCTGATAAAGTTCAACATCCCCACTGACACCTGGGAGTCCCTGGCCAAAGACCGCCCTAAGTGGAGGAAGTGCATCCGGGAGGGCACTGAGCACCTCGAGTCTCATCACCGAGAGCATGCAGAAACCAAGCGCAGGCAGCGGAAAGAGCGTGCGGCAAACCAGTCCCACCCTCCCTTACCCTCAACAACTATCTGTCCCACCTTTGACAGGGACTGTGGCTCTCGTATTGGACTGTTCAGCCGCCTAAGGACTCATGTTTAGAGTGGAAGCAAGTCTTCCTCGATTCGAGGGACTGCCTATGATGATGATGATGAGGCTGGTCAATTTACAAAACTGTCTGCACAGTACAGCCTGTTGACCCTTTAACTGTTGGCGTACTTTAAGTTAAATGCATTCTTCCTGCAGGTCTGACTACATATGGCAAGTATATCCTTCCTTGGTTAAGGAGACCAAAACTATACACAATACTCCAGGTGTGGTCTCACCAGGGCCCTATATAATTGCAGGAAGACGTCTTTACTCTTATACTCAAATCTTCTTGTAATAAAGGCCAACATACCATTTGTTTTCTTAATTGCTGGCTGTACCTGCATGTTAACTTTCAGTGATTCGTGTACAAAGACACCCAGGTCCCTCTGAACACCAACATTTCCCAATCTCTCACCATTTAAAAAAATACTCTTTTTCTATTTTTCCCACCAAAGTGGATAACTTCACATTTCTCCACATTATATTCCATTTGCCATGTTCTTGCCCACTCACTTAGCCTATCATATCCCCTTGAAGCCTCTTTGCATCCTCCTCACAACTTACATTCCCATCTAGCTTTGTATCATCAGCAAACTTGGATATATTACATTTGGTCCCCTCATCCAAATCATTGATATAGATTGTGAATAGCTGAGGCCCAAGCACTGATCCTTTCGGCACCCCACTAGTTACATCCTGCTAACCTGAAAATGACCCGTTTATTCCTACTCTCTGGTTTCTGTCCATTAACCAATCCTCAATCCTAGTATATTACCCCCAATCCCATGAGCTCTAATTTTGTTTAATAACCTCTTGTGTGACACCTTATCGAATGCCTTCTGAAAATCCAAATACATCACATCCAATGGTTTCCCCTTATCTATTCTGCTCGTAGCAAACTCAAAAAACTCTTAACAAATTTGTAAAACATGATTTCCCTTTCATAAATCCGTAATGATTCTGCCAAATCTTCTTATTCTTTTCAACTTGCTACCACATGGAGTAGTTGAGGCGAATAGCATAGATGCATTTAAGGGGAAGCTAGATAAGCGCATGAGGGAGAAGGTTATGGAAGGATATATTGATGGGGTTAGATGAAGAAACATAGAAACATAGAAAATAGGTGCAGGAGCAGGCCCTTTGGCCCTTCGAGCCTGCACCACCATTCAATATGATCATGGCTAATCGTGCAACTTCAGTACCCCTTTCCTGCTTTCTCTCCATACCCCCTGATCCCTTCAGCCATAAGGGTCACACCTAACTCCCTTTTGAATATGTCCAACGAACTGGATTCAACAACTTTCTGTGGCAGAGAATTCCACAGGTTCACAACTCTCTGGGTGAGAAAGTTTCTCCTCATCTCGGTCCTATATGGCTTACCCCTTATCCTTAGACTGTGTCCCCTGGTTCTGGACTTCCCCAACATCAGGAACATTCTTCCTGCATTTAACCTGTCCGGTCCTGTCAGAATTTCGTACTTTTCGATGAGATCCCCTCTCATTCTTCTAAATTCCAGTGAGTATAAGCCTAGCTGATCCAGTCTTCCCTCATATCAGTCTAGTGAACCTTTGCTGCACTCCCTCAATAGCAAGCACGTCCTTCCTCAGATTATGAGACCAAAACTGCGCACAATACTCAAGGTGTGGTCTCACCAAGGCCCTGTACAACTGCAGCAAGACCTCCCTGCTCCTACACTCAAATCCTCTCGCTATGAACACCAGCATGCCATTTGCTTTCTTTACCGCCTGCTGTACCTGCATGCCTACCTTCAATGACTGATGTACCATGACACCCAGGCTTCGTTGCACCTCCCCTATCACCATTCAGATAATAATCTGCCTTCCTGTTTTTGCCATCAAAGTGGATAACCTCACATTTATCCACATTATACTGCATCTGTCATGCATTTGCCCACTCACCTAACCTGTCCAAGTCACCCTGCAGCCTCTTAGCATCCTCCTCGCAGAAGGGTGGGAGGAGACTCGTGTGAACCTGTTGGGCCGAATGACCTTTTTTCTATACCTTCAATAGATTGTAATACAGGACCTGGAGTTCCGGAATCCGGAATGTTCCAAAATCCGGACTCCGGACTGATTGGTGGCAGTGACGTCTGAAATCCGTAAAATGTTTCGAAATCCGGACCCGACGACCCTGCTGACCTCGGGGTCCCACCGCTGCCTGACCTCGGGCCTCGCCCTCGCCGCCGCTCACATCGCCCCGCCGCTGCTGGCCTTATCTCGAGGCCTCCTCGTTGACCTGTCCGAACAGCCTGACAACATCCTCCGCAAGGCTGGCCCGCCCGACACAAACACCTCCTCGACGGGCCCCGGCCGGCCCTCCCGACAACCTCCTCAGTGGGCCCCGGGTTCCGAAATCGGGAAATACCCGAACCTGGGCTCGGGTGTTTCCGGATTCGTGATGTCAGAAAGATGCTCCAAAATCCGGAAAAACGCGGAATCCGGAAAGGCCTCGGCCCCGAGGTTTCCGGATTCGGGACGCTGCACCTGTACTTTGTAAAGTTTTCACTCCTTTTACATTGCCCTAGAATTTTTCCGGTTCCAGATAATTGGACCTGTTCCTGCACCGACAGCAGATACAGGGCCAGGCTAGCCTTGCAGATGAGGTTGGAGGGCATTTTCTCATCTCTTCCACCTCAATTTCCTCTCAAAGACAGAAGAATGCCCATTTTCAAGACACCCGAAGAAGGTGGTGTTCAGCCTTGTGCTTTGTACCTCCACAGGTACAAAGGAAAAGCAAGAAAGCATGAGAAGGTAATATTGTGTTCCGAACACAGATGAGGCTGCACACAGGGAGGTTAAAGTAACAGTGACCTCAGTCTTTATTAAGACACTCCAGAGTCAGGCACAGGCCTTAGGGGCCAGCTTATAAACAGTGCTCCCAAGGGATGCGCTCCCTGGTGGCGGAATATGGAAGTGCATGCTTCACAGATACACAACATCACTCCCCCCTAAAGTCAAAGTGAAAACAATTTACAAGGTGAGGCGGTCGGGAGCCTTTCTTTCCCTGGTGGACCGCCTCGGTACAAATGTCTCTTCTGGTGTGTTAGCTGTGCCCTCGCCGGGCTGGCGTGTTGTTGGCCCTGCAGGGCTGCTGGATGAGCCTGGGCTTGCTGGGCTGTTGGACGTGATGGGTTCAGTTTCCTGGTCCTGGGTGGTGTTGTTGATCCTTTGGGTTTGTGTTGTGGGCTCGAAAAAGGTGGTGTCTGCTGTGGGTTGTTCAGGGCAGTCTGTGAACCGCAGCCTCGTTTGGTCCAGGTGCTTTCTGCAAATGTGTCCATTGTCCAGTTTGACTACAAACACCCTACTCCCTTCTTTAGCTATCACCGTGCCCGCGATCCACTTGGGACCATTTCCATAGTTTAGCACATACACAGGGTCATTTAGATCAATTTCCCGTGACAAAGTGGCGCGACCATCGTTTACATTTTGTTCCTGCCGCCTGCTCTCTACCTGATCATGCAGGTTGGGGTGGACCAGCGAGAGTTTGGTTTTAAGTGTCCTTTTCATGAGTAGCTCAGCCGGGGGAACGGCGAGTGGGGTCTCGTGCGGTAGCTGAGCAGTACTCGGGACAGGCGGGTTTGGAGTGAGCCTTCTGTGACTCGTTTAAGGCTCTTTTTGATGGTTTGTACTGCCCGCTCTGCCTGCCCATTGGAGGCTGGTTTAAACGGGGCCGAGGTGACATGTTTGATCCCATTGCGGGTCATGAATTTTTAAATTCGGCACTGGTGAAACAAGTCCCGTTGTCACTGACAAGTATGTCAGGCATGCCCTGGGTGGCAAACATGGCCCTCAGGCTTTCAATGGTGACGGTGGCGGTGCTTCCCGACATTATTTCACATTCAATCCATTTTGAAAAAGCATCCACCACCACCAGGAACATTTTACCGAGAAACAGGCCCGCATAGTCGACATGGATCCTCGACCATGGTCTGGAGGGCCAGGACCACAAGCTTAGTGGTGCCTCTCTGGGCGCGTTGCTCAACTGAGCACGCACGCGGCATTGCCGTACGCAGGACTCTAAGTCAGAGTCGATACCAGGCCACCACACGTGAGATCTGGCTATCGTTTTCATCATTACTATACCCGGGTGTGTGCTGTGGAGATCTGAGATGAACGTCTCCCTGCCCTTTTTGGGTAGCACTACGTAGTTACCCCACAACAGGCAGTCTGCATGAATGGACAGCTCGTCCTTTCGCCGCTGGAACGGCTTGATTAACGCTTGCTTTTCAACGGGGATGCTCGCCCAGCTCCCAAGCAGTATAGTTTTTTACTAGGGACAGCAGAGGATCTTGGCTGGTCCAAGTCCTAATCTGGCGGGCCGTGACAGGTGATTTATCATTTTCAAATGCTTCCATGACTATCAACAAGTCTGCGGGCTGCGCCACCATCAACAAGTTTGCAGGCTGCGCCATTTCCACCCCCGTGGTGGGCAATGGTAGCTGACTGAGAGCGTCCGCACAGTTCTCGGTGCCTGGCCTGTGGCGGATGGTATAGTTATACGCTGATAGCGCGAGTGCCCACCTTTGTATGTGGGCTGAGGCATTAGTATTTATCCCCTTGTTTTCAGTGAACAGGGATATGAGGGGCTTGTGATCGGTTTCCAGCTCAAATTTGAGGCCAAACAGGTATTGATGCATTTTCTTTACCCAGAACACACACGCTAATGCCACTTTCTCAATCATGCTGTAGGCCCTCTCGGCCTTAGACAAGCTCCTGGAGGCATAGGCAACAGGTTGCAACTTCCCCGCAACGTTAGCTTGTTGTAATACACACCCGACTCCGTACGACGACGCATCACATGCTAACACAAGTCTTTTACACGGGTTATCCAATACAAGCAGCTTGTTGGAGCATAAAATGTTTCTGGCTTTCTCAAAAACAATTACTTGGTTTTTTCCCCATATGCAGTTCTCACCTTTGCGCAATAACACATGTAGGGGCTCTAAGAAGGTGCCTAACCCCGGTAGGAAGTTACCAAAATAGTTGAGGAGTCCCAGGAATGACCGCAGCTCCGTGACATTCTGTGACCTG
This sequence comes from Pristiophorus japonicus, assembly GCF_044704955.1. Taxonomy (NCBI): domain Eukaryota; kingdom Metazoa; phylum Chordata; class Chondrichthyes; family Pristiophoridae; genus Pristiophorus; species Pristiophorus japonicus. The sequence goes on along the minus strand of NC_091989.1, from coordinate 88,391,070 downwards.
GGCGCGTTCCTGATAGCCTCTGTCTTGGCGTCTGTGGGCCGAATGTCGTCCGCCGCGATCTTTCTCCCCAAAAACTCCACTTCTGTTGCCATGAAGATGCATTTCGACCTCTTCAGCCGCAGTTGCTGGAGGATCTCCTCCAGGTTTTGTAGGTGCTCGACAGTGTCCCGACCCGTGACCAATATGTCGTCCTGAAAAACCACCATGCGTTGTACTGACTTGAGTAGGCTCTCCATGTTTCTCTGGAAGATCGCTGCAGCCGACCGAATTCCAAATTGGCATCTGTTGTAGATGAACAGTCCCTTGTGCGTGTTGATGCAGGTGAGGCCCTTCGAAGACTCCTCCAGTTCCTGCGTCATGTAGACCAAAGTCAGGTCGAGCTTGGTGAACGCCTTGCCTCCTGCCAGCGTCGCAAATAGGTCGTCTGCCTTCGGTAGTGGGTATTGGTCCTGTAGCGAGAAACGATTAATAGTTACTTTATAATCGCTGCAAATCCTGACCGTGCCATCACTTTTGAGTACTGGAACAATCGGGCTGGCCCACTCGCTGAATTCCACTGGGGAGATGATGCCCTCATGTTGCAGCCTGTCCAGCTCAATTTCCACTCTCTCCCTCATCATGTTAGGTACCGCTCGTGCCTTGTGGTGAACAAGTCGTGCCTCTGCGACCAAGTGGATCCGCACCTTCGCTCCAGAAAAGTTTCCAATGCCTGGCTCAAAAAGGGAAGGAAATTTGTTAAGAACCTGGGTACATGATGCCTCATCGACATGTGATAGCGTTTGGATGTCATCCTAGTTCCAGCGGATTTTGCCCAGCCATCTCCTTCCAAGCAGTGTGGGGCCATCGCCCGGGACAATCCATAGTGGCAGTTCGTGCACCGTGCCCTCGTAGGTGACCTTGTCCATGGCGCTGCCCAGGACAGTGATGAGCTCTTTGGTGTACGTTCTCAGTTTTGTGTGGATGGGACTCAGGGCTGGTCTGAGTGCCTTGTTGCATCACAGTCTCTCAAACATCTTTTTAATCATGGTGGATTGGCTAGCGCCAGTGTCCAGTTGCATGGCTACGGGTAAGCCATTCAATTTTACGTTTGGACCGATCTTCCTCTGCCACGTGGTGGTTAGCAGGTTTTGCAGAGCTTGCAGCTCGTCTGCAAGCTCGTTGGAGGTGTCCCATTGTTCCACAGCTGTTGCAAACATACCGTTTGTAGCGGCATGAATAGGCTGAATGGAAGCCTCCTCAATGCCAACAAGGTGTGAATTGCCTTGCATTCCTCCTTTGTTGCGGACTCTGAGTCATCTGGGTCACCTGAGGCCTGCTGGCAGTTGCAGACTCGTGGTTTCTGCCCGGTACATTTCTACTCACAAACACAGTTCCAGTTAATTTATGAACATTGCTAGCACTTATGTGCTGAGAGATTTGTTTGGTGTTATCACTGGTGGACATAAACGGCTGTGCTATCGCAATGGCCTTACTGAGGGTCGGTGTCTTTACAGTCAAAAGTTTTGTAAGATTGTCTCGTGGCCAATGCCCAGTACAAAAAAGTCTCTGAGCATCTGCTCCAGGTAGCCATCAAACTCACATTGTCCTGCAAGTCGCCTTAGCTCGGCGACGTAGCTCGCCACTTCCTGACCTTCAGATCGCTGGCACATGTAGAACCGATACATCGCCATCAGCACGCTCTCCCTCGGGTTAAGATACTCCTGAACCAGTGCACACAGCTCCTCATACAACGTATCTGTGGGTTTCACCGGAGCCAGAAGATTCTTCATGAGGCTGTAGGTCAGTGCCCTGCAGACCGTGAGGGGGACTGCTCTCCTTTTTGCTGCGCTTCCTTCTCCGTCCAGCTCGTTGACTACAAAGTACTGGTCTAGCCATTCGACATAGGCTTCCCAGTCCTCACCCTCCGAGAACTTCTCCAGGATGCCCACAGATTGCTGCATCTTTGCGTTGGATTCGTATACTCGTCGCCAGTTATTGTGTTCCTAACACAGATGAGACTGCACACAGGGAGGTTAAAGTAACAGTGACCTCAGTCTTTATTAAGACACTCCAAAGTGAGGAACAAGTCTTAGGGGCCGGCTTATATACAGTGCTCCCAAGGGATGCTGGGATCCCTTGGGACTTCAGGGGATGTGCTCCCTGGTGGCAGAGTATGGGAGTCATGCTTTACAGATACACAACAGGTAAGGTCTACCTTATTTTGTAATCTCCATCCCTCTTCAGGCAGGGATGCCTTCTAGTCGCAGTTAAGACCCTGGGCCGGCAACTAGTAATGCAGCTGCATGTCTTTCGGTTCCTGCTTGGGCTGGGCGGCATTAGGAGGGGTGTGGGGGTCGGACAGGTTATTCAGATAACCTCCCCTACTGAGGCCCCAAGTTTCCACATGATTCGCGCCTGATTTTTAGGAGCAACTGGTGGAGAACGGACTATTTTAGAAATCGCAATTCTCCACATTTTTTTTCCTGCAGTTCTAGTCAGGTAGAACAGTTCTAGTTTAGAACAGAATTTTTTCTTCAAAAGGGGGCGTGTCCGGCCACTGACGCCTGATTTGAAAGTTTCCACAGTGAAAATGTACTCCAAACTAAAGTAGAATGGAGCCAGTGAAGATTTTTGTAGAACTGAATTAACCTGTTCTACACATTAAAAAATCAGGCGCAGGTTACAAATTAGGCGTCCAGAACGAGGTGGGGGGGAAGGGAACTCATTAAATGCGACAATAAATCCTTATTTATACTTCTACAAATATTATACAAATAAATCCAACCTGAATAAACATTTATAAGCCACGAAAAGATTAAATAAACCATCTTCCTACCTGTGTGAAAGTGCTTCAGCCAGGGAGAATTCTGCAGCCGTTCGTGCTGCTGAGCGGGAGGGGGAGAGAGAGAGAGAGAGAGGGGGGGGGGGAGAGAGAGAGGAGGGGAGAGAGAGAGGGGGGGGAAGGGGAGAGAGAGAGGGGGGGAAGGGGGAGAGAGAGGGGGGGGAAGGGGGGAGAGAGGGGGGAGAGGGGGAGGGGGGGGGAGAGAGAGAGGGGAGGGAGGGGGGGAGAGAGGGAGGGGAGGGAGGGGGGAGAGAGAGGAGGGAGGGGGAGGGAGGGGGAGAGAGAGAGGGGAGAGAGGGGAGGGAGGGGGAGAGAGAGAGGGGAGGGAGGGGGGGAGAGGGAGGGGGGAGAGAGAGAGGGGAGGGGAGGGGGGGAGAGAGAGAGGGGAGGGAGGGGGAGAGAGAGAGGGGAGGGAGGGGGAGGGAGAGAGAGGGGAGGGAGGGGAGGGAGGGGGAGGGAGAGAGAGGGGAGGGAGGGGGAGGGAGAGAGAGGGGAGGGAGAGAGAGAGGGGAGGGGGGAGGGAGAGAGAGAGGGGAAGGAGGGGGAGAGAGAGAGGGGGGAGGGAGAGAGAGAGGGGAGGGAGGGAGAGGGGAGGGAGGGGGAGGGAGAGAGGGGAGGGAGCGAGAGAGGGGAGGGAGAGAGAGAGGGGAGGGAGGGGGAGAGAGAGAGGGGAGGGGAGGGAGGGGGAGAGAGAGAGGGGAGGGGGGAGGGGAGAGAGAGAGGGGAGGGAGGGGGAGAGAGAGAGGGGAGGGAGGGGGAGAGAGAGAGGGAGAGAGAGAGGGGAGGGAGGGGGAGAGAGAGAGGGGAGGGAGGGGGAGAGAGAGAGGGGAGGGTGTGGGGGAGAGAGAGAGGGGAGGGAGGGGTGGAGAGAGAGGGGAGGGAGGGGAGGGAGAGAGGGGAGGGAGGGGGGGGAGAGAGGGTGAGGGGGGAGAGAGAGAGAGGGGCGGGAGGGGGGGGAGAGAGAGGGGAGGGAGGGGGAGAGAGAGAGGGGAGGGAGGGGAGAGAGAGAGGGGGGAGAGAGAGAGGGGGGAGAGAGAGAGGGGAGGGAGGGGGAGAGAGAGAGAGGGGAGGGAGGGAGAGAGAGAGAGAGAGAGAGGGGAGGGAGGGAGAGAGGGGAGGGAGGGAGGGACAGAGGGGAGGGAGGGAGAGAGGGGAGGTAGGGAGAGAGAGAGGGGGAGGGAGGGAGAGGAGAGAGGGAGGAGGAGAGAGGGGAGAGGAGGGAGGGAGGGAGAGGAGAGGAGGGAGGGAGAGAGGGGAGAGGAGGGAGAGGGAGGGAGAGAGAGGAGAGAGAGAGAGGGAGAGGGAGGGAGAGAGAGGGAGAGAGAGGGAGGGAGAGAGAGAGGGGAAGGGAGAGAGAGAGGGGGGGGCGTCGAGTCGGGGAACAGGAGCGCGGGTCGGGTCAGTCGGGGGGGGGAGCGGGTGTCGGGTCGGTGCGGGGGGTGGGGGGGAGAGCGGGTTTCGGGTCTCGGGGCGGGGGGGGGGGGAGCGGGTGTCGGGTCGGGTCTGGTCGGCGGGGAGGGGTGGGGGGGAAGCGAGTGTCCGGTCTGGTCAGGCGGGGAGCAGGAGCTGGCCGTGGGAGGAGCCCCAGTGAGGCCATTGGGCCAGGGCTAGGGGCTGCGTGCTTCGGGCCCCTCCCATACAGTTCGGCGCCTGGAGCTACTGCACTTGCGTGCCGACTGTAGCGCGCATGTGCAGAGGTCCCGGCACTGTTTTCAGCGCAGGGACCTGGCTCCGCCCCCCCACAACTCGTGCTGACTGCGCCAAGGGCCAGAGGACCTGTGAGTAGGTGTAGACTACCGTGGATATTTTTAGGCACCGTTTTAGGCGCGAAAAACGGGCGCCCAGCTCGGAGGGGCGCCCGTTTTTTTTCTTGTGGAAACTTGGGCCCTGAATGTGGCCACTGAGGCCTGGACAAGCGCAGCACTCATTCTGTCGGCTCCATGCAATGTTCCTGTCAGAGTACAGCTACAGCGCTGGTCTTGACACGCTGATATGGAAAACTGCCCAGGTATGTCCTGTCTACAAAAAGCAGGCCAAATCCAATTAACCAATTTCCACCCCATCAGTCTACTCTGAATTATCAGCAAAGTGATGGAAGGTGTCGTCGACAGTGCTATCAAGCGGCACTTACCAGTAACCTGCTCGCTGATTCTCAGTTTGCGTTCTGCCAGGATCACTCGGCTCCAGATCTCATTACAGCCTTGTTCCAAACATGGACAAAAGAGCTGAATTCCACAGCTGCGGTGCGAGTGACTGCCCTTGACATCAAGGCAGCATTTGACCGAGTGTGGCATCAAGGAGCCCTGGTACAACTGAAGTCAATAGGAATTAGGGTGAAAACTCTCCACTGGCTGGAGTCATACCTAGCACAAAGGAAGATGGTTGTGGTTGTTGGATGTCCAATCATCACAGTTACAGAACATCGCTGCAGGAGTTCCTCAGGGCAGTATCCTAGGCCCAACCATCTTCTGCTGCTTCATCAATGACCTTCCCTCCATCATAAGGCAAGAAGTGGTGATGTTTGTTGATGATCGCACAGTGTTCTGTTCCATCTGCAACTCCTCAGATAATGAAGCAGTCCCTGCCTGCATGCGGCAAGACCTGGACGCCATTTAGGCTCAGGTTGATAAATGGCAAGTTACTTTTGTGCCACACAAGTGCCAGGCAATGACTATCTCCAACAAGCGAGAGTCTAACCACCGCTCCTTGACATTCAACGACATTACCATCGCCGAACCCTCATCATCAACATTTTGAGGGTCACGATTAACCAGAAACTTAACGGACCAGCCACATAAATACTGTGGCTACAAGAGTGGGTCAGAGGCTGGGTATTCTGTGGCTAGTGTCTCACCTCCTGACTCCCCAAAGCCTTACCACCATCTACAAGGCACATGTCTGGAGTTCGATGAAATATTCTCCACTTGCCTGGATGAGCGCAGCTCCAACAACACTCAAGAAGCTCGACACCATCCAGGACAAAGCAGCCCGCTTGATTTTTTAAATATTCGTTCCTGGGATGTCGGTGTCGGTGGCCAAATGCTGCCTTGATGTCAAGGGCAGTCACTCTCACCTCACCATGAGGTTACTGATCATGGTGGAATACAATTCTGCTGCTGCTGATAGCCCACAGCGCCTCATGGATGCCAGCTTGAGCTGCGAGATCTGTGCTGAATCGATCCCATTTAGCACGGTGGTTGTGTCACAAGACACAATAGATGGTGTCCTCAGTGTGAAGATTGCTCTTCGTCTCCACAGGGACTGTGTAGTGGTCACTGCTACCAATACTGTCATGGACAATTGCAGATTGGTGAGGATGAGGTCAAGTAAGTCTTTTCCTCGTGTTGTTTCTCTCACCACCTGCCGCAGGCCCAGTCTGACAGCTATGTCCTTCAGGACTCGGCCAGCTCGGTCAGTCGTGGTGCTACCGAGCCAGCCTTGGTGGTGGACATTGAAGTCCCCACCCAGAGTACATTCTGTGCCCTTGCTACCCTCAGTGCTTCTTCCAAGTGGTGCTCAACATGGAGGAATACTGACTCATCAGCTGTGGGAGGGTGGTCAGTGGTAATCAGCAGGAGGTTTCCTTGCCCATGCTTGACCTGAAGTCATGAGAGTTCATGGCGTCTGGAGTCAATGTTGAGGACTCCCAGGGCCACTCCTGCACCTGCCTCCCCTCCCTTCACATTACACCACTGTGTTGCCACCTCTGGTAGATCTGTCTTGTCGGTGGGAAAGCATGGCGATGGAGTAGTCCGAGACATTGGCTGCAAGGTATGATTCTGCGAATATGATTATGTCAGGCTGTTGCTTGACTAGTCTGTGGGACAGCTCTCCCAATTTCAAGTCTCCAGATGTTCGTGAGGAGGGCTTTGTAAGGTCAAGTGGGCTGGGTGTGCCGTTGTTGTGTTCATGGCCAGTGCCGAGGTCGATGCCAGGTGGTTGGTCCAGTTTTATTTGTATTATTGTTTCTTGTAGCAGTTGTGTACAACTGAGTGGCATGCTGCTTGCAACTGGTGCTCTCCGCTCTCTATCCTATGATAATTGGAACTGGTCTTCTTCACTCTCTCTCCTCCTCCTCTCTCATGGTGCAGGAAGCCATTCAAGTGGGGGGAGTGAAAGGGAATGTAGTTGTGGTAGGAGACAGTATAGTCAGAGGTTCTCTGCAGCCGAGACTGAGACTTCTGAAGGTTGTGTTGCCTGCCGCTGTTAAAGACACCTTGTGGCTGGAGAAGAACTTGGAGTGGGAAGGGGAAGATCCAGTTGTCGTAGTCCACGTAAGAACTTCCGACATAGTTAGGACAAGGAATGAGGTATCTCTGCCACTCGCCAATTGGCAGAAGGATAAGGAGATTAGAAAGTTAAATGTGTGGCTCAAAGATTGGTGTGAGAGGCAGGCGTTTCACTTCGTGGGGCACTAGCAGCAGTACTGGAGAAAGAGGGAGCTGTTCCGTTGGGATGGGCTCCAATTAAACCAGGATGGAACCAGTGTCCTGATGAATCGAATAACTGGGGAAGTAAGACAAGGCTTTAAACAAGGCTTTAAACTTTAAATTTACTCTTTCCTGAATCCTCCCACCCCAGGTTGGGTGAGAGGATTCAGGAAAGAGTAAATTTAAAAACAGCAAGAGAAAAGTCAAGGCTCCAGAGCACAGCAGAGCTTTGGATTAAAATAAGCTGAGTGGGTCAGGAAGAGACAGATTGAGTAACAAAGATAGTTTTCTAGATCAGTATGTTGAGGAACCAACTAGGGTGCAGGCTATTTTAGATCTAGTATTGTGCAATGAGAAAGGATTAATTAACTACCTTGTAGTAAAGGGGCCCTTAGGGAAGAGTGACCATAATATGATAGTATTTTATATTAAGTTTGATTATATTGAGTGATTTAGTTAAATCCGAAACTAGAGTCTTAAACCTAAACAAAGCAAACTACGTAGGTATGAGGGTCGAGGTGGCTAAGGTAGGTTGGGAATGGCTAGCATTTAAAGAATTAACACATACTTTACAGCAAATATACATTCCTTTAAGGCACACAAACTCCACAGGAAAAGTGGTCCAACTGTGGCGAACAAGAGAAGTTAAAGATAGTATTAGATCAAAGGAAGAGGCTTATAATGTTGCCAAAAAAGAGCAGTCAGCCTGAGGACTGGAAGGATTTTAGAATTCAGCAAAGGAGAACCAAGAAATTGATAAAGAAAGGGAAAATAGAATACGAGAGTAAACTAGCGAGACACAATAACAGACTGTAAAAGCTTCTATAGGTATGTAAAAAGGAAAGTATTAGCAAAAGTAAATGTGGGTCCCTTACAGGCTGAGACAGGAGAAATTATAATGGGGATATGGAAACGGCAGAGAAATTACTTTGTGTTTGTCTTCACGGAAGAAGATCCAAAAAACCTCCCGGAAATAGTAGAGAATCAAGGGTCTAGCGAGAATGAAGAACTGTAAGAAATTAATATTAGTAAAAAAATAGTACTGGTGAAATTAATGGGACTGAAAGCCGATAAATCCCCTGGACCGGATGGATTACATCCTAGGGTTTTGAAAGAGGTGGCTATAGAGATAGTGGTTGCATTGGTTGTCATCTTCCAAAATTCCATAGATTCTAGAAAGGTTTCCACAGATTGGAAGGTAGCAAATGTAACCCTGTTATTTAAGAAAGGAGGGAGAGAGAAAACGGGGAACTACAGACCAGTTAACCTGACATCAGTGGTACCAAAAATGCTAGAATTTATTATTAAGGCCGTGACACTTAAAAAATAATAATAGGATTTCTGAAAGGAGAATCATGTTTGACAAATCTGTTAGAGTTTTTTGAAGTTGTAACTAGCAGAATAGATAGTGGATGTGGTGTGTTTGGATTTTCAGCAGGCGTTCGATAAGATGTCACACAAGGGGTTATTAAACAAAATTAGGGCTCTTGGGATTGGCAGACTGTAACTAGTGGGGTGCCGCAAGGATCGGGGCTTGGGTCTCAGCTATTCACAATCTATATTAATGATTTGGATGAGGGGACCTAATGTAATATATCCAAGTTTGCTGCTGATACAAAGCTAGGTCGAAATGTAAGTTGTGAAGAGGATGCAAAGAGGCTTCAAGGGGATGTAGACAGGCTAAGTGAGTGGAATATAATGTGCAGAAATGTGAAGTTATCCACTTTGGTAGGAAAAATAGAAAAACAGAGTATTTTTTAAATGGGTGAGAGATTGGGAAAAGTTGGTGTTCAGAGGAACCTGTGGATTCTTGTACACAAATCACTGAAAATTAACATGCAGATACAGCAAGCAATTAAAGCTATGTTGGCCTTTATTACAAGAGGATTTAAGTATAAGAGTAAAGACATCTTACTGCAATTATATAGGACCTTGGTGAGACCGCACCTGGAGTATTGTGTACAGTTTTGGTCCTCTTACCTAAGGAAGGATATACTTGCCATAGAGGGAGTGCAACGAAGGTTCACCAGACTGATTCCTGGGATGGAGGGATTGTCCTATGAGGAGAGATTGAGTACACTAGGCCTATATTCTCTAGAGTTTAGAAGAATGAGAGGTGATCTCATTGAAACATACAAAATTCTTACAGGGCTTGACAGGGTAGATGCAGGGAGGATGTGTCCCCTGACTGGGGAGTCGAGAACCAGGGGTCACAGTCTCAGAATAAGGGGTCAGCTATTTAGGACTGAGATGAGGAGAAATATCTTAATTCAGAGGGTAGGGCATCTTTGGAATTCTCTGCCCCGGGGGTTGGGGAGGCTCTAGGGGCCTGAAATTGATGCACTCACCGCCCACTGCTGCCGACATTCCTCCTCTGGTTCCGCCCAGTGCCAGTTTCGATCTGGTCTGGAGCGGGTAGGCGGGGGGTGCCGCTGGCAACCGCCCACTGACGTCAGCGGACGGCCGAGTGGCTGAGCTGCCAGATTGGTGCGGGTGGGAGTTGGCGCCAGAACGAGGGTGGACCGCTGCGAGGAGGCTGGTTGTCCCCGACGGTCGGTATGAAGAGCTGAAAAAAAAGTATGGGGTCCCCTGAAGGTGTTCCGATGTTTTTTTTAATGCTTTTTCGTTGTAGATCTTCGACCCCCCCCCCTTGGGCCCGACTCCATCCTCGGCGGCACTTGGGCGGTAAGCGCCTTTGCTGCCAAGAGTAAGACCTCCCGCCCACTGCCGCTCAGATTGGCGGCGTAGGTCCCTCATTTGCCACCCGCCGACCTTCGAGGAACCTTGTTGATGAAAACCCCGCCCAAAGTACCGTCAGGGACCTCGGCGACCATCGGCGGTCCTTTGGGTGGCACTTGGGCGGGTGGAGGCATTCATCAAATTCAGGCCCTTTGAGTAGATTCAAGACCAAGATCGATAGATTTCTGAAAATTAAGGAATCAAGGGATATGAGGATAGTGCAGGAAAGTGGAGTTGAGGTAGTTCGGCCGTGGTCTAATTGGATGGCGGAGCAGGTTCGAGGGGCCGAATGGCCTACTCCTGTTCCTAATTCATATGTTCTAACCATGTTGCTGTGGGTCTGGAATCACATATAGGCCAGACCAGGTAAGATGACAGATTTCCTTCCCTAAAGGACATTAGTGAACCAGATGTTTTTTTTGGACAATCCGATAGTAATGGTCACCATTACTGATAGTAACTTTTTAATTACAGATTTATTTAATTAACTGAATTTAAATTCCCTAGATGCCATGGTGGAATTTGAACTCTTGTCTCTGGATTAGTCATCCAATAACATAGCCGCTGTGCTAAGTATGATATGTATGTAATTAATTTAGCTTATAGTTTAGTGTTTTTTAATGAATTATTTAATCTAGTTTAAATTATATTTAAATTACATTGTGTATTTGCCTGTAACACAATCCACTACAAGTATTGGAGGCAAAAAGCAGCACCTCCTTCCCCCTCTTCACCGGATTCCCATTCTCTCCAAATTCCCAACTGTTACACTCTGTTGAAGTGCACTCCGTTTAAGACCAGTCTGTGCAGACCACTCTTTCTCATCATTTCCTCTTTCATCATCCAATCTCTCACCACCTTGCTTGCACATCAGCCCATCCAACACCTTCTCATTCACTACTCAGCACCAAAGGTTTCTGCAGCACCTAACTTTCCTCTTCCTTCGACATCTAGCCTTTCATTGTTCTCCGTCACTTAAGCAAAACTTTCAGTTTACCATCTGCTTATCATCACAAACCTCTCTGTTTCCCCATTCTTCCCTGCTCTGACCTGCCCTCAAGTTTTTTATATTCCCACTACTCAGCCCAAACTCTCCAATAGTCACTCATTGCTTGTCATATGTTGCACTTTTCACTTACCGTAACAAAGTCCAACATGACCCACCCGCTTCGCAAAACATCATCATCATAGGCAGTCCCGCGAAATCGGGGAAGACGACGCTTCCACTCTAAAAGTGAGTTCTTAGGTGATTGAACAATCCAATACGGGAATTACAGACTTTGTCACAGGTGGGACAGACAGTCTTTGAAAGAAAGGGTGGATGGGACTAGTTTGTCGCACGCTCCTTCCGCTGCCTGCGCTTGTTTTCTGCATGCTCTCGGTGACGAGACTCAAGGTGCTCTCAGCTCCCTCCCAGATGCACTTACTCTACTTAGGGCAGTCGTTGGTCAGGGACTCCCAGGTGTCAGTGGGGATGTTGCATTTTAGGGTGTCCTTGAAATGTTTTCTCTGCCAACCTTGGGCACGCCTGCCGTGTAGGAGTTCCGAGTAGAGCACTTGCTTTGGGAGTCTTGTGTCTGGCATGCGAACAATGTGGCCCACCCAACGGAGCTGGTCGAGTGTGGTCAGTGCTTCGATGCTCGGGATGTTGGTCTGATCGAGGATGCTAACGTTGGTGCGTCTGTCCTCCCAGGGGATTTGCAGGATCTTGCGGAGACATCGTTGGTGGTATTTCTCCAGCGATTTGAGGTGTCAACTGTACATGGTCCATGTCGCTGAGCCATACAGGAGGGCGGGTATTACTACAGCCCTGTAGACCATGAGCTTGGTGGCAGATTTGAGGGCCTGATCTTCGAACACTCTTTTCCTCAGGCGGCCGAAGGCTGCGCTGGCGCACTGGCGCACTGGAGGCGGTGTTGAACCTCGTCGTCGATGTCTGCCCTTGTTGGTAAGGGGCTCCCGAGGTAGGGAAAGTGGTCCATGTTGTCCAGGGCTGCGCCGTGGATCTTGATGACTGGGGGGCAGTGCTATGTGGCGGGGCCAGGTTGGTGAAGGACCTTTGTCTTACGGATGTTTAGTGTAAAGCCCATTCTTTCACATGCTTCAAAGCTTCCATTGAACCACCTTTGGGCAAATTAGGTGGTACTGCTTTGGAGCGTATCAGGCAGTGGTGGGTGTAAATGAACTGAAAATCATGGACAGCACGCCTATGATTTCCTGACATGCGGCTAACAGGCAAAGCCTTCGACAGTAAAATACATTGATAAAACGGGTCCTTCTGCCCAACTTCCTGCCTGGTGATATATCCGCTGTTGGACACTTCCAAACATTACTGCATCTTAGCACATACATTGAGGAACAAATAAAAAACTCTGTTGTTTCTGTTTTATTTATATTCCAAACAAACCATATTCAGTGCAGAGGATATGAAATATTTGCTCTGCATACAATATTATGTAGCCGCTATATATACAGGTTATCCATTTTAATATATTATTTCATGGGCCCGAAATTGGTGGACATTCTGCCCGCGTAACGGCCAAAAATGCAATTTTCATCAAAAAACACGAACACACCGCCAACATGCCACCCGGCGGAAAATTCATCTGTGACACACCGCCGGGCGGTATGCACACCGCCCACCCATGCTGATTGCCGACATACCACCCAAAAGTGCAAAATTCGTGACTTACCACTGACATACCACTGGAGCTGCACACCGTCCTGGAGAAGGTGCTTTTATGTCGATCTTAAGCAGGCGGTATGTACTAGGAGCGAACAGGTTTGTTTGATCTTTATAGTTCTCCACAGTTTAATGTATTTTTAAATGGATGGAAGTAAGGCAATAATATAAATGTTCTAATAAAACTTGATCTACTCGTTTCTTAATTAACTATAATAAAAATGTTAGTGTCTCTCACCCCGCTCTCCCCATCCTTTCCCACACCCCAGTCTCTCTCAACCCCTCAAGTCTCTCCCCCCGCCCTACAGTGATCTCTCCCCCTCCCCCCACAGTGATCAACCCCCCCCCGCACAGCGATCGCTCCCCCCTCCCCCGCATCAGTGATCTCCCCCCCCCCCGCAACAGTGATCTCTCCCCCCCACCCCACAGCGATCTCTTACCCCCCCCACCCACACCAATCTCTTCCCCCCCCCACCCACACTGATCTCTTTCACCGCCCCCCACAGCGATCTCTTCACCCCCCCCCACACTGATCTCTTTCCCCCCCACAACATTCTCTCCCCCCCCCACACTGATCTCTTTCACCGCCCCCCACAGCGATCTCTTACCCCCACACTGATCTCTTCTCCCCCCCCCACAGCGATCTCTTACCCCCACCCCGCCCCCACACTGATCTCTCCCGCCGCAGCGATCTCTTTCCGCCCCCCCACCCCGCCCACACTGATCTCTCTCCCCTCCCACCCCGCCCCACACAGCGATCTCAGGCCGGCAGTCTTTGGCCTCTCGTCAGTGCCTCTCAGGGGCTGGACCTACACAGCAACATGTGCGTGCACACAACTCAGGAGCAGAAGATTCCTGAGTCAAAAGGTCTCTCTGCTGCACACCGCCGGCTGCACGCCACTCGGCTTACTGCCGAGAAAAATTCGATGAAATCCCGCCCACTCAGCCCCAGCGTACCGGGCGATAAAAAACAACGCACTGCCCACAGATCGCCGAAAAACGGGCAGACCATGTGTTCGACCAGTTTTCGGTCCCCATATACTTTGCATTAATTTAATTTGTTTTAACATCTACCTTGATTCAAAAGCCTCTACATTATATTAAAATCTTCCAGTATACAATTTTTTATTTTAATATTAATTAATATCCTTTGCATTTCTCTCCATCACTTAATCTATTTAAGTTTATTTATTTTAGCAAGTATTATTTTTAATCTCAATAAGACCTAAAACAAACAGTAACACAATGCTTTCCACATTACACCATATAATCCTTCTCTCCTTGTCAAACACATTAGGGGCAATTTTTGGACTTTCTGCTTATTGGGAGCATCGCACCCTGGGTTTCATGCTGGAAATTATGTCAAATGTCGCACCCGATTTTCTGACCATGAATTTAAATGGTTAGAAAGTGGTGCACAGTGCATATCTGAATTTGCAGTATGTAGTCCCAGTATGCATGGCTCGTCCCCAACAGTACAGGGTTGAAAAATTGCTTTGAACAAAATGTACCAGTCCGAGACGTATTGGAGTACAAAGTCCGCTGAGAGAAATACAATCATATCTCATGGTGAGTAATCTACTTTTCAGCTTCATTTCATTTCCGTTAGATTGACTGAAGTAATCTACAGTAAACCTCCAGCTTTCATTCAGACATACTGTGCGAGTAATTTCTGCAAAATTCTCACTTTAAAGGCGGATAAATCCCCTGGACCTTTTGGCTTGCATCCTCGGGTCTTAAGAGAAGTAGCGGCAGGGATAGTGGATGCATTGGTTGTAATTTACCAAAATTCCATTGATTCTGGAGAGGTTCCAGCAGATTGGAAAACTGCCCCTATTTAAAAAATGAGGCAGACAAAAAGCAGGAAACTATCGACCAGTTAGCCGAACATCTGTGGTTGGGAAGACGCCGGAGTCCATTATTAAAGAAGTAGTAGCAGGACATTTGGAAAAGCAAAATTTGGTCAGGCAGAGTCAGCATGGATTTATGAAGGAGAAATCATGTTTGACAAATTTGCTAGAATTCTTTAAGGATGTAATGGACAGGGTGAATAAAGGGCAACCAGTGGATGTGGCGTATTTGGACTTCCAGAAGGCATTTGACAAGGTGCCACGTAAAAGGTTACTGCACAAGATAAAAGGTCACGGGGTTGATGGTAATATATTAGCATGGATAGAGAATTGGCTAACGAGCAAAAAACAGAGAGTCGGGATAAATAGTTCATTCTCTGGTTGGCAATCAGTAACCAGTGGGGTGCCACAGGGATCAGTGCTGGGACCCCAATTATTTACAATCTAGATTAACGACTTGGAGGAAGGGACTGAGTGTAACATGGCCAAGTTTGCCGATGATACAAAGATGGGAGGAAAAGCCATGTGTGAGGAGGACACACAAAATCTGCAAAAGGACATATACAGGCTAAGTGAGTGGGCAAAAATTTGGCAGATGGAGTATAATGTTGGAAAGTGTGAGGTAGAAAAAATACAATCATATCTCATGTTGAGTAATCTACTTTTCAGCTTCATTTCATTTCCGTTAGAGTGACTGAAGTAATCTGCAGTAAACCTCCAGCTTTCATTCAGACGTACTGTGCGAGTAATTTCTGCAAAATCCTCACTTTAAAGGTGGACACTTTGCCAGAAAAAAATCAAAGAGCAAGTTATTATTTAAATGGAGAAAGATTGCAAAGTGCTGCAGTACAGTGGGACCTGGAGGTACTTGTGCATGAAACACAAAAGGTTAGTATGCAGGTCAGCAAGTGATCAGGAAGGCCAATGGAATCTTGGCCTTTATCGCAAAGGG
Source organism: Pristiophorus japonicus (assembly GCF_044704955.1). Lineage (NCBI taxonomy): Eukaryota > Metazoa > Chordata > Chondrichthyes > Pristiophoridae > Pristiophorus > Pristiophorus japonicus. The sequence continues at coordinate 88,375,595 of NC_091989.1, read as the reverse complement.
GATGGAGTATAAAAGCAGGGAAGTCTTGTTACAGTTGTGCAGGGTATTGCTGAGGCGACACCTGGAATACTGCATGCAGTTTTGGTTTCCATATTTACGAAAGGATATACTTGCTTTGGAGGCAGTTCAGAGAAGGTTCACAAGGTTGATTCCGGAGATGAGGAGTTTGACTTATGAGGAAAGGTTGGGCCTCTACTCATTGGAATTCAGAAGAATGAGAGGTGATCTTATCGAAATGTATAGGATTATGAGGGGGCTTTGTTGTGTATCTGTAAAGCATGCACTCCCATGTTGCGCCACCAGGGGGTGCATCCCCTGAAGTCCCAAGGGATCCCAGCATTCCTTGGGAGCACTGATTATAAGCCGGCCCCTAAGGCCTGTTCCTCACTCTGGATGTCTTACTAAAGACTGAAGTCACTGTTACTTTACCCGCCCTGTGTGCAGTCTCATCTGTGTCAGGAACACAACAACTGGCGACGAGTACACGAATCCATCGCAAAGATGCAGTAAACTGTGGGCATCCTGGAGAAGTTCTCGGAGGGTGAGGCCTGGGAAGCCTATGTCGAACGGCTAGACCAGTACTTTGTAGCCAACGAGCTGGACGGAGAAGGAAGCGCTGCAAAAAGGAGAGCGGTCCTCCTCACGGTCTACGGGGCACCGACCTACAGCCTCATGAAGAATCTTCTGGCTCCAGTGAAACCCACAGATAAGTCATATGAGAAGCTGTGTACACTGGTTCGGGAGCATCTTAACCCGAGGGAGAGCGTGCTGATGGCGAGGTATCGGTTCTACACGTGCCAGCGATCTGAAGGTCAGGAAGTGGCGAGCTACGTCGCCAAGCTAAGGCGACTTGCAGGACAATGTGAGTTTGATGGCTACCTGGAGCAAATGCTCAGAGACTTTTTTGTACTGGGCATTGGCCACGAGACCATCCTACGAAAACTTTTGACTGTAGAGACACCGGCCCTCAGTAAGGTCATTGCGATAGCACAGGCGTTTATGCCCACCAGTGATAACACCAAACAAATCTCTCAGTACACAAGTGCTAGCAATGTTCATAAATTGGGTGGCATGGTACATCAGTCATTGAAGGTTGGCATGCAGGTACAGCAGGCGGTTAAGAAAGCAAATGGCATGTTGGCCTTCATAGCGAGGGGATTTGAGTACAGGGGCAGGGAGGTGTTGCTACAGTTGTACAGGGCCTTGATGAGGCCACACCTGGAGTATTGTGTACAGTTTTGGTCTCCTAACCTGAGGAAGGAGGTTCTTGCTATTGAGGGAGTGCAGCGAAGGTTCACTAGACTGATTCCCGGGATGGCGGGACTGACCTATCAAGAAAGACTGGATCAATTTGGGCTTGTATTCACTGGAGTTCTGAAAAATGAGAGGGGACCTCATAGAAACATTTTAAATTCTGATGGGTTTAGACAGGTTAGATGCAGGAAGAATGTTCCCAATGTTGGGGAAGTCCAGAACCAGGGGACACAGTCTAAGGATAAGGGGGAAGCCATTTAGGACCGAGATGAGGAGGAATTTCTTCACCCAGAGAGTGGTGAAGCTGTGGAATTCTCTACCACAGAAAGTTGTTGAGGCCAATTCACTAAATATATTCAAAAAGGAGTTAGATGAAGTCCTTACTACTAGGGGAATCAAGGGGTATGGTGAGAAAGCAGGAATGGGGTACTGAAGTTGCATGTTCAGCCATGAACTCATTGAATGGCGGTGCAAGCTAGAAGGGCCGAATGGCCTACTCCTGCACCTATTTTCTATGTTTCTATTAACTGGAACTGTGTTTGCGAGCAGAAATGTACACGAGTCTGCAACTGCCAGCAGGCCTCAGGTGACCCAGATGACTCAGAGCCAACAACAAAGGATGAATGCAAGGCAATTCGCACCTTGTTGGCGTTGTGGAGGCTTCCATTCAGCCTATTCATGCCGCTTCATAGAGTATGTTTGCAACAGCTGTGGAACAATGGGACACCTCCAATGAGCTTGCAGACAAGCTGCAAGCTCTGCAAAACCTGTTAACCACCACATGACAGAGGAAGATCGGTCCATGGTGGATCAAAGCAATTTCGAGCCTCAGAGAGAGGAGGCAAATGCTGAAGTACACGGGGTGCACGCATTTTCGACGAAATGTCCACTTATAATGCTAAACGCAAAATTAAATGGCTTACCCGTAGCCATGGAACTGGACACTGGCGCTAGCCAAGCCATCATGAATAAAACGATGTTTGAGAGACTGTGGTGCAACAAGGCACTCAGACCAGCCCTGAGCCCCATCCACACAAAACTGAGAACGTACACCAAAGAGCTTATCACTGTCCTGGGCAGCGCCATGGTCAAGGTCACCTGCGAGGGCACGGTGCACGAACTGCCAATCTGGATTGTCCCAGGCGATGGCCCCACACTGCTTGGAAGGAGCTGGCTGGGCAAAATCCGCTGGAACTGGGATGACATCCGAACGCTATCACATGTCGATGAGGCCTCATGTATCCAGGTTCTTAACAAATTTCCTTCCCTTTTTGAGCCTGGCATTGGAAACTTTTCCAGGGCGAAGGTGCGGATACACTTGGTCCCAGAGGCACGACTCATTCACCACAAGGCGCGAGCGGTACCTCACATGATGAGGGAGAGAGTGGAAATCGAGTTGGACAGGCTGCAACGTGAGGGCATCATCTCCCCAGTGGAATTCAGCGAGTGGGCCAGCCCGATTGTTCCAGTACTCAAAAGTGATGGCACATTCAGGATTTGCAGCGATTATAAAGTAACTATTAATCGTTTCTCACTACAGGACCAATATCTGCTACCAAAGGCAGACGACCGATTTGTGACGTTGGCAGGAGGCAAGACGTTCACCAAGTTTGGCCTACATGACGCAGGAGCTGGAGGAGTCTTCGAAGGGCCTCATCTGCATCAACATGCACAAGGGACTGTTCATGTACAACAGATGCCTGTTTGGAATTTGGTCGGCTGCAGCGATCTTCCAGAGAAACATGGAGAGCCTACTCAAGTCAGTACCATGCACGGTGGTTTTTCAGGACGACATATTGGTCACGGGTCGGGACACCGTCGAGCACCTACAAAACCTGGAGGAGGTCCTCCAGCGACTGGATCGCGTAAGGCTGCAGATGAAGAGGTCGAAATGCGTCTTCCTGGCAACAGAAGTGGCGTTTTTGGGGAGAAAGATCACGGTGGACGGCATTCGGCCCACAGACGCCAAGACAGAGGCTATCTGTCCAGGATCGCGCCCAGGCCACAGAACGTCACGGAGCTGCGGTCATTCCTGGGACTCCTCAACTATTTTGGTAACTTCCTACCGGGGTTAAGCACCCTCTTAGAGCCCCTACATATGTTATTGCGTAAAGGTGAGAACTGGGTATGGGGGAAAGAACAAGTAATTGCTTTTGAGAAAGCCAGAAACATTTTATGCTCCACAAGCTGCTTGTATTGTAAAACCCGTGTCAAAGACTTGTGCGAGCATGTGATGCGTCGTCGTACGGAGTCGGGTGTGTATTACAACAAGCTAACGTTGCAGGAAAGTTGCAACCTGTCGCCTGTGCCTCCAGGAGCTTGTCTAAGGCCGAGAGGGCCCACAGCATGATTGAGAAAGAGGCATTAACGTGTGTGTTCTGGGTAAAGAAAATGCATCATTTCCTGTTTGGCCTCAAATTGAGCTGAAAACCGATCACAAGCCCCTCATATCCCTGTTCGCTGAAAACAAGGGGATAAATACTAATGCCTCAGCCGCATACAAAGGTGGGCACTCGCGCTATCAGTGTATAACTATACCATCCGCCACAGGCCAGGCACCGAGAACTGTGTGGATGCTTTCAGTCGGCTACCATTGCCCACCACGGGGGTGGAAATGGCGCAGCCTGCAAACTTGTTGATGGTGGCGCAGCCCGCAGATTTGTTGATAGTCATGGAAGCGTTTGAAAATGATAAATCACCTGTCACGGCCCGACAGATTAGGACATGGATCAGCCAAGATCCTCTGCTGTCCCTAGTAAAAAAACTGTGTACTGCATGGGAGCTGGGCGAGCATCCCCGTTGAAATGCAAGAGCTAATCAAGCCGTTTCAGCAGTGAAAGGATGAGCTGTCCATTCAGGCAGACTGCCTGTTGTGAGGTAACCGCGTAGTGCTACCAAAAAGGGCAGGAAGACGTTCATCTCGGATCTCCACAGTACACACCCGGGTATAGTAATGATGAAAGCGATAGCCAGATCTCACGTGTGGTGGCCCGGTATCGACTCTGACTTAGAGTCCTGTGTACGGCAATGCCGCGTGTGTGCTCAGTTGAGCAACGCGCCCAGAGAGGCACCACTAAGTTTGTGGTCCTGGCCCTCCAGACCATCGTCAAGGATCCATGTCGACTATGCAGGCCCGTTTCTCGGTAAATGTTCCTGGTGGTAGTGGATGCTTTTTCAAAATGGATTGAATGTGAAATAATGTCGGGAAGCACTGCCACCGCCACCATTGAAAGCCTGAGGGCCATGTTTGCCACCGACGGCCTGCCTGTCATACTGGTCAGTGACAACGGGCAATGTTTCACCAGTGTCGAATTTAAAGAATTCATGACCCGCAATGGGATCAAACATGTCACCTCGGCCCTGTTTAAACCAGCCTCCAATGTTTGTATTGCCCGTTCTGCCTGCCGAATCAAACAGAGCCTTAAACGAGTCACAGAAGGCTCACCCCAAACCCGCCTTTCCCAAGTACTGCTCAGCTACCGCACGAGACCCCACTCACTCACAGGGGTGCCCCCGGCTGAGCTACTCATGAAAAGGACACTTAAAACCAGACTCTCGCTGGTTCACCCCAACCTGCATGATCAGGTAAAGAGCAGGTGGCAGCAACAAAATGTAAACAATGGTCGCGCCAATGTGTTACGGGAAATTGATCTGAATGACCTGTGTATGTGCTAAACTATGGACATGGTCCCAAGTGGATAGCGGGCACGGTGATAGCTAAAGAAGGGAATAGGGTGCTTGTAGTCAAACTGGACAATGGACAAATTTGCAGAAAGCACCTGAACCAAATGATGTTGCGGTTCACAGACTGCCCTGAACAATCCACAATAGACACCACCTTTTTCGAGCCCACAACACACACCCAAAGGATCAACGACACTGCGCCAGATCAGGAAATCGAACCCATCACGCCCAACAGCCCAGCAAGGCCAGGCTCACTTAGCAGTCCTGCAGGGCCAACAACACGCCAGCCCAGTGAGGGCACAGCCAACACACCAGAACAGACATTTGTACTGAGGCGGTCCACCAGGGAAAGAAATACTCCCGACCGCCTCACCTTGTAAATAGTTTTCACTTTGACTTTGGAGGGGAGTGATGTTGTGTATCTGTAAAGCATGCACTCCCATGTTGCGCCACCAGGGAGTGCATCACCTGAAGTCCCAAGGGATGGAGTGTCTTAATAAAGACTGAGGTCACTGTTACTTTAACCTCCCTGTGTGTAGTCTCATCTGTGTCAGGAACACAACAGGCTTGACAATGTGGATGCAGAGAGGATGTTTCCATTGACAGGGGAGACTAGAACTAGAGGGCATGATCTTAGAATAAGGGACTGCCCATTTGAAACTTAGATGAGGAGAAATTTCTTCTGAGGGTTGTGGATCTGTGAAATTCGCTGTCTGAGCGAGCTGTGGAAGCTGAGACATTGAATAAATTTAAGACAGAAATAGACAGTTTATTAAACAATAAGGGGTTATGGAGAGCAGGCAGGGAAGTGGAGCTGAGTCCATGATCGAATCAGCCATGATCGTATTGAATGGCGGAGCAGGCTCGGGGGGGCCATGTGGCCTTCTCCTGCTCCTATTTCTTATGTTCTTATGTTTATCTTCCCAGCGGTTTCTTAGAGAAGAGATTTCTTTTCGAGTGGTCTCTTGTGACTATGGGCCCATGTTTCGGGCCGCGCCTAGAACGGCGCAGCCCGGACCTGGACTCCCGTTTTTCGCGCCACAAAGTGCGCCTAAAAAAAAACTCACCTATTCTCCGGCTGCCTGCAGGTCCTCTGGAGCTGAGCGCGGCGCAACACGAGCTGTGGGGGTTGGAGCCAAGTCCCTGCGCTGAAATCAGTGCCGGGACCCCTGCACAGGCGCGCTACAGTGGATGCGCTTGTGCAGTAGCTCCAGGTGTTCGAAACTGTATGGGAGGGGCCCGAAGCACGCAGTCCCTAGCCCTGGCCGAATGGGCTCACTGGGGCTGCGTGGATAAGGCTGCACCTCCCTCGTCCTGCTCCTGCTTCCTCCTGACCCGACCCGACTCCCCCCGCTCCCGGACCGGACCCGATCTCCGCTCCCCCCCCCAGCGACCCGACCTCCGCGACCCCCCCCCCCCAACCTCTGCAACCCCTGATCTCCGCGACCCCGGACCCGGGACCCAACGGCCACCTACCTGTAAATCCGGTGCTGAAGTCTTGGGCCCGGCCCATTCAGCCTCCTTCTCCCTTCCTCCCTCCCCTCTCCTTCCCCACCCCCCTTCTCCTCCCCCCCCCTCTCCACCCCTCCCCCTCTCCCCCCCTCTCCTCCTCTCCTCCCCCCACCACCCCCCCCTCTCCTCCTTCTCCTCCCCACCCCCCTCCCCTCGCTGTCAGAAACACAGACACTGACAGACAGAGAGTGAGAGAGACACACACAGACAGACAGAGAGATAGAGACACTGACAGAGACACACTGGGGGGTGGCCATCCCAGCACGCTGTTGGAGGACTCCCAGTGCTGCAGTCGGTAAGTAGAAAATGTTTTATTTATTGATTTTTTAATTTTTTTAATTTTTTATTAATTTTTTTTTGATTGTTTTATTGGTTGATTTATTGATGTATTTATCATTTATTATTGATGACGGCTCTTTATTTGTAAAACTGAAGTGTTTAATGTTTGTAAACTTCCCTTTAAATCCCCCCCCCACCACCCCATTCCCTACGCCTGATTTGTAACCTACGCCTGATTTTCTAAGTGTAGGCAAGGTTTTTTTGAGTGTACAAAAATCTACACTTACTCCATTCTAAGTTAGTTTGGAGTAAGTTTTCACTGCCTAAACTTTCAAAATGGGCGTAAGTGGCCGGACACGCCCCCTTTTGAAAAAAAAATCTGTTCCAAACTGAAACTGTTCTAACTGACTAGAACTGGAGCAAACTAAATGCCGAGAATTGCAACTTCTAAGATACTCCATTCTAAACCAGTTGCTCCAAAAAAACAGGAGCAACTCAGGCCGAAACTTGGCCCCATTGGTTTCAGCTTGTCTCCGTGTAGGCACATTAGAAATTCAGTTGGAGTTGCGAAGCTGAGTAAAATTCCAAAAACTTAAAAGCTGAATTTAACTGGAGTCTCTTTCCCATGATTTTGTTACCATTTAGCATATTGAAGGATGTTTGTCTAAATATACATTGTAATAAACCTATTGGCGTGAAATTGGTCTTCAGCATTAGCACAGAACGAGCGATAGTGAATCGGCAGCCTGTTTTACAACCCATTGAAGAGATTGGAAATGAACATGGGACGCGGTGTAAAACGACCTGCCGGTTCCCTATCGACCGTTTGTGCTGCCGGCAAGTCTATTGAAATGGGTCCAGGTTATGATCGAGTACCAGCAATGGCTGGTTGGGCTCAGTGGCTTCGTCGAGTGGCGTAAATTGTATGATTGTTTGGTTCTAGATCTTCACAACAAGGTCGCTGAGTGGGCTTGTGTGGGATACTGAATCTGCATGCTGCCCTCGTGTAGTAGTGCGAGTTACATGGCGTTGTCCACTTTACATGATTTTACTTTGTTTTATTTTAGCTGCGTCAAAAATTACCAAAGCCCACCAGAAGCAGTTTCAGCATTTTATTTTACTTTTCCTATATTGGAGCAAGTTTCAACTCCATTCACTTCTTTCAAAAAAAATTATGGTCATGAAGGTGTTAGTTCTAATATTTTAAATGGGTTCAAGATAAACTTCTGGCAAGGGAAGGGGTTGAGGTGTTAGTGAGAAAGTATATACATAGGAACGTAGGTTTTGGTGGAATTGTAACAATCTTTTTCTGTTATTAAAGAATTCTTGTGTTCTATAAATGTAGCACTGGTTCCATTTTTGGCAGTGTTAGAATCAAGAGCTACCTCGACTCTGGGCCAATGACATGTTTTAACCCCATGCTCAGAAAAGTATCACTGCAGGGCTTCTAAGTCAGATGGTCAATTTATAATACAGAAACAGAAAATGCAGGAAATACTCAGCAGGTCAGGCAGCATCTGTGGAGAGAGAAACAGAGTTAATGTTTCAGGTCGATGACCTTTCGTCAGAACTGGAAAAAATTAGAGATGTAACGGATTTTAAGCAAGTGCAGGGGCAGGGAAAGGGACAAGAGGAGGAAAGAATAAAAGGGAAGGTCTGTGATAGGGTGGAAGACAGGAGAGATTAAATGACAAAAGGGATGTTGGTGCAAGGCAGAAGGAAATGGTAATGGGGCATGGTAAGAAACAAAAGATGAGTCTAGATAGGGTGTAAATGGGAATGGTAGAATCAACAGCTGCCATGTGAAAAAATAGGAATAGAGGTTATGGTCTGAAATTATTCAACTTGATGTCAAGTGCCAGAAGGCTGTAAAGTGCCGAATCGAAAGATGAGGTGCTGTTCCTCGAGCTTACGTTGAGCTTTGTTGGAACAGTGTAAGAGGCCGAGGTCAGAGTGGGAGTGGAGCGGAGAATTAAAGTGACAGGCAACCGGAATCTTGGGGTCATGCTTACGGACTGAACGGAGTTGTTCCGCAAAGCAGTCACCCAATCTGCGTTTGGTCTCCCCAATGTAGAGGAGACCGCATTGTGAGCAGCGAATACAGTATACTAAATTGAACGAGTACAAGTAAATCGCTGTTTCACCTGGAAGGATTGTTTGGGGCCCTGGACAGTGGGAAGGGAGGAGGTAAAAGGGCAGGTGTTGCATCTTCTGCGCTTGTACAGGAAGGTGCCCTGGGAAGGGTTGGGGGTGCTGGGGGTGACTGCAGGATGGACCAGGGTGTCGTGGAGAGAGCGGTCCCTTCGGAATGCTGAAAGGGGAGGGGAGGAGAAGATGTGTTTGCTGGTGGGATCATGCTGGAGGTGGCGGAAAAGGCAGAGACTGATACACTGAATGTGGAGACCGGTGGGGTGAAAAGTGAGGACAAGGGGAACCCTATCATGGTTCTGGGAGGGAGGAGAAGGATTGAGAGCAGAAGTGCGGGATATAGAACTGACACAGTCGAGGGCCATGCCAACCACGGCAGAGGGGAACCCTCGGAAACACTAGTATGGTAGGTGGCATCATCAGAGCAGATGTTACGGAGACATTGGGAGAATGGAATAGAGTCCTTACAGGAAGCGGGGTGGGACGAAGAGTAGTCCAGGTAGCTGTGGGAGTCAGTGGGCTTACACCATGGTCCACTCCTCACTCACCCCCAACAACCCCTCCCCTTCCCATGGCACCTTCCCGTGCAAGCGCAAGCGATACAACACCTGTCCTTTTACCTCCTCCCTTCCCACTGTCCAGGGCACCAAACACTCCTTCCAGGTGAAACAGCGATTTACTTGTACTTCTTTCAATTTACTATACTATATTCGCTGCTCACGATGCGGTCTCCTCTACATTGGGGAGACCAGAAGCAGATTAGGTGACCACTTTGCGGAACACCTCCGTTCAGCCCATTAGCGTGACCCCGAGCTTTCAGTCGCCTGTCACTTTAATTCTCTGCTCCACGCCCACTCTGACATCTCCGTCCTTGGCCTCCTACACTGATCCAACCAAGCTGAATGTAAACTCGAGGAACAGCACCTCATCTTTTGATTAGGCACTTTAATTATCATCATCATAGGCAGTCCCTCGAAGCGAGGATGACTGAACAGTCCAATACGAGAGCCATAGTCCCTGTCACAGGTGGGACTGATAGTCGTTGAGGGAAAGGGTGGATGGTACAGGTTTACCGCATGCTCTTTCCGCTGCCTGCGCTTGATTTCTGCATGCTCTCGGCGATGAGACTCGAGCTGCTCAGCGCCCTCCCGGATGCACTTCTTCCACTATGGCGATCTTTGGCCAGGGACTCCCAGGTGTCGGTGGGGATGTTGTACTTTTGCAGGGAGGCTTTGAGAATGTCCTTGTAACGTTTCCTCTGCCCACCTTTGGCTCGTTTGCCATGAAGGAGTTCCGAGTAGAGTCTCGTGTCTGGCTGGTGAATGATGTAGCCTGCCCAGCGGAGCTGATCAAGTGTAGTCAGTGCTTCAATGCTGGGGATGTTGGCCTGGTCGAGGACGCTAATGTTGGTGCATCTGTCCTCCCAGGGGATTTGTAGAATCTTGCAGAGGCATCGTTGGTGGTATTTCTCCAGCGACTTGAGGTGTCTACTGTACATGGTCCATGTCTCTGAGCCATACAGGAGGGTGGGTATTACTACAGCCCTGTAGATCATGAGCTTGGTGGCAGTTTTGAGGGCCTGGTCTTCAAATACTTTTTCCCTCAGGCGGCTAAAGGCTGCACTGGTGCACTGGAGGCGGTGTTGAATCTCATCATCAATGTCTGCTCTTGTTGATAAGGGGCTCCCGAGGTATGGGAGATGGTCCACGTTGCCAGGATCGCGCCGTGGATCTTGATGACTGGGGGGCAGTGCTGTGCGGTGAGGATAGGCTGGTGGAGGGCCTTTGTCTTACGGATGTTTAGCGTAAGGTCCATGCTTTCATACGCCTCAGTAAATACGTCGACTATGTCCTGGAGTTCAGCCTCTATATGTGCACAGACGCAGGCATCGTCCACGTACTGTAGCTCGACGACAGAGGTTGGGGTGGTCTTGGACCTTGTTAGATCTCTTAATTTCCAATGAAATACGAACTCCGATTGTAGTTTTAATGTAACTTTATTCTGGCAGCAGCAACAAGCTCTTTGCTTTAAGCCAGGCCTTTGTCCTTCTGAGACCACATGGCCAAAATGGCTGTACTTATACCTGGTTCAATTTACAGAAAAGAACTCACCTTCTTTGACCTTATTGGCTCAATTGATAATCTGTTAACCTTTAATTGGCTCGCTACCCAAGGTCCTAAAATGTCAAGTTGATTGATGACTTAATGCAATGTGGTCTGTGTTTTCTCAAAACTGCAGCCAGGCTGTCGAGCTTGAATTCTCTATCAATTCCCCCTTTGATTCTTTCACAAACTGAATCATAAAACATCAGGAATCACTGGTTAAACATTCTACAAAATAATTTCATACATGTTAATAGAGTTTCCTTCTAAAATTAGTTGATGTGTTTCGCCACATGTCCGGACTAGTAGCTTCCACACAAATTTACACCAACCCGAGTTCCATCGTGGCCACAATGGAAGTCTGATTTTAGTAGGTTAATTAACCTTATTTCAATTTAATCTAAATCAATATCTTAATTCAACCAGTAAACAACCTTCCCTTAAACATAACATACCCCTGTGCCACGTACAGACGGTCTGCTGGGACCTGCAAGGTGTCTCACATGCGGGATAGCAGCTACAGCCGCCTGGTTGCAACAACATTTAATCAACATAAACAAACAATATAAAAGTAAAACAATTACAACAAATAGAATTAAATCTTCCACCAATGAAGTTCCTATTGAACCTAGCCATTCAGTGGCTCCGCTCCACAAAGTGAGTGATGGGGGTTGCTTAAGTTTTTCTACCTCCTTTTGGATATGCTCCGCTAAGTGGGTAATTTCTTCGGAGCTATCTGGGATATATGTGCAACGCTCAGTTCCAAGTAGGGCGCAAGTGCCTCTCTTTTCAGCCAGGATGTAATGAAGGGCCAGTCTATTCTGTAGGGCGACTGTGCGGATTGCTACCATTTCTGCATTGATTTTAACTAGGGCCTCTGAGGTATCATTGGCTACCCGTTCCACAACGGATGCCATGTTAATGGATTCCCTTGCCGGTCTGGCAGTCCCATACCTGGGGATCAGAATGGCAAAGAACCTCTATGTTTCTGTGATAGCTCTCTTAGGACAGTGTAAATGTTCCGACAGTGACTTTATATGATACATATAAGACACAATGTAGGCTAAATAGCAGGATCCCGTCCAATTCTGGGGCAGCCAAGGGTAGGCCTTGTGGCCACACACCCAATAGGTGCCATTATAGGCAATGAAGGTTAGCTGTTTCTTTGTCAGCCACACGGGCCTGTCCAGGCTTTTCCATCTGTTTTATTCAGAATCCCCGTTACGTTAAAAATTCTCACATCGGCCCAGTTTGGACGGTCCCGTGGCTTGATTGTATTATAATTCCGGGAGCAGTTACTATACCCCATATTTTTGCCTCCTTTGATGTTTCTAATCAGACAGACCGATTCCCCCGGTCTTCCTATTCCCGTTGTATTAGTGATAACAAAGAATGGGGGCCGTTTGGAATTATTGTAGCACGGTTGGTATCCCCCTTCAAAGGTAGTCAGATTGTAACCTGCTGACTTCCATTTACGTGCCCAGTTTTCCGTATCCTGAAACGCATTGCCTGTTTTGTTTTGATTAATTATCCACTCAGCCATTTCCGAGATATTTAAGGGAACTGGCCTCAAGGGAATCCCTCCCTTTGACTGAATAGGAATATGCACACACACCCAACAACTAGAAATGTTACCTTGTTTGGCATAAATGTATGACATATATAAAAAGGTATTTACATGTAATTCCCTTACTACCCTACTATTTCCCTTTGGTGCAGAGGGTCGGCTAGTAAGAAGTAAGCAAATGCCTGGAATACCTACAATCAGTAATACAGTAAATTTATACATTTTGGCAAAAAGTAATTGTCCTTATTAGATTTCAGCTTCAGTTACAGGTGCTCGTTTAACGTGTGAAGCGTGGATCCAGGCTTTCTTTCCTTGGACTTTAACAGCTGCCTGGGTGGTCAATAACACTTGATAAGGTCCCTCCCACTTGGCACCCAAAGGTTCTTTATGCAACTTTTTCACATGGACCCAGATTCCCGGGATGATGTCGTGTCCTCCTTCGGGTGGATTACCCCAAGCTGCCGATACCTGCCGGGATACAGAACTAATAGCATTGGTTAAGTTCTGACAGTGTGATAACAAAGTGTCACTCATTAAGTGAACATCAGCTTTCCTTAAATCGATAGTTCCTGGCAGCGACATGGGTCTTCCTGTTATAATTTCAAATGGGCTTAGACCTGTAGTTCTGTTCGGGATTGCCCTAATACTACACAGCACTATTGGTAGTGCCTGGGGCCATGGTGTTCCTTCTTGGTGATATTTGGCAAGCTGTTGTTTCAGAGTTCGATTCATTCGCTCTACTTGTCCTGATGATTGTGGATGATAAGGACAGTGTAAATCCCACGTAATGTTCAGTAACCTACAGACTTCTTGGCAGACAGCACCTGTGAAGTGTGTTCCCTGATCTTAGTCAATGCTACTCGGGACTCCCCATCGGGGAATGTAATCCTTACACAAGACCTTTGCAGTGTGATTGGCTGTGGCTCTTTGAGTTGGTTCAACTTCTACCCATCTAGAGAATCTGTCGACCATGACAAGAATGTTAGTGTATCCTTGGCATGAAGGAAGAGATATATAATCAACCTGCAGATGCTGGAATGGTCCGACAGGGGCAGGGGGCCTCAGTTGGGGCATTACCGTGATGGGTCCAGAATTATTTTTCTGGCAGACCACACAGCGGTCTGCTACCAGCTGGGCATGTTTTTTAAATCCCTGACCCCACCAGCTTTTCTGGAACCGTGCCGTCATCTGTTGTGAGGCCAAGTGTCCCCACGAGTGGATCTGTTGGGCTAAAAAAGGCATAAGCGCTTGTGGCGCGACTGGCTTGTCGGTAACTCTTTGTCTCCAGACACCGTCTTCGCATAGCTTAATTCCTGCCTCAATCCATGTCCATTTTTCCTCTCGGGAGCACTCGCCTTGCATTGTTTGAAGGTCTCGTGTCAGAGTCCTGAGTGCTTTCAATCTGCACATCTGTGTTGGTTCTTCTGGGGGAATGCCCTGTGAGGCGGCATCTTTAGCTGCCTGGCCGGCTAGGGCATTTCCCTGTGCTTCCGTGGTATTTTCCTTGGTATGGGCCTTACAGTTCAGGATGGACACTTCCTGAGATAATTGTATGGCCTCTAGTAAGTCTCTGACTTCTTTTCCATTTCGGATAGGTGTACCAGCAGCAGTGAGGAATCCCCTTTTCTGCCATAACAGACCAAAGTCGTGAGCGACTCCAAAAGCATAACGTGAATCTGTTTCGACATTAGCTGTCTGTCCTTCTGCTATTCGACATGCTTCTGACAGGGTCCGTAACTCGGCCTGTTATGCTGACATTCCTGAGGGTAAACATCCTTTTGCCACTACCTCATATAAGGTTGTAACTGCCCATCCTGCTTTTCTGGTACCATTGTCAACAAAGGAGGAACCATCTGTAAACAGGATGAGGTCTGGGTTGTGCAGAGGCTCCTCTGCTGCTAAGGCTGCATCTTCTGTTTCTTTTAAAATCTCCATGCAGTCATGCTCTTCACATTCTCCCCCTTCTTGCTCCCTTGATTCTGACATCGGGAGCATAGTTGCGGGATTAACCGGGCTTGCCCGGACGATATGGAGATTAGGAGCTTCCAAAACTGCTGTCCAGCGGGTCCATCTAGCTGCCGTCACCTGAGACATTCTTTTCAAAGACAGCAAAGCATGTACGGTGTGGGGCACTTGACAATCAGCTTTTGGTCGAGGACTAGACCCGCAGTGATCATTACTACTCGACATGTAGCTTCCATGGCCCATAGGCAACTTCCCCATCCGAGGGCTACCGCATCCAGTTTTGCCGAATAATAGCCAATAGGTCTTTGCCGATCCCCATGTTCTTGTGTCAGTATAGCTGTCATATATCCTTCTTTCTCATGGACAAACAGGGTAAATGGCTTACCACTGTCGGGGATTCCCAGAGCCGGTGCCGAACACAAAGCCTTTTTCAAACTCAGGAAGGCCTCTTGCTGTTCCTTAGTGAGGGTGATGGCTTCTTTAGAGGCACGCTTCCCCTTTAAAATATCATTCAATGTCTGAGCAAGCTGTGTGAAGGAGTCAATCCAATTTCTGTTAAAGTTAAACAATCCCAAAAAAGACCTTAGTTCCTGAATAGTGGTGGGTTTTTTAGCAGCCCGAATGGTTGCAGTTCTATCCTGGGTTAGTTCTCCCTTTCCTTGTGAAATCTTTTGTCCCAGGTATACAATCTCTTCTTGGGATATTTGTGCTTTGTCGATGCTGGCTTTATGTCCTTTCAGCCAAAGATGGTCCAGCAAAGCTCGTAAATCTTGTTCATGCTGTTCTCCGTGTTTGAAGCTAGCAGGATATCGTCTACATATTGGATGACTGGGGAGGTAATTCTCGCAAATGTCTTTGTAAAGCCATGTGGAATACCGTAGTGCTGTTGTGGAATCCCTGCGGTAACCGGGTCCAAGTATACTGTCGTCCTTGGACAGTGAAAGCAAACCACTGTCGAACCTCCAGTGCCAGAGACACCGACCAAAATCCGTTGGCCATATCTATAACCGAGAAACATTTTTGTTCCGGTTTGAGGGCATTAAAAATGGTGGAGGGATCTGCGACCAAAGGAGCTTTTTGATCAATACACTGGTTAGCTTTCCTATAATCGACAGTCAAGCCTCATTAGATTTCTGTACCGGCCACACGGGGCTATTGGAGGAGCTATGCGTTTTAATAAACACCCCTTGTTTCTCCAATTGCTGAATAACCGGTAAGATTCCCGCGATGGCAGTTGGACTGATGGGATACTGTTTAGTGCATGGTGGCTTGATCTCAGTAAATGGCGCAGGCTCCATCTGGAGTCAGCCACAATCGTTCTTATCTTTAGACCATATCGGGTGTTCCTTCAATTCTTCTTTCTTCAAAGTTCGAATCGACCATGTCACCCGACCATCCTCGAAATGCAACGATGAATCTATTTGGATTAGAACGTCCATTCCCAAAAGGGGTTGATCTACTGGGCCTATCCAGACCGGCATGGTTAGTTCATGTGGACCCAGCCCTATAAGTACCGGTGTTGTCCTTTTAATTTCCATTTTATGGCCCCCAACTCCATAGGCTATATGTGCCCTACCATCCAACGGCAAAAAGTCTCCATATTGTCGGGGTAAGCATGTTAATTCCGTCCCTGTGTCTAAAAGACAGTCCACATCCTTATCGCCCACCCTCACAGTTATATATAGCCCATCTCCCCTTTGTTGTGTTAGTACGAGGAGATGGACCAGGGTGGGCTCCAATCGTTTTTTGCTATCCCAAGTAACTCCTTCTGTTGTTGTATTGTCAGTCGCTTAAATGCTTCTATGAGGTCGTTATCTTGTGACAAGCCTGGTTTGTCGGCTGAATTGTATCCCTGGCTGCGTCCTCTTCCCCGGCCACGACCTTGCTGTTTTGCCCTGCACGTCTTGGCCCAGTGACCTTCTTTCCCACAATAATGACATTTTCCGGGTAATTTTCCGAATAACTGTTTATTGGAATCCTGGGATTTCCATCCCATAGCCTGTACAGCTCGGACTTTAGCTCCCATATTCCGATCTAATTGGTTACATCGATCCACCAATGTTGCAAAGGTAGTTCCTCTACCTTCCCAGTCCGGTAACACTACCTTAAGCATTTTGGACAGTTCTGGCTTTAGACCTGCCACGAAAGCTGCTTTCAGGGGTCCAAACGATTGTTCATCCATTTCCTTATCCGTATTATTCATACCCGAATGTTCTAGCCACGTGCATCTAAACCGCTCATCATACTCCAGAACCTCCTCTGTTCCTTTCTGTTGGCAGGCTGCAATTTTTCCCCAGTCTGTCTTAGCTGGACTGAAGGCTTGCAGCCAGTGTTTAATCGCTTCCCACCCTGCGTCCAATTCTTGCTCATCCTGCCCCAAAGCTTCTTCTACCTTGTCGTGCAATTTTCTTCCTTGTGTTTTTGGCACCATTATGGTCAAAATTTGCACTCCGTCCCAGGGATGAAGTTAATATATATTTCTTAAGCGGTCCAATTGGTCCCACGTTTTCACTCCCCCTTTCTTTGGATTGGGCAACTCCTTGGACCATTTATCAATTTTCTCTGGGTCTGTCGGATCATGAAATAAGTATTATGCATACACCTTTTTCTTCGTTTTTTTGATTCCGCCCTCATCTGCAGTCTCTTCTGATTTGACTACAACTCGTCTTTTTTTAAACGGGGCAAAGCGCACCCCTAATTCCTTATCCTCCGACCCTGTATCGTCGGAGGACACAGAATCCGTATCTGTTCCTCGGTCATGTCTTCGGGTTTGCGCTTTTAATTTATCCAAACATGGGTACCCTGGGAATTGACCGATACATTTTCCTTTTCCTATTACTGTCTCTTGACCTAATGATTTTTTCCATTCTTTAAGATCTTTAACTTCCACTTCCGACTTTTCAAGTTCAAATCTTTTCTGTCGCAGCTATGCACAAACAGCTTGCAATTGGTCCTTTGTACTGGTCAGTTCTAGATCATTTTGGGAACGCATTATAATTTCATTCCGCTTTCGGATCTGTCCCATATCGGCTAGGGACCATCTAGTTCGCTCTTTATTTTTCATACAGGTCGTTTTTCCCCAGACCCTTTTAATCTTGTCCAAGGACCATTGTCCTTTGGAGGTTCTGTATTTTTATTCGATCTTAATACAGGTTTTAGATAAGTTGAATTGTTGCTCTATGTATTCTTTCAACTGTTGGAGGATTTCATCTATTGAAACCTCAGGTGGTGCCCACCCGCCTTTAACAGTTGTAGGTAATTCTTTGCTCTTATCTCGTGCTGCCATAATACTGATTTCGTTACTGGGGTCTCGAGTCGTAGGCTTTCCAGCCGATCAGTAGGTCGGTGATTAATTAACTAACACACCGCCGAAGTTAGACGTCTATGGGACCTCGAGCCGACTACCAACCGGAGAGTTCGCAAACCAGAGGCTTTCGGAATCGCGTAGAAGGAGAGGCGAATTTAGACTTTTGACCGAGGACTTTTATAAAGATGAGTCCTTACCTCGGTATGTAGGTCCGATGTCCAAAATTCAGTTTCTTTCCTCAGCGATCCTGTTCGTGACGCCAAAATTGTTAGATCTCTTACTTTCCAATGAAATACGAACTCCGATTGTAGTTTCAATGTAACTTTATTCTGGCAGCAGCAACATGGGCTTTAAGCCAGGCCTTTGTCCTTCTGAGACCACATGGCCAAAATGGCTGTTCTTATACCTGGTTCAATTTACAGAAAAGAACTCGCCTTCTTTGACCTTATTGGCTCAATTGATAATCTGTTAACCTTTAACTGGCTCACTACCCAAGGTCCTAAAATGTCAAGTTGATTGATGACTAATGCAATGTGGTCTGTGTTTTCTCAAAACTGCAGCCAGGCTGCAGAGCTTGAATTCTCTATCAGACAAGTTCTGGAGACGCCGAAGGTTGAACAGGTTCCCACTGGTTCTGTAGTTTAATTCCACTCCAGCAGGGAGCTTATTGACTGTGAGGTGGAGCATGCCAGTGAGGAAGATTGAGAAAGGGTTGGGACAATGATGCAGCCCTGTTTGACCCCAGTCCGGACGTGGATTGGGTCTGTAGTGGATACGTTGGCAAGGATCACGGCCTGCATGTTATTGTGGAGCAGGCAGAGGATGGTGATGAACTTTTGGGGCCATCCGAAACGGAGGAGGACGCTTCATAGACCCTCGCAGTTGAGTGTCAAAGGCCTTTGTAAGAAGGCGGCCATGTATAAGGGCTGGTGCTGTTTCTTGCATTTTTCCTGCAGATGTCGTGTTGCAAAAACCATGTCCATTGTGCCCCATAGGGGACAAAATCCGCACTGTGACTCCGGGAGGAGCCCCTCAGCCACGGGAGAAAACGGTTGAGGAGGACTCTACCGGCGACTTTCCCAGTGACTGATAACAGGGAGAGTCCTCTGTAGTTGCTGCAGTCGGACTTGACCTCTTTTTTAAAGATGGCCACGATCACTGCATCTCTGAGATCTGCCGGCATGCTCGCCTCCCTCCAGATGAGAGCAATGAGGTCATGCATTCACGCCAACAGTGCCTCTCCGCCATACTTCAGTGCCTCAGCAGGGATTCCATCTGCTCCCATAGCCTTGTTATTCTTAAGATGTCTTGTGGCTTTTTCTACCTCGTGCAGTGTTGGGGTTTTACTGAGATGGTGGCGGGTAGAATGCTCCGGGATGGAGTTGAGAACGCTCGAGTCAAAGGCTGTGTCTCGATTGAGGAGATCTTCGAAGTGCTCCTTCAAGAGGCCCTGACTGCCTCGGTGTTCTTGATGAGTGTTTCCCCGTTCTTGGCCAGCAGTGGGATGGGGTCTTGGGAGTTTGGACCGTAGGTGGCCTTGACTCCAATGAAGAATCCTCGCACATCATGGCTGTTAGCCAGCTGCTGTATCTCCTGTGCTTTTTCCATCCACCACCTGTTCTTTTGATTTCGGGTCTTTTGTTGGACCTCAGCCTTGAGCCGTCTGTAATGCTGCTTTGCTGCTCCCGAGTTGGGTTGTTGTTTAAGGTGCAGAAAGGCAGTGCAGGGGTCCCCCTGCAAAATAGATACACCGCTTTGGGTACTGTTGAGGGGGATGACTCATCAGGAGAGGGCAGCAGCAGCCAAGTTCATGGTACCATGGGTGGCTCTGCTGCACAGGAGGGCCGGAAAAAGAGTGGGAGAGCTATAGTGGTAGGGGATTCAATTGTTAGGGGAATGGATAGACGTTTCTGCGACCGCAACCGAGACTCCGGGATAGTATGTTGCCTCCCTGGTGCAAGGGTCAAGGATGTCTCGGAGCGGGTGCAGAGCATTCTGAAAAGGGAGGGTGAACAGACAGTTGTTGTGGTGCATATAGGTGCCAATGATATAGGTAAGAAAAGGGATGAGGTCCTACAAGACGAATTTAGGGAGCTAGGAGCTAAATTAAAAAGTAGGACCCCAAAAGTAGTAATCTCAGGATTGCTACCAATGCCACGTGCTAGTCAGAGTAGGAATCGCAGGATAGCTCAGATGAATACGTGGCTTGAGGAGTGGTGCAGAAGGGAGGGATTCAAATTCCTGGGACATTGGAACCGGTTCTGGGGGAGGTGGGACCAGTACAAACAGGACGGTCTGCACCTGGGCAGGACCGGAACCAATGTCCTCGGCAGAGTGTTTGCTCGTGCTTTTCTGGAGGAGTTAAATTAATATGGCAGGGGGATGGGAACCTATGTAGGGAGACAGAGGGAAGTAGAATGGGGGCAGAAGCAAAAGATAGAAAGAAGAAAAGTAAAAGTGGAGGGCAGAGAAACCTCAGGCAAAAAGCAAAAAGGGCCACATTACAGCAAAATTCTAAAGGGACAAAGTGTGTTAGAAAGACAAGCCTGAAGGCTCTGTGGGAGTTGTGTACAGACCACCAAACAGTAGTAGTAAGGTTGGAAACAGCATCAAACAAGAAATTAGGGATGCATGCAATAAAGGTACAGCAGTTATCATGGGTGACTTTAATCTACATATTGATTGGGCTAACCAAACTGGTAGCAATGCGGTGGAGGAGGATTTTCTGGAGTGTATTAGGGATAGTTTTCTTGATCAATATGTCGAGGAACCAACCAGCAAACTGGCCATCCTAGACTGGGTGATGTGTGATGAGAAAGGACTAATTAGCAATCTTGTTGTGCGAGGCCCCTTGGGGAAGAGTGACCATAACATGGTAGAATTCTTTATTAGGCTGGAGAGTGACAGTTAATTCAGAAACTAGGGTCCTGAACTTAAGAAAAGGTAACTTCGATGGTTTGAGGCGTGAATTGGTAGAATACACCGACAAATGATACTTAAAGGGTTGCCGGTGGATGGGCAATGGCAAACATTTAAAGATCACATTGCACATCCCTGTCTGGAATAAAAAATTAAACGGGGAAACATTGGCGAACAAGGGAAATTAAGGATAGTGTTAAATCCAAGGAAGAGGCATATAAATTGGCCAGAAAAAGCAGCAAACCTGAGGACTGGGAGAAATTTAGAATTCAGCAGGGTTTAATTAAGAGAGGGAAAATAGAAGCTTGCCGGGAACATAAAAACTGACTGTAAAAGCTTCTACAGATATGTGAAGAGAAAAAGATTAGTAAATACAAACATAGGTCCCTTGCAGTTGGATCCAGGTGAATTTATAATGGGGAACAAAGAAATGGCAGACCAATTGAACAAATACTTTGGTCCTGTCTTCACGAAGGAAGACACAAATAACCTTCCGGAAATACTAGGGGACCGAGAGTCTAGTGAGAAGGAGGAACTGAAGGATATCCTTATTCGGCAGGAAATTGTGTTAGGGAAATTGATGGGGTTGAAGGCCGATAAATCCCCCGGGCCTGATGGTCTGCATCCCAGAGTACTCAAGGAAGTGGCCCTAGAAATAGTGGATGCATTGGTGATCATTTTCCAATATTCTATAGACGCTGAATCAATTCCTATGGACTGGAGGGTAGCTAATGTAACACCACTTTTTAAAAAGGGAGGGAGAGAGAAAGCGGATAATTATAGACCGGTTAGCCTGACATCAGTGGTGGGGAAAATATTGGAATCAATTATTAAGGATGAAATAGCAGCACATTTGGAAAACAGTGACAGGATCGGTCCAAGTCAGCATGGATTTATGACGGGGAAATCATGCTTGACAAATCTTCTGGAATTTTTTGAAGATGTAACTAGCAGAGTGGACAAGGGAGAACCAGTGGATGTGGTATATTTGGACTTTCAGAAGGCTTTTGACAAGGTCCCACACAAGAGATTGGTGTGCAAAATCAAATCACATGGTATTGGGAGTAATATACTGATGTGGATAGAGAACTGGTTGGCAGACAGGAAGCAGAGAGTCGGGATAAACGGGTCCTTTTCAGAATGGCAGGGGTTGACTAGTGGAGTGCTGCAGGGCTCAGTTCTGGGACCCCAGATCTTTACAATACACATCAATGATTTGGATAAAGGAATTGAGTGTAATATCTTCAAGTTTGCAGATGACACTAAACTGGGTGTCGGTGTGAGCTGCGAGGGGGACGCTAAGATGCTGCAAGGTGACTTGGACAGATTAGGTGAGTGGGCAATGCATGGCAGATGCAATATAATGTGGATAAATGTGAGGTTATCCACTTTGGGGGCAAAAACGCAAAGACAGAATATTATCTGAATGGTGGCAGATTAGTAAAAGAGGAGGTGCAACGAGACCTGGGTATCATGGTTCATCAGTCATTGAAAGTTGGCATTGTCAGATTTCCAATGAAATACGAACTCCGATGGTAGTTTTAACTTTTTAATTCTTGGCAGAGAGCAACATGCTGCTGGCTGATTGCCAGTTTCTTTGTCTTACTGAAACCACATGGTCAAAATGGCTGTATTTATGCCTGGATCAATTTGCAGAAAAGAACTCGCCTTCTTTGACCTTATTGGCTCAATTGAAAGTCTTTTAACGTTTTATTGGCTCGCTACCCAAGGTCCGAAAATGTCAAGTTGATTGATGAGTTAATGCAACATGCTGAGCAGCGTGTAGTAGCTTTGACTTGGAGGTCTGTGAATTTTCAAAGCCTGTCGAAATGAGCCTGTTTGAATACTCTATCAATCCCCCCTTTGATTCTTTCACAAACTGATTCATGAAACTTCAGGTATCACTGGTTAAACATTCTACAAAATAATTTCATCCATGTTAATAGAGTTTCCTTCCAAAATTTGTTGATGTGTTTCGCCACATGTCCGGACTAGTAGCTTCCACACAAATTTACACCAACCCGAGCTCCATCGTGGCCACAATGGAAGTCTGGTTTTAATAGGTTAATTAACCTTATTCCAATTTAATCCAAATCAATATCTTAATTCAACCAGTAAACAACCTTTCCTTAAGCATAACATACCCCTGTGCCACGTACAGACGGTCTGCTGGGACCTGCAAGGTGTCTCACCTGCGGGACAGCAGCTACAGCCGCCTGGTCGCAACAACATTTAATCAACATAAACAAACAATATAAAAGTAAAACAATTACAACAAATAGAATTAAACCTTCCACCAATGAAGTTCCTATTGAACCTAGCCATTCAGTGGCTCCGCTCCACAAAGTGAATGATGGGGGTTGCTTAAGTTTTTCTACCTCCTTTTGGATATGCTCCGCTAAGTAGGTAATTTCTTCGGAGCTATCTGGGATATATGTGCAACACTCAGTTCCGATTAGGGTGCAAGTACCTCCCTTTTCAGCCAGGGTGTAATCAAGGGCCAGTCTATTCTGTAGGGCTACTGTGCGGATTGCTACCATTTCTGCATTGATTTTAACTAGGGCCTCTGAGGTATCATTGGCTACCCGTTCCACAACGGATGCAATGTTAATGGATTCCCTTGCCAGTTTGACGGTCCCATACCCAAGGATCAGGATGGCAAAGAACCTCTCTGTTTCTGTGATAGCTCTCTTAGGACGGTGTAAATGTTCCGACAGTGACTTTATATGATACATATAAGGCACAATATAGGCTAAATATCAGGATCCCATCCAATTCTGGGGCAGCCAAGGGTAGGCCTTGTGGCCACACACCCAATAGGTGCCATTATATGCAATGAATGTTAGCTGTTTCTTTGTCAGCAACACTGCGGGGCCTGTCCAGGCTTTTCCATCTGTTTTATTCAGAATCCCCGTTACGTTAAAAATTCCCACATCGGCCCAGTTTGGACAGTTCCGTGGCTTGATTATATTATAATTCCGGGAGCAGTTACTATACCCCATATTTTTGCCTCCTTTGATGTTTCTAATCAGACAGACCGATTTCCCCGGTCTTCCTATTCCCGTTGTATTAGTGATAACAAAAAATGGGGGCCGTTTGGAATTATTGTAGCACGGTTGGTATCCCCCTTCAAAGGTAGTCAGATTGTAACCTGCTGACTTCCATTTACGTGCCCAGTTTTCCGTATCCTGAAACGCATTGCCTGTTTTATTTTGATTAATTATCCACTCAGCCATTTCCGAGATATTCAAGGGAACTGGCCTCAAGGGAATCCCTCCCTTTGAGTGAATAGGAATATGCGCACACATCAACAACTAGAAATGTTACCTTGTTTGGCATAAATGTATGACATATATAAAAAGGTATTTACATGTAATTCCCTTGCTACCCTACTATTTCCCTTTGGTGCAGAGGGTCGGCTAGTAAGAAGTAGGCCTATGCCTATAACACCTACAATCAATAATACAGTAAATTTATACAGTTTCGCAAAAAGTAATTGGATTTCAGCTTCAGTTACGGGTGCTCGTTTAACGTGTGAAGCTTGGATCCAGGCTTTCTTTCCTTGGACTTTAACAGCTGCCTGGGTGGTCAATAACACTTGATAAGGTCCCTCCCACTTGGCACCCAAAGGTTCTTTACGCAACTTTTTCACATACACCCAGACTCCCGGGATGATGTCGTGTCCTCCTTCGGGTGGATTACCCCAAGCTGCCGATACCTGTCGGGAAACAGAACTAATAGCATTGGTTAAGTTCTGACAGTATGATAACAAAGTGTCACTCATTAAGTGAACATCAGCTTTCCGTAAATCGATAGTTCCTGGCAGCGACATGGGTCTTCCTGTTATAATTTCATATGGGCTTAGACCTGTAGTTCTGTTCGGGGTTGCCCTAATGCTACATAGCACTATTGGTAGTGCCTGGGGCCATGGTGTTCCTTCTTGGTGATATTTGGCAAGCTGTTGTTTCAGAGTTCGATTCATTCGTTCTACTTGTCCTGATGATTGTGGATGATAAGGACAGTGTAAATCCCACGTAATGTTCAGTAACCTACAGGCTTCTTGGTAGACAGCACCTGTGAAGTGTGTTCCCTGATCTGAGTCAATGGTACTCGGGACTCCCCATCGGGGAATATAATCCTTACACAAGACCTTTGCAGTGTGATTGGCTGTGGCTCTTTGAGTTGGGACAGCTTCTACCCATCTAGAGAATCTGTCGACCATGACAAGAATGTTAGTGTATCCTTGGCATGAAGGAAGAGATATATAATCAACCTGCAGATGCTGGAATGGTCCGACAGGGGCAGGGGGCCTCAGTTGGGGCATTACCGTGATGGGTCCAGAATTATTTTTCTGGCAGACCACACAGCGGTCTGCTACCAGCTGGGCATGTTTTTTAAATCACCGACCCCACCAGCTTTTCTGGAACCGTGCCGTCATCTTTTGTGAGGCCAAGTGTCCCCACGAGTGGATCTGTTGGGCTAAAAAAGGCATAAGCGCTTGTGGCGCGACTGGCTTGTCGGTAACACTTTGTCTCCAGACACCATCTTCACATAGCTTAATTCCTGCCTCAATCCATGTCCATTTTTCCTCTCGGGAGCACTCGCCTTGCATTGTTTGAAGGTCTCGTGTCAGAGTCCTGAGTGCTTTCAATCTGCACATCTGTGTTGGTTATTCTGGAGGAACGCCCTGGGAGGCGGCATCTATAGCTGTCTGGTCGGCTAGGGCATTTCCCTGTGCTTCCGTGGTATTTTCCTTGGTATGGGCCTTACACTTCAGGATGGACACTTCCTGAGGTAATTGTATGGCCTCCAGTAAGTCTCGGACTTCTTTTCCATTTCGGATAGGTGTACCAGCAGCAGTGAGGAATCCTCTTTTCCGCCATAACATACCAAAGTCGTGAGCGACTCCAAAAGCATAACGTGAATCTGTTTAGACATTAGCTGTCTGTCCTTCTGCTATTCGACATGCTTCTGACAGGGCCCGTAACTCGGCCTGTTGTGCTGATGTTCCTGAGGGTAAACATCCTTTTGCCACTACCTCATATAAGGTTGTAACTGCCCATCCTGCTTTTCTGGTACCATTGTCAACAAAGGAGGAACCATCTGTAAACAGGATGAGGTCTGGGTTGTGCAGAGGCTCCTCTGCTGCTAAGGCTGCTTCTTCTGTTTCTTTTAAAATCTCCACGCAATCATGCTCTTCACATTCTCCCCCCTCTTGCTCCCTCGATTCTGACATCGGGAGCATAGTTGCGGGATTAACCGGGTTGGCCCGGACGATATGGAGATTAGGAGCTTCCAAAACTGCTGTCCAGCGGGTCCATCTTGCTGCTGTCACATGAGACATTCTATTCCTACACAGCAAAGCATGTACGGTGTGGGGAGTTTTGACAATCAGCTTTTGGTCGAGGACTACACCCGCAGTGATCATTACCGCTCGACATGTAGCTTCCATGGCCCATAGGCAACTTCCCCATCTCCATATTGTCCGGGCCAACCCGGTTAATCCCGCAACTATGCTCCCGATGTCAGACAGGAAGCAAAGAGTTGGAGTAAATGGGTACTTTTCAGAATGGCAGGCAGTGACTAGTGGGGTACCGCAAGGTTCTGTGCTGGGGCCCCAGCTGTTTACACTGTACATTAATGATTTCGATGAGGGGATTAAATGTAGTATCTCCAAATTTGCGGATGACACTAAGTTGGGTGGCAGTGTGAGCTGCGAGGAGGATGCTGTGAGGCTGCAGAGCGACTTGGATAGGTTAGGTGAGTGGGCAAATGCATGGCAGATGAAGTATAATGTGGATAAATGTGAGGTTATCCACTTTGGTGGTAAAAACAGAGAGACAGACTATTATCTGAATGGTGACAGATTAGGAAAAGGGGAGGTGCAAAGAGACCTGGGTGTCATGGTACATCAGTCATTGAAGGTTGGGATGCAGGTGCAGCAGGCGGTTAAGAAAGCAAATGGCATGTTGGCCTTCATAGCAAGGAGATTTGAGTACAGGGGCTGGGAGGTGTTGCTACAGTTGTACAGGGCATTGGTGAGGCCACACCTGGAGTATTGTGTACAGTTTTGGTCTCCTAACCTGAGGAAGGACATTCTTGCTATTGAGGGAGTGCAGCGAAGGTTCACCAGACTGATTCCCGGGATGGCGGGACTGACCTATCAAGAAAGACTGGATCAACTGGGCTTGTATTCACTGGAGTTCAGAAGAATGAGAGGGGACCTCATAGAAACATTTAAAATTCTGACGGGGTTAGACAGGTTAGATGCAGGAAGAATGTTCCCAATGTTGGGGAAGTCCAGAACCAGAGGTCACAGTCTAAGGATAAGGGGTAAGCCATTTAGGACCGAGATGCGGAGGAACTTCTTCACCCAGAGAGTGGTGAACCTGTGGAATTCTCTACCACAGAAAGTTGTTGAGGCCAATTCACTAAATATATTCAAAAAGGAGTTAGATGAGGTCCTTACTACTAGGGAGATCAAGGGGTATGGCGAGAAAGCAGGAATGAGGTACTGAAGTTGCATGTTCAGCCATGAACTCATTGAATGGCGGTGCAGGCTAGAAGGGCCGAATGGCCTACTCCTGCACCTATTTTCTATGTTTCTATGTCTATCCGAGGGCTACCGCATCCAGTTTTGCCGAATAATAGCCAATAGGTCTTTGCCGATCCCCATGTTCTTGTGTCAGTATAGCTGTCATATATCCTTCTTTCTCATGAACGAACAGGGTAAATGGCTTACCACTGTCGGGGATTCCCAGAGCCGGTGCCGAACACAAAGCCTTTTTCAATCTTAGGAAGGCCTCTTGCTGTTCTTTAGTGAGGGTGATGGCTTCTTTAGAGGCACGTTTTCCCTTTAAAATATCATTCAGTGGCTGAGCAAGCTGTGTGAAGGAGTCAATCCAATTTCTGTTAAAGTTACACAATCCCAAAAAAGACCTTAGTTCCTGAATAGTGGTGGTTTTTTTAGCAGCCCGAATGGCTGCAGTTCTATCCTGGGTAAGTTCTCTCTTTCCTTGTGAAATCTTTTGTCCCAGGTATACAACCTCTTCTTGGGATATTTGTGCTTTGTCGATGCTGGCTTTATGTCCTTTCAGCTGAAGGTGATCCAGCAAAGCTCGTAAATATTGGATGACTGTGGATGGCAGGGGAGGTAATTCTCGCAAATGGCTTTGTAAAGCCATGTGGAATACCGTAGGGCTGTTGTGGAAACCCTACGGTAACCGGGTCCAAGTGTACTGTTGCCTTGGACAGTGAAAGCAAACCACTGTCGAACCTCCGGTGCCAGAAGCACCGACCAAAATCCGTTGGCCATATCTATAACCGAGAAATATTTATGTTCCGGTTTGAGGGCATTAAAAATGGTGGGGGGATCTGCGACCAAAGGAGCTTTTTGATCAATACACTGGTTAGCTTTCCTATAATCGACAGTCAAACGCCAAGTCTCATTAGATTTCTGTACCGGCCACACGGGGCTATTGGAGGAGCTATGCGTTTTAATAAGCACCCCTTGTTTCTCCAATTGCTGAATAACCGGTAAGATTCCCGCGATGGCAGTTAGACTGATGGGATACTGTTTAGTGCATGGAGGCTTGGTCTCTGTAAATGACGCAGGCTCCATCTGGAGTAGACCTCAATCGTTCTTATCTTTAGCCCATATCGGGTGTTCCTTCAATTCTTCTTTCTTCAGAGTTCTAATTGACCATGTCACCCGACCATCCTCGAAATGCAACGATGAATCTATTTGGATTAGAACGTCCATTCCCAAAAGGGGTTGATCTACTGGGCCTATCCAGACCGGCATGGTTAGTTCATGTGGACCCAGCCCTATAAGTACCGGTGTTGTCCTTTTAATTTCCATTTTATGGCCCCCAACTCCATAGGCTGTACGTGCCCTACCATCCAACGGCAAAAAGTCTCCATATTTTAGGGGTAAGCATGTTAATTCCGTCCCTGTATCTAAAAGACAGTCCACATCCTTATCGCCCACCCTCACAGTTATATATATCCCATCTCCTCTCTGTTGTATTAGTGCGAGGAGTGGGGCCAGGGTGGGCTCTAATCGTTTTTTGCTATCCCAAGTAACTCCTTCTGTTGTTGTATTGTCAGTCGCTTAAATGCTTCTATGAGGTCGTTATCTTGTGACAAGCCTGGCTTGTTGGCTGAATTGTATCCCTGGCTGCGTCCTCTTCCCCAGCCACGGCCTTGCTGTTTTGCCCTGCACGTCTTGGCCCAGTGACCTTCTTTCCCACAATAATGACATTTTCCGGGTAATTTTCCTTATGACTGTTTATCGGAATCCTAGGATTTCCATCCCATAGCCTGTACAGCTCGGACTTTAGCTTCCATATCCCGATCTAATTGGTTACATCGATCCACCAATGCTGCAAAGGTAGTTCCTCTACCTTCCCAGTCTGGTAACACTACCGTAAGCATTTTGGACAGTTCTGGCTTTAGACCTGCCACGAAAGCTGCTTTCAGGGGTCCAAACGATTGTTCATCCATTTCCTCATCCGTATTATTCATACCCGAATGTTCTAGCCATGTGCATCTAAACCGCTCGACATACTCCAGGACCTCCTCTGTTCCTTTCTGTTGGCAGGCTGCAATTTTTCCCCAGTCTGTCTTAGCTGGACTGAAGGCTTGCAGCCAGTGTTTAATCGCTTCCCATCCTGTGTCTAATTCTTGCTCATTCTGCCCCAAAGCTTCATCTACCTTGTCGTGCAATTTTCTTCCCTGTGTTTTTGGCACCATTATGGTCAAAATTTGCACTCCGTCCCAGGGATGAAGTTGATATATATTTCTTAAGCGGTCCAATTGGTCCCACGCTTTTACTCCCCCTTTGGATTGGGCAATTCCTTGGACCATTTATCAATTTTCTCTGGGTCTGCCGGATCATGAACTAAGTATTCTTCGTACACCCTTCTCTTTGTTTTTTTCGTTCCGCCCTCATCCGCAGTCTCTTCTGATTTGACTACAACTCGTCTTTTTTTAAACGGTGCAAAGCGCACCCCTAATTCTTCATCATCCTCTGACACTGTATTGACGGAGGATTCAGAAACCGTATCTATTCCTTCGTACCTTTGGGTTTGCGCTTTTAATTTATCCAAACATGGGTACCCTGGGAATTGATCAATACATTTTCCTTTTCCTATTACTGTCTCTTGACCTAATGATTTTTTCCATTCTTTAATTTCGCCTTTAAGATCTTTAACTTCCGCTTCCAGCTTTTCAAGTTCAAGCTTTTTCTGTCGCAGCTGTGCATAAACTGCTTGCAATTGATCCTTTGTCCTGGTCAGTTCTCGATCATGTTGGGAACGCATTATAATTTCATTCCAGTTTCGGATCTGGCCCATAACCGCTAGGGACCATCTAGTTCGCTCTTTATTTTTCATACGGGTCGTTTTTGGACCATTGTCCTTTGGAGGTTCCGTACTTTTGTTCGATCTTAATACAGGTTTTAGATAAGTTGAATGGTTGCTCTATGTATTCTTTCAACTGTTCGAGAATTAAATCTAGCAAAACTTGAGGTGGTGCCTGCCCACCTTTAACAGTTGTAGGCAATTCTTTGCCCTTATCTCCTGCTGCCATTTCTTTACTGAGTTCTTTACTGGGGTCTCGAGTCGTAGGCCTGCTAGCCGATCAATAGGTCGGTGATTAATTAACTAACACATCGCCGAAGTTTAGACGCCTATAGGACCTCGAGCCGACTACCAACCGGAGGGTTCGCAAACCGGAGGCTTTCGGAATCGCGTAGAAGGAGCGGCGAATTTAGACCTTTGACCGAGGACTTTTTTTTAAAAAGAGGAGTCCTTACCTCAATGTAGGTCCGATGTCCAAAATTCAGTTTCTTTCCTCAGCGATCCTGTTTGCAGCGCCAAAATTGTTAGATTTCCAATGAAATACGAACTCCGATGGTAGTTTTAACTTTTTAATTCTTGGTAGAGAGCAACAAGCTGCTGGCTGATTGCCAGTTTCTTTGTCTTACTGAAACCACATGGTCAAAATGGCTGTATTTATGCCTGGATCAATTTACAGAAAAGAACTCGCCTTCTTTGACCTTATTGGCTCAATTGAAAGTCTTTTAACGTTTTATTGGCTCGCTACCCAAGGTCCGAAAATGTCAAGTTGATTGATGAGTTAATGCAACATGCTGAGCAGCACGTATTAGCTTTGACTTGGGGGTCTGTGAATTTTCAAAGCCTGTCTAAATGAGCCTGTTTGAATACTCTATCAGCATACAGGTACAGCAGGCGGTAAAGAAGGCAAATGGTAGCTAGGGGATTTGAGTATAGGAGCAGGGAGGTCTTACTGCAGTTGTACAGGGCCTTGGTGAGGCCTCACCTGGAATATTGTGTTCAGTTTTGTTCTCCTAATCTGAGGAAGGCCTTTCTTGCTATTGAGGGAGTGCAGCGAAGGTTCACCAGGCTGATTCCAGGGATGGCTGGACTGACATATGAGGAGAGACTGGATCAACTGGGCCTTTATACACTGGAGTTTAGAAGGGTGAGCGGGGATCTCATAGAAACATATAAGATTCTGATGGGACTGGACAGGTTAGATGTGGGTAGATTGTTCCCGATGTTGTGGAAGTCCAGAACCAGGGGACACAGCCTTAGGATAAGGGGTGGGCCATTTAGGACCGAGATGAGGAGAAACTTCTTCACTCAGAGAGTTGTTAACCTGTGGAATTCACTGCCGCAGAGAGTTGTTGATGCCAGTTCATTGGATATATTGAAGAAGGAGTTAGATATGGCCCTTACGGCTAAGGGGATCAAGTGGTATGGAGAGAAAGCAGGAAAGGGGTACTGAGGGAATAATCAGCCATGATCTAAGTGCCGAATGGCCTACTCCTGCACCTATTTTCTATGTTTCTATGTAAATGCCCTGCGCTTGCAATCTATTAGCTCTTGGATCACCTGAACATTCTCATCAGACCAATCCTGATATTTCCTGATTGAGTGGCCGAGCGTCTCTTCGCAGGCACTGGTTATGGAGGCCTGGAGGACATACCAAGCACTGTGGGTATTCTGCGTCTCGCGGTCATCAAGGCACGCCAGGTTAGTTGTGAGGCGCTGACTGTATAGGGCTCTCTTAGCTGGGTCTTCTCGCTTCTACCTCCACTTGCGCTTCTCCAAACCTCTGAAAGACAGACTGATGCTCTGGTGAGATGAGGTAAGTAAAAAATTAACGAGCTGATTTATTTTACAAACTATAAGTGAATGAACTGAGTGATATTTTAAGTAAATGTAATCATATTGCAGATTATTTTCTAGGTTATGAATACTGTTACAAAAATAACAAAATACGTCACACTGGCACTGTTTTGAAACTGGCTGCTCCTGAATGGAATGCAGCAGTTTTCTCCATTTGGCTCTGCCTTCCTTATCAGATCTCGCCGACTGTTCTGGACTACATGATTCCTTGTTTCCTTGGCTGATTAGGAAGCCAGGGGCTTCACCACCGATCCCCTCCCAGCTCTCCATGTCTGGGGACTGGAGATTCCTGCCCTCCTAGGTGTGGCTCTGTGGCAGCTCACCCCTGCTTAGCCGAAATGAATAGGGCCATTGCAACACCTGGTGTAACCGTTTGGTCATATGTCTTTGATCAAACCTCCATTATCTCAAGCAATGTGGATGGACATTACTGGGGTCAAACAGGTCTTGAAGTCAATGGCAAAGAATTGGAGGGGTCGGGGGTGGGGGCCTGGTGGTGTTAAATGGACTGCTGATTCGCCATTGTGCGACTAACGAAGATCAATTCCCCCCCTACCTGTCACCCATATCCAAATGTGCTAATCCACATCACTGGTATGTTATTTGTTTTTTGGATCCAACCCCCAGGGAGCAAAATTTAAGAATACGATTTTAATATAAATTACACCAAAGTTCTTCCATGGTCAATCTGTGCTAAACTCTGCAGACAGGTGAGGATTTTAAATTCTGATACTTTTGTCTTTTCTCCTAGGTGACATTGTGCTCCAACACTTTAAGGAAATACGAGCTGGCACTGGTTGTGGACGTTGAGAATGTTGGCCTGGAAGTGCTAGCAATTCCCATCTTGGCACGGTAATTTCCCTTTTCATTTATCCTGTGCACATGGATATTAAGGGCTGAGGATGTGAACTACATTCTGCTGAGTACTGCAATGCACTTATGTGCAGAAAGGCCACAATTGCACTTTGCAGCATAACACGTTGCAAGTATAGCCAGTACAGTGGTGGTATTTTAGACCATTTATAAAGAGCAAGCAAGTTAAAACTTAAACCTAGAAATTTGAGAAACTTCAATACAATGGAAGTGAAAATCAAGCGGTTTCTGTTCCGGAAGGCTGATGCGCAATGTCAGTTTTACATCCAGGCGGCTAGTTACAAATCTACCGCAGCGGGTCCCATGAATTATGGCAAGTAACCCATATTCCATCCTCTGACCCCAATGTAGTCCCAATGGATCGTGTGCGCTGGGATCAAAGGTGGGAATGTAAGTTGTGAGGAGGATGCCAAGAGGCTTCAAGAGGATAGAGACAGGCTAAGTGAATGGGTAAGAACATGGACAATGGAATAATGGCCCCAAGTTTCCACATGATTTGCTCCTAATTTTTAGGAGCAACTGGTGTAGAACGGAGTATCTTAGAAATCGGAATTCTCGTCATTTAGTTTGCTCCAGTTCTAGTCAGTTAGAACAGTTTCACTTTGGAACAGAATTTTTTTTTCAAAAGGGGGCGTGTCCGGCCACTTACGCCTGTTTTCAAAGTTTCGTCAGTGAAAACTTACTCCAAACTAACTTAGAATGGAGTAAGTGAAGATTTTTGTACGCTCGAAAAAACCTTGTCCACACTTTAGAAAATTAGGCGTAGGTTACAAATCAGGCGTAGGGAATGCGGGGCGGGGGGGGGGTTTAAAGGAAAGTTTACAAACATTAAACACTTCAATTTTACAAATAAAGAGCCATCATCAGTAATAAATGATAAATACATCAATAAATCAACCAATAAATCAATCAAAAAAAATTAATAAGAAATAATTTTTTTTAAAAAAATCAATAAATAAAACATTTTCTACTTACCGACTGCAGCACCGGGAGCCCTCCAAAAGCGTGCTGGGATGCCCCCCCCCCCCCCCCCACCCAGTGTGTCTCTGTCAGTGTCTCTATCTCTCTGTCTGTCTGTGTGTGTCTCTCATTCTCTGTCGTCAGTGTCTGTGTTTCTGACAGCGAGGGGAGGGGGAGGTGGGGGGTAGAGGGAGAGGGGGGGGAGCAGAGGGAGGGAAGGGGAGAAGGGGGAGGGATGGGGGAGAAGGGGGAGGGGGAGGGGGGGAGGTGGGGAGAAGGGGATAAAGGGGAGAAGGGGGAGAAAGGAGATGGGGGGAAAGGAGATGGGGGGAAAGGAGATAGGGGGAGAAAGGAGATGGGGGGAGAAAGGAGATGGGGGGAAGGAGATGGGGGGATGGGGGGAAGGAGATAGGGGGGGGGGAAAGGAGAATGGGGAGGGAGGCTGAACGGGCCGGGCCCGAGACTTCGGGCAGGGCCCGTCCCCAGCACCAGATTTACAGGTAGGTGGCGTTGGGTCGGGT
Organism: Pristiophorus japonicus; assembly: GCF_044704955.1. Lineage (NCBI taxonomy): Eukaryota > Metazoa > Chordata > Chondrichthyes > Pristiophoridae > Pristiophorus > Pristiophorus japonicus. The sequence continues at coordinate 88,341,288 of NC_091989.1, read as the reverse complement.
CGGGGGGAGCGCGGGTCGGAGGGGTGGTGGGAGGGAGGTCGGTTCGGTTCGGGTCGGGGGGAGGGAGGGAGAGGGAGGGAGGGAGAGAGAGGTCAGGTCGGATCCAGTCCGGGAAGGGGTGGAGGGGGCGGTGGGGAAGCGGGAGTCGGGTCCGGTCCAGGGGACGGGGGGGACGGGGCGGCGGGGAAGCGGGAGTAGGGTCGGTGTCGGGTCCGGTCTGGGGGCGGGAAGTGGGAGTCGAGTCGGGTCGGGAGGAAGCAGGAGCTGGCCGTGGGAGGAGCCTTATTCACGCAGCCCCAGTGAGGCCATTCGGCCAGGGCTAGGGGCTGCGTGCTTCGGGCCCCTCCCACACAGTTTCGGGTGCCTGGAGCTACTGCACTTGCGTGCCCACTGTAGCGTGCATGTGCAGAGGTCCCGGCACTGTTTTCAGCGCAGGGACCTGGCTCCGCCCCTACAGCTCGTGCTGCGCTGCGCCGAGGGCCAGAGGACCTGCAGGGAGGTGGAGAATCTGGAGGTTTTTTTTAGGCACACTTTCTGGCGCGAAAAACGGGCGTCCAGGTCGGGACTGCGCCGTTCTAGGCGCGGCTCAAAACTTGGGCCCATAATGTGGAGAAATGTGAAGTTATCCACTTTGGTAGGAAAAATAGAAACACAGAGTATTTGTAAAATGGTAAGATATTGGGAAATGTTGGTGTTTAGTCGGTGGCCTTGCCTTGTACACGAATCACTGAAAATTAACATGCAGGTACAGCAAGCAATTAAGAACGCAAATGGTATGCCTTTATTAGAAAATGATTTAAGTATAAGGGTGAAGACATCTTACTGCAATTATATAGGACCCTGGTGAGACCACACCTGTAGTATTGTGTACAGTTTTGGTCTCCTTACCTAAGGAAGGATATACTTTCCATAGAGGGAGTGCAACGAAGGTTCACCAGACTGTTTCCTGGGATGGGAGGATTGTCCCATGAGGAGAGATTGAGTAGACTCGGCCTATTTTCTCTAGAGTTTAGAAGAATGAGAGGTGATCTCATTGAAACATACAAAATGCTTACAGGGCTTGACAGGATAGATGCAGGGAGGATGTTTCCTCTGGCTGGGGAGTCTAGAACCAGGGGTCAGCCATTTAGGGCTGAGATGAGGAGAAATTTCTTCACTCAGAGGGTGGTGAATCTTTGGAATTCTCTACCCCAGAGGGCTATGAGTATATTCAAGACAGAGATCGATAGATTTTTGAATATCAAGGGATATGGGAACAGGGCGGGAAGGTGGAGTTGAGGTCGAAAATTAACCATGATCTGATTGAATGGTGGAGCAGGCTCGAGGGGCCGAATGGCCTACTCCTGCTCTTAATTGTTAAGTAAAGGACGAATATTATTGGGGGTGGGGGCTAGAGCAAGTGTTTCAAGTCAAAGCTGCTAATTTCAGTGAAACTGCTTTGGAGGTACTGCAGCGAGCGGTCTTGGAAATAAGCATGTCTGACTTGTAGCTGAGGTCCACCATGCAGTTAGCAACAGAGTCAGAGCAATCTTGGATGGAGGTGGCAGAAAGAGTCAGTCAGAACCTGTGCCCGAAACTGGGAACAGTACTGTGAAGAAACTTGCTGGTGCCTGAAAAGTTGCTATGTTAAGTGTGCCAACATTTTGTTGAATTTATCAGTATTGCCTTAAATCTTAGCAGTGCTTTGGTGCATGGTTATCACAGCAGGCTCCCTATAGACCCACAAGAATAGTCAGCGAAGGTGCACTGAGTAAAATTGGGCTGGTTCTTGTCAGTGTAACACTGGCTTGTGGAAATATGGAAATAAACCCACCACAGAGGAAAATCTAGGCCTCAGCAGCAGCAAATGTACAGATGGAATAAAGGGCCCAGCTTTGCCCATCACTGCGCACCGTTTTTTCGGTGCCCAGTGAATTTTTTGGCGGCAAAGCTTACTCCAAACCTTCCCCAGTGTTGGGGTGCCAGAATGTTTGGCACCATACATTCTGGCGCTGGTGTGGCTGTAAAGCATGGTTCCGCGCCAATTTTACACGTAAGGCAAACTTTCCCCACCTAAAAAATGTTTAAAACCAGTGCACAGTCCCTAGAATCACGGTAAGAAAAACCCTTACCTGCAGTTAGAGAATCCGCACTGGCCGACGGGACTTTCATTTAGTCTACAATGTAACTTACCATACAGTTTAGGTCAAAATTTAAACTATAAACAGGTATAAATATAAAATAAATAAAAACTCACCCATACAGATGATCCTGTGATGAAAAAAGAATGATGGCAAATAAAATTTAAAATCCTTACCTTTTTCCATAGATGTCCTCACGTCCCAAAGTGATCCAAAAAGTCCAAGGAAAACATTAAAAAGTTCCAAAAATGCATAATCATCATACAAATCCTCCTCCTCTTCTTCTGGGATCCAGTGCAGCCTTCTCCCTACTCTCCTCGACATTGACTGGAGCCCCTGCTAGCCCAGGCCGAAGGTCCTGCTCCCACGAGGCCCGCTGCTAGCCCAGGCCCAAGGGCCTACTCCCATGAGCCCGCTGCTAGCCCAGGCCCAAGGTCCCCCTCCTTCTCAGCCCGCTGCTAGCCCAGGCCCAAAGTCCTACTCCCACGAGGCCCGCTGCTAGCCCAGGATCAAGGTTCCCCCACCCACACGACCCACTGTTAGCCCAGGCCGAAGGACAGTGCAAGACACTCCAGGCTCAAAGGCAAGCAGCAGTGATCTCTTAAAGGCGGAACTTTAAATTTAAAAAAACATAATCCCACCACTAATATTTTAGGTTTTTATGGAGTGCTGGAGTATCTAAGTGGAAAATATATAATTTATATTAAATGTTATCACCATAAATTTTTTATAGAAACATAGAAAATAGGTGCAGGAGTAGGCCATTCGGCCCTTCTAGCCTGCACCGCCATTCAATGAGTTCATGGCTGAACATGCAACTTCAGTACCCCATTCCTGCTTTCTCGCCATACCCCTTGATCCCCCTAGTAGTAAGGACTTCATCTAACTCCTTTTTGAATATATTTAGTGAATTGGCCTCAACAACTTTCTGTGGTAGAGAATTCCACAGGTTCACCACTCTCTGGGTGAAGAAGTTTCTCCTCATCTCGGTCCTAAATGGCTACCCCTTATCCTTAGACTGTGACCCCTGGTTCTGGACTTCCCCAACATTGGGAACATTCTTCCTGCATCTAACCTGTCTAAACCCATCAGAATTTTAAACGTTTCTATGAGGTCCCCTCTCATTCTTCTGAACTCCAGTGAATACAAGCCCAGTTGATCCAGTCTTTCTTGATAGGTCAGTCCCGCCATCCCGGGAATCAGTCTGGTGAACCTTCGCTGCACTCCCTCAATAGCAAGAATGTCCTTCCTCAGGTTAGGAGACCAAAACTGTACACAATACTACGTGTGGCCTCACCAAGGCCCTGTACAACTGTAGCAACACCTCCCTGCCCCTGTACTCAAATCCCCTCGCTATGAAGGTCAACATGCCATTTGCTTTCTTAACCGCCTGCTGTACCTGCATGCCAACCTTCAATGACTGATGTACCATGACACCCAGGTCTCGTTGCAACTTCCCTTTTCCTAATCTGTCACCATTTAGATAATGGTCTGTCTCTCTGTTTTTACCACCAAAGTGGATAACCTCACATTTATCCACATTATACTTCATCTGCCATGCATTTGCCCGCTCACCTAACCTATCCAAGTCGCTCTGCAACCTCATAGCATTCTCCTCGCAGCTCACACTGCCACCCAACTTAGTGTCATCCGCAAATTTGGAGATACTACATTTAATCCCCTCGTCTAAATCATTAATGTACAGTGTAAACAGCTGGGGCCCCAGCACAGAACCTTGCGGTACCCCACTAGTCACTGCCTGCCATTCTATGTTTTAAAGGAGTGTTGGAGTGCTTAGATGGACATAACCTTATGTTTATTAAAATTCCCACCACAAATCTTGAATGTTTAACTGGAGTCTGGGTGTGTTGGAGTGCTTAGGTGGACAATAAGACAAAGTTGTTCATGGATCCAGACTGGGTGAGGGTCATTGATATACTCACCATGGTACTTCGTTGCAGCTATCAGTGACCCAAAACTAGGCAGGCTCCGTGAACACCTTAGTACTGGAACCTGCCCCTGTATCGTTTCAACCAATAGGTTGCAAGGGTGATGCACTTTTTACATTTTCTGTCCGGTTATACCGCAATATTTATCAGTGCAGCATTAAAAAATGAAGTGCAGGAGTCAGGTTAAAAGTCCAAAATTAAAATTTAAACATTTGTACAGCATAGCTGTGATTAGCGTGACTTTACTTATGTTCAAATCTTCAAAACTTTATTCAGAGCCGTGGCAAACTTTACAAACAATCAACAAAATCAACCAAAAAACAATTATTCCATCCTCTTCATTAGCGTAGTGTGCCAATCCTTCCGAAGTAGATGCCGCCACCCCTGCGTGTGCCTGTAGTTGCAGACTTCTGCTTCCTTACCCCCCCTGTACCCCCAGGTGTAGTTTGTGCCGTTTCCAGCACGGCGTTTCTTGATGCTGGGCTATGACAGGGACAGCGCCAAAATGTGAAATGGCGGAATGTCCGGGTACCTCTTCGTCGTCAACCTCATCCTCAGAATCAACTCTTGAATTTGGTGTAAAGTGGAAAGTGCTCCTTACATGAAGGACAGCCTGGGTGAGCTCCCCTATTGCCAATACAACCATGTCCAACCATCCCGAAAGTCTCCCCAACTCTGCCCTCACCCCACCAACGGCTTCCAGGAGCAATCACGATTGCTCAATGTTCTCCCCGCTCATACCCACAAGATGTCCTATGTTCTCAGAGTCCATTGTTTCTGGATCAGGTCTGGAATTCGCCCCCCTACTATGTCTCGCAGGTGTGGCTTGCTGTGAATTTATAATAGGGAACAAAGAAATGGCAGACCAATTGAACAAATACTTTGGTTCTGTCTTCACGAAGGAAGACACAAATAACCTTCCGGAAGTACTAGGGGACCGAGAGTCTGGTAAGAAGGAGGAACTGAAGGAAATCCTTATTAGGCGGGAAATTGTGTTAGGGAAATTGATGGGATTGAAGGCCGATAAATCCCCGGGGCCTGATAGTCTGCGTCCCAGAGTACTTAACGAAGTGGCCCTTGAAATAGTGGATGCATTGGTGATCATTTTCCAACAGTCTATCGACTCTGGATCAGTTCCTATGGACTGGAGGGTAGCTAATGTAACACCACTTTTTAAAAAGGGAGGGAAGAGAGAAAGCGGGTAAATATAGACTGGTTAGCCTGACATCAGCGGTAGGGAAAATGTTGGAATCAATTGTTAAGGATGAAATAGCAGCACATTTGGAAAGCAGTGACAGGATCGGTCCAAGTCAGCATGGATTTATGAAGGGGAAATCATGCTCGAGAAATCTCTGGAATTTTTTGAGGATGTATCTAGCAGAGTGGACAAGGGAGAACCAGTGGATGTGGTGTATTTGGACTTTCAGAAGGCTTTTGACAAGGTAACGCACAAGAGATTGTTGTGCAAAATCAAAGCACATAGTATTGGAGGTAATATACTGATGTGGATAGAGAACTGGTTGGCAGACAGGAAGCAGAGAGTCAGGATAAACAGGTCCTTTTCAGAATGGCAGGCAGTGACTAGTGGAGTGCCGCAGGGCTCAGTGCTGGGACCCCAGCTATTTACAATACACATCAATAATTTGGATGAAGGAATTGAGTGTAATATCTTCAAGTTTGCAGATGACACTAAACTGGGTGGCGGTGTGAGCTGTGAGGGGGACGCTAAGAGGCTGCAAGGTGACTTGGACAGGTTAGGTGAGTGGGCAAATGCATTGCAGATGCAGTATAATGTGGATAAATGTGAGGTTATCCACTTTGGGGGCAAAAACACGAAGGCAGAATATTATCTGAATTGTGCCAGATTACAAAAGGGGAGGTGCAACGAGACCTGGGTGTCATGGTTCATCAGTCATTGAAAGTTGGCATACAAGTACAGCAGGCGGTGAAGAAGGCAAATGGTATGTTGGCCTTCATAGCTAGGGGATTTGAGTATAGGAGCAGGAAGGTCTTACTGCAGTTTCACAGGGCCTTGGTGAGGCCTCACCTGGAATATTGTGTTCAGTTTTGGTCTCCTAATCTGAGGAAGGGCGTTCTTGCTATTGAGGAAGTGCAGCGAAGGTTCACCAGACTGATTCCAGAGATGGCTGGACTGACATATGAGGAGAGACTGGATCAACTGGGCCTTTATTCACTGGAGTTTAGAAGGATGAGAGGGGATCTCAAAGCAACATACAAGATTCTGATGGGACGGGACAGATTAGATGCAGGTAGATTGTTCCCGATGTTGGGGAAGTCCAGAACCAGGGGACACAGTCTTAGGATAAGGGGTGGGCCACTTAGGACTGAGATGAGGAGGAACTTCTTCACTCAGAGAGTTGTTAACCTGTGGAATTCACTGCCGCAGAGAGTTGTTGATGCCAGTTCATTGGATATATTCAAGAGGGAGTTAGATATGGCCCTTATGGCTAAAGGGATCAAGGGGTATGGAGAGAAAACTGGAAAGGGTACTGAGGGAATGATCAGCCATGATATTATTGAATGGTGGTGCAGGCTCAAAGGGCCGAATGGCCTACTCCTGCACCTATGTCCTTGTGAACACACACTTGCGCACACACACACACACACACACGGATCACATTTACAGATGTTATTGCAGTGCATAAATATACATATATTTTAAAGCCCAAATAAATGTAAGTTTATCGTATTACTTACAGTCACTGCATCGCCGAGGTCCTACCACTTCTTTTTCAGCTGTGCACCGGTGCTCGGGGTCATGGACATTCCATTAAATTTGACTGCAACCTGCTCCCAAACTTTTGCGAGGGCAGACGGTTTAAGCTTATTATTTCCCAAAGCTGCCCTTGTTCTCAAGATTATCTGTTGTCTATTAAGTCTACCAGGCGCTCAATTTCATCCGCACAAAATCTCTTCGCCCTTCTCCGTCCCTGGCCCTTTCGCCTTCTCTGCACCCTTCCATTGCAGCTATTTCATGAACGAAGCTGTATTTCCTACCTTCGAAACTACCTCTGCCACCAATGAATTCTCAATGATGATCCACATAGTCCCCACACGTGCTGTTTTTTTATACTGTACATTGCGCATGTGCAGATGGGACTTTTTTTTCTCTTGCGCATGCGCAGTGGGTTAGAATTTATTTATTTTTCTTCGCATGCGCTGTGCCGTTTCAGCGCACATTGGCGGGTCCGCCCTGCAGAGTTGAATCGGGTAGCGCCGGCGCCAGAGGGTGCTCATATTGTGGAGAAAATATTACTTTAATTTTTCAGCGCTGAGGGGCCTAAAAAAAACGGGCGTCCAGGTAAGTTAACGGCATTTTTTTCCTTTGGGGAAATTTTGCGCCAAAGTTAGGCACAAGTAGATGTTGGTCATGATCTGTTTTTTCTCTGCATGTGCTTCATGTAAAGACATGTTTTATTTAAGGAAAAACAGCTTTGTGTTATGGTCTGCTTTGTCTGAAGGGACTATATGTCTCAAATTGATACTCTTGATTACTGCTAATCTTTTTTGATTCACCATGTGATTAGCAGATGGTGAAGCTTGCTTATTAATGTAGGTGTCACACAATGACTTATTTCTTACCAGATTTTGCTAACTTTTGTTCAACAGGTGCATTATTCCTATTGTGGACACAGTAAACCCACACATTGATCTTGGACGTCGCTTTCTCAATTACCCTTATAAATACATGGTAAAACTTCAGAACGCCAATGACCTTCCAACATGTTATGAGGCAGTTCCACAGGTTAGTGTTAATTAGAATGAAGAGATGCTTGCTTGATGATGTCAGAGAGGTTATTGCATAAAGTTGCAGGGAGACATAATTAAAAAACAAAAATCAGTCTGGAAGAAGCCATAGCTTGATGCGCATAGTGGGTACAAGATAGGTGGGCAATAATGGCTAGATGGCTTAATGCAGCATTGTGCCGAAAACACACTGGATCTCAGGATGGGAGCTGGCACTTTCTTCCTCTGCAATGGCTCCCGTCAGAGTGCACTCTGTCTTCGTGAGACTGCCTCAGGGAGACACTGAATCAAGAGTCAAAATTAAACCACAAGCCAACAAGTGTTGCTCTCACTCTCCACACACAGTTGAGGATGACTAAAATGAAACTCACACAAGACAAAAGAACAATCAAAAGGTGGATAGTCACAAAAGGGATTAACATTTTTGATTCTGCAAATAGTTGCTGGTGGATTAAAGCCCTGAAATATCCTTTAAGGGATAATTTGGGTTGAGGATCAGCTGTATTATAATAATTGTTCTCATCGGTTTTCACTAGATAAATAAAGACTGTGACCATATTCCAAATCCAGTAGTATTAGCTTAATAGTCCGCAACATATTTCGAGGTTAGTAAAACCTGTGTTATCAAGAGGAATTCAATCTGCACCTGGAGCAGATGGGATACACTCCATTATGCTAACAATAGAAAAAGTTTGAACAACTTCATGAATACAGAACCTTTTGATGCTATTGTTTCTTTTGATATTCAACAAAGGATTAAGGCACAAAGTAAATTGGGTGGGCAGTGGGTAGGATGTGTGCTGCGTCCGCCCAAAGGAGTCAGCATGGGACTCGTGTTGGGCTTCATTTAAATGAATTTGTCGAGCTGCCAGCACTGAGTGTACTCCCAGCAGACAGGTCACTAGTCCAGGGGAGGGAAATTCAGGGGTGGAGGTTAGCCCATTTAAAACAGCCTGCAGCAATACCTGAAAGGAGAGAGTTGGAAGTGACAGGAGTGAAAAGAAGTATCAGTCTTGAAGAGGAAGCAACATTTACAACAGCAAGGACATTAATTGGGGGAACCCTTTAAGCCTCAAAATCCACAAGCGGCTGCAAAAAAAACGTTCCAAACCTATATAGCTTTCCCCGATTGCAGCTCAAAATGCCTTTCATGTGCACTGAAAATGGCCACCTCCTGACCTCTACTGCTCATTGTCAGTGACAGGAGCAGGAACCAGTGATAATCCAATGGGAAGAGATGAAAATGGTATTTGGGTCGTGATTATGCCACCTGGTCCCAATTAACATATAAAACAACAACTTGCATTTATATAGTGCCTTTAACGTAGTAAAGTATTGCAAGACGCTTCACAGAAGTGCAGAGCTCTTGGAAGGTTATAGAGCTGGAGGCGGTGACAGAGATTGGCTGGGGCGAGGCCACGGAAGGATTTGTACACAAGGATGAGAATTTTAAATTTGAGGTGTTGCTGGACCAGGAGCCAGTGTAGGTCAACGAGCACAGGGGTGATTAGAGAACGGGACTTAGTGTGAGTTAGGACACAGGCACCAGAGTTTTGGATTAGCTCAAATTTACGGAGAGTGAAAGCCATTTTAGGGGCCTGCTGGTATGCCCCGATTAGTAAAACCCAACATGTGGAGGAAGCAGTAGCCCTTCAGGATAAGTGAAAAACGTATTTCTGTGGGGCCAGGCTGCTGCTCCAAGATCTGCACCCCCCCCACCCCACTTCCCCCCACCCCACTTCCGCGATCGCAAACCCTACACTCCTCCTCAGACCACCATGCTGCTAGCTGGGCGGCCTCAAGGCTGCCTGATATTGTGCCAGCCCAAAGCTGGACAGTTGCACTGGAGCGTCCGTTTGGGGCGTGCGCCATTGTGATTCGAGGTTAATGAAGCTCCATCCTCAAAATGAGGTGGGCCTTCCACTGTAATCAGGAATGTCTTTGCCTTGGCCTCAGCCCATCCGCTCCTGAAACACTCAGCCATGCTTTTGTTACCCCCAGATTCAACTATTTCAATGTCAGGAACTCTGCCAAAAATCAAAATTATGCAAACTTGGTGGATCTTCAGCACTTCCATTTCCCTGCCATTTTTGGTCCCACTACTGCCCCCATTGCCTCTTTTATATCCTTACTCCCTATATTAAATTATTTTACCCTCATCCACATGTTAAATGCATGTGCTGGCTACATAGATACAGGCTATATCGATTGTATTCAGTATTCACTGGCCCGATTATAGGCACTGTACCCACACCCAGTAAAACAGTCACCAAATTATTCACCTTAGCTCAATCATATTGTAGGTATAAAGGCTAATTCCATGGTCCAAGTTGGGCATGGAGTTGACAGTGACAAAGGACTCCCTGCTAAGAGTGCGGAATTGGCCCAATAGTACCCACTGGCGATCAATGTTCTTGTCAACATATTTTGCATTATTATGCTGGCTGCAAAGGCAGTACTGTCAAGCTATAAGCACAATAACTAATATGCCATTAAACTACCAGTATAGATTAAAAAGAAAACAGAACTGCAAATGTTCGGAAAAAATCCTGGAAATACACTAAGCAAAAAGATAGTTTATACATTCGAGAGGGAGGTGGACCAGTTGTTGACTGGGGTAGAGGTTGCATCATATAGAAGTGTCTTTATAGAGAACGCTTGGTCCATGCCATCTTCTGGACTTGTTTCGATTGCCTAAGGGGGTCGGAAATAAAAGTTCCATATAATTGTTTTCCTTTCTGTTTTTTTGCCTCTCCCAGATTATTATATGGCTGCGAGGGAGAGGGAGAAAGTATTTAATCATGATGCTCTAGACATTATGGTGTGGGGCAGGCTTGATGGACCAGCTGGGCTTTTCCTGCCCGTCAATTTCATATATGTTCGTACTAACTGTTCGAGAAATAAACTCCTGGGCAATACAGAAGTCTTTTCTTCTGTATATTTTTGTGACACACTGCGATGTGTGCGCACTAGGTCCGTGCAGCAGAGCAGGTCTCCAGTCGTCCTGGTTAACCCTTGCCACTAGATAAAGGCCTAGCTCTGTCAAGCCCGTGTGGTGGCTCATGTGCAACAGTCACCACACGTTAAAAAAAATTCACGCACAGGCATCTTCCACCCCCTCAACTGGAGTTCAGGACTGGAACATTGGGTCCTTCGTTGAAACATCTGTGAACTCTCATGGAAGCAAGTCATCCTCATTCGAGGGACCATCTATGATGATAATGAAGGTATAAAGTGAGCAATTGAAGTCCAGCATGGACTTAGAAACAATAGTTAATACTGCCCGGCTACACTGGAATATTTTAGGGGATAGCTGAATTAGTGGACAGTGAGTATTAATTCGGGTTCAGAACGTGTTTGATAAAGATTCATTTGTGAGTCTTTCAAAGAAGATTAAGGGTTATGGAATTAAAGAAAAATTAAGGATGCATTTATTTGTACTAACTAAAAGGCAACCGTTTCTCTGATTGGCTCTCCATTATCACATGATCCATTGCTAATTGGTCCCCTTGGAGGGTAAGCCACACCCTGAAGTTCCTCTGGAATGTGTAACTGGAACCGCCCAGCCCAAGTTCTGAGTGACTTTCCAATTTGTAATTCGATCCATTTTGACTTCAGAAGCTAGAGGATAGATCTCCCCAAAAGCCACCAAGTTCCAGCCGAAGTCCCTTATACCAGCACAGGTACATCCCTCCCCCAACCAAAGTCCCTTACACCAGCGCACGTACATAGAAACATAGAAACATAGAAATTAGGTGCAGGGGCAGGCCATTCGGCCCTTCGAGCCTGCACCACCATTCAAAAAGATCATGGCTGATCATTCAACCTCAGTACCCCTTTCCTGCTTTCTCTCCATACCCCTTGATCTCTTTGACCGTAAGGGCCATATCTAACTCCCTTTTGAATATATCTAATGAACTGGCCTCAACTACTTTCTGTGGTAGAGAATTTCACAGGTTAACCATTCTCTGAGAGAAGAAGTTTCTCCTCATCTCAGTCCTAAGTGGCTTACTCCTTATTCTTAGACTTTGACCCCTGGTTCTGGATTTCCCCAGCAACGGGAACATTCTTCCTGCCTCTAACCTGTCCAATCCCATCAGAATTTTATATGTTTCTATGAGATCCCCTCTCATTCTTCTAAAACCCAGTGGATACAAGCCCAGTTGATCCAGTCTCTCCTCATATATCGGTCCTGCCATCCCAGGAATCAATCTGGTGAACCTTTGCTGTACTCCCTCAATAGCAAGAACGTCCTTCCTCAGATTAGCAGACCAAAACTGAACACAATATTCCAGTTAAGGCCTCACCAAGGCCCTGTACAACTGCAGTAATATCTCCCTGCTCCTATACGCAAATCCTCTAGCTATGAAGGCCAACATGCCATTTGCCTTCTTCACCGCCTGCTGTACCTTCATGCCAAACTTCAATGATTGATGTACCATGACACCCAGGTGTCGTTGCACCTACCCTTTTATTAATCTGTCACCATTCAGATAATATTCTGCCTTCGTGTTTTTGCCACCAAAGTGGATAACCTCACTTTTATCCACATTATACTGCATCTGACATGCATTTGCCAACTCACCTAATCTGTCCAGGTCACCTTGCAGTCTCTTAGCGTCCTCCTCACCGCTCACACTGCCAACCAACTTAGTGTCATCTGCAAACTTGGAGATATTATATCCCCCCCCCCCCAGCCGAAGTCCCTTACACCAGCGCAGGTACATCCCTGCCCCAGCCGAAGTCCCTTACCCCAGCGCAAATGCATGATCTAACCCCTCCCCCCGCCATAGATGGGGCATTATGTGCGTATTGTGAGCAGGTTTATTGGGTATGAAGTGAATAGTGACAGTGTTGTGACTTATGTATATCATCCACTCCAACGATGTCCCTTGTAAAACACACACCGAGCTTTCACGCACCAGGGGGTTGGAAGAACGTTACCCATCTTCCCTGAGTTCCCTCTCTCCCTCCGATTCCCCCACCCCCACCTGTGTCTCTTCCCTCCCCCCTCCCCCCCAGTGCTCTCTCGCTTCCCCCCCCTTCCCCCCCAGGCTGTGTCTCTTCCCCACCACCCGCCCACCCCCGTCTCTCTCTCTTTACCCCCCCCCCCCGCTCCAGGTGCGCTCTCACCCCATCCCCACCCACCCAGGCTCTCTTTCCCCCCACCCCCAACTCCCCAGGCTCTCTTTCCCTCACCCCCCCAGGCTCTCTTTTCCCCCCCCAGGCTCTCTCTCTCTTCACCCCCAGCTCGGGGCTCGCCGGCTTGTGGCGCTGTGGGTGACTCAGAGGCTAGGTGGATGCGTTCGGCTGCTCGGGCCCTGGGTCTGCTGCTGGATGGATCGGAGGCAACATGGTATTGGATTGGGGCCAGTTCCGGTTTCGGCTCGGGCATCGAGAGTGTGGGGGGACTTAGTACAAATAGTTACTCCGAAAAATTAAATACTTGGATTGAGAACTGACTTGTCAATAGGAAGCAGAAGGTGATAATACATGGAGTGGAGGGAGGCAGAATTCCACAGGGTTCTGCTCTGTCCCATCTATTGGTCACGCTACTCAAACACTCTTGAGGAGAATATTTCTTATTTGTAATTCTTGATGACATTGGTACGTTGCAAGAAGGTTCAGACTAGGACGAGATTGAGTCTGAGCACTGTAATTTGTGACGAATAGAAATTAACTTATCATTGTTGGAGAAGAAAACATTCAGAGGGTACATGATGCAGATGTACACAGGCCATTTGACTTGGGCTGAGAGTGCAGATTTTTGGTGTTCTCCTGAATATGAAACAGTCGGTGGGTTGGTGGAGCATATATAGTTCCTTGTATGAGTTCCCATTCTTGTTGAAGGGAATGTGCATGTCAAGGCTTCAATTCCAGGGAGGATGAAACACCCAGGCCTGAGTTCAGGCACCATTGAACAGCTAGCTGACAAATGGAACTGGCAGGGACATATGAGGTAGGTGGCTTGTCAGCCGATTAGCTAGAAAATGGTGCATGGAATGGAGGCACTGAAATAAAAAATATATCATGAACTAAAGAATTTCATGAATGATACCTAAAACCGATATTTCTACAGAAATAAAACAAGTCAAATTTGAAATCGAATAAAAAGTATATTTGAAACCAGAAAGAAGAAACACTCTGATAAAATATTGACGATTGTTATCTAAATCTGTATCAGCAGTCTCTGCTCCAGCTGTGGGTGATGATGGTTTTCCTGGCAATCAATAAGTCTAAACTAAAAATAGAAACTGAAAAAATTTTGTTCGTAAAAACAAATCCAAATTGAAAATGAAGCCAGTTTGATTCGAGGACATAAATGAGCACAAGCCGACCAGCACTGACATCAATTCACTTATTTAGACATCACACAAATAAGAACATAAGAAATAGGAGCAGGAGTAGGCCATATGGCCCCTTGAGCCTGCTCCGCCATTTAATTCGATCATGGCTGATCTGATCATGGACTCAGCTCCACTTCCCTGCCTGCTCCCCATAACCCCTTATCCCCTCATCGTTTAAGAAACTATCTATTTCTGTCTTAAATTTATTCAATGTCCACAGCTTCCACAGCTCTCTGAGGCAACGAATTCCACAGATTTACAACCCTCTGAGAGAAGAAATTCCTCCTCATCTCTGTTTTAAATGGGCGGCCCCTTATTCTAAGATCATGCCCTCCAGTTCTAGTCTCCCCCATCAGTGGAAACATCCTCTCTGCATCCACCTTGTCAAGCCCCCTCATAATCTTATACGTTTCAATAAGATCACCTCTCATTCTTCTGAATTCCAATGAGTAGAGGCTCAACCTACTCAACCTTTCCTCATAAATCAACCCCCTCATCGCCGGAATCAACCTCGTGAACCTTCTCTGAACTGCCTCCAAAGCAAGTATATCCTTTCGTAAATATGGAAACCAAAACTGCATGCAGTATTCCAGGTGTGGCCTCACCAATACCTTATATAGCTGTAGCAAGACTTCCCTGCTTTTATACTCCATCCCTTTTGCAATAAAGGCCAAGATACCATGAATGCATCAATATTTTTACAACTAATATCAGATAATATGATTTCAAGTTCGCTGTTTATGACTGTGAAATGCAGTATCATCTTCTGCTGTTTTTCACAGTTTCAAAAAATGCCCTTGCCCGCTGAGGACTGGGAGAAATTTAGAATTCAGCAGAGGAGGACACAGGGTTTAATTAGGAGGGGGAAAATAGAGTATGAGAGTAAACTTGCAGGGAACATAAAAATTGACTGCAAAAGCTTCTATAGATATGTGAAGAGAAAAAGATTAGTGAAGACAAATGTAGGTCCCTTGCAGTCAGAATCAGGTGAATTTATAATGAGGAACAAAGAAATGGCAGACCAATTGAACAAATACTTTGGTTCTGTCTTCACTAAGGAAGACACAAATAACCTTCTGGAAATACTAGGGGACCGAGGGTCCAGTGTGAAGGAGGCACTGAAGGAAATCCTTATTAGTCAAGAAATTGTGTTAGAGAAATTGATGGAATTGAAGGCCGATAAATCCCCAGGGCCTGATAGTCTGCATCCCAGAGTACTTAAGGAAGTAGCTCGAGAAATAGTGTATGCATTTTTCAACATTCTATAGACTCTGGATCAATTCCTATAGATTGGAGGATAGCTAATGTAACCCCACTTTTTAAAAAGGAGGGAGAGAGAAAACAGGGAATAATAGACCGGTTAGCCTGACATCAATAGTGGGGAAAATGTTGGAATCAATTATTAAAGATGAAATAGCAGCACATTTGGAAAGCAGTGACATGATCGGTCCAAGTCAGCATGGATTTATGAAAGGAAATCATGCTTAACAAATCTTCTAGAATTTTTTGAGGATGTAACGAGTAGAGTGGACAAGGGAGAACCAGTGAATGTGGTGTATTTGGACTTTCAAAAGACTTTTGACAAGGTCCCACACAAGAGATTAATGTGCAAAATTAAAGCACATGGTATTGGGGGTAATGTATTGAAGTGGATAGAGAACTGGTTGGCAGACAGGAAGCAAAGAGTAGGAATAACCGGGTCCTTTTCAGAATGACAGGCAGTGACTAGTGGGGTACCGCAAGGTTCAATGCTGGGACCCCAGCTATTTACAATATACATTAATGATTTTGATGAAGGAATTGAGTGTAATATCTCAAAGTTTGCAGATGACACTAAGTTGGGTGGCAGTGTGTGAATTGTGAGGAGGATGCTAAGAGGCTGCAGGGTGATTTGGACAGGTTAGGTGAGTGAGCAAATGCATGGCAGATGCAGTATAATGTAGATAAATGTGAGGTTATCCACTTTGGTGGCAAAAACACGAAGGCGGATTATTATGATGAATGGTGGCAGATTAGAAAAAGAGAAGGTGCAATGAGACCTGGGTGTCATGGTACATCAGTCATTGAAAGTTGGCATGCAGGTACAGCAGGCGATGAAGAAGGCAACTGGCATGTTGGCCTTCATAGCGAGAGGATTTGAGTATAGGAGCAGGGAGGTCAAACTGCAGTTGTACAGTGCCTTGGTGAGGCCACACCTTGAGTATTGTCAACAGTTTTGGTCTCCTAATCTGAGGAAGGACATTCTTGCTATTGAGGGTGTGCAGCAAAGGTTCACCAGACTGATTCCCGGGATGGCAGGACTGACATATGAAGAAAGACTGGGTCAACTAGACTTATATTCACTGGAATTTAGAATAATGAGAGGGGATCTCATAGAAACATATAAAATTCTGATGGGATTGGACAGGTTAGATGCAGGAAGAATGTTCCCGATGTTGGGGAAGTCCAGAACCAGGGATCACAGTCTAAGGATAAGAGGTAAGCCATTTAGGACCGAGATGAGGAGAAACTTCTTCACTCAGATGTCATATATCTTACATTATTATATATAACTGTATCCTAACATGCTATACATGACTGTAATAAGATATGACCCGTAACCACCAGCATACCTTACCACCAGGTGTGCACTTGCAAGAGACAGGTATACAAGGACAGGTCTCAGGCAAGTGCAGCATTCCAGAGCTGTGAAATAAAGGTGCAGGTCCAGAGTGACCTTGACTTCACTACATGCCTCGTATGAATCTGTACTGAGGGGACAGGACTTTACAGTGGCGACGAGTTACGGGATTACAGAATCCACAGAATGGCGAACGGATCAGATGAAAAGTACAATGTGGGAGACAATTGGGAGGACTTTATAGAAAGGCTCCAGCAAAGCTTTGTAACCAAAGACTGGTTAGGTGACGATAAGGCAGACAAGAGCCCATCTCTTGACCAGCTGTGGCTCGAAAACATACGCTTTAATGAAGGATCTGTTGGCACCCGATAAACCAGCAAGCAAGTCGTTTGAAGAATTGAGCACACTGGTAAGAGACCACCTGAAGCCAGCGAGTAGCCTACACATGGCCAGACACAGGTTCTACAAATACAGACGCTGTGTGGGCCAGAGTAGACCCGACTTCGTGGCGGAACTTCGGAGGTTGGCTCGTTTACGTGAGTTCTCCGATGAACTGAGGAGAGAAATGCTGAGAGACTTTTTCATTGAAGGAAAAGACCACGCAGGCATATTCCGAAAGCTCATAGAGACCAAGAACCTGACCTTAGAAGCGTCAGCACTGGTTGCACAGACATTCTTGGTAGGGGAAGAAGAAACTAGGTTGATTTACAATGCAGATACGACAACTGACGAAATATCAGAAGAAGTTGTTCACAGCACTAAACAAGCTGCTACCCCCACACACAGACAAAACCGGGAGAACAGGCTCTCGACAGCAGGCAGAAGCCATCAAGGGCCACAGGAACGGCCGTTCACACCTCATCAACCCACAATGTGAGCAATCAACCACAAACTGAGAGAAGCTCAAGAGAGATCAGCCAGACGCAGCTCATTCTTTGGGAACACTTTGAACAATAGAACAGGTCTTTGTCTGTGCTGGAGATGTGGGGGTGGGCACTCGTCAAGGGGATGTCGATTTCAGCAGGCTGTTTGCAGAAATTGTGAATATACAGGGCATTTGGCCCGCATGTGCAAAGAAATGGCAGCTCGGCTGGTATACGAATCAGATGGGTCGGAAAGCAGACCAGAAGATGGTGGGGACAGTACCCGGGACACCGATGTACAGCGGGTCAACAGGATCAATGGCCGCTGCTCCTACAACAGGACGCCTCCTATAATGATGAGGGTCCGACTCAACAGGATATCTGTCAACATGGAGCTGGATATGGGAGCGAGTCGATCTCTCATGGGCGCTCAATAATTTGAACAACTGTGGCCGCATAAAAGAGACAGACCAAAACTCACGAGGGTCGACACCAAACTAAGGACCTATACCAAAGAGATCGTACCAGTCCTCGGCAGCGCCATGCTCCCTGTCTCACACAAAGGGACAGTGAACCGACTTCCCCTGTGGATTGTCCCCGGAGACCCCCCAGCACAGCTGGGGAGAAGCTGGCTGGCAAAACTAAACTGGAAATGGGATGATGTCCATGCCATGTCATTAGAGGGACGGACCTCCTGCTCAACAGTTATAAAGCGATTTGAACATCTCTTTCAGCAGGTGTGGGCACTTTCAAAGGGGCCAAAGTCAAAATCTACATCACACAGGATGCTAGACCGGTCCATCACAAGGCCAGAGCTGTACCCTATGTGATGAGGGAAAAGATTGAACACGAACTAGACAGGCTTCTGCAGGAAGGCATTATATCACCTGTGGAATTTAGCGACTGGGCAAGTCCCATCGTCCCAGTCATGAAGCCTGATGGATCCGTACAAATCTGTGGGGACTACAAATCTACCATAAACAGAGTCTCCCTACAGGACCAGTACCCGCTGCCCAGAGCGGAGGACTTATTTGCCACATTGGCTGGAGGTAAACTTTTCTCAAAATTAGACCTCACATCTGCGTATATGACGCAAGAATTGACCGAGGAATCCAAGCTACTCATCATCATCAACACACATCGAGGCCTTTTCATGTACAATCGATGCCCATTTGGCATCAGGTCGGCAGCTGCCATATTCCAGCGAAACATGGAGAGTCTGCTCAAGTCCATCCCGGGACGGTTGTATTTCATGACGACATACTTATCACGGGCAGGGACACCGACTCCCATCTCCGTAATTTGGAGGAAGTACTAAAGCGGTTGGATCGGGTAGGCCTACGAGTCAAGAAATCCAAGTGCCTGTTTCTCGCACCCGAGGTTGAATTTTTGGGCAGAAGGATTGCCGCTGATGGAATCCGCCCAACAGAGTTCAAAACAGAAGCAATTCGCCTGGCACCCAGGCCCCGGAATGTCTCAGAACTGCGCGCCTTTCTCGGGCTACTCAATTACTTTGGGAACTTTATGCAGAACTTAAGCACGCTGCTGGAGCCTCTCCACGTGCTACTCAGGAAGGGGTGCGATTGGTTTTTGGGGGACGCATGGACTGTGAGATAGTCATGGCAATCAATGCCTTTGAGTCCACAGGTTCGCCCATGACGTTTCGCCAAATCAGAGCCTGGATGGCCAGTGACCCCACGTAATCCTTAGTACAAAGATGTGCCCTAACCGGTGACTGGGCAGAGGCTCGCGATGCCTGCCCCGAGGAATTAAAACCCTTTCAAAGGTGCATGCATGAGCTATCACTACAAGCAGACTTCCTGATGTGGGGCAGCCGAGTAGTCATGGCTCTGCGAGGCAGAGAGGCATTTGTTCTGGAGCTCCACCGCGAGCACCCGGGGATCGTTCTCATGAAGGCCATAGCCAGATCCCACGTCTGGTGGCCTGGTATTGACGCGGACTTGGAGCTCTGCGTCCGAAGGTGCACCATTTGTGCCCAACTAAGTAATGCCCCCAGGGAGGCTCCACTGAGCCCCTGGCCCTGGCCTACCAAACCGTGGTCGCGGGTGCACGTAGACTATGCGGGCCCATTCATGGACAAAATGTTCCTCGTAGTTTTAGGTGCATTTTCAAAGTGGATCGAATGCACCATTTTAAACTTGAGCACAACCTCCACCACTGTGGAGAGCCTCGCAACCATGTTTGCAATGCACGGAATCCCTGACATATTGGTCAGTGACAATGGTCCGTGCTTCACCAGCGCAGAATTCCAAGACTTTATAATTGACCACGGCATAAATCACGTCAAGACGGCACTGTTCAAGCCGGCCTCCAATGGCCAGGCGGAGAGAGCAGTGCAAATCATTAAACAAGGCATGCTTAAAATCAAAGGTCCCACGCTGCAGGGTCGCCTGTCGCGACTGCTGCTGGCATACAGATCTCGTCCGCACTCACTGACTGGGATCCCCCCTGCGCAACTGTTGATGCAAAGGACTTTAAAAACAAGGCTCTCATTAATCCTCTCAGACATGCACAAAATCGTTGAGGCAAAGCGCCGTAAGCTGACTGAGTACCATGACAGAAATTCGAGGGAGAGATGGAATGAGATAGGGGACAAAGTGTTTGTACTAAACTATGGCAGGGGTCCCAAATGGCTTGCAGGGACAGTAACAGGCAAGGAAGGAAACAGGCTACTGGTAGTACAAATGGACAATGGCAAGACCTGCCGGAGGCATGTAGACCAAGTCAAAAGCAGATTTACCAACAACACTGCAGAACCAGAGACAGATTATAATGTGGAACTCACACCACACCTGGTGGACAGACAGAGGGAACAACCTGAGGAAAGGGCAATCCCAACAGACAGCCCAGGCGAGTCAACAACAGTCACACCAATCGAAACAGACAGCCGAGGCGAGATACCAGCAACCACACCCAAAGAAAAACAGATACCAAGGCAAACAACTGAACCACAACTCAGACGCTCCACGCGAGAGCGTAGACCACCTGAGAGACTGAACCTATAAAGAAAATAAGACCTTGGGGGAGGGTGATGTCATGTATCTTACATTATTATATATAACTGTATCCTAACATGCTATACATGACTGTAATAAGATATGACCTGTAACCACCAGCATACCTTACCACTGCAAGAGACAGGTATATAAGGACAGGTCTCAGGCAAGTGCAGCATTCCAGAGCTGTGAAATAAAGGTGCAGGTCCAGAGTGACCTTGACTTCACTACATGCCTCGTGTACATCTGTACTGAGGGGACAGGACTTTACATCAGAGAATTGTGAACCTGTGGAATTCTCTACCACGGAAAGTTGTTGAGGCCAGTTCATTAGATATATTCAAAAGGGAGTTAGATGTGACCCTTACGGCTAAAGGGATAAAGGGGTATGAAGAGAAAGCAGGAGTGGAGTACTGAAGCTGCATGATCAGCCATGATTATATTGAAAGGTGGTGCAGGCTCGAATGGCCTACTCCTGCACCTATTTTCTGTGTTTTTATGTTCCCAGGGTTGATTTCATCCTTAAAACAGTGCTGTGATTTTTTTTGTCCTCATAAGTCAAGGTTTATTTTAATGCAGAATGTATATTCAACCTAAAAACCATCTAAGAACAGTACTACATTTTCCCCAAAGCTGCCAGTAATGAGCTGTCAGTAATAAGTTGCCAGTAATGAGCTCCCAGTAGTGCAAACTGCAGCAGAAACAGCACTGAGTAACCCAAAGGCAGGCTGCATTAAAATGGCTCTCATCATGACGTGCTGGTGATTTCTGTAAAGCTGAGTAGAACTCTGTTTTGAAAAATGAATCCCAAGCAAAAATGTTGAGCAGAACAAGTTTTAAAATCCTGAGATTTTGGAGGTTAGTGTTACGAACAGATTTGTGCTGCTCGCCAGTTTTTAATGATCCACCCCATTGTTGATGTGCCTTTGATCTCAGTAAGTACCTATTTTATCTTTCTTCTTGTGCCAGCAAGACAATTCACACCGCTTTCTATTGTAGGTCTATCCAACCAAAATAATACAAATTTATGTTTCGTTTTGATCATTGGCGCTCTTGTTCTTTTTTATGTGTGACTGTATAAAAAACTGCAGCAGATTGTGCCTACTTCAGGAGATGGGTTTAAGAAACTTGCTGGGGATGGATCTGAGAAAAGCAGAGTCCACTTTGTGTTTAAACACATCGATGAAGGCGGGTCGGGTGGTGCAGTGGGCCAGATATTGGCCTTTCAGCTTGGAACTTGGACTTGAATCTAACCCAGACTGATGGAATGAAATTCTCCTGTGTGTGCTGTGCTGGCTTTAAGGAATAAGTTTGGACAAGCTGAACCCAGTTCTTACTCAATGCATGCACAACTTGGTAGTCTTATTGAGAGAGACCATACGATGATTGGCTTGGGAGTGCCTGGTGCTGATATTCGGTGCATGAAATGGAAAATGTTCCATTCCCCAGCACCGAAAGTATATGGGCTAGAACCCCCACTTTTTTGCATGCTTAACGCCCATTTCACCGCTGAAATAACGTATAACGCCCATATAGCGCCTATTTTGCACAAAATGGAAACTGACGGTCTTTTTGAGGAGACTTATCACTGAGCGTTATTTTCCCAATGGGCTTAACGCCGAGAAAAAATATTACCGCCCGCCCACTTTTTGGGGACGGAATCAGCAGAATGGGCGAATTCAACGCCCATATTATTGCCCAGCGTTACTCTTCTCATGGAATTAACGCCGAGATTCAATAATAAAGCCCGCCGACTGTTTTTTGTCGTAAAGAGCATATTTACCCAAACTAGTGGCCATGGAGATCGCCCACAGTCAATTTCACCACCTCGCACACCTATCGTCCAGAATATCACCGCTTAAAAAAATGCCCACAAAAAGTGGAACTAACCGGGACGGACGCCAGCAGTGTGGCTGGCATTTGTTAAATCCCACTCTTACATGAGGAGCTGATATCGCAAAGATTTGCCTGAAAGAGCGCTGATGTGAGTGACAACGCTGACACACTGCTGTGTGTGTGCAGCTCAGACATCAATGGTGCCCATCAACTTGGTGCCAGTTAAAGTTTCCGTTGATTGATGTTAAGTTGTATTTAACCCTTTCATGGTAAGGAATCACCAGTGTGTAATGGTCCAGCTATCTGAGACAATGCGCAACAAGGTTATGTTCAATGACAAAAGTTTAATTGCAACATTGGTCTGAAATCATAAGTATCACAGCCAATAACACCCAACCCCCGCCAAACCCAACTTTTCTCATCAATCACATGTTCAACATGTCCACCAACACAGAATACAAAGGCAAAGCAGGAGCTTGGTCCCCAGCCCCCATACATTGCAACAAATTGCATACACCCAGATGGAGATATAACACAGCCATCACCTGCACACATGCACCTCACTTTACTTCCCCTCTCTTCTCCTTCTCCCCACCTCTGCCCCTTCCCCTCCTTACTCCACGGCGCCTGACCGAGGAGCTCCTCAGGCGCTGCCGCATTGGGGGGATAAAGGCAGATGCAGTGGTAGCACGGGTACGGGAGCGGGGGATGCCAAGGGTGCAACATTCTCTGATGCAGAAGCAGGATCTTGGTCCTTGCTCTCATCTGTCATTTGCAGTGGTGGTGCGGAACCTAGTGACATGCTCGGGGAGCACTGGGAGGCCTGTGGCAGCAGTGTTCCTGGCTATCGCATCCAGGGACTCTGCCATGTGCGGAATGTACTCAGTCATGGTGGCCAGGTGTTGGGATATGCCCCCCAATGCCTCGATGAACTGGTTACCAATGTCTACAGTCCTCCTGGACAGCTGTACCATCTCTTCGCTGTCATGTCGTGCTTGTGGAACAGACCTACCGTGTCCACGAGGCCTCTGTAGGGTCGACACTGGGGATAAATGGGGTGCCCTGTGGAGAGGTGCTTGGAGCCGGCACCTCCAGAGTGGAGGCGGAAATGACCGGAGGACCACTAGATAGCCTTGGGGTGGAATGGAGCGTGGCGGTGCAGGTTCTTCGAAGTCCACGCTCTCATCCATCGAGAATAGACCCAGCGGATTGACGGGCGAGAATCGGAGCTCCTCAGCACCAGATGTAGTTGGATCGTCTGCCGACTCCTGCCCCACGCCCCCACCTTCTAGCCTCAGTGGTCTTGCCTGGGGCCATGCTGCTGGCTGAACTACAAAATACAAATGAGGTTATTACAGGAGAAGGGGGTGCTAGGGTGACAAGGTGAGTCCAGTGCTACACACAGCATATGTACGACAAAAGCACCACTGCCATCAAAATCATCGCAGACATCACATTTCATGACCATCAACACATTGTGCATTGCAATGATTTTCATGAGGTGAGAATTATTTATTTAAGACTTTTAGAAATCATCTATCATATATGATTGTTCGGATATGAGTTGGTGTGGCACCTATTGACTTTAGATCATGCAATAGTGTAAGCTTTACTCATGTGGCATCACTTCAAGGTCTGCAGATGAGACCGTGGCTGTCCGGGGTGCTTCCCCACGAGTGCGAGCACTCGCTCCTCCATCTCAGTGAAGTCACTGGGGACTGTTGGCCCCCCCACCCGTTTGCCTCTGCTCGGACCTCATCATCGATAGATTCTTCTGTAAAAGCTACCAGGACGACATGGCATGAGATCATTGCGTGATATCATTGCTAGGTATTGTCACAGACACTGATACAACACATAACCAACAGATGTAATCATGATTATTATGATTATCATTCTTTACCTAAAGACGTACACCATGACCGCAGGCTTTGAGTAGAACATTCCCGGTAAAAGTGCAAGACCTCACATCTGCTGATAGTCACTCATGACTGTTAGAAATCAAGTTATATAAAAACATAAGTACATGTAAATCAATGTAATACTTACTCTTGTGGATCCCACAAGATCATTCCATCGTTTGCGGCATTGGTTGTCCTCACGCATCTCGTTGGTCGCCGACGAGACCACCTCTGCTATCTCGGTTCATATCCTCTGGTAAGCCTTTGGAGTGGACTTCCCACGCCCTCCCTGTGTCAAATCACCTCAGCGTGACTCGACCTCCTGCAGGAGGGAGGCATTTGGCCTCGTCCGATAACTTCCTGGCTCTTTTGCGGCCTCCAATGTGCTCCTCTTCCACCGCACTGCTCTCTCCAGCGTCAGTCTGCACAGCATACTGTGATGTCGTCTCCTCTCTCTCGATTATAGGGCAAATTCGGTCAAATATGTGGCTGGTAATAGCTAATTTTTGTTTGCCTACTTGCTGAGAAGCTCTAAAGTCTCCCTCCTTCCTCCCAAAGCAGCCACACCACACCCAGCCACGCCTTCAGTCCCTCTGAGCTCCCTCTCTCTCTGTCTCCTCTTCTGCGCATGTCATGGTGACCCTTGACCTCCAGAATCACAGGAATCGAACGTTGCCATGCCATTGCTAAGGCCGGGCACACTTTACAGCAGAAGGTCAAAAAAATTTAACGCTACCGCCCATTTGATATCTCTCATGGTAACGCCCATTTTCAAAAATGTAAACTAGATGTTTTGAGAATGGGCGAGAAGCCGGCAATCTGAAAACCCTTTTTTAACGCCCACGCCAGAAATAACGCCCATTATTGGGCGCTAACCACAAAAGTGGGGGTTCTAGCCCCATGAGTTCTGTGTGAGACTGTGGCTTTGCTTTGAAGCATAAGAGATTTTTTTTAGTGTTTGTTTTTATGCCCATCCCACTGCAGATACATTGGGTGGAACTGCCCACTATGTAAAGACATCTTCACTCGATACAGATATTTAAATGTGACCTTTTATGTCTTTGTTGTTCCTTTGTGCAGGAGTCGAACGACCAGTGTGGTATAATTTATTCCAGTCCCGAGCCTTATGGAATTATTGAGCCCTGCTCCACTGTGGAGGTTCCTTTATTAGTAGAAGCACAGTGTCTTGGACATCAGGAAACAGAAGTATCTATTGCCATATTTGGCAAAAGTCAACATCCTCTTGTGAGTTTTTTCTGGAAATGACATAAATTTAAATGTGTTGATCTTGAGTAGAGGTGTGGTATGTGGTTCTGTATCTGCTCGCTATCCATTAACTGTATACATATGTACGGACAGGATTGCTCACGATGGCACAGCCAGAAACCATGCAATGACGGTACATGGCTTTGCCAAAGTGTTTTCCAACAGATGTGGTGGGCGAAGGTGCTGAATCTAGATACTTCGCCACAACTGAGGAGGCAGATCAGCAAGCAAAGTTGGTTGGGAGCCACAGCAAGTGGAGGAAATCACATAACATTAGTAAATGTTTTATAACTTAATCCAGCCCCTCTGTGTTATTGCCGTGTAACACCTTCCTCTGTATCTGGTGCCCCAACTGTATGTCATCCACTTTTATTTCCCATCTCTTGTGAGGATGCTGACACTTGCTGGGGCACGGATCCATGACCACCAGCAGCACTTCTCAATTGAATGGCCATTGTGTTGAGCCTTGCCGGTGAGTACCTGCAGGCTCCTCAACCATGGAGGGCATCACAATTAAGTCTGGTCCTGCTCTCACCTGAAGGCTTCACACATGTACTTTCCAGCAAGGGCTGCTGGAGAGCAATTAAGAATACATTTTTAATCTCGCTCTCCCTGAGGTTAAATGATACTCCCTGGCTGAGATCACAGAAGGTGGATGAGTTTGGAATCCTCAGCTCTGTGTTGCTCAGTGCTACAGCATTTGTACATCTGCCCACTAAGCCAATGGGAGAACCCAATCAATGAATGCAAATTGAAATAACTGTTGCAGGAGAACAAGGCCGACAGATCTCCCATGTTAATGTTGCAGAACATTTATCTGAGAATTGTTTATTTTAATTGCTGTCTTTTCCTTATATGGAGATTGAAATTTTTTTTCTTTATTCGTTCAAGGGATGTAGGCATCACTGGCAAGGCAAACACTTATAGCCCATCCCTAATTGTCCTTGAGAAGCTAGTGGTGAGCCACCTTCTTGAACCGCTGCAGTCTGTGTGGTGAAGGTTCTCCCACAGTGCTGTTAGGGAGGGAGTTCGAAGATTTTTACCCAGCGACGATGAAGGAACAGCCGATATATTTTTCAAGTCAGGATGGTCTGTGACTGGAGGGGAACTTGGAGGTGGTGGTTTTCCCATGCACCTGCTGCTCTTGTCCTTCTAGGTGGTAGAGGTCACGGGTTTGGGAGGTGCTGCCGAAGAAGCCTTGGTGAGTTGCTGCAGTGCGTCTTATAGATGGTACACACTGCAGCCACGGTACGCTGGTGGTGGATGGGGTGCCCATCAAGCGGGCTGCTTTGTCCTGGATAGCGTCGAGCTTCTTGAGTGTTGTTGGAGCTGCACTCATCCAGGCAAGTGGAGAGTATTCCATCACACTCCTGACTTGTGCTGTTACTGTACGTTATTCCACTGTGTCAAAAGGAAATCTGAAATAAAAACAGAAATACTCAGCAGATCAGGCAGTATCTGTGGAGAGACAAACAGAATTAACGTTTCAGGTCGATGACCTTTCATCAGAGACGTTAACTTTTTCTCTCTCCACAGATGCTGCCTGACCTACTGAGTACTTTCAGCATTTTCTGCTATTCCATTGTGTGCCGTGACCTAAGGTAGTGGGTTTCCATGAGAGTTCTGGTTAGTAATTTCGAACTGATTTCTGCTACTTAGATGATGAGATATTAAAAAGCTTCTGAAATCTGAAAAAGGGTCAGGGATTTCCCTGAAACTACTCCTTTTCTCACATAGGTTGTCAAATAACAGGTTTTTGATATGTTTATAATTAAGATAACTTTGGCCGGAATTTTGTTTCGGGAGGCAGGTTGGGGATGATTTTACCGGCAGGGCCTAATTTGAATGTGAGGCCTCGGATTCCTGCTGCAGCCAGCCAGCTTGAGAAGCCGGCTGACTGCAGGCGGGGAGGTCTCAGTTGCGATGGGTCGGTCCGGTGGGGAGATGGTCATCTGGGGGCGGTGGGGGGGGGAGGGGAGAGAGAGGATCGGCGGTGGTTGGCAATCATGAGGGGGTGGGAGAGAGGATCGGCATTGGTGGACAATCGGGGGGGTGGGGGAGAGAGAGGGTTGCGGGGAAGGGAGAAAGAGTAGCGGTGGTGGTGGACAATCGGGAGGTGGGGGGGGTGGGGGAAGAGAAGGTCAGCGGAGAGGGAGAGTATCGACGGTGGTAGACAATCGGGGGGTGGGGGAAGAGAGGGTCAGGGGTGAGGGAGAGAGAGTATCAGCAGTGGTGGACAATCGGAGGGTGGTGGGGGGAGAGGGTCGGGGGGTGAGGGAGAGAGAGTATCAGCAGTGGTGGACAATCGGAGGGTGGTGGGGGGAGAGGGTCGGGGGGTGAGGGAGAGAGAGGATCAGCTGTGGTGGACAATTGGGAGGGGGTAGGCAATCGGGAGGGTGGGTGGGGAGAGAGAATCAGGCGGTTGCATGATTGGCAGGGGATGGTTGGGGATCAGCAAGGTTGGGCATCGGCAGACAAGTGGGGATCACCGGGGGCAGAGGATCGGCAGGGGAGCCTGAGGATCGTGACCGGCCTCATCATTATCGTTGGGCGGAGGCCTGGTGATCAGGGGGGAACCCTGGGAATGTGACTGGAGGCCTCATGGGGGGGAGGGGGTAGCCTAGGCCACTTACCTCCTGGATGCAGCAATTCCCGCCTTTGATAATGTTAAGCTCATAATAAAGAAATGCAGCTGAGTACTGTAGACAATGAGTAAATGTGACCTTAGCTCCTTTATTCAGACTCCAGAGTGCTGGTACAGCATGGGAGGCCTGTTTATATACAGTGCTCCCAAGGGATGCTGGGATCCCTTGGGACCCCAACAAGTAAGCCCTCTAGTGGCGGTATGATACAGGTTGCCTCGGGTTGCATACATAACATCACTCCCTCCCAAAGTCAATAGTGCACTTATTTACAGGGAGAGCCGATCTGGGGCTTTTTGCTCCCTGGTCGATTGTCTCGGTACAAATGCAGGTGTGGGTGAGTTGGTTGGTTCTTTGCTGGGCTGCTGGGCAGCTGGCCTTGCCGAGCTGCTGGGGATGATGAGTTCAGTTTTGTGGTCAACCATGATGTCAGTTGTCACTTGTGTATGTGTCAGAGGGTCAAAGGACATCAGGCAGGCCGTGCGTGGCGAACATGGTTCGTAGGCTTTCGATGATGGCAGTGGACGTGCTTACAGACATTATTACACAGTCAATCCATTTTGAATAAGCATCCACAACAACCAAAAACATTTTGCCTAGAAATGGGCCGACAAAGTCAACGTGGATCCTAGACCACGGTTTGGATGGCCATGACCACAAACTTAGCGGTGCCTCTCTGGGTGCATTGCTCAGTTGAGAGCAAGTGTTGCACTGGCATACGCATGACTCTAAATCTGAGTCTATGCCGGGCCACCACACATGGGATCTGGCTATAGCTTTCATCATTACTATGTCTGGGTGGGTACTGTGTTGGTCGCGTATAAACATTTCTCTGCCTTAGGCAAAACCACGCGATTACCTCACAAAAGACAGTCCGCCTGTGTGGACATTTTGTCTTTGCGCCGCTGGAACAGCTCAATCTCTTCATGCATCTCTGCTGGGACGCTGGATCAGCTCCCCTGGAGGACACAGTTTTTTTACAAGGGACAGTAAAAGATCCTGGCTGGTCCAGGTCCTGATCTGGCGGGCGTAATGGGTGACTTTTTATTTTCGAATGCATCCATCACCAAGAGTAAGTCTGCAGGCTGTGCCATTTCCACCCCGGTGGTGGGTAATGGTAGCCGACTGAGAGCATCAGTGCAGTTCTCTCTGTGCCTGGTCTGTGGCGGATTACATAGTTGTATGCAGACAACGTGAGCGCCCATCTTTGGACGCGGGCAGAGGCATTGGTATTAATTCCTTTGCTCTCTGAGAATAGCGACATGAGCGGCTTATGCTCAGTTTCTAACTCAAACGAAGGGGCATTTTTTTCACCCTGTAAACGGATGCCAGAGCTGCTTTGTCAATCATGATGTAGGCGCTTTCGGCCTTGGATAAACTCCTGGACGCATAGGCGACCGGTTGCAGTGTTCCCGATTCGTTAGCTTATTGTTTCACACACCCGACCCCGTATGAAGATGCATCGCAAGCTAGCACTAAACATTTACATGGGTTATACAGAACAAGCAGTTTGTTGAAACATAACAGATTTCTGGCTTTCTCAAAAGCAGCCTCTTGTGATTTCCCCCATACCCAATCATCTCCCTTGCGCAGTAGCACATGTAGGGGTTCTAGCAAGGTGCTTAACCCGGGTAGGAAATTACCGAAATAGTTGAGGAGTCCCAGGAACGACCGCAGCTCCATCACATTCTGTGCTCTCGGCGCGCTCTTGATGGCCTCCATCTTGGCGTCAGTGGATCTGATGCCGTCTGCCACGATTCTTCTCCCTAAGAACTTTGTTGTGTATCTATAAAGCATGCACTCCCATATTCCGCCACCAGGGAGCGCATCCCCTGAAGTCCCAAGGGATCCCAGCATCCCTTGGGAGCACTGTATATAAGTCAGCCCCTAAGGCCTGTTCCTCACTTTGGAGTGTCTTAATAAAGACTGAGGTCACTGTTACTTTAACCTCCCTGTGTGCAGTCATATCTGGTTAGGAACACAATAACTGGCGACGAGTATACGAATCCAACGCAAAGATGCAGCAAACTGTGGGCATCCTGGAGAAGTTCTCGGAGGGGGAGGACTGGGAAGCCTATGTCGAACGGCTAGACCAGTACTTTGTAGCCAACGAGCTGGACGGAGAAGGAAGTGCTGCAAAAAGGAGAGCGGTCCTCCTCACGGTCTGCGGGGCACCGACCAACAGCCTCATGAAGAATCTTCTGGCCCCGGTGAAACCCACAGATAAGTCGTATGAGAAGCTGTGTACACTGGTTCGGGAGCATCTTAACCCGAAGGAGAGCGTGCTGATGGCGAGGTATCGGTTCTACATGTGCCAGCGATCTGAAGGTCAGGAAGTGGCGAGCTACATCGCTGAGCTAAGGCGGCTTCCAGGACAATGTGAGTTTGATGGCTACCTAGAGCAAATGCTCAGAGACTTTTTTGTACTGGGCATTGGCCACAAGACCATCCTACGAAAACTTTTGACAGTAGAGACACCGACCCTCAGTAAGGCCATTGCGATAGCACAGGCGTTTATGTCCACCAGTGATAACACCAAACAAATCTCTCAGCACACAAGTACTAGCAATGTTCATAAATTAACAGGAACTGTGTTTGCGAGCAGAAATGTACAGGGCAGAAACCACGAGTCTGCAACTGCCAGCAGGCCTCAGGTGACACAGATGACTCAGAGTCCGCAGCAAAGGATGAATGCAAGGCAATTCACACCTTTTTGGTGTTGTGGAGGCTTCCATTCAGCCTATTCATGCCACTTCAAAGGGTATGTTTGCAAAAGCTGTGGAACAATGGGGCACCTCCAACGAGCTTTCAGATGAGCTGCAAGCTCTGCAAAACCTGCTAACCACCACGTGGCGGAGGAAGATCGGCCCATGGTGGATCAAAGCAATTTCGAGCCTCAGAGCGAGGAGGCAGATGCTGAAGTACACAGGGTGCACACATTTTCGACGAAATGTCCACCTGTAATGCTAAATGTAAAATTGAATGGCTTACCCATAGCCATGGAACTGGATACTGGCGCAAGCCAATCCATCATGAGTAAAAAGATGTTGGAGAGACTGTGGTGCAACAAGGCACTCAGACCTGCCCTGAGCCCCATCCACACGAAACTGAGAACGTACACCAAAGAGCTCATCACTGTCCTGAGCAGTACCATGGTCAAGGTCACCTACGAGGGCACGGTGCATGAACTGCCACTATGGATTGTCCCGGGCGATGGCCTCACACTGCTTGGAAGGAGCTGGCTGGGCAAAATCCGCTGGAACTGGGATGAGATCCGAGCGCTATCACATGTCGATGAGGCCTCATGTACCCAGGTTCTTAACAAATTTCCTTCCCTTTTTGAGCCAGGCATTGGAAACTTTTCCGGGGCGAAGGTGCGGATCCACTTGGTCCCAGAGGCACGACCAATTCACCACAAGGCACGAGCGGTACCTCAAATGATGAGGGAGAGAGTGGAAATCGAGCTGGACAGGCTGCAACGTGGGGGCATCATCTCCCCAGTGGAATTCAGCGAGTGGGCCAGCCCGATTGTTCCAGTACTCAAAAGTGATGGCACGGTCAGGATTTGCGACGATTATTATTGCATTAATTTCCTCTTTAACCAGCAATGCCACCCCGCCTCCTTTTCCTTTCTGTCTATCCTTCCTAAATGTTGAATACCCCTGGATGTTGAGTTCCCAGCCTTGGTCACCCTGGAGCCATGTCTCCGTGATGCTAACTACATCGTACCCATTAACTGCTTTCTGCGCAGTTAATTCATCCACCTTATTCCGAATACTCCTCGCATTGAGGCATAGAGCCTTCATGCTTGTCTTTTTAACACACTTTGCCCCTTTAGAATTTTGCTGTAATGTGCCCATTTTTGCTTTTTGCCTTGGGTTTCTCTGCCCTCCACTTTTACTATTCTCCTTTCTATCTTTTGCCTCTGTCTCCCTTTTATTTCCCTCTGCCTCCCTGCATAGGTTCCCATCCCACTGCCATATTAGTTTAACTCCTCCCCAACAGCACTAGCAAACACTCCCCCTAGGTCATTGGTTCCGGTCCTACCCAGGTGCAGAACGTCCGGTTTGCACTGGTCCCACCTCCCCCAGAACCTGTTCCAATGTCTCAGGAATTTGAATCCCTCCCTTTTGCACCACTCCTCAAACCACGTATTCATCTGAGCTATCCTGCGATTCCTACTCTGACTAGCACGTGGCACTGGTAGCAATCCTGAGATTACTACTTTTGAGGTCCTACTTTTTAATTTAGCTCCTAGCTCCCTAAATTCGTCTTGAAGGACCTCATCCCGTTTTTT
Organism: Pristiophorus japonicus; assembly: GCF_044704955.1. Taxonomy (NCBI): domain Eukaryota; kingdom Metazoa; phylum Chordata; class Chondrichthyes; family Pristiophoridae; genus Pristiophorus; species Pristiophorus japonicus. The sequence goes on along the minus strand of NC_091989.1, from coordinate 88,308,662 downwards.
ACCGACATAGTTGGTACCTATATGCACTACGACAACTGGCTGTTCACCCTCCCTTTTCAGAATGTCCTGCACCCGCTCCGAGACATCCTTGATCCTTGCACCAGGGAGGCAACATACCATCCTGGAGTCCCGGTTGCGGCCGCAGAAACGCATATCTATTCCCCTTACAATTGAATCCCCTATCTGTCTTCATGAAGGAAGACACAAATAACCTTCCGAAGGTACTAGGGGACAGTGAATCTAGTGAAAAGGTGGAACTGAAGGATATCCTTATTCGGCGGGAAATTGTGTTGGGGAAATTGATGGGATTGAAGGCCGATAAATCCCCAGGGCCTGATAGTCTGCATCCCAGAGTGCTCAAGGAAGTGGCCCGAGAAATAGTAGATGCATTGGTGATCATTTTTCAACAGTCTATTGACTCTGGATCAGTTCCCATGGACTGGAGGGTAGCTAATGTAACACCACTTTTTAAAAAAGGAGGGAGAGAGAAAACGGGTAATTATAGACCGGTTAGCTTGACATCAGTGGGGAAAATGTTGGAATCGATCATAAAGGACGAAATAGCAGCGCATTTGGAAAGCGGTGACAGGATCGGAGCAAGTCAGCATGGATTTATGAAAGGGAAATCATGCTTGACGAATCTTCTGAAATTTTTTGAGGATGTACCTCGCAGACTGGACAAGGGAGAACTAGTGGATGTGCTGTATTTGGACTTTCAGGAGGCTTTTGACAAGGTACCGCACAAGAGATTGTTGTGCAAAGTCAAAGCACATAGTATTGGGGGTAATATACTGGCGTGGATAGAGAACTCGTTGGCAGACAGGAAGCAGAGAGTCGGGATAAACGGGTCCTTTTCAGAACCGCAGGCAGTGACTAGTGGAGTACCGCAGGGCTCAGTGCTGGGACCCCAGCTCTTTACAATATACATTAACGATTTGGATGAAGGAATAAAGTGTAATATCTCCAAGTTTGCAGATGACACTAAACTGGGTGGCGGTGTGAGCTGCGAGGAGGACGCTAAGAGGCTGCAGGGTGACTTGGACAGGTTAGGTGAGTAGGCAAATGCATGGCAGATGCAGTATAATGTGGATAAATGTGAGGTTATCCATTTTGGGGGCAAAAACACGAAGGCAGAATATTATCTGAATGGCGGCAGACTAGGAAAACGGGAAGTGCAACGAGACCTGGGTGTCATGGTTCATCAGTCACTGAAAGTGGGCACGCAGGTACAGCAGGCGGTGAAGAAGGCAAATGGTATGTTGGCCTTCATAGCTAGGGGTTATGAATATAGAAGCAGGGAGGTCTTACTACAGTTGTACAGGGCCTAAGTGAGGCCTCACCTGGAATATTGTGTTCAGTTTTGGTCTCCTAGTCTGAGGAAGGACGTTCTTGCTATTGGGGGAGTGCAGCTAAAGTTGACCAGACTGATTCCAGGGATGGCTGGGCTGTCATATGAGGAGAGACTGGATCAACTGGGCCTTTATTCACTGGAGTTTAGAAGGATGAGAGGGGATCTCATAGAAACATAAGATTCTGATGGGACTGGAGAGGTTAGATGCGGGAAGAATGTTCCAGATGATGGGGAAGTCCAGAACCAGGGGACATAGTCTTAGGATAAGGGGTAGGCCATTTAGGACTGAGATGAGGAGAAACTTCTTCACTCAGAGAGTTGTTAACCTGTGGAATTTTCTGCTGCAGAGAATTGTTGATGCCAGTTCACTGGATATATTCAAGAGGGAGTTAGATATGGCCCTTACGGTTAAGGGGATCAAGGGGTATGGAGAGAAAGCAGGAAAGGGGTACTGAAGGAATGATCAGCCATGATCTTATTGAATGGTGGTGCAGGCTCGAAGGGCCGAATGGCCTACTCCTGCACCTATTTTTCTATGTTTCTATCACTATCGCTCTCTCACTCTTTTTCCTGCCCTCCTGTGCAGCAGAGCCACCCACGGTGCCATGAACTTGGCTGCCTTCCCCTGATGAGTCATCCCCCTCAACAGTACCCAAAGCGGTGTATCTGTTTCCGCAAAGGACTCCTGCACTATCTTCCTTCCACTGCTCTTCCTGTTGGTCACCCATTCCCTATCTGGCTGTGTACCCTTTACCTGCGGTGTGACCAACTCACTAAACGTGCTATTCACCATCAATCAAGCCGTTCCAGCGGCGAAAGGACGAGTGTCCATTCAGGCAGACTGCCTGTTGTGGGGTAACCGCATAGTGCTACCCAAAAAGGGCAGGGAGACGTTCATCTCGGATCTCCACAGCACACACCTGGGTATAGTAATGATGAAAGCAATAGCCAGATCCCACGTGTGGTGGCCTGGTATCAACTCTGACTTAGAGTCCTGTGTACGGCAATGCCGCGTGTGTGCTCAGTTGAGCAACGCGCCCAGAGAAGCACCACTAAGTTTGTGGTCCTGGCCCTCCAGACCATGGTCGAGGATCCATGTCGACTATGCGGGCCTGTTTCTCGGTAAAGTGTTCCTGGTGGTGGTGGATGTTTTTTCAAAATGAATTGAATGTGAAATAATGTCGGGAAGCACCGCCACCGCCACCATTGAAAGCCTGAGGGCCATGTTTGCCACCCACGGCCTGCCTGACATACTGGTCAGTGACAACGGGCCATGTTTCACCAGTGCCGAATTTAAAGAATCCATGACCCGCAATGGGATCAAACATGTCACCTCGGCCCCGTTTAAACCAGCCTCCAATGGGCAGGCAGAGTGGGCAGTACAAACAATCAAACAGAGCCTTAAACGAGTCACAGAAGGCTCCTCCAAACCCGCCTGTCCCGAGTACTGCTCAGCTAACGCTCGAGACCCCACTCGCTCACAGGGGTGCCCCTGGCAGGGCTACTCATGAAAAGTACACTTAAAACCAGACTCTCGCTGGTTCACCCCAACCTGCATGATCAGGTAGAGAGCAGGTGGCAGCAACAAAACGTAAACAATGGTCGTGCCACTGTGTCATGGGAAATTGATCTGAATGACCCTGTGTATATGCTAAACTATGGACATGGTCCCAAGTGGATCGCGAGCATGGTGATAGCTAAAGAAGGGAATAGGGTGTTTGTAGTCAAACTAGACAATGGACAAATTTGCGGAAAGCACCTGGACCAAACGAGGCTGCAGTTCACAGACTGTCCTGAAAAGCCCACAGCAGACACCACCTTTTTCGAGCCCACAACACACACCCAAAGGATCAACGACACCACACCGGACCAGGAAATTGAACACATTACACCCAACAGTTCAGCAAGGCCAGGCTCACCCAGCAGCCCTGCAGGGCCAACAACACGCCAGCCCAGCGAGGGCACAGCTAACACACCAGAACAGACATTTGTACCGAGGCGGTCCACCAGGGAAAGAAAGGCTCCCGACCGCCTCACCTTGTAAATAGTTTTCACTTTGACTTTGGTGGGGAGTGATGTTGTGTATCTGTAAAGCATGCACTCCCATATTCTGCCACCAGGGAACGCATCCCCTGAAGTCCCAAGGCATGCCAGCATCCCTTGGGAGCACTATATATAAGCCGGCCAAAGGCCTGTTCCTCACTCTGGAGTGTCTTAATAAAGACTGAGATCACTGTTACTTTAACCTCCCTGTGTGCAGTCTCACCTGGTTAGGAACACAATAAACTCAACCTCTGGGGCCAGGAAAATGCATTTCGAGCATTTGAACCTGAGTCCCATGCGATTAAGCCGACTTCAAACCTTTTCCAGGTTCTGCAAGTGTTCGATGGTGTACCGACCTGTGATCAATATGTCGTCCTGGAAAACTACGTTGCGGGGAATCGACCTTAGCAGCCTCTCCATGTTCCTTTAGAATATTGCCACGGTAAATCGAATCCCAAATGGGCATCTATTGTAGATGATCAGATCTTTGTGCATGTTGATGCAGGTGAGGCCTTTCGAAGATTCCGCCAGCTCCTGTGTCATGTAGGCCGAGGTCAGGTCCAACTTGGTGAATGTCTGTCCTCCAGCCAGGGTCACAAATAGGTCGTCTGCCTTGGGTAGCGGGTACTGGTCCTGTAGCGAAAAACGGTTAATCGTTACTTCATAGTCCCCACAAATTCTGACCGTGCCGTCGCCTTTGAGAACCGGAACAATCGGACTGGCCCACTCGTTGAACTCCACCGGTGCGATGATGCCTTCTCGCTGCAGCCTGTCCAGCTCAATTTCTCTCGCATCATATATGGCACCACCCGTGCTTTGTGGTGGATGGGTCGTGTACTGTGAACCAAGTGGATCCGCACCTTTGCCCCCGCAGATGCCTGGCTCAAACAACGATGGGAACTTGCTCAGAACCTGGGCACATGAGACGTCGTCAACGGACGAGAACGCTCGGATGTCATCCCAGTTCCAGTGGATTTTTCCCAGCCAGCTTCTGCCGAACAGTGTGGGGCCATCTCCTGGTACAATCCATAGTGGGAGTTCATGCACTGCTCCATCATAGGAGATATTTACTGCTGCGCTGTCAACAACAGGGATCAGCTCTTTAATGTAAGTTCTTAGCTTGGTTTGAATGGGGCTAAGCTTGGGCCTGTGTACCTTGTTACACCACAGCCTGTCGAAGGTCTTTTTGCTCATGATAGACTGACTTGCACCCGTGTCCAGTTCCATGGATACTGGAATTCCCATCCAGTTTTAGCATGATTGGTGGACATTTTGTAGTGAAGGTGTGTACCCGGAACACTTCTGCCACCTCGGTTCGAGTCTCTAGTTCAGCCTGATCCACCATGGATCGATCCTCCTCTGCAAGGTGGTGGTTTGTAGGGCTTGCAGCTTGTCTGCACATTCGCTGGAGGTGTCCCATTGTTTCACAGCCTTTGCACAAATGTAGGTCCCTTGTAGTCAGAATCATGTGAATTTATAATGGGGAACAAAAAAATGGTAGACCAATTGAAGAAATACTTTGGTTCTGTCTTCACTAAGGAAGATACAAATAACCTTCTGGAAATACTAGGGGACCGAGGGTCTAGCGAGAAGGAGGAACTGAAGGAAATCCTTATTAGTCAGGAAATTGTGTAAGGAAAATTGATGGGATTGAAGGCCGATAAACCCCAGGGACTGATAGTCTGCATCCCAGAGTACTTAAGGAAGTGGCTCTCGAAATAATGGATGCATTGGTGGTCATTTTCCAACATTCTATAGACTCTGGATCAGTTCCTATGAATTGGAGGGTAGCTAATGTAACACCACTTTTTAAAAAAGGAGGAAGAGAGAAAACAGGGAATTATAGACCGGTTAGCCTGGGGAAAATGTTGGAATCAATTATTAAGGATCTAATAGCAACACATTTGGAAAGCAGTGACCGGATCGGTCCAAGTCAGCATGGATTTATGAAAGGGAAATCATGCTTGACAAATCTTCTCGAATTTTTTGAGGATGTAAATAGTAGAGTGGACAAGGGCGAACCAGTGGATGTGGTGTATTTAGACTTTCAAAAGGCTTTTGACAAGGTCCCACACAAGAGATTAGTGTGCAAAATTAAAGCACATGGTATTGGGCGTAATGTATTGACGTGGATAGAGAACTGGTTGGCAGACAGGAAGCAAAGAGTAAGAATAAACTGGTCCTTTTCAGAATGGCAGGCAGTGACTAGTGGGTTACCACAAGGTTGAATGCTGGGACCTCAGCTATTTACAATATACATTAATGATTTAGATAAAGGAATTGAAAATTGAATGTAATATCTCCAAGTGTGCCGATGACACTAAGTTGGGTGGCAATGTAAGCTGTGAGGAGGATGCTAAGAGGCTGCAGGGTGACTTGGGACAGGTTAGGTGAGCAGGCAAATGCATGGGAGATGCAGTATAATGTAGATAAATGTGAGGCTATCCACTTTGGTGGTAAAAACAGGAAGGCAGAATATACTCTGAATGGTGACAGTTTCGGAAAAGGGAAGATGCAACGAGACCTGGGTGTCATGGTACATTGAAAGTTGGCATGCAGGTACAGCAGGCGGTGAAGAAGGCAAATGGCATGTTGGCCTTCATAGTGAGAGGATTTGAGCATAGGAGCAGGGAGGTCAAACTGCAGTTGTACAGGACCTTGGTGAGGCCACACCTTGAATATTGTGTACAGTTTTAGTCTCCTAATCTGAGGAAGGACATTCTTGCTACTGAGGGAGTGCAGCAAAGGTTCACCAGACTGATTCCTGGGATGGCAGGACTGATATATGAAGAAAGACTGGATCGACTAGGCTTATATTCACTGGAATTTTAGAAGAATGAGAGCAGATCTCATAGGAACATATAAAATTCTAGTGGGATTGGACAGGTTAGATGCAGGAAGAATGTTCCCGATGTTGGGGAAGTCCAGAACCAGGGGTCACAGTCTAAGGATAAGGGGTAAGCCATTTAGGACTGAGATGAGGAGAAACTTCTTCACTCAGAGTTGTGAACCTGTGGAATTCTCTACCACACATAGTTGTTGAGGCCAGTTCGTTAGATATATTCAAAAGGGAGTTAGATAAGGCCCTTATGGCTAAAGGGATCAAGGTGTATGGAGAGAAAGCACGAATGGGGTACTGAAGTTGCATGATCAGTCCTGATCATATTGAATGGTGGGACAGGCTTGAAGGGCCGAATGGCCTACACCTGCACCTATTTTCTATGTTTCTATGTTTGAAGCGGCATTGATGGGCTCGGTGATCACCTCCGCAGCGCCAACAAGGTGTTAACTTCCTCGCATTAACGATTGATGGTGGACTCTGGGTCATCTGAGGTCGTGCAGCTGCCGCCATGTCCTTTCTGCCATATGCATGCCTGCCTGAAAACGAAGTTACTTTGTGTACAGTATTTGCAGAAACCTCTTTATGCTGCAAAATTTGTTTGGTGTTATCACTGGTGGACATAAATGTCGGGGTATTGTTATGGCTTTGCTCAGATTCGGTGTTTCAGCAGTCAGTAGTTTGCGAAGGATAACCTCATGGCCAATGCCAAGCACAAAAAAGTCTCTTAGCATTTGCTGAAGGAATCCATCGAATTCACAATGTCCTGCAAGGTGTTTTAGTTCGGCGTCGTAGCTCGCCACTTCTTGGCCTTCAGACCGTTGACGCATATAAAATCGATATCTTGCTTTCAGAACACTTTCTTTTGGATTTGGGTGCTCCTGGACCAGCGTACGCAGTTCTTCATACGATTTGGTTGTTGGTTTCACCGGAGCTTGAAAATTCTTCATGAGGCCATAGGTTGTTTCCCCATAGACAGTGAGGAGGATCGCCCTTTGTTTGGCAGCCCCTCGTCCCCATCCAGCTCGTTGGCCACAATTATTGGTTGAGTCGCTCCATGAAGCCCTCCCAATCTTCCCCTTCTGAGAATTTCTCCAGGATTCCAACAATTCTCTGTATTCTCGCGTGGTTGTTCGTTATCTCGTCGCCAATTGTTAAGCTCATAATAAAGTAATGCAACTGAGTACTTTAGACAATGAGTAAGTATGACCTTCGCTCCTTTATTCAGACTCCAGAGTGTTGGTACAGCATGGGAGGCCTGCTAATATACAGTGCTCCCAAGGGATTCTTGGGATTCCAACATGTAAGCCCTCTGGTGGTGGTGTGATACAGGTTGCCTAGGGTTGCATACATAACAGTTTAACTGCTAAGTTTGACGAATTGTGTGAAACCCGTCCTCAAGCAATTAAAAATCAAAATGGAGGGCAAAATAGAGGCTTCCGGCCTCATTACGATATTTAAATTAAGATACCGCCCCCTGGTGTGGATTGGTTGCCCGCCCCTGTTCCGCCTCCAGCAAACCCGGAAGTGGGTGGGTTGGAGGTGAGATCCGATCGGAATTCATATTTTTAACAATTTAACTGCCCCCATGCTCCAAATCCATCCTTTTTTTTAAAAATGGGAAAATTCCGGCCTTTTTATTTAAAAACATTAACTGACCGCACGAATTCCTCTGGTCGCTGTGTGTTAGTGATATTGCAAATATAGTGGGAAGATTTCATGTTGTCTATTTCTAGTGCGATTGTGAAATGGTATTGAAGTGCAGTTTTACAATGACACTAAGCTGGGTGACAGTGTGAGCTGTGAGGAGGATGCTAAGAGGCTGCAGGGTGACTTGGACAGGTTAGGTGAGTGGGCAAATGCAGTATAATGTAGAGAAATGTGAGGTTATCCACTTTGGTGGCAAAAACAGGAAGGCAGAATATTATCTGAATGGTGACAGTTTAGGAAAAGGGGAGGCGCAACAAGACCTGGGTGTCATGGTACATCAGTCATTGAAAGTTGGCATGCAGGTACAGCAGGCGGTGAAGAAGGCAAATGGCATGTTGGCCTTCCTAGCGAGAGGATTTGAGTATAGGAGCAGGGAGGTCTTACTGCAGTTGTATAAGGCCTTGGTGAGGCCACACCTTGAATATTGTATACAGTTTTGGTCTCCTAATCTGAGGAAGGACGTTCTTGCTATTGAGGCAGTGCAGTGAAGGTTCACCAGACTGATTCCTGGGATGGCAGGATTGACATATACAGAAAGACTCAATCGACTAGGCTTATATTCACTGGAATTTAGAAGAATGAGAGTGGATCTCATAAAAACATACAAAATTCTGACGGGATTGGCCAGGTTAGATGCAGGAAGAATGTTCCTGATGTTGAGGAAGTCCAGAACCAGGGGTCATAGTCTAAGAATAAGGGGTAAGCCATTTAGGACCGAGATGAGGAGAAACTTCTTCACCCAGAGAATTGCGAACCTGTGGAATTCTCGACTACAGAAAGTTGTTGAGGCCAGTTCGTTGGATATATTAAAAAGGGAGTTAGATGTGGCCCTTATGGCTAAAGGGATCAAGGGATATGGAGAGAAAGCAGGAAAGGGGTACTTGAAGTTGCATGATCAGCCATGATCGTATTGAATGGTGGTGCAGGCTCGAAGGGCCGAATGGCCTACTCCTGCACCTATTTTCTATGTTTCTATGAAACCGTGATCAGAGGAAACTTTCCACAATATTTACACTGGGACTAATACATAAAATCTTACCAAATAACATTTGTGATTTGCGAAGCCTGGTAATTGTACAGATTAGTAAATAGATTATGGGAATGGAGCAACACAATTAGCTGTGAGAGTGGTTTGAATGCCGAATAAAAGCTCATATTTCTGGAACAATCTCATCTGCCACAGCTCAATAGCTGTGTCGCAATTTAATTCACTTTACTAATGGTCACAACGAATGGCCATTCCGTTGCACATTGGAACAGGGAAAGATTGAAAAGATTAAAGTACTTGGCATAAAAACAGAAAATGTTGGGAACCTGCAATAAGCTTGCCAGCATCTGAAAAAGAACAAGTTAGCATTTTGAGTGGCGACCATCAGCAGAACTGAAAAAGGAAATGCTCTACCTAATCTGTTGTCCCTATTTCCGTAATCTCCTCCAGCCCCACAACTCCCCGAGATGTCTACACTCCTCTAATTCTGCCCTCCTGAGCATCCCTGATTATAATCACTCAACCATTGATGGCTTGCCTTCTGTTGCTGAGGCCCCAAGCTCTGGAACTCCCTAAACCTCTCCACCTCTCTACGTCTCTTTCCTCCTTAAGCTCTTTGACCAAGCTTTTGATCACCTGCGGTAATTTCGACTTATGCAGCTCAGTGGCAACATTTTTATCTGATAATACTCCTGTGAATCGCCTTGGGACATTTCACTACATTAAAGGCGCTATATAGATACAAGTTGTTGTTGTCTTTTCTCTTTACAGTTGCTGATCAACCTGCTATGTATTTCAGTGATCTTCTGTTTTGTATTTCAAGTTTCCAGCATTTGCAGTTTTTCTATTTTGGGTTGGAATCATGCTGTGAATGACACAGTGTTCACACATTTACAGTAGATCAGTTAACACCTTCGTTAAAATTGGAAGCAGAGGAATTCCTGACACATTCATTACACCGCATGATTTCAAGTACTTTAAAGAACTTGGCTGCCGCTTGTACTTTCACTGCCTGGTTTCAACATGCTTATTAATTCATTCTCGGTGATGTGTACAAGGCCGGTATATACTGTCCATCCCTACAGAAGGTGGTGGTGGGCTGCCTTCTGAACTGCTGCAGTCTGTGTGTTGAAGCTGCTCTAAGATGCTTGTTTTTAACTCAGTGAATGTCTTTTTAAGCTGGCAACTGTGACATTGATAGTTGGAAAAATGTTGTAGTTTCATAAAGGAAGTAAATCTGGTAAGAGTGGAGGCAATTGGGCTGGATTTTCGGCTTTGATAATTTCGGGCCTGAAAATTAGTGCCTCAGTAAGTAACTTGGTCAGCTGGGCCCTAATTCTGGGGGCGCAGCTCTAAGGGAGTCGTTGTACACCTCTTTTGGGCATTAACATGGGAAACTCCCGAGATAAATAGCCGGGCTGGGGGCTCTCCGAGAGACGCCTGGGGAGTAAAAAAAAACCTGGAAAAAATCCACAAAGAACCATTCTCAATACATAGCGCACACCACCACAACATAAATCGCAAAAAAGAAAACACAATCACACTTACCTTAGGACTGCATTACTTACTTCTCTGCAGTTGGTATAGGTTTCCTGCCCGATTTCCCAGCCAGTCACTGCGGGGCGTACGCGTCGAGCAGGAGTCAAAAACCGCGCAGGTATCACAACCAGGGGCGTTGCACACCGGCGCTGCTCTTCCGGGCGGTGCTGTTCCGCGCCGCTGTTAAACCGGACCCGAAAACCGCTGCGGGGCACTGGTTGACCGCCCAGCCAGAAGATCTCACCGCCACCATTGCTGCCGCTCCAGGGGGTAAAGTGGAGCTCAGAGGACTGATAACCCACCCAATAAATTCAAGCCAATGTGGGTTTATGAAAAGCAGGTAATTTCATGCCTAACACATGTCTTGGAATTCTTTGAGGATGCAACTTTGCTGAGGATTGTATATCTTGACTTGATAAAACATTCGGTACTGTTGGAAAGGAGAGTTATGGTGACAGTGAAAGCTCCTGGGTTCAAGGAGTAAACTATAAATCACCAAAGAAATTGGCTACATAATGGGAAATGGAGGGTCATTGGCAATGGTATTAGTTTTAATCAAGCACCGGGGCCCAGCAGAGTCCATCGGGTCCTCGAGAGCTTGTAATATTGGTTAATGACATGTTAGAAGCACAATCTTTCAGGTTTGTGGAGGAGGTTCGGCTGTGTTGTAAAGCAGAAGATGTTAAAGACTGGAGCAGGGGGCGAGGTTCATTTTAACCCCCCAAAGCAGGTGGATTTGGATCGGGTGAGAAGTTAAAATTTATAAGATTTCACACTTGAACTCTTCAAACTTCTCAGGACCCGATAGAAATCTGTTCTTTCAGACTAGCCTCCGCTCCCTCCCAGTAAATACTGGGGCCTGGATTTCAAGTACTTTCCTATTTTATATTGGTGTTGGGGAGGGGGGAATATATATTATGTATAAATTACCTTTGTGGTAGCAAGCTATCCCAGGCAGCTCCAAACTGACTCAGGCTGGTAACATCATACGTGGGCTTCAAGGAGAAGATGACTCAACATGGTGGCTCTTCATGAGAGTAAACATTCCACTTATTTTTTAAAGAAAAGTTGTCATATTTTTATGATATCTTTTTCAGTATCAAATGTGGACCACTTTTAATAAAAAGTCTCTTCCCTAGACTGTTGCCCTTGAGAAGTGGTGGTGAGCTACCTCTTGAACTGCTGTAGTCCGTGTGGTGAAGGAACTCCCACAGTGCTGTTAGGGAGGGAGTTCCAGGATTTTGGCCCAGTGATGATGAAGGAACGGCGATGGTGTGTGACTTGGAGGGGAACTTGGAGGTGGTGGTGTTCCCCTGCGCTTGTTGCCCTTGACCTTCTAGGTGGTAGAGGTCGCGGGTTTGGGAGGTGGTGCCGAAGATGCCTTGACGAGTTGCTGCAGTGCATCTTGTAGATGGTACACACAGCAGCCACGGTGCAATGGTGTTAGAGGGAGTGAATGTTTAAGGTGGTGGATGGGGTGCCAATGAAGCGGGCTGATTTGTCCTGGATGCCGTCGAGCTTCTTGATTGTTGTTGGAGCTGCACTCATCCAGGCAAGTGGAGAGTATCATAGAAACATAGAAAATAGGTGCAAGAGTAGGTCATTCGGCCCTTCGAGCCTGCACCACCATTCAATAAGATCATGGCTGATCATTCACCTCAGTACTCCTTTCCTGCTTTCTCTCCATACCCCTTGATCCCCTTAGCCGTAAGGGCCATATCTAACTCCCTCTTGAATTTATCCAATGAACTGGCCTCAACAACTCTCTGCGGTAGGGAATTCCACAGGTTAACAACTCTCTGAGTGAAGAAGTTTCTCCTCATCTCAGTCCTAAATGGCTTACCCCTTATTCTTAGACTGTGACCCCTGGTTCTGGACTTCCCCAACATCGGAAACATTCTTCCTGCATCTAACCTGTCCAGTCCCGTTAGAATTTTATATGTTTCTATGAGCTCCCCTCTCATCCTTCTAAACTCCAGTGAATACAGGCCCAGCCGATCCAGTCTCCCCTCATATGTCAGTCCTGCCATCCCGGGAATCAGTCTGTTGAACCTTCGCTGCACTCCCTCAATAGCAAGAACGTCCTTCCTCAGATTAGGAGACCAAAACTGAATACAATATTCCAGGTGAGGCCTCGCCAAGGCCCTGTACAACTGCAGTAAGACCGCCCTGCTGCTATACTCAAATCCCCTAGCTATGAAGGCCAACATACCATTTGCCGCCTTCACCGCCTGCTGTACCTGCATGCCAACTTTCAATGACTGATGAACCATGACACCCAGGTCCCGTTGCACCTCCCCTTTCCTAATCTGCCGCCATTCAGATAATATTTTGCCTTCGTGTTTTTGCCACCAAAGTGGATAACCTTACATTTATCTACATTACACTGCATCTGCCATGCATTTGCCCACTCACCTAACCTGTCCAAGTCACCCTGCAGCCTCTTAGCGTCCTCCTCACAGCTCACACCGCCACCCAGCTGCAAACTTGGAGATATTACACTAAATTCCTTCATATAAATCATTAATGTACATTGTAAATAGCTGGGGTCCAGGCACTGAGCCCTACGGCACTCCACTAGTCACTGCCTGCCATTCTGAAAAGGATCCGTTTATCCTGACTCTCTGCTTCCTGTCTGCCAATCAGTTCTCTATCCATGTCAGTACATTACCCCCAATACCATGTGCATTAATTTTGCACACCAATCTCTTGTGTGGGAGGTTGGCAAAAGCCTTTTGAAAGTCCAAATACACCACATCCACTGGTTCTTCCTTGTCCACTCTACTAGTGACATCCTCAAAATATTCCAGAAGATTTGTCAAGCATGATTTCGCTTTCATAAATCCATGCTGACTTGGACTGATCCTGTCACTGCTTTCCAAATGCCCTGCTATTTCATCTTTAATAATTGATTCCAACATTTTCCCCACTACTAATGTCAGGCTAACTGGTCTATAATTACCCGTTTTCTTTCTCCCTCCTTTTTTAAAAAGTGGTGTTACATTAGCTACCCTCCAGTCCACAGGAACTGATCCAGCGTCGATAGACTGTTGGAAAATGATCACCAATGCATCCACTATTTCTGGGGCCACTTCCTTAAGTACTCTGGGATGCAGACTATCAGGCCCCGTGGATTTATTGGCCTTTAATCCCATCACTTCCCCGAACACAATTTCCTGCCTAATAAGGATTTCCTTCGGTTCCTCCTTCTCACTGGACCCTCGGTCCCCTAGTATTTCTGGGAGGTTATTTGTGTCTTCCTTCGTGAAGACAGAACCAAAGTATTTGTTCAACTGGTCTGCCATTTACTGTTCCCCATTATAAATTCACCTGAATCTGACTGCAAGGGACCTACGTTTGTCTTCACTAATCTTTTTCTCTTCACATATCTATAGAAGTTTTTGCAGTCAGTTTTTATGTTCCCAACAAGCTTGGTCTCATACTCTATTTTCCTCCTCCTAATTAAACCCTTGGTCCTCCTGTGCTGAATTCTAAATTTCTCCCAGTCCTCAGGTTATATGCCTCTTCCTTGGATTTAACACTATCCTTAATTTCCCTTGTTGCCACCTTCCCCGTTTTATTTTTACTCCAGACAGGGAGTGGAATCTGTGCCTTGTAGATGGTGAAAAGGCTCTGGGGAGGAGTTACTCACTACAGAATACCCACCTTTGGCCTGCTCTTGTAGCCACAGTATTATGTAGCTGGACCAGTTAAGTTTGTGGTCAATGGTGACCCCTAGGATGTTGATGGGGGATTCAGCGACGGTGATCCTGCTCAATGTCAAGTGGATGCGGCTAGACTTTCCTCTAGTTGTAGATGATCATTGTCTGGCACTTGAGTGGCCAGAATGTTACTTGACTCCTTAGTCAGGCTTCACTTCAAATACTGTGTCCAGTTTTGGTCTCCTCCCCTGGTCGGTGATATTGAGGCTTTGGAAAGGGTGCAGAGGAGGGCCACAAGACTAATTCTGTTTAAAGCAATTCTACTGGGTGGGATTGTGGTGTAAATCTCTGAGTTTTTGCTCATGGTTATAGAAAAATAGAAATATAGAAATTTACAGCGCAGAAGGAGGCCATTATGGCCCATCGTGTCCACACCGGCTGACAAAGAGCCACATGGCCCTCGGTCAGCAGCCCTGAAGGTTACATATAAACCTATGAACAATGAACAATGGCGGAAAGGTAAAGAGCACCCAGCCCAACCAGTCCACCGCATACAACTGCGACACCCCTTACACTGAAATATTCTACACTCCACCCCAACCGGTGCCATGTGATCTCCTGGGAGAGGCAAAAACCAGATAAAAACCAAGGTCAATTGAGGGGGGAAAAAATTTGGGAAAATTCCTCTCCAACCCATCCAGGCGATCGAAACTAGTCCATGAGATCACCCTGGCCGTATTCGATTCCCTGCAGTACTTACCATCGTATCTGCACCGGCCAACAAGAGGTTATCCAGTCTAATCCCAATTACCAGCTCTAGGTCCGGAACCCTGCAGGTTATGGCACTTTAAGTGCCCATCCAAGCGCCTTTTAAATGTGGTGAGGGTTTCTGCATCCGCCACCCTTCTAAGCAGTGAGTTCCAGATCCCCACAACCCTCTGCGTGAAGAAGCTCCTCGTCAAATTCACAAATCACCTTAAAACTATGTCACCTCGTAATTGACCCCTCCACCAATGGAAATAGACCCTTGCTATCCACTATATTTAGGTCCCTCAAAATTTTGTATACCTCAATGAGGCCTTCTCTCAACTTCCTCTGTTTCAATGAGAACAAATCCAGCCTATCCAATCTGTCCTCATAGCTAAGATTCTCCATTCCAGGCAGCATCCTAGTAAGTTTCCTCTGCACCCTCTCTAGTGCAATCACTTTCTTCCTATAATATGGCGACCAGAACTGCACGCAGTACTCCAGCTGTGGCCTAACCAGAGTATTATACAATTTAATATAACCTCCCTGCTCTTGTATTCTATGCCACCATCTAGCTTTTATTTCTGCTGAGTTGTCTCCTTAGGTAAGTTGATAGTAAATTTAATTTTAAATATTTTAATGTTGTGGTTTTAGTTTTATACAGGTATATCTATATTTTATTAAAAATCTTGACTGTAAACAATTCTCACCTACAAAACCTTGCTTCCTATTGCCACACTTTTGTGTTAACATTTTTCATGATAAATTTCTGTGTCCACAAATATAATGTAAACTGTTGATGTAATCGCGTTATCCCCAATAATTGCACAACCTGGCCACCATGTTGTACTGTGTTTTTATTTCACACCAATTGCTCAAAATGCTTTCTGAAAAAGTTTGCTCTGAAAACTTTTGACCTGCCATTTTTTTCCTCAATAACTGTAATTTCTCCTTCCAAAATAAGCATTTATCCAAAGCAAATTATTTTTTAAATGCGCGGCAGGATTGGCTCGCTGAGCAGCTCGGCCCAACCTACTCAACCTATCCTCATAAGTCAACCTCCTCATCTCCGGAATCAACCTAATGAACCTTCTCTGAACAGCCCCCATTGCAAGTATACCCTTCCTTAAATACGGAGACCAAAACTGTACGCAGGACTCCAGGTGTGGCCTCACTAATACCCAGCACAGTTGTAGCAGAACTTCTCTGCTTTTATACTCTATCGCCCTTGCAATAAAGGCCAACATTCCATTTGCCTTCATAGAAACATAGAAAATAGATGCAGGAGTAGGCCATTCGGCCCTTCTGCACTGCCATTCAACAAGATCATGACTGATCACCCACCCCAGCACCTCCCCCCCACACCCCCCTGACCCCCCCAGCCGCAAGGACCACATCCAACTCCCTCCCGATCACATCCAATGAACTGGCATCAACAACTCTCCGTGGCAGGGAACCCCACAGGCCAACAACTCCCCGAGTGAAGAAGACTCTCCCAAACCCAGCCCCAAACAGCCCACCCCCCATCCCAAGAGCGTGCCACCCCCCTGCTCCGGACCCACCCAATACCGGGAACATTCCCCCCGCACCCAACCCGCCCCATCCCGTCCCATCAGAATCCTACCCAAATACCGAACACCTTCCTGATCACTTGCTGTACCTGCATACTAACTTTTTGTGTTTTATGCATAAGGTCCCCAGGTCTCTCTGTACTGCAGCACCTAGCAATTTTTCTCCATTTAAATAGTAATTTGTTTTTTTATTTTTCGTACCGAAGTGGATAACCTCACATTTTCCCACATTATACTCCATCTGCCAACTTTTTGCCCACTCACTTAGCCTGTCTATATCCCTTTGCAAATTTGTTGTGTCCTCCTCACAGTTTGCTTTCCCACCCATCTTTGTATCATCAGCAAACTCCCTAACTCACTAACTGATCTAAATTATTTCTGTAACTATCCACCTGTAATCAACTTTCCTCTCTCTAACTCACTGGCAGTAATCTGGTATCCTCACTGGCTGTGACATGTTATTGTTATTGTTTATGATCTATTATCATGTCTGTGATCTGATACTTTCACTGTAACACACTGTGATCCATAACTCTCACAATACATCACTGCCTGTAATCTGTTACTCTCGCTGTAACTCACTGCCTGTGAACACACATTTCTAGTATAGTTCATTGCCTGTAATAATGCCTCCTCTTTAATGTACTGTTGTGACCTTTTATCGTGACTATTATATGTATATGGACGCGGTAGTTACTGGACTAGCAACTACAAAATCAAGTCCCACTATGGCGAGATGAGAAATTGAATTTAATTGAGCTGTTAATTTGTGTGCTGGAATCAGATTAAACGATTATGAAATCATCTGGATTGTTGTAAAAACCTAATTAGTTCATTAATGTCCTTCGGGGATCCTGCCATCCCTGCCTGAACTGGCCTACTTGTGACTCCAATCCCACACTATGTGCTTGACTCTTGAATGACCTCTGTAATGGCCCATGAAGCCACTCAATTGTAAAAATAATTGCTGGCGAGGTGAATGCCCAGAACCACCACCTCTGAGCAACAAGGGATGAGCAATACATGAAGCCTTGCCACCAATACCCACATCCAAGAACAATTTAAGAGAAACTTACTACCTGTGTAATGTAAATATCTATGTAAATATGTGATATGAAATTTCTTTACCCAAAGAGCGGTAAGAATGGGGAACCCGTTATTAGAAGGAGTAGTTGAGGGTTCTCGCAAAGATACATTTAAGGGGAAGCTAGATAAACACATGAGGGAGATCGAAATAGAAGGATATGTTGCTAGGATTAGATGAAGTAATGTGAAAGAAGGTACATGTGGAGCATAAACACTGACATAGTCCAGTTGGGCCGAATGGCTGATTTCTGTGCTGTATATGCTGTTTAATTCTATATATATGTTATCCTCACTGTCTGTAATAATACTAATAACTCATTGCCAGTCAGTTATTATCATTTATTATCCAGAAACTTAATTTGATAATATTATTTCTTCTTTTTTCAACCAGAAAGTCCGCTTATTTTGCGTAGGCGAGGGGCCAGTGGTCCATATCACTTCCACAAAGATTGACTGGGGAAAGATCCAGGTACTGTGTGATGTCCCCAAGGCCATCTGCCTATCTAATGAGTCACTTATCCCAGCCAGAGTCACGGCCAAAATGGTAAGTCATTTGCAGTAATTAAAAAGAGAAACTGTTCAGTAAAGATGGTTAATTGCTTCACAGATGGGACTTCTTGCACATCTGTCATTTCTGCAGCTTCTTTTCCCCTTTTAGAAAATTACACCTAGGTGCATACTTGGCTTCCTGGGATCAGTGCAGGATCCAACATATCCTATTTAATACAATCTCTTAGTTGCCTTTTATGTCTCTTCAAAACAATGACCAAATCTTAATGGCTGCAATGGATGCACCTTCTTGATTTTCTGTCACTTATTTTAAATATATATTTTACAAAGTCTGACTCTAGACACAGTGGTTGCTGTTCCACAAGACTTCTAATTTAGTGCTGTTTAGGGCAGCTTTATGCTGTGGTTTTAAACTAAGAAGATGGCAAAGCTCATTTAACTTGATACTCCAAGAACTGTTAGAAAGACTAGCATCTTACCTGGACAAAATTCCACCCAGGTCTCAGACAGAAATGCAGTTTGGTGTTTTAATGTGGTAAGCTTGCATTGAGATTTTAGCGTGAGGCTGAAATCATACAATTGAATCAGGAGTAAAGTGCACACATTGAGAGCATTTCTTCCATTGACTGATTCAAGACAGTGAACTATTCCCCAGTGTCCCAGTAGCTTAGGATGCTTCAAAGAATTGAGCTTTGCATCTGTGCACTTTTTTGCTATATTCTGCAAAGTTTCCATTTTTTCTTGGTTCATTGTAAATTACGAGTTGTACTGGTACTTGCAGAAACATACAGCGAGGATCTTGCATCACTGCATAGCTTTTTGGTAGCATTATCTATCATTACAATTATCTTTGTTTTGTGCTGTGGCCTGCACACACACAGACTGGGTGGAGACTGCTCAAACTCATTTGATGTGGGGCCCTTTCTTCCCATCAATCTGGGTTGAACAAACCCAGATTCTTCAGGTGTACTAAACAACTTCTTCTCTTCTTTCGTATAGTAGTAGCAAAGCAAATCAAATGTCAATATCTATGTTGGATATCTAGGCCAAAGCTTCCAGTGTAATAACGTGGATACCTTGTAAGCAGCCTTCAAATTTCTTCTGAGGGCAGTGCTCAATGATGTGCTGCAGGGTCTGATTAGGAGCTCCACAGTCGCGTGATGGGGAGGCTTTAATCTTCCACCTCATCATCACAGGCAGTCCCTCGAAATCAAGGAAGACTTGCTTCTACTCTAAAAGTGAGCTCTCAAGTGACTGTGCAGTCCAATACGGGAACTACAATCTCTTGTCACAGGTGGGACAGACTGTGGTTGAAGGAAAGGGTGGGTGGGGATTCTGGTCTGCGCTTGGTTTCAGCATGCTCTCGGCGACGAGACTTGAGGTGCTCAGCGCCCTCCTGGATGCTCTTCCTCCACTTAGGCTGGTCTTGGGCCAGGGATTCCCAGGTGCTGGTGGGGATATTGCACTTTATCAAGGAGGCTTTTGAGGGTGTCCTTGAAACGTTTCCTCTGCCCACATGGGGCTCGCTTGCCGTGTCGGAGCTCCGAGTAGAGCGCTTGCTTTGGGAGTCTCGTGTTGGGCATGCGGACGATGTGGCCCGCCCAGCAGAGCTGGTCGAGTGTGGTCAATGCTTCAATGCTGGGGATGTTGGCCTGATCGAGAACACTGACGTTGGTGCGTCTATCCTCCCAGTGGATTTGCAGGATCTTGTGGAGGCAGCGCTGGTGGTACTTCCCCAGCTCTTTGAGGTGTCTGCTGTACATGGTCTACATCTCTGAGCCATATAGGAGGGTGGGTATCACTACTGCCTTGTAGACCATAAGTTTTGTGCCAGATTTGAGGTCCTGGTCTTCAAACACACTCTTCCTCAAGCGACCGAAGGCTGCGCTGACACACTGAAGGCAGTGTTGGACCTCATCGTCGATGTTGCCCTTGCTGATAGTATGTTCCCGAGGTATGGAAAATGGTCCCGTTGTCCAAGGCTGCGCTGTGCTGTGTTGCGGGGTCAGGTTGGTGGAGGACTTTTGTCTTATGGATGTTTAGTGTAAGGCCCATGCTTTCGTACGCCTCAGTGAAGATGTTGACGATGGCTTGGAACTCGGCCTCTGAATGTGTGCAGACGCAAGCATTGTCCGCGTACTGTAGTTCGATGACAGAGGGTGGGACGATCTTGGATCTAGCCTGGAGGCGATGAAGGTTGAACAGGTTCCCATTGGTTCTATAGTTTAATTCCACTCCAGTGGGGAGCTTGTTGAGACTGAGATGGAGCATTGCAGCAAGGAAAATCGAGAAGATCATTGGCACGATGACTCAGCCCTGCTTGACCCCAGTCTGGACATGGATTGGGTCTGGTGGATCAACCCGTTGGTCAGGATCACGGCCTGCATGTCGTCGTGGAGCAGGCGGAGGATGGTGACAAACTTTTGGGGGCAGCTGAAACGGAGGAGGACGCTCCATAGTCCATCGTGGTTGACAGTGTCAGAGGCTTTTGTGAGGTCAAAGAAGGCCATGTACAAGGGTTGGTGCTGTTCCCTGCATTTCTCTTGTAATTGTCGCACAGTGGACATCATGTCTGTTGTACCCCTCAGTGGACGAAATCCGCATTTTGACTCTGGGAGGAGCTCTTAAGCCACAGGGAGAAGTCGGTTGAAGAGGATTCTAGCGATGACTTTCCCAGTGGCCGACAGCAGGGAGATTCTTCTGTAGGTGCCGCAATCGGACTCGTCCTCTTTTTTGAAGATGGTCACGATTATGGCATCTCAGATCTCCCGGCATGCTCTCCTCCTTCCAGATAAGAAAGATGAGGTCATGCATTCATGCCAATAGTGCTTCTTCACCATACTTTAGTGCCTCGGCTGGAATTCCATCTGCTCCTGATGCCTTGTTGTTCTTGAGCTGACAGATGGCCTTTTCTACCTTGTGCAGGGCTGGGATTTTGCTGAGATGGTGGCGGGTAGCATGCTGCGAGGACACTTGTATCAAAGGCAGATACCACCTTCTCCACCTATGGAGAAGGTGGCAGCATCTACCATGACCAGTTCTGAGGCGGTTGATGATTGCCCACTATTTGTGAGGAAAGTTTTATCCTTCAGGTTGTACTGTGGGATCCTCAACAAGGAATCCATTCCGTATTGTCACAGGTCTTCCAAGCATTTCGCCATCGTTCATCAAGGCTGAGAGGAGATCGCTGAAGGGCTTCGATGACGGACCAAAATGGCCGCCTAGATTTGAGACGGGTTGTTGGTAGGTTGTTCAAGTCGGCCTGGATCTGCATGTCTTTGCTTCTGTAGCGGTTGTATTCTCTGGAGACTGCATATTCGTGGCGTGGTGCGATGTTTGCAAGTACGGGCAGCCAAGGTGTTGGTGTCGATGAAAACCTACTGGTGATATTTCAGTTTGCAGTACATTGCTACATTCGCCAGGTGACCGACACCAAACGAATGGACTACATCAAGTTCAGCATGTTCAGGGAAGACCTGGATAAGCGTTCCCGTGGTTTTGCCAGGATAGCGGGCTTCCCCAGGGTTCAGGGAGCTATTGATTGCACGCATGTGGCATTGAGCATCCCATCCCAAGATGGAGAGCTGTTTCATAATCGCAAGGGATTCCACTCCCTCAATATTCAGCTGGTCTGTGATCACAGGCAGATGATCCTCGCTGTCAATGCCCGATATCCTGGCAGCTGCCACGATGTCTTCATCCTGCGGGAAGATTCTTCCAGCCACTGCATGAAGACCGTGGCTGGCTCTTCGGCGATAAAGAATATGGTATTGCCTCCTCCACAATCCCATCCCACCTGCCCAGCAGCGCTACAACAGCAGCCATGTCTCAACCAGAACTATTATAGAGCAAATATAGAAACATAGAAAATAGGTGCAGGAGTAGGCCATTCGGCCCTTCGAGCCTGCACCACCATTCAATAAGATCATGGCTGATCATTCCTTCAGTACCCCTTTCCTGCTTTCTCTCCATACCCCTTGATCCCTTTAGCCATAAGGGCCATATCTAACTCCCTCTTCAATATATCCAATGAACTGACATCAATAACTCTCTGCGGCAGGGAATTCCACAGGTTAACAACTCTGAGTGAAAAAGTTTCTCCTCATCTCAGTCCTAAACGGCCTACCCCTTATCCTAAGACTGTGACCCCTGGTTCTGGACTTCCCCATCATCGGGAACATTCTTCCCGCATCTAGCCTGTTCAGTCCAGTCAGAATCTTATATGTTTCGATGAGATCCCCTCTCATCCTTCTAAACTCCAGTGTATAAAGGCCCAGTTGATCCAGTCTCTCCTCATATGTCAGTCCAGCCATCCCTGGAATCAGCCTGGTGAACCTTCGCTGCACTCACTCAATAGCAAGAATGGCCTTCCTCAGATTAGGAGACCAAAACTGAACACAATATTCCAGGTGGGCCTCACCAAGGCCCTGTACAACTGCAGCAAGACTTCCCTGCTCCTATACTCAAATCCCCTTGCTATGAAGGCCAACATACCATTTGCTTTCTTCACCGCCTGCTGTACCTGCATTCCAGCTTTCAATGACTGATGAACCATGACACCCAGGTCTCGCTGCACCTTCCCTTTTCCTGATCTGCCGCCATTCAGATAATATTCTGCCTTCGTGTTTTTGCCCCCAAAGTGGATAACCTCACATTTATCCACATTATACTGCATCTGCCATGTATTTGCACACTCGCCTAACCTGTCCAAGTCACCCTGCCGCCTCTTAGCGTCCTCCTCACAGCTCACACCACCACCCAGTTTAGTGTCATCTGCAAACTTGGAGATATTCTACTCAATTTCACCATCTAAATCATTAATGTATATTGTAAAGAGCTGGTGTCCCAGCACTGAGCCCTGCGGCACTCCACTAGTCACTGCCTGCCATTCTGAAAAGGACCCGTTAATCCCGAATCTCTGCTTCCTGTCTGCCAACCAGTTCTCTATCCACGTCAGTATATTACTCCCAATACCATGTGCTTTGATTTTGCACACCAATCTCCTGTGTGGGACCTTGTCAAAAGCCTTTTGAAAGTCTAAATACACCACATCCACTGGTTCTCTCTTGTCCACTCTACTAGTTACATCCTCACAAAATTCCAGAAGATTTGTCAAGCATGATTTCCCTTTCATAAATCCATGCTGACTTGGACCAATCCTATCACTGCTCTCCAAATGCGTTGCTATTTCATCCTTAATAATTGATTCCAACATTTTCCCCACTACCGATGTCAGGCTAACTGGTCTATAATTACCCGTTTTCTCTCTCCCTCCTTTTTTAAAAAGTGGTGTTGCATTAGCAACTCTCCAGTCCATAGGGACTGATCCAGAGTCGATAGACTGTTGGAAAATGATCACCAATGCATCCACTATTTCTTGGGCCACTTTCTTAAGTACTCTGAGATGTAGACTATCAGGCCTTGGGGACTTATGCCTTCAATCCCGTCAATTTCCCTAACACAATTTCCCACCTAATAAGGATATCCTTCAGTCCCTCCTTTTCACTGGACCCTCGGTCCCCTAGTACATCCGGAGGGTTATTTGTGTCTTCCATTTTGAAGACAGAACCAAAGTACGTGCTCAATTGGTCTGCCATTTCTTTGTTCCCCGTTATTAATTCACCCGAATCCGACTGCAAGACGTTTGTCTTCACTAAGCTTTTTCTCTTCACAAATCTATGGAAGCTTTTGCAGTCAGTTTTTATGTTTCCGGCAAGCTTCCTCTCATACTCTATTTTCCCCCTCTTAATTAAACCCTTTGTCCTCCTCTGCTGAATTCTAAAATTCTCCCAACCCTCTGGTTTGCTGCTTTTTCTAGCTAATTTATATGCCTCTTCTTTGAAATTAATACTATCCTTAATTTCCTTTGTTAGCCACAGTTGAGCCACCTTCCCCGTTTTATTTTTACTCCAGACAGGGATGTACAATTGCTGAAGTGCGTCCATATGATCTTTAAAGGTTTGCCATTGCCTATCCACCGTCAACCCTTTAAGTATCATTTGCCAGTCTAATCTAGCCAATTCGCGCCTCATACCATCAAAGTTACCTTTCCTTAAGTTCAGGACCCTAGTCTCTGAATTAACTGTGTCACTTTCCCTCTTAATAAGGAATTCTACCATATTATGGTCACTCTTCCCCTCGCACAACAAGATTGCTAATTAGTCCCTTCTCATTCCACATCACCCAGTCTAGGATGGCCAGCTCTCTGGTTGGTTCCTCGACATATTGGTCCAGAAAACCATCCCTAATACACTCCAGGAAATCCTCCTCCACCGCATTGCTACCAGTTAGGTTAGCCCAATCAATATGTAGATTAAAGTCACCCATGATTACTGCTGTACCTTTATTGCACACATCCCTTATTTGTTGTTTGATGCTGTCCCCAACCTTACGACTACTATTTGGTGGCCTGTACACAACTCTCACTCGCGTTTTCTGCCCTTTGGTATTCCGTAGCTCCACCCATACCGATTCCACCTCATCCAAGCTAATGTCCTTCCTTACTTTCCTCTTTAACCAGCAATGCCACCCCGCCTCCTTTTCCTTTCTGTCTGTCCTTCCCAAATGCTGAATACCCTTGTATGTTGAGTTCCCAGCCTTGGTCATCCTGGAGCCATGTCTCTGTGATGCCAATCACATCGCATCCGTTAACTGCTATATTCGCAGTTAATTCATCGAACGATCGGGGTCCTGAAGCAGCGTTTCCACTGCCTTGATCACTCTGGGGGGCATTTCAGTACTCACCTGATAGAGTCTCCATCTTCACGATTATGTGCTACACGTTGCAGAACCTGGCCATAATGTGCAGCCAGCCATTAGCACCAGGTATGGATGATCCACCTCAGGAGGAAGACGAGGAACTTCAGCCAAGGAGGAGGCAGCCTGAAACTGCTGCGGCTGGAAGGGCTGCTCGCCAGAGACTCATCACCCATTGATTCCAGTGAATGAATGTGCAGAATTGGCAGCCTGAACACCTCGGCATCTAGTAAACACATGGCTGCCCACCCTGCAACCCTCCGTGTATATCAATCGCAACACAATAATGTGAAGAACCTAAACTTTGTTTATTTAACACATAAAGCATGGTGTGCTGAAAACAAGCACAAGACAACGTCTTCATCCTCAACAAATAATCATACCCACAAGAGCCCAAGAAAAACATTCTCAACGACATCCAACATCCAAGTGCAACTATTAATGTCAGTTCATTCTCTAATAAGGTAGCCATCCTTGGCGACTAGCAAACAATTGTTTCTTCGTTCATCCAAGTGCAACAATTTACATGAGCTCATATTCAACAAGATAGCCATCTCTGTTGACTATCAAGCAATTGTTTGCTAGGTCGTACAAGTGCAACTGGTTATAAGAGTTCATATCTTAACAAGGTGAGGATATGTGGCCACCTTCCCACAGGTCTTTTATTTGCTCGTGCAGTGCGTTACCACCCTTTCCCTTCTGCCCCCCCGCCCCCCCGCCACACCTACTGCTCCTCCTCAATGGGGTCTCAGGGCCTGCAGCAAGGCTGGTAATTAATTGCTGACTTGGAGCCACAGCTACACATGATGGCCAAGCAGGAAATCCACGACCAGCTCAGGCCGTGGAAGGCCCGGCTGCGGACTGCCTCACCTCAGCATGGGCGGCAGTACTCTGTTGTAGATGGGTTGCAGAGAGCGGCAGCTGCAAAGGCGAAATGATGTCTTCCTGAGAGATACATCGTGTTCCAACAGGCCTGACACGGTGCTACTCCCCTGGGGCAGAGCCTCATCATCTGCAGAAATCTGGGTGAGCACAGATTGCTACCCTGGTTCAGCAAGGTTTCGTCTCCGTTGAACTGATGGGGCAGCGGTCAGTGCCTCCATTGAATCAAGTCGCCTCTGCATTAAGACTGACTATGACTGCAGTACAGTACAGAGCTGATTGATGCAACCACACACTGACGACATTACAGTCTGCAGGCCTACAATAGCGTCGGCCTGGTGCTCGATGGCCATTGCAATGTCAGCCATAGCCCGTGCCACCATGTCTGGGACCCTAAGCTCACTGTTTGCATCCAGCATCCATTGGTATCTACCAAGGATAGGCTTGGCGAGCTGCTGAGAGACATGAGCAACAGTTGAGGCGGACTCCTCCATCCTCACAGCTAGTGCATCAAGACTCTGTGGCACCCTTGCTAGTGCACCAGCAGATCGCTGTGCAATTGCAGGGATTGACTTGCGACAACCTCTAGTTCTGGCTCATCATCGAAATGCTGCTGAGTTTCATTCAGACGTGCACTCACCCTTCAGGGAGCCGGCCCCCGGGCTTCCCCTACCCCGTGACGTTGCTGCAGGGCACTGGGTCCCGGAGCATCACCCACCTCCACCTCCTCGACCAGCCCTTCGTCAACAAAGATACTGGCCCCACTCTCAGATGCTGCTGGCTTCTGTGTGACATCGAAGGAGGTGTCCTCCTTATCCTCCTCCTCCTCAACAGCATCTCCACCAGTGGAAGGCTGACGTGAAGGCCCCGGAGGGTTTGGTTGATCATCTGAAAACATAAACACATAGAAGACTGGTTACCTGCAGGGGAGGTGGCCAGGAGCGGTGAAGGCATTCGAGAATGCCAGTCTCATGGAAAGAGCTGAAGGATTGTGGAATCAGGCCTAAATGGCTTCCCAGTCGCTGCAAAGGAACTCAACATACCCTCACTGTCCCCAGGGGGGTCGGACTCACCCACCGCCAAGGCACCAACTTGAACACCCATCAGGGCCGAGACACGCTCCTCCAACGGAGTGAGGTCCTGGAGTTCAGAGTCCTCTCCTCCAGTGCTCATCTGCTCTCTGCAGTTGTGGGCGAGCTTCGCCTGCAAGATTAAAGGGGACATCTGAGTTAGAGCCCTTCTATCAGTGTGTCTCAAGTGCCTTACATAGTTTAGTAGATGTTACTGTACGAGAGTCTTCACAGCTTGAGGTAACTTCCATTCTCTACATGGACTTGCTGTGGCAATTCTTGAATTAGGGGGCCAGGACCTAATATTAACGGGAAGGCTACCATCTTTCAGACGCATAAGAAGACTGAGGAGTTAACAACATCAGGGGTGGGTCTGCAGAACTCAGTAGCAAGGTTCACAGCGCATGCAGGCCCTGCAGTGGGTGAGGCTTCAAATGGGAACCTTGCACCTGGCCTCACCCCCATTGACCATGAATTCCCAAACACTACATTGAGCAGAGAGTGCACATTAAGCTCAGAGCATAGCATGGTGACATTTAAGATACTCGCCCTCACCAGGCACGTCATGTCGTTCCATTTTCTTCGGCATTGAGTGGCTATCCTGGCCACCGTGTCACTCGCAGACACTTGGTCTGTGATTTCCCTCCATAGCCGTCTGTACATCTGTGGTTATGGTCTCCTCCCAGCCTCTGTCCTGAGCAACTCCCGACGCCTCTCCAGGGCATCAAGGAGAGCATCCACGACGGTGTCCGAGAACCGGTGGGCACGCTGGCGAGCTGCTGCTGCTGGGTCTGCCATGCTCACCGTCTGAGTGAGTGCGTAGGAAGCAAATATACCCATGAGGCATCGAGGCCCCAATCAATGCCTCAATGGAATACAGGTAGGGCCACTATGTGGTGCAGCTCCAAATGCTGCCTAACGCCCAGATGTTGAGGCCCCGCTTAACGGCCCACTCAACGTCGCTTACCGCATCCAGCTAAGCGTGCAACGCCATGCTTTAACATGCAATCCACTTTTCAGGCAGCAAAACTGAATTTTGCATTTCGGGACTGCGCCTAACGCCCGGCAATAAAAAATCCTCTCATCTAATGACACCGCCTCAAAATTGGCGATACCGAAATTTGACCCCTAAAAGCCTGTAAAAGCTATTAAATAATGGAATAATGTCCTTGCACCAGAAAGTTCCAGAAGTCCCAGGTCCCAACATTGGAGATTTTCTTCCCTTGGTTTGATGACTACATTCAGGAACAATGTATAGTGGGTGCCCTGGAAGCACACATGCTGCTTGCTATTAAGGGTCCTTGCTCTCTCACTGTCCTTTGTTAAGAATTTCAGGTTTCCAACAGACCTTCAGACCAGGCTGTTGATGATCTCTTTCAAAAGGAAGGCTGCCTTCCACACACTGTCAGAACTTCAAGATCCATGCAGACATGTTTCCCACTGTAAATCTTTGGCCCTTGAGAGGGAGCCAACTTTTCTCGAGGCCTAGACACGGTCCAATTAAAGACCGTAAGGTGCTGTGCTAAAGCAACCGCTTTCCGAGAGACAGAGATAAGTCATCTGGTGATGCTATTCCTTCAGCTCACTTGCTGCCCTGCAGGCGAATCTGATTTTGGCAGATTAGCGATTCGCAAACTGGTGGAGTGTCAATGTTGATATGTGGATCAGTTAGATTGATAGAATTTAAGGAGGGCCTTTACTTTGGCCAACTGAAATTTGGGAAATATCTTGCCATACAAGATGTATTTCTGAGATGTCAAGTCATAAAGTATCTCCTCTCGAATTTGGAATGGGAGGGTAGGGAGGGGGTGAATTTTATTCCTGTTAGTTTAGGCATAGGCACAGGAGCAACTGAGCATTTTGTGTTTCCAAGGTCATCCCAGTGCCAGCACCAGCTCCTGCATTACTGTTTTCTGGGCCACCTTTGTGCCTGAAACACTGGGGAAAATTGGTCATCGCCAGCAAAGCAGTCGGTGTTACCGGCAACTGCCGTTAATGACCGCCCGAAATGGCTGCAGTACTAACCGACCCTAAGTTGGTGTGGGAGGCATGGACCTTAGCTGCTGTGGGGACCGCCAGCTGCGCAAGAGCGACGGATGTCATTTTTTCAAAAATCGCTGGCGCTAACAGGTATGTATACGTATATATATTACAGCTAAGGTTCACCAGACTGATTCCTGGGATGGCAGGACTGTCATATGAGGAGAGATTGGGTTGACTAGGCCTGTATTCACTAGAGTTTAGAAGAATGAGAGGGGATCTCATTGAAACATATAACATTCTGACTGGGTTGGATAGACTGGATGCGGGGAGGATGTTTCCCCTGGCTGGGAAGTCTAGAAGAAGGGGTCACAGTCTCAGGATATGGGGTAGGAAATTTAGGACCGAGATGAGGAGAAATTTTTTCACTCAGAGGGTGGTGAACCTGTGGAATTCTCTACCACAGAAGGCTGTGGAGGCCAAGTCACTGAATATATTTAAACATAGAAACATAGAAAATAGGTGCAGGAGTAGGCCATTCGGCCCTTCGAGCCTGCACCATCATTCAATAGGCTGATCATGCAACTTCAGTACCCCACTCCTGCCTTCTCTCCATACCCCCTGATCCCTTTAGCCGTAAGGGCCACATCTAACTCCCTTTTGAATATATCTAACGAACTGGCCACAACTACTTTCTGTGGTAGCGAATTCCACAGGTTCACAATTCTCTTGAGTAAAGAAGATCTCCTCATCTCGGTCCTAAATGGTTTTCCCCTTATCCTAAATGGAAGGAGATAGATAGATTTCTAGACTCAAAAGGCATTAAGGGGTATAGGGAAAAAGCAATAATATGGTGTTGAGATAGAGGATTAGCCATGATCATATTGAATCGCGGTGCAGGTTCTAAGGGCCAAATGGCCAACTTTCTATGCTCCTATTTTCTATGTATATGAATTTCTCCCCAATATACTCTGAGCCACAACAACATAAATTTACATTTAGATAGCACCTTAAACAGCGAAATGCATGAAGGCTCTTCACAGAGGTGAAGTAACAGTAGCAGAAGAGCAAAGACAGGTGACCAAAAGCACCTTGAAAAAGCTAGATTTGGAGCAGGAGTTTGAAGGTGCAGCGTGAAGTAGTGAAATTGAGCGGTTTAGGGTAAGAGTTCCAAAGAAAATGGCTGAGACGTCCAAAGACTCTGACACCAATTGGAATTGAATGAGGAAGGAATCCTCACAGGAGATGGTAAGTAGGCATGAGGTCGTGGATGGGTTGTAAATAAGAATGAGGATATTGAATTCAGCACATTAGGAGACAGACCACGGCTTAAAGTGACTTATTGTGGTACAGGATGCAGCGAGCGGAACTTTGGATGAATTGGAGTTTCCATGTGATGTAATTTAGTTCGGCGAGGAGGGAGTTGGGACAAGTCAAGACTGGAGGACCTCAAAACTGTGGAACTTTAATTAATTCAGTCTTTCCTTCCTCCTGAAATCTTTAGTCCTTAAAAACCCAAGCTTGACATAACCTAATCGCTGCCTCTTGATATTCCTCATTGTCTCTCATACTTTTCACCTCTGCCCTATGGCCCTTAATTCTTGTGACAAAAAACATTTCTATGCCTTGGGGAAAATGCAGTTTACAAGGACTTTAAAAAAGATGAATCTATGATTACGTAGGTACCTTTCTGATTGTCTATATAATTACACTTGAGCTCAGTAAGTATATAATCATAGCCTGCGCAGGACCATGGAAGAGCAGGATGTTTAACTCACTCCCCCAGAAACAACATTGGAGATTTATAATAGAGTAAATAAACTATTTATAATTTCAGAATACTTCTCAATTATAACTGCATGTCTTGCAGATTCCTTTTACCCGAGAATCTATGTCGCTGGCTGTGGATAACATAACTTAGGTTAAACGCAGTATTTTGATATTGATCGGAACTACAGTGTTGGAGAGGCTGATTGATTAGAGATGAATTATAGTGATGGGTCAGCAGAGACTGCAGTGCTTTCGCTGGCAGCACTGTTGATGAATCGGTCGGGTTAGAGGGTACTTGTCAATGGGAAAGCCAACTTGCAGCTGCAGTGGCAGCTTCATTTTATAGTTGCCTTGAAATTCTGCTTAGCCTTGGATCAGCCTCAATCCACCGAGGTCTTATTTACTACAGTCTCCGCAAAGAAAGGCTCCATATTGGCGATAATCGGCATCACAAAGACTGCCTAGTAGTTATTTAAATATGTGTTTGCATTGTTTTTCCTTTTTGTGGCTGAGGAACGCTGGGCTTTGATGGAGTAGATGAGGAGGAACTGTTTACAGTGGCAGGACAATCAATAACCAGAGGATATAGATTTAAGATCATTGGCAAAAAATCAATTGGGGAAATGAGAATTTTATTTTATACAGCGAGTTGTTGTGATCTGGAACGCGCTGCCTGGAAGGGCGGTGGAAGCAGATTCAACAGTAACTTTCAAAAGGGAACTGGATAAATACTTGAAAAGGAGAAATTTGCGGGGCTATGATGAAAGAGCAGGGGAGTGGGACTAATTGGATAGCCGACACAGGCACGATGGACCAAATGGCCTCCTATTGTGCTGTATGATTCTATAAGAACATAGCTACTGGCACGCTTGTCTTTCAGGTTTGTCTCCCTCACCCCTTCCTGGCAGGCTCAATATGTAAAAAAATGCTCATACATTTGGCCTACAGAAACTGGGTGATGGAGTGGGGTAGCAACACTCTCCTTTTTTCTCTCCAGTGTACATTGAATCCACTCAACATTATGCTGGATGACTCCTAAAAGATCCAAAATATATTTATTTAGCCTTGACTCATTTCTCTGTGGACCGAATGTAACCCTCACACAGAAACATAGAAAATAGATGCTGGAGTAGGCCATTCGGCCCTTCGAGCCTGCACCACCATTCAATAAGATCATGACTGATGAATGTACCCCTTTCCTGCTTTCTCTCCATACACCTTGATCCCTTTAGCCGTAAGGGCCATATCTAACTCCCTCTTGAATATATCCAATGAACTGGCCTCAACAACTCTCTGCGATAGGGAATTCCACAGGTTAACAACTCTCTGAGTGAAGAAGTTTCTCCTCATCTCAGTCTTAAATGGCTTACCCCTTATCCTTAGACTTTGTACCCTGGTTCTGGACTTCCCCAACATCGGGAACATTCTACCCGCATCTAACCTGTCCAGTCCCATCAGAATTTTATATGTTTCTATGAGATCACCTCTCATCCTTCTAAACTCCAGTGAATACAGGCCCAGTCGATTCAGTCTCTCCTCGTATGTCAGTCCTGCCATCCCGGGAATCAGATATCAAGAATGATCTAATGCCAACATAATCAAGGAGTGGGAAAACAGAAATTCAAATATTTTGATAGATATTTTAACCAGAAGGAATTCGATAAGGTGCCGCACAAGAGGTTATTAAACAAAATTAGGGCTCATGGGCTTGGGGGTTATATACTAGCATGGATTAAGGATTGGTTAATGGACAGAAAACAGAGAGTAGGAATAAATGGATCCTTTTTGGGGTGGCAGAATGTAACTAGTGGGTCAGTGCTTTGGCCTCAGCTATTCCCAATCTATATCAATGATTTGGATGAGGGGACCAAATGTAATATATTCTGATGATACAAAGCTATTTGGGAATGGAAGTTGTGAGGAGGATGCAAAGAGACTTCAAGGGGATACAGACAGGCTGAGTGAGTGGACAAGAACATGGCAAATGGAATATAATGTGGAGAAATGTGAAGTTATCCACTTTGGTAGGAAAAATAGAAAAGCAGAGTATTTTTTTAAATGGTGAGAGATTTGGAAACGTTGGTGTTCAGAGGGACCTGGGTGTCCTTGTACACCAATCACTGAAAGTTAACATGCAGGTACAGCATGCAATTAATAAAGCAAATAGTATGTTGGCATTTATTACAAAAGGATTTGAGTATAAGAGTAAAGGGGGTAGAAATTGCCCTGCTCCCGAAATGGGGCACACGCACCCTGT
This sequence comes from Pristiophorus japonicus, assembly GCF_044704955.1. NCBI lineage: Eukaryota > Metazoa > Chordata > Chondrichthyes > Pristiophoridae > Pristiophorus > Pristiophorus japonicus. The sequence goes on along the minus strand of NC_091989.1, from coordinate 88,275,901 downwards.
TTCAATGGTTTTTACCACAGCTGTGGTTGAGGTCACCGAGTGAGCGAAATTCCGCTCTTTGGGTTTTTTTTTTATTTGTATCTGGAAGTCACTCTTAATGGGAGAGGTGACTGCACGAGAGGGGCGGAAGTTGGGGCGGTGAGTATACCTGAAGGGCGGGAGTTGGGAGGGGTGCGGAGTGACCGCCGTGATGACGTCATCACGGCACTGCGTCACCATGGCCCTCCCCCTCACTTAAAGGGGAGAGCCTTCACGATTTTAAAACTTCAGCCCACTTGGCCACCAGGGAGAGTTTCGGCCGGGCCAGCAGTCTTGCACCCAAAAGAGGGTGCCAGGTTGCCAGTTGGCGGCCTGGCCGAACCCGGTGGCATAATTGCCAGACCGATCTGGCAGTTGGCCGACAAAAAAAAACCATGATGGCAGCGTCAGTAGGCCCTCCCCTTTAAGGGAAGCTACACCGCCGTTGCAGAAGGCCGCAGCCTCACTGGACCACCGGGAAAAAACAGGTTTTGGCACTATCGGGCGGGCCGAAGATTTTCAGAGGGGAATGTCGCCATCCAGGGATAGATCAGCAGTGCGCACGGTGATGACGCACTTAAGACGGATCGGCAGCAGCGGAGCAGTAGTGGGGCACCACCGGGAAAACTCGAGAGGGCAATTGGGCTATCAACAGCCATTCCACGAAAAGTCAGCGGCCACTCCACTCCACAGTGTGGCCGCCGACTTGTGGTGGTAACAGGCCTTGAGGAGAAGGGCAATTTTGGCTCGAAGGTGCCTTAATGCAATTATCTTGGTGAGTCCACACCTGGATAATTGTGTACAGTTTTGGTCTCCTTATCTAAGGACTTGATAAAGTGTAACATCCCCACCGGCACCTGGGAGTCCCTGGCCAGAGACCGCCCTAAGTGGAGGAAGAGCATCTGGGAGGGCGCTGAGCACCTCGAGTCTCATCACCGAGAGCATGCAGAAATCAAGCGCAGGCAGTGGAAGGAGTGTGCGGCAAACCAGACTCCCCACCCACCCTTTCCTTCAACCACTGTCTGTCCCACCTGTGACAGAGACTGTAATTCCCGTATTAGACTGTTCAGTCATCTGAGAACTCACTTTTAGAGTGGAAGCAAGTCTTCCTCGATTTCGAGGGACTGCCTATAATGATGATCTAAGGAAGGATATACTTGCCATAGAGGGAGTGCAACAAAGGTTCACCAGACCAATTTCCGGGATGGGGGTGATTGTCCTCTGAGGAAAGATTGAATAGACTAGTCCTATATTCTCTAGAGTTTAGAAGAATGAGAGGTGATCTCATTGAAACATACAAAATTCTTTCAGGGCTTGACAGGGTAGATGCTAGGTCGGCCATTTAGGACTGAGATGAGGAGCAATTTTTTCACTCGGAGGGTGGTGATTCTTTGGAATTGTCTACCCTAGTGGGCTGTGGAGGCTCAGTCGTTGAGTATATTCAAGGCAGAAAGCAATAAATTGAGGGAATCAAGGGATAGAAAGAAAGAAGGAAAGACTTGCATTTTTAAAGCACCTTTCATGACCAAAGCGTTTTACAGCCAATTAAGTACTTTTGGAGTGTAGTCACTGTTGTAATGGGGAAACGCGGTCGGACTTCCCACATTACAACATTACAATATGCGGATGACGCCTACGTCTGCGCACAAGCAGAGGCGAAACTCCAGGACATAGTCGACGTATTTACTGAGGCGTACGAAAGCGTGGGTCTTACCCTAAACATCCGTAAGACAAAGGTTCTCCACCAGCCTGTCCTCGCCGCACAGCACTGCCTCCCCAGTCATCAAGATCCACGGCGCGGCCCTGGACAAAGTGGACCATTTCTCATACCTCTGGAGCCTCCTATCAACAAAAACAGACATTGATATCCAACACCGCCTCCAGTGTGCCAGCGCAGCCTTCGGCCGCCTGAGGAAAAGAGTATTTGAAGACCAGGCCCTCAAATCTACCACCAAGCTCATGATCTACAGGGCTGTAGTAATACCCGCCCTCCTGTATGGCTCAGAGACATGGACCATGTACAGTAGACACCTCAAGTCGCTGGAGAAATACCACTAACAATGCCGCCACAAGATGCTACAAATCCCCTGGGAGGACAGACACACAAACATTCGTGTCCTCGTCCAGGCCAACATCCCCAGCATTGAAGCACTGACCACACTTGATCAGCTCCGCCGGGCAGGCCACATTGTCCGCATGCCAGACACAAGACTCCCAAAGCAAGCGCTCTACTCGTAACTCCTTCATGGCAAATGAGTCAAAGGTGGATAGAGGAAACGTTACAAGGACACCCTCAAAGTCTCCCTGATAAAGTGCAACATCCCCACCGACACCTGGGAGTCCCTGACCAAAGACCGTCCGAAGTGGAGGAAGTGCATCGAGTCTCATCGCCGAGTGCATGCAAAAAACAAACGCAGGCAGCGGGAAGAACGTGCGGTAAACCAGTCCCACCCTCCCTTACTCTCAACGACTATCTGTCCCACCTGTGACTGGGACTGTGGTTCTAGTATTGGACTGTTCAGCCACCTAAGGACTCATTCTAAGAGTGGAAGCAAGTCTTCCTCGATCCCCAGGGACTGCCTATGATGATGATATGGGAAATGCGGCAGCCAACTTGCGCACAGCAAACTCCTACAAACAGCAATGTGATAATGACCAGATAATCTGTTGTTGCTATGTTGATTTGAGGAATAAATATTGGCCAGGACACAGGGATAACCATCCTGCTCTTCCTCAAAATACTGCCGTGGGGTGTTGGGCAGGGTTGGGCGGCCGAGGTAAGGGGGGGAGGCGAGGTTGGGCCGCCAAGGACTGGAGTGAGGTCGGGCTGCCGAGGGCCAGGGCGGAGGTCGGGCCGGTGAGAGTCGGGGTGAGGTTGGACCGCGAACAGCCGGGGCGAGGTCGGGCCGCCAAGGGCCGGGGTGAGGTCGGGCCGCCGAGGGCCGGGGCGAGGTCAGGCCGCCGAAGCGGGGGAGTCCGGATTTCGGAACATTCCGAATTTCGGAACTTCGGATTTCGGACGCTCAACATTTCGGTAAGAAAAATAGGGAGGTCACGTATTAGTTGAAAAATAAGAATCTAAATGGGGTAGAGGACCAAAATGATCTGGGAGTACAAATATACAAATCACTAAGATTAGCGACGCAGGTTAGTAAGGCCATAAGAAAAGCAACCAAGCACAATGGTTCATTTCTAGCGGGACAGAATTGAAAAGTAGGGAAGTTATGCTAAACCTGTATGGAACCTTGGTTAGGCCACACTTGGAGTACTGCGTACAGTTCTGGTCACCATTTATAAAAAGGGTATAGATGCACTGGAGAGGGGGGCAGGGAATATTTACAAGAATGATACCAAAAATATGAGGTGATACCTATCAGGAAAGGATGATGAGTCCAGGTCTCTCTTCTCTTGAAAATACAAGTCGAAGGGGTGATCTCATAGTGGTCTTTAAAATGATGAAAGGTTTTGTTAGAGTACGCACAGTGGAGGCGAAATTCGGTGCAGCCCCGTTTGGGGGCTGTACCAGCGGCGAGGCGGGACATCCTGGGCCAGGCACAGAAGTCCCACCCTGGAAGCTAAATTGAGCTTGCTGTCCCCGAGAGGAAGTGGAGCGCAATGTCGGGGGCGGGCGTGTGCCGCTAATGGTGGAGATTTTCCGATGTGTGGCGCAGGCGGATGCACAGGGCCCTCCCCTTCTGTTAAAGGGAAGGGCACGCTGCAGACTCTGCATCGGGGAGAAGGGGAAACCCCTACACCACTAGAGAGCAGGGTGCCTTGGCAGTAGTCCGGCATAGAAGCGGAGTGCCAGGCTGCAACATCACGGCACGGACCCCGCGATTACAGGAGGCAAGTCCCCGACCTCTAAGTCGGCCATTTTAAAAAATGTCGGCGCCGCACCTCCCCTTTAATTTTCGCTTCGCGAGTGGACTGAAGCCCGGTTTACGTCCCGCGAAACTGCCTCAGACATTGCCTGCGGCAGCCTCACTGAGAGCTACCGAATTTTCGCTCTGTGGCGAAAATGCGTCGCTGCGCACGGTGATGATGTCATCATCGCCAATGCAGCGGCCCGGAGAGGAACCGGTGATTCATGCAGAATCTCGTGGGAGTCGGTAGTGGCCCCGGTACCCGGACGAGAAGTCTTTTGCGTCCCGTTAGCGCTAATGGGAGGTGCAAACGATGCCAATTTTTCCCCCAGTGTTTCCATTTGGGGAAGAGCAAAACTAGAGGCCATGAATATAAGATGGTCACCAAGAAATCAAATGAGGAATTCAGAAGAAACTTATTTAGCCAGAAAGTGGTAAGTATGTGGAACACTCTACCACAGGCAGTGGTTGAGGCATGTCGTATAGATGTATTTGAAGAGTACGAGGGAGAAGACAATAGCGGGTTATGCTGCTCAAGTTAGATGAGGAAGGATGGGTGGAGGCTCGTGTGGAGCATAAACGCCGGCATGAACTGGTTGGGCTGAATGGCCTGTTTCTGTGATATATAGTCCATGTAATTCCATTCATGTTTTGGTCTATAAAGTATACCTGGGCTGCTTTATGTGTAAATATATACAGTGAGTCCAATTTCAGGAAACTGAACAAGCCATTGCCATCTCCCTCTAGTCTTGCTGCCAAGTATCTCTGCGCTCCTCCATAGTAACTCAGCAATCTGTCTAGTTCCTTTTTGAATGATTGAATTGAATGAGCACCTCCTGCTGCTGCTGATGTCCACAATTAACAATGCTTGAGGAGTAAAAACTGGAATCATAGAGGTGCACAGCACAGAAGGAGGCCATTCAGTCAGCGTGTCGGAACTGGCTTTTTGCTCGAGCAATCCAAATCCAATTCCACTGACCTACTCTCCTCCCATAGCCCTGTAACTTTCTCTGATTCAACTATTTATCCACTGGTCACTGCCTCAACCAGTCTCTGTGGAAAAGTACTTCCTGTTCCAACGACCCTCTGTGTAAAAATATTGCTCTTAACTTCTCTGCTAACATTCTTAGAGACAATTTTCAATTGATATCCCCCTTGTCATTGATTACTCAACCAGAGGAAATAGTCTTTCTTCATTCACTATATCAAAACCCTTCAAAATTTTAAAAACTTGTACTAAATCTGCTCTACCTTTCTCTGCTCCAGTTGCAACAGTGCCAGAATCTCAAGGAGTTCCTCATAACTATAGTTTACCCATCCCTGACATAATCCTGGTGAATCTGAGCTGTGTGCTCTATTGCTTTGATGTCCTTACTATAATGGGGTGCCCAACGTTCACACAGTAATCTGAGGCTGAACAAATGCATTGTATATATTTATAATTACTACTTTACTGTTGTATTTTAAGCCCCTCAGGAAATTATGTATTTGAGTACTTGATATTTCTATTTATCCACACATACTTCAGTGTCTTTCCATTGAGTGAACACTCCCATTCCTTGTTTTATTTTCTCCCAATATGTATTACCTCTCACTTATTTACCATAAAATGCATCACTATCAGTTAAGCTGTCTATAACACCCTGAAGTATTTTACAGCCCTCCTCACTGTTTGCCAAACCCTTTACATTTGTGCTGCAACCTTCAAGGGTCATGAGATCACACTGAAGTATCGTGGCGTGGGAACTCCAGGTCCTTGTGGTTTCACGAGGACTCTGCACATTAGGTTTGATGATAATCATTAATTTTCTGGGGAGTGTGGATTGCCATAAGAATGGAGAGCCTTGAGCAGCTCGGTACACATTTATTATTCCTGGGAGACAAGTAGGCATATGCTGCTCAGAAATTTATTCTCCTTAAATAAATTGACATTGATTAAACCATCTGGAAGTTTAAAGAATTGTGATAAATTGCCCTATTTGATTTTCCTGGAGGTATTGAGTGAAGTCAGCAGATTCGCATTAAACAACAAGATCAGTGTAAAATTACATGTAGAATAATTGTTACCTGTGAGTGATTACAAAGTAATATATCCAATCAAGGGGTTCAGACGACTTACATTTCATATAGTGGATACTGGAGCAGACAATCATCAGAGGCAATAGTCTATTTTAGGGGCTCCCAAACTCACCTGGGGGGAGCATGATGTGGTTATCGTGGCGGGTAGTGCCACGCTAAGAGGAGGCCGGGCTGGATTACTGTTCTCCGAGTGCTATTTTAGCTTCAAATCCATGAAGGCAAACTCAGACATGAAACCACCGTGAAACTCAGACATGAAACCATAGCAAGGGACCATCTCAAACGTGAGAACACCTCTAGCATGAGACCACCCCCACCAGGAGACCATCTCCAGCCTGACACTACCCCATGCAACACCATCAACACACTATCCAGAGTGAAATGTGAAAAATGGTCACTTGTCCAAGCTATGGCCAATGGGACACTACTCCATACCTTCAGGAGGCATGGGAAATAAATTGATTGGTGGGGGGAGGGAGAGCCAACGGGCGGGTACGTGCCTTAGGTGCATTAGAAATAGAAACATAGAAAATAGGTGCAGGAGTAGGCCATTCGGCCCTTCTAGCCTGCACCACCATTCAATGAGTTCATGGCTGAACATGCAACTTCAGTACCCCATTCCTGCTTTCTCGCCATACCCCTTGATCCCCCTAGTAGTAAGGACTTCATCTAACTCCTTTTTGAATATATTTAGTGAATTAGCCTCAACAACTTTCTGTGGTAGAGAATTCCACAGGTTCACCACTCTCTGGGTGAAGAAGTTTCTCCTCATCTCGGTCCTAAATGGCTTCCCCCTTATCCTTAGACTGTGTCCCCTGGTTCTGGACTTCCCCAACATTGGGAACATTCTTCCTGCATCTAACCTGTCTAAACCCATCAGAATTTTAAACGTTTCTATGAGGTCCCCTCTCATTCTTCTGAACTCCAGTGAATACAAGCCCAAATTGATCCAGTCTTTCTTGATAAGTCAGTCCCGCCATCCCGGGATTCAGTCTGGTGAACCTTCGCTGCACTCCCTCAATAGCAAGAATGTCCTTCCTCAGGTTAGGAGACCAAAACTGTACACAATACTCCAGGTGTGGCCTCACCAAGGCCCTGTACAACTGTAGCAACACCTCCCTGCCCCTGTACTCAAATCCCCTCGCTATGAAGGCTAACATGCCATTTGCTTTCTTAACCGCCTGCTGTACCTGCATGCCAACCTTCAATGACTGATGTACCATGACACCCAGGTCTCGTTGCACCTCCCCTTTTCCTAATCTGTCACCATTCAGATAATAGGCTCTCTGTTTTTACCACCAAAGTGGATAACCTCACATCTATCCACATTATACTTCATCTGCCATGCATTTGCCCACTCACCTAACCTATCCAAGTCGCTCTGCAGCCTCATAGCATCCTCCTCGCAGCTCACACTGCCACCCAACTTAGTGTCATCCGCAAATTTGGAGATACTACATTTAATCCCCTTGTCTAAATCATTAATGTACAGTGTAAACAGCTGGGGCCCCAGCACAGAATCTTGTGGTACCCCACTAGTCACTTCCTGCCATTCTGAAAAGTCCCCATTTACTCCTACTCTTTGCTTCCTGTCTGACAACCAGTTCTCAATCCATGTCAACACACTACCCCCAATCCCATGTGCTTTAACTTTGCACATTAATCTCTTGTGTGGGACCTTGTCGAAAGCCTTCTGAAAGTCCAAATACACCACATCAACTGGTTCTCCCTTGTCCACTCTACTGGAAACATCCTCAAAAAATTCCAGAAGATTTGTCAAGCATGATTTCCCTTTCACAAATCCATGCTGACTTGAACCTATCATGTCACCTCTTTCCAAATGCACTGCTATGACATCCTTAATAATTGATTCCATCATTTTACCCACTACCGATGTCAGGCTGACTGGTCTATAATTCCCTGTTTTCTCTCTCCCTCCTTTTTTAAAAAGTGGGGTTACATTGGCTACCCTCCACTCGATAGGAACTGATCCAGAGTCAATGGAATGTTGGAAAATTACTGTCAATTCATCCGCTATTTCCAAGGCCACCTCCTTAAGTACTCTGGGATGCAGTCCATCAGGCCCTGGGGATTTATCGGCCTTCAATCCCATCAATTTCCCCAACACAATTTCCTGACTAAGAAGGATTTCCCTCAGTTCCTCCTCCTTACTAGACCCTCTGACCCCTTTTATATCCGGAAGGTTGTTTGTGTCATCCTTAGTGAATACTGAACCAAAGTACTTGTTCAATTGGTCCGCCATTTCTCTGTTCCCCATTATGACTTCCCCTGATTCTGACTGCAGTGGACCTACATTTGTCTTTACTAACCTTTTTCTCTTTACATATCTATAGAAACTTTTGCAATCCGTCTTAATGTTCCCTGCAAGCTTCTTCTCGTACTCCATTTTCCCTGCCCTAATCAAGCCCTTTGTCCTCCTCTGCTGAGTTCTAAATTTCTCCCAGTCCCCGGGTTCGCTGCTATTTCTGGCCAATTTGTATGCCACTTCCTTGGTTTTAATACTATCCCTGATTTCCCTTGATAGCCACGTTGAGCCACCTTCCCTTTTTTATTTTTACGACAGACAGGAATGTACAATTGTTGTAGTTCATCCATGCGGTCTCTAAATGTCTGCCATTGCCCATCCACAGTCAACCCCTTCAGTATCATTCGCCAATCTATCCTAGCCAATTCACGCCTCATACCTTCAAAATTACCCTTCTTTAAGTGCTGGACCATGGTCTCTGAATTAACTGTTTCATTCTCCATCCTAATGCAGAATTCAACCATATTATGGTCACTCTTTCCCAAGGGGCCTCGCACAACGAGATTGCTAATTAATCCTCTCTCATTACACAACACCCAGTCTAAGATGGCCTCCCCCCTAGTTGGTTCCTCGACATATTGGTCTAGAAAACCATCCCTTATGCACTCCAGGAAATCCTCCTCCACCGTATTGCTTCCAGTTTGGTTAGCCCAATCTATGTGCATATTAAAGTCACCCATTATAACTGCTGCACCTTTATTGCATGCACCGCTAATTTCCTGTTTGATGCTCTCCCTAGTAACAGTAGTAGTACATCACTACTACTGTTTGGAGGTCTGTACACAACTCCCACTAACGTTTTTTGCCCTTTGGTGTTCTGCAGCTCTACCCATATAGATTCCACATCATCCAAGCTAATGTCCTTCTTAACTATTGCATTAATCTCCTCCTTAACCAGCAATGCTACCCCACCTCCTTTTCCTTTTATTCTATCCTTCCTGAATGTTGAATACCCCTGGATGTTGAGTTCCCAGCCCTGATCATCCTGGAGCCACATCTCTGTAATTCCAATCACGTCATATTTGTTAACATCTATTTGCACAGTTAATTCATCCACCTTATTACGGATACTCCTTGCATTAAGACACAAAGCCTTCAGGCTTGTTTTTTTAACACCCTTTGTCCTTTTAGAATTTTGCTGTACAGTGGCCCTTTTTGTTCTTTGCCTTGGGTTTCTCTGCCCTCTACTTTTCCTCATCTCCTTTCTGTTTTTTGCTTTTGTCTCCTTTTTGTTTCCCTTTGTCTCCCTGCATTGGTTCCTATCCCCCTGCCATATTAGTTTAACTCCTCCCCAACAGCACTAGCAAACACTCCCCCTCGGACATTGGTTCCGGTCCTGCCCAGGTGCAGACCGTCCGGTTTGTACTGGTCCCACCTCCCCCAGAACCGGTTCCAATGCCCCAGGAATTTGAATCCCTCCCTGCTGCACCACTGCTCAAGCCACGTATTCATCTGCGCTATCCTGCGATTCCTACTCTGACTAGCACGTGGCACTGGTAGCAATCCCGAGATTACTACTTTTGAGGTCCTACTTTTTAATTTAGCTCCTAGCTCCTTAAATTCGTTTCGTAGGACCTCATCCCGTTTTTTACCTATGTCGTTGGTACCAATGTGCATCACGACAACTGGCTGTTCTCCCTCCCTTTTTAGAATGTCCTGCACCCGCTCCGAGACATCCTTGACCCTTGCACCAGGGAGGCAACATACCATCCTGGAGTCTCGCCGCCATCGCCGCCCGGGATATCTAAAAAAAAAAGTACCCGCAAATTTAGCAGTGGACGCAGATTAGGCGTGGGCAGTCCCACTGATAAATTGGTGCACCAGTTTTACGCTCACAAATCGCAAACAACCCATGCCAACTTCAACCCCAATGTGTCCATTTATGAGGAGTTTTTCGGTCATTTTCACTTTGTTTTCAGTTCTGTGTGAATAAATAGTTCTATTAAATTAAGCAGCCATCTCTTTAGAATGCAATTAATATTTTGGCACTGGAAATTAACTCAAATAAAATAAAATTAATTAAATCAGTAGGGTGACCCTGCTCATCACTGATTAATAAAACATAAATTTTGCGCTATAACACCCTAAACTGACAGTATAGTGCCATGAGAACATAGGAATAGAACATTCAGCCCCTCAAGGCTGTTGCACCATTCAATTAGATCATGGCTGATCTATATTTTATCTCCATCTATCAACCTTTTGTTCTATAATCCTTTGATACTCTTACCTAACACAAATCTATTGATCTCAGTCTTGAAAATTTAAATTGTCCCAAGCATCCACAGCCTTCGAGGGGAGAGTGTTCCAGATTTCCCCTGTTCACAAATGCTTCCTCATTTTATTCCTGACACAGTGTTGGTGAAGAGCCTTTTATTTGTCAAAGTGTTGGAGGCAAATGAGAGGCCGTAACAATATATAGTGCCTGAAATCACACTCCCACAGGCACGTACAAATTACACACGTACAATAACGTTGCAAATGGTTTATATCCTTGAATTACATTAAAAACAGTGACAATTATAACTGCATTGGCATGAACTGAGTAAATAAACCCACTCCATGAAACTTAAATATATATTTATGTGTGCTCACCGCAAGTTCCGGGTTTAGTATGCGAAGCGCATGCGTCGAAACCCGGCACTTGCGAGCTATCAAAAATAGTTTTCACAAATCCACCACATCCAAATGTAAAAGGCCCCCGCGGACGGAGAGTTGGGCTATTTGAGGCCCTTTAGTTTCGCATGCATGCCATCTGTCACAGATCGCAAGTGCTGGGTTCAGGCGCATGCACTTTACATGCGCACCTCGTACGCGCCCCTGGGAGCGTGATTTCAGGCCCACTGTTTTTAGAAAGGTGACGTGCATGGGACATGAATCTCTGAAGAGGGCTCAGCAAACAAAAGTATGGAAACGCTAATCTAATTCAAATACTCAAATGGTACCATAAATAGTGAGAATGAAGCTCGAGTGGTTTTACTGCAGCCCTGAGCTTAGATTCCAGCATTGAAATAGCTCCCTGTCTGCTATTAATTGTAATAAATATATGTTTAAGTTTCATGGGGCCCAAGTTTCCACATGATTCGCGCCTGATTTTTAGGAGCAACTGGTGGAGAACGGACTATTTTAGAAATCGCAATTCTCCACATTTTTTTTTCTGCAGTTCTAGTCAGGTAGAACAGTTCTAGTTTAGAACAGAATTTATTCTTCAAAAGGGGGCGTGTCCGGCCACTGACGCCTGATTTGAAAGTTTCCACAGTGAAAATGTACTCCAAACTAAAGTAGAATGGAGCCAGTGAAGATTTTTGTAGAACTGAAAAAACCTGTTCTACACATTAAAAAAATCAGGCGCAGGTTATAAATTAGGCGTCCAGAACGAGGTGGGGGGGGCGGGGGGGGGAAGGGAACTCATTAAATTCGACAATAAATCCTTATTTATACTTCTACAAATATTATACAAATAAATCCAACCTGAATAAACATTTATAAGCCAAGAAAAGATTAAATAAACCATCTTCCTACCTGTGTGAAAGTGCTTCAGCCAGGGAGAATTCTGCAGCTGTTTGTGCCGCTGAGCGGGAGGGAGGGAGGGAGGGAGAGAGAGAGAGAGAGAGAGGGGGAGAGAGAGAGAGAGAGGTGTCGGGTCGGGGAACAGGAGCGCGGGTCGGGTCAGTCGGCGGGGGGGGGGTTAGCGGGTCTCGGGTCGAGGCGGGGGTCGGGGGGGTGGGGGGGGAGAGCGGGTGTCGGGTGGGGGGGAGCGGGTCTCGGGTCCGGGGGGGTGTCGGGTCTCGCAGCGGGGGGGGGGAGCGGGTGTCGGGTCTCGGGGTGAGCGGGTGTCGGGGCGGGGGGGAGGGGGAGCGGGTGTCGGGTCTCGGGGGTGGGGGGGGAGCGGGTGTCAGGTCGGAGCGGGTGTCTGGTCGGTGGGGAGCGAGTGTCCGGTCTGGTCAGGCGGGGAGCAGGAGCTGGCCGTAGGAGGAGCCCCAGTGAGGCCATTGGGCCAGGGCTAGGGGCTGCGTGCTTCGGGCCCCTCACACACAGTTCGGCGCCTGGAGCTACTGCACTTGCATACCGACTGTAGCACGCATGTGCAGAGGTCCCGGCACTGTTTTCAGCGCCGGGACCTGGCTCCGCTCCCCCCCACAGCTCGTGCTGGCTGCGCCGAGGGCCAGAGGACCTGTAAGTAGCTGCAGAATACCGAGGATTTTTTTAGGCGCTCAGAGGGGCGCCCGTTTTTTTTCTTGTGGAAACTTGGGCCCTAGGAGTGGGTTTATTTACTCAGTTCATGCCAATGCAGTTATAATTGTCACTGTTTTTAATGTAATTCAAGGATATAAACCATTTGCAACATTATCACAAATCTAGTCAACAATTGTGTATAGTTGACTATTGAAGTAATATCCGCCCTCCTGTATGGATCAGAGGCCTGGACAATGTACAGAAGACACTTCATGTTGCTCGAGATATATCACCAACGATGTCTCCGCAAGATCCTGCAAATCCCCTGTGAGGACAGACACACCAACATTACTGTCCTCTTCCAGGCTAACAACCCCAGCATTAAAGCACTAACCACACTCGATCAACTTCGCTGGGCAGGCCACTTAGTTCGCATGCCAGACATAAGACTCCCTACGCAATTGCTCTACACGGAGCTCCTTCATGGCAACCGGGCCAAAAGTGGGCAGCGGAAACGTTACAAGGACACCCTCAATGCCTCCCTGGTGAAGTGCGGCATCACCACTGACACTTGGGAGACCCTGGTCGAAGACCGCACGACGTGGAGAAAGTGCATCCGGGAGGGCGTTGAGCTCCTCGAATCTCAATGCTGCGAGCGTGAAGAGGTCAGGCGCAGGCAGCGGAAGGAGTGTGCGGTAAATCAGTCCTAACCCCCCCTTCCCCCGACAAGTGTCTGTCCCACCTGTGACAGGGTCTGTGGCTCTCGTGTTGGAATGTTCAGCCACCAAAGAACTCACTTTAGGAGTGGAAGTAAGTCTTCCTCGATTCCGAGGGACTGCCTATGATGATGATAATTGATTACTGTAAAATTCTGTCTGGTCTATTATGTAAATGGCTTCCTTTCATGAGAACATAGAAATAGGATCAGTAGTAGGGTATTAGACCCTTCGAGTCTGCTCCGATATTCAGCAAGATCATGGCTGAACTTCTACCTCAAATCCACCTTCCCGCACTGTGCCCATATCCCTTGATTCCAAAAGTATCGAAAAATGTATCGATCTCTGTCTTGAATATAAAAGAAAGACGTGCATTTATATAGCGCCTTTAACAATCACTGGACGTCTCAAAGTACTTTACAGCCAATGAAGTCCTTTTGGAGTGTAGTCACTGTTGTAATGTGGGACCCGCGGCAACCATTTTGCGCACAGCAAGCTCCCGCAAACAGCAATGTGATAAATGTTATGTCTTGAATAAAGAGTCAGACTAGATACTGCAAGCTCAAAGTAAGGTGTGACTGTATTCCTTTATTACAGATCTCAGAGTGCCTCTCCAGCCTGTGCGGCCTCCTTATATACAGGTGCTCCCAAGGGATTGTGGGATACCTTGGGACTCCAGGGGATAAGCCCTCTGGTGGTTAGACATGGTATTTACAGGTTTACATACATAACAACACTGCCCCCCCACAAGGTCAATAGTGTAACTATTTACAATGTGAGTCAATCTGGGACCTTTCCCTGGTTGATCGTCTCGGTGCAGATGCTGGTTTTGGTGAGTCGTTTGCTGGGCCCTCGCTGGGCTGCTGTGGGTGGTGAGTCCTGCTGAGCTGCTGCAGGTGATGGGTTCTGCTTCGTGGTCAACCGCTGGGTTGGTTGCCACTTGTGTGTGTGTGTTGGAGGGTCGAGAAAGGTAGGGTCTATTGTGGGTTGTTCTGGATAGTCCGTAAATCTGAGTTTGGTTTGGTCCAAGTGTTTCCTGCAGGTGAGTCCATTTGAGAGTTTTACCACAAACACCCTACTCCCCTCTTTGGCCAAAACAGTGCCAGGAAGTCACTTGGGACCTTGTCCATAGTTCAACACAAATACAGGATCATATATCTCAATTTCGCGTGACACATTTGCACGATCATGATATGTATTCTTTTGAAGCCGCCTGCTCTCTACATGCTCGTGTAGATCAGGGTGGACTAACAAGAGCCTTGTCTTAAGTGCCCTTTTCATGAGCAGTTCCGCAGGAGTGACCCCAGTGAGCGAGTAGGGTCTTGTGCGGTAATTAAGCAGGACTCGGGATAAGTTAGTCTGCAGTGAGCCTTCAGTTACCCTTTTCAAGCTCTGCTTAATTGTTTGAACTGCTCATTCAGCCTGACCGTTGGACGCTGGTTTAAACGGAGCAGATGTGACATGTTTGATCCCATTGCGGGTCATGAACTTCTTGAACTCAGCACTGGTAAAGCACGGCCCATTGTCACTTGCAAGGACATCGGGCAGGCCGTGCGTGGCAAACATGGCCCGTAGGCTTTCAATGGTAGCAGTGGACATGCTTGCCAACATTATCACACATTCAATCCATTTGGAGTACGCATCTACAACCACGAAGAACATTTTTCCCACGAATGGGCCTGCATAGTCGACATGGACCCTGGACCACAATTTGGAGGGCCAGGACCATAAACTTAGTGGTACCTCCCTGGGTGCATTGCTTAACTGTGAACATGTGTTACATTTGTGCACGCAGGACTCTAAATCTGCATCGATACTGGACCACCACACGTGGGATCTGGCTATCACTTTCATCATTATGATGCCTGGGTGGGTGCTGTGGAGATCACTGATGAGTGTCCCTGCCCTTTTTTGGCACAACTACCCGATTAACCCATAGGAGGCAGTCTGCCTGTATAGACATTTCATCTTTGCGCCGCTGGTACGGCTTTATTTCTTCCTGCATCTCTAACGGAACACTAGACCAACTCCTATGGAGCACACAGTTTTTTCCTAAGGACAGTAAGGGGTCCTGGCTCGTCAAGGTTCTAATTTGTCGGGCAGTAACAGGTGATTGCTCACTCTCGAATACTTCCATTGCCATAACTAAATCTGCGGGCTGTGCCATCTCCACCCCTGTGTTGGGCAATGGCAGCCTACTGAGAGCATCGGCACAGTTTTCTGTGCCTGGCCTGTGGCGGATGGCGTAGTTGTATGCGAACAACGTGACGCCCATCTCTGGATGCGGGCCGATGCATTCGTATTTATTCCCTTGCTTTCAGAAAAGAGGGATATAAGCGGCTTATAGTCGGTTTCCAATTCAAATTTGAGCCCGAACAGATATTGATGCATTTTCTTCACCCCGTAAACACACGCTAATGCTTCATTTTCGATCATACTGTAGGCCCTCTCGGCCTTAGACAGACTTCTGGATGTATAAGCAACCGGTTGCAATTTCCCACATTCATTAGCTTGTTGCAATACACATCCAACCCCATTCGACGGCGCATCACATGCTAGTACCAAATGCTTACATGGATCGTACAACACAAGCAATTTGTTTGAACGTAACAGCTTCCTAGCTTTCTCAAAGAGGATTTTCTTGGCTTTTACCCCATACCCATTCATCTCCTTTACACAGTAAAAGTGCAGGGATTCTAACAATGCGCTAAGACCTGGTAAGAAGTTACCAAAATAGTTTAGGAGTCCTAGAAACGACCGCAGCTCCATCACATTCTGTGGTCCCGGTGCGTTCTTGATTGCCTCCGTCTTCGAAGCGGTGGGCCTGATGCCGTCCGCCACGATTCTTCTCCCCAGGAACTCCACTTCAGGCGCCAGGAAAACGCACTTCGAGCGGTTTAGCCTGAGCCCCACAGGATCAAGCCGACTAATAACCTCCTCCAGGTTCTGCAGGTGCTCAACAATGTCCCGATCTGTAACCAAGATGTCATCCTGGAAGACCACAGTGCGTGGGACCGACTTCAGCAAACATTCCATGTTCCTCTGGAATATCGCCGCGGCCGATCGAATTCCAAATGGGCATCTGTTGTAAATGAAGAGACCTTAGTGTGTGTTGATGCAGGTGAGGCCTTTCGATGATTCCTCCAGCTCCTGCGTCATGTAGGCTGAGGTCAAGTCCAGCTTCATGAACAGTGTCCCTCCCGCCAGCATCGCAACTAAGTCGTCTGCCTTCGGTAGCGGGTATTGGTCCTGCAATGAGAAATGATTGATAGTTACTTTGTAATTACCACAGATTCTGACGGTGCCGTCTCTCTTGAGGACTGGAACAATTGGACTTGCCCACTCATTGAATTCGATTGGCGAAATGATGCCCTCTCGTTGCAGCCTCTCCAGCTCGATCTCCACCCTCTCATCATGTAAGATAGCTGGATGGGTCGCGTCCCCGGAATCAAATGGATCTGCACTTTTGCTCCTTGGAACTTCCCAATGCCTGGTTTGAACAGCAAGGGGAACTTGTTTAGGACCTGGGCACATGAGGTGCCGTCGACGGACGTCGTCCCAGTTCCAGCATGTCTTTCCCAGCCAGCTCCTGCCAAACAGCATGGGACCATTGCCCGGTACCACCCAGAGTGGTAACTCGTGCACCGCTCCATCGTAGGAGACCTTTATGGCAGCACTGCCGATTACGGGACTCAGTTCCTTTGTGTGCGTTCTCAGTTTAATCAGCAGTCAGGATTGGCCTTGAGGCCTTGCTGCTCCACAATTTATCGAAAGTTTTTTTGCTCATTATGGACTGGCTTGCACCTGTATCCAGCTTAATAGACATGGGGAGTCCATTTAATTCATCCTTCAGCATTATCAGGGGGACACTTTGTGGTAAATGTGTGCACCCCATCTCCCTCTGCCTCCTTGATCTGAGGCTCTGGTTCGTCATGATCCACCGTGGATCTGTCCTTCTCTGCAACATGGTGGTTTGCAAGATTAGCAGGGTTTGCAGTTCACCTGCACATACGTTGGAGGTGTCCTATTGTTCCACAACCCTTGCAAATGTATCCTTTGAAGCGGCATGAATGGAAACGATGATCACCCCCTCAGCGCCAACAAAGTGTTAATGGCCTTTTATTCACCACCCTTCAGGGTTGGCTCTGAGTCATCTGCTGACGTGCAGCTGCAGGTGTGTAAGTCCTGCCCTGTACATTTCGATTCGAAAACAACATTACTTTGTTCACAATACTTGCAGCAGCACTCGTGTGCTGAGAAATTTGGTTGGTATTGTCACTGCTGCCGATTAAACGTCTGGGCTATCGCTATGGCTTTACTCAAGGTTGGGGTCTCTACAGTCAAAAGTTTGCGAAGTATTACTTCATGGCCAATACCAAGTACAAAGAAGTCCCTGAGCATGTGCTCCAAGTGTCCTTTAAATTCGCAATGTCCTGCAAGGCACCTTAGCTCAGTGAAATAGCTCGCCACTTCCTGGCCTTCAGACCTCTTGTACGTGTAGAACCGATACCTCGCCATCAGAACGCTTTCCTTTGGATTTACATGCTCCCGGACCAGTGTGCACAACTCATCGTATGACTTGTCTGTGGGTTTCGCTGGAGCGAGCAGATTTTTCATGAGGCCATACGTTGGTGCCCCACAAACGGTGAGGAGAATCACCCTTCATTTGGCAGCGTTCGCTTCTCCTTCCAGCTCGTTGGCCACGAAGTATTGATCGAGTCGCTCCACGAAGGTTTCCCAATCATCTTCCTCCGAAAATTTCTCCAGGATTCCCACAGTTCTCTGCATTGTTGAGCTGGGGTTCGTCATTTGTATCTCGTCGACAGTTGTTATGTCTTGAATAGAGAGTCAGACTAGATACTGCAAGCTCAAAGTAAGATGTAACTGTAGTCCTTTATTACAGATCTCAGAGCACCTCTCCAGCCTGTGAGGCTTCCTTATATACAGGTGCTCCCAAGGGATTGTGGGATCCTTTGGGACTCCAGGGGATAAGCCCTCTGGTGGTTAGACATGGTATTTATAAGTTTACATACATAACAATAACGGCCAGATAATTTGTTCTTGTGATGTTCATTGAGCGATACATATTGGCCAGGACACCGGGGATAACTCCCCTGTTCTTCGAAATAGAAGCCATGGGATCTTTTACATCCAGCTGAGAGGGCAGATGGTTTAACATCTAATATGAAAGACGGCACCTCCAACAGTGCAGTATTTATATAGCATCTTTAATGTAGTAAAACGTCCCAAGGTGCTTCACAGGAGAGTTATAAAACAAAATTTGACACCGAGCCACAAAAGGACAAATGACCAAAAGCTTGGTCAAAGAGGTAGGTTTTAAGGAGCGTTTTAAAGGAGGAATGAGAAGTAGAGAGGCAGAGCAGTTTAGGGAAGGAATTCCAAGCATACAGCCTGGGCAGCTGAAGGCACGGTCACCAATGGATGAGCGATTAAAATCAGGGATGCTCAAGAAGCCAGAATTAGAGGAGCACAGATATCTAGAGGTGTTGTGGGGCTGGAAGAGATTACAGAGTTAGGGAGGGGCGAATCTGTGGAGGGATTTGAAAAAAGGGATGGGAATTTTAAAATAGAGGAGCCAATGTGAGCACAGAGATGATGGGTGAATTGGACTTGGTGCGAGTTAGGACACGGGAAGCCGAGATTTGGATGACCTCTAGTTTACATAGGGTAGAATGTGGGAGGCCAGCTCAGAGTGCGTTGGAATAGTCAAGTCTCGAGGTAACAAAGGCATCGATAAGGGTTTCAGCAGCACATGAGCTGAGGAAGGGGCAGAGATAGCCGATGTTAGAGAGGTGGAAATAGGTGGTCTTAGTTATGGCACAGATATGCGGTCAGAAGCTCATTTCAGGGTCAAATACGACACCAAGGTTGCGAACAGTCTGGTTCATCCTCAGACAGATGCTAGGGAGAAGGATGGTGTTTGTGGCGGGGACCGAAGACAATGGCTTCGGTCTTCCCAATATTTAATTGGAGAACAGTTCTGCTCATCGACTACTGGATGTCAAACAAGTAGTCTGACAATGTAGAGACCGTGGAGGGGTTGAGAGAAGTGGTGATAAGGTAGAGCTGGGTGTCGTCAGCGTACATGTGGAAACTGACTGTATTTTTGGATGATGTCGCTGAGGGGTAGCATGTCGATGAGAAATAGGAGGAGGGCCAAGGATAGATCCTTGGGGGATACTAGAGGTAACGATGCGGGAGTGGGAAGAGAAGCCGTTGTAGATGATTCTCTCTCTACAATTAGATAGATAAGAATGGAACCAGACGAGTGCAGTCCCACCCAGCTGGACGACCGTGTCAAAGGCAGCAGATGAATCGAGCAGGACAAGAAGGGTTAGTTTACCTTTGTCACAGTCACAAAGAATGTTATTTGTGACTTTGATGAGAGCCATTTTGGTACAATAGCGGGCGGAAACCTGATTGAAGGGATTCAATCATGGAGTTGCAGGAAAGATGGGCATGGATTTGGGAGGCGACAACACATTCAAGGACTTTGGAGAGGAAAGGGAGGTTGGAGATGGGGTGGGTAGTTTTGCAAGGACAG
Organism: Pristiophorus japonicus; assembly: GCF_044704955.1. Classification (NCBI taxonomy): domain Eukaryota; kingdom Metazoa; phylum Chordata; class Chondrichthyes; family Pristiophoridae; genus Pristiophorus; species Pristiophorus japonicus. Next base: position 88,256,158 of record NC_091989.1, on the reverse strand, counting down.
AGGGGTCAAGGGTTGTTTTTTAGAGGAGAGAGATGACGTCAGCAGATTTGAAGGAGTGGAAGGGGGGGACAGTACCTGAAGAGAGAGAACCAATAACAATACCAGCTAACATGGGAAAAGTGACATGACAGCCAGATGAGGAAGTTGGGTGGTTAACAGTTTAGTGGGAATAGGGTCGAGGGAGCAGGAAGTGGGTCTCATGGACAAGATGAGCGTGGCGATGGTCATGAGGGGAGATCAGAGAGGAACTGGAGAAAGATGTGAGTTTAGGTCTAGGGCAGGGGGGATCCTTAGAGGAGGTTTGGCCCGGTGGGCTAGGGGAAGGAAGGGAAGTGTCAGAGCCAGCTGATCGGATGGTCTCAATCTTTGAGACAAAGAAGTCCATTAGCTCCTCACACATTGTTAGAGGTAAGTGTGATGGAGACAGTGGAGAGGGATTTAAGGAAGATGGTTAGCAATGGAGAAAAGAAGCCACTTACCTTTGCATTCCAGAATGATCCTGGAATAGTGAGCAGTTTTGGCAGACGAGAGTAGGACCCGATAATGCTTTGTGGTCCAGCCAGACCTGGCGGTGAATGGCTAAACCAGGTGTCCGCCACATCCGTTCAACTCAAGGGAGCGAAGATGAGGGCTGTACCAGGGGCAACGGCCAGGGTGAGAGAGAGTAATGGTTTTAACAGGGACTAGGGCATCAAAGGTGGTGGTGAGGGTATGGTTGAGCAGATCGGTGGCTGCAGAAATGTCATGGTGAATGGAGGGCCAAAGGCTGGACAGTTGGGATTTGTGCAGTTGTAAGAGAGTCGGGAGAGAGTTTTTTTCCAGGGGAGGACACAGAAGGAGGTGGGGTTGCGGGGAGCAAGGGAGATGTGGATGGAGAACGACACAAGGAAGTGGTCAGAGATGGCCTTATCTGCGATTGACACAATGGGAGTAGCGAGGCCACGAGAGATGGCTGTGAACATGGGCTGGGGAGTTTACATGCAGGGAGAGATGAAGGGAAGATTGGAGGGAAGTGAGCTCAGAGGGCATAATTAATTGAGAGGGAGGTTGAAATCACCGAGGATGAGAAGTCGCTCGATGCACCCTCATCCTTTCCTCAGGCACTGTCCCTCTCTCTTACAAAAATTATGTCTCCATGAAAAACCCATCCCCGACTCCTCTGTCCTTGCAAACTACTGCCCCATCTCCAACCTTCCTTTCTTCTCTAAGGTCCTTGAAATGGTAATGCAGTAGATGTAATTTGTCTAGAGATTCAAAAGGTCTTCGATAAGGTACCCTATAATAAGGTCAGAGAATGCGGAGTCAGGAGACAAGGAGCAAGTAGCGGAAAAGAGTGTTTGAAGACCAGGCCCTCAAATCTACCACTAAACTCATGGTCTACAGTGCTACAGTAATAACCGTCCTCCTGTATGGGTCTGAGGCATGGACGATGTACAGAACGCACCTCAAGTCGCTGGAGATATATCACCAACAATGTCTCCGCAAGATCCTGCAAATCCCCTGGGAGGACAGGCGCACCAACATCAGTGTCCTCGGCCAGGCTAACATCCCCAGTATTGAAGCACTGATCACACTCGATCAGCTTCGTTGGGCAGGCCACGTAGTACGCATGCCAGCTACGAGACTCCCTAAGCAAATGCTTTATGCGGAGCTCCTTCATGGTAAATGAGCCAAAGGAGGACAGCGGAAACGTTATAAAGACACCCTCAAAGCCTCCCTGGTAAAGAACGACATCACCACTGACACCTGGGAGATCCTGGTCAAGGTGGAGAAATTCCATCCGGGAGGGCGTTGAACTCTGAGTCTCGACGCAAGAAGCATGAAGAGGCCAGGCGCAGGCAGCAGAAAGAGCGCACGGCAAACCAGCCCTACCGACCCCTTCCCCCGACGAATGTCTGTCCCACCTGTAACAGGGTCTGTAGCTCTCGTATCGGACTGTTCAGCCATCAAAGAACTCACTTTGAGAGTGGAATCAAGTCCTTCTCGATTCCGAGGGACTGCCTATGATGATGAGCAGAATGGATATCTAGCTGCCTTCAAGACAGAAAGCAGAGAGTGGGAGTAAAGGGTAGCTATTCACAGGGGCAAAAAGTAATTCTCGTGGCATCACTGGCAAGGCCAGCATTCATTGCTAATCCCTAGTTGCCCTTTAGAAGGTGGTGATCAGCCGCCGCCTTGAACCGCTGTAGCCTGTGTGGTGAAGGTACCCCCACAATACTGTTACGTAGAGAGTTTCAGGATTTTGAGGCTATGATGGCGATATAATCGACATTCCTTCGTCCCACCCCAGAGACTTGAGCATAAAATCTAGGCTGATGCTCCAGTGCTTTACTAAAGGAGTGCTGCACTGTTGGAGGTGCCGTCTTTCGGATGGGATGAAATGTTAAACTGCACAAATCCCAACTGCCCTATCAGGTGGACGTACAAGATCCTGTGGCATTATTTTGAAGAAGAGCAGGGGAGTTCTCCCTGGCATCCTGGATAATATTTATCCCTCAGTCAACATCATAAAAAAAACAGATTATCTGGTCATTATCACATTGCTGTTTGTAGGACCTTGCTGTGCGCAAATTGGCTGCCGCGTTGCCTACATTACAACAGCGACTACACTTCAAATAAAAAAAGTTCTTCATTGGCTGTAAAGCACTTTGGGATGTCCAATGGTCGTGAAAGTCGCTATATAAATGCAAGCCTTTCTTTCAAGTTTGGATGGTGATTGGAGGCGGGGAAGATGGAGGTGGATGTGTTCCCCTGTACCTGCTGCCTTTGTCCTTCTTGATGGTGGAGGTCATGGGTCTGGGAGATGCTGCCGAAGGAACTTTCGAGACTAACTGCTGTGCATCCTGTAGATAGGATACACTACAGTCACTGTCTGCTGATATTTAATTTAATTGAGATTGGGTTATTTATAATCTGCATATCTATGCATGAACATGTTCCAGAAGACAGAGACTAATAATTAATTTACTCTAAGCACAGGAAATGCCACAGGGCATTATACAAATGACCTGCGAAACCTTACTAGATTTTATTGGCAAACCTGTTGTGAAGGATTAATGAGCATTGCTCTGATACTTTGTATTCATGCATAACTTCTAAAAATCAGTCTATCACCCCGATTCCAAGGTGTGTTAGCTCCCTCGGCCCAAAGATTTAAATATTTCCGAGAAACTTTTTACGCCCAACTTGAGGATATTTTGGGGAGTTGTTCGCCTGTAAAACTGTTTTTGTTATGAGCCACTTTAAATCCAGAAACGTTGTTATTATGTTTTCTGCAGTTCTTTTTTTCACCAGGATTTTCCCTTCTGCTCCTGAGGGCACTGACCTTTGCTGGGGTCCAGTCCCTTTAATACCAACAGCTCTCCATACACCACCCGAACAGCCTGTACTTAGGTCTTAGTAAGCTAGTTGTTTCTGGGAGGCATCACAGATGAGCCTGACCATGCCCAATATCCACGAACAGTGGAAGGCAGTGTCACTGGATAGTGATAAGGAGCAGGAACTTTGGTTGTTATTCCCCTCCTGCTCCTAGGCTGTTGAGGCTAATTGTGCCCCTGGCACTGTCTCATGCTGAGATGTTAACTCAATGTGGACTGGGACTTGAACCCAAGACCTTCTGATCCCTGTGACTGAGCTACAAAGTGCCTTTAGCAACCCAGCCTTCAGGGGAGCTGCCTTCATCATTTTGACAGCATTTGAAACTTTCTTCATGATCTATGCATTTTAATGTTTCTCTGTTGTGAGCTGAGCTTTTTGGATGTGTCGCTTCAGTAAAACCATTGCCTGTACCCTACCTCCTTTGGGCCTTTGCTTTTCTCGCTTTTTCCTGTGCTTTATGGCTGGATCACTATATGTTGTGTCCACTTACACAGGCTCAACATCCTTAGTAAACATTTTATTAGTTGCCTTACCTTGTCTGCCGACGATAAATTCATACAGTCGATAGAACACTCAAAGTTAGCAGTTCAGTAGTGACTATGTAATGCTATAAAACTGTTAAGTTCCTTTATGTGCTTCCCATTCTGAATATTTTCCCCAACAGGACGAATGAATAGAGTGGGTGTGAATGTATTATGTTAATAAAAGTGTTAATGCAGTTATACTAAACAGACAACATTTACATATGTTGATTATAGATTAGACTTTGAGTTTCCCAATAACACAAAACATATATGTTTTATCTTTACAAAACTTAAGTTAGGAATTTCAGATGAACCCAGCTTTATTTTGTGCTTTACATATGCAGTTTAGATTGCTAATTGAAAATCTACAGATACCTGATGCACATAGTATTATTGCAAACTTTATAGCCTAGAAGCTATGCTGTGCGATATTAGTATGGGAACATCTAATGCATTGGTACAAATTCAACTGTCTGCTACTTTAATGGAGGTGTTAACATGTTCATATATACTATCACACGTCATTCCTATAGGAGAGGTCAGGGTCTTTCCACCTCCTCCTCCTCCTTCCACGAAGTGGACCTCTGGCCATCCCAATACCTGCCCTCAGTCAGGAGCTATTACCTGGGAGAGGGAAGCATGACCTCAAATCTCCCACCCCACTTCCCACGCCTTGGATCTCTCACCATCTCACCGAAGGGCACTGCTCAGCGCCGAGCTTACGGCTTGCATCCCACCGTAGGCAACTTGGCCCATACAGTAAAGCCTGGTCTCCAGTGGCCTCGGACCCCCTTGCCACTGGAGCAAGACCTTGCTCTGCTAAGCCTGTGTGATAGCCGTTGTCCAACGGCCACCCCACGTTAAAAGAATTCACGCACAGGTATCTTCCACCCTTCAAAATGAAGTTCGGGACCTGGAAGGTCAGAACCCTCATGGACAACCCCCATTTCTATACTTTGGATCCAGTTATATTGGCTCGGATTTTCCAGGGCCTATGACCATGGTGCGTAAGCGGCTGTAAGCGCCCCGCAATTTCCTGGTTTACGCATGGGCTGTGCACGTGCGAAAGCCTGCAATCTTCTTGACAGAGCCTCCGCATACTTGGGAAATGGACATCTGCTGGCGGAGAGTTGGGCTATTTGCCCAGCGAATACCCATGGCACTCTTATGCCCGGTGTCACAACCAGGGGCGTTGCACACCGGCTCAACTTTTCCGGGCGGTGCTGCTCTGCGCCCCCCGCAAAACTGGCCCCGGAAACCCCCGTGGGGCCCACCCAGAGGAGCTCACCGTCACCATTAAGGCCGCCTTTTACCAGCATAAGGGTGAAAATAAATATTAAAATAGATTTTTAAAAATCATTTTAACATTCAAATACCTGTACAATAAGTTTGTGTTATTTCTGGCCCTTTAAAAATATTTACATTTATTTTTCAAAAAATTAAATTTTTGTTTTAAATGTTGAATGAAATTGTATTTTAATTAATTTTAGACATATGGGCAAGATTTTCCGGTGATGCCCACCTCTGTTTTCGCCCCGGAGGGGTGGCAATGGTGGCGGTGAGCTCTTCTGGGTGGACGCCCCATGGGGGTTTCCAGGGCCGGTTTTGCGGGGGGCACAGAGCAGCACCGCCCGGAAGAGTTGAGCCGGTGTGCAACGCCCCTGGTTCGCTGTTTGGCTCCCGCCCGACCCGCAGCGCGCCACGCAGTGACTGCCTGTGAAAACGGGCGGTCCAACCTATACCGGCTGCAGTGAGGTAAGTAACGTCCACCTCAGGTAAGTGTGATTGTTTTTCTTTAAATTTGTTTTGCGATTTATGTTGTGGTGTCATGGGCTATGTATTGGGAATGTTTTTTGGTGGGTTTTTCTCGTTTATTTTTCTCCCCAGGCCTCTCTGAGTGCTCCCTGGCTGGCTGTTTAGCTCGGGATCTTTGCATGCTCAGCCGGCCTAGCACCCTAAGAGAGGTGTGCAACACCTCCCTTAGTGCTCCGCCCCACTCTCAGGACCCAACTGTCCAATTTTGCTGACTGAGGCACAAGCTGTTCCCGTGTGCAAACTTTACCGCCCCACCGCAAAGCCGAAATCAGCAAAGCCGAAAATCCAGGCCATAATTTTTTTATTTCAACGTTGTGCGCATGTGTTTTTTGGGTGATTCTTATTAAGCTTATGGGGATTCCGTACGCATATAGAATCCCCATAAGTATATTGGGGAGTCCCCCCTTTCTGATTGGTTGGGCCGGCCCATGTGATCCCAGGGGTGCTTATGAACCTCGTGCACCCCTGGGATATGTGGGCCTTTATAGGCCTACGTGTAAAGGCCCAGTAGCACGAATCTCTGTGGATCCAGTACTATCAGGTGCGTAGATTTATTACGGTCTGGCCAGACGCCCACGGGAAGCCTTCAATTGCAAATTCAGGCCCAGTGTTTCTTTACAGATCTGATGTGTATTTATCAGGTTTCATGATATTAATAACCTGTCTCTGACCTTACTTATCTTTCAGGTACTAGAAAATTCTAAATGGCGTTTGGAACCCAGTGAAATTGTGATTCCCCCTCTTCAATGCATAAATTTGACTATTGTGGCCCATCTTGATGACACAATCTGGTCTGAAGACAAGTTGCACTTGGAAATAGAGGACAGTCATACAAAGAGCATTCATGTGCAAGCTACTGGCATCGGAAGTACCATTGTACCTACCAAACCCTTTGGGCCAGTTCTCAACCTTGGAGCAGTATTCAGGCAAGTCATCACATCAAGAACTGCCAGGCCCTGCTCTCCTCAGCCAAAACTGGGTAGGAAATTGATGAGGAGGTAGGAGACAGAGAGTAGGGATCATGCCTACACTCCTTAAAATCAACATCTTTAAGCAAGCTTTTTGGTCACCTGTCGAGTATTTCCTTATGTGGCCTGGTGTCAAATTTTGTTTGATAACTCTCCTGTGAAGCGCCTTGCGATATTTGCTACGTTAAAGGTGCTGTATAAAAGTGCAAGTTGTTGTTGTATGTACTTAAATTGGCAGGACGTGACGAGTGGTGTCTGCCAGGGATCTGCACGAGAGGCTCAGCTTTTCAGCGTATTTATAAAAGGCTTACACGACGGAATAGAGAGCTGCATTTCCAAGTTTGCTGCCAACACTAAGGGCCCAAGTTTCGGGCCGCGCCGGACCTGGACGCCCGTTTTTCGCGCCACAAAGTGCGCCTAAAAAAAACTCACCTATTCTCCGGCTCTCTGCAGCCGGGCGCGGCGCAGCACAAGCTGTGGGGAGCGGAGCCAGGTCCCTGCGCTGAAATCAGTGCCGGGACCTCTGCACAGGCGCACTACAGTGGGCGCGCATGTGCAGTAGCTCCAGGCGCCCAAAACTGTGTGGGAGGGGCCCGAAGCACGCAGCCCCGAGCCCTGGCCGAATGGCCTCACTGGGGCTGCGTGCATAAGGCTCCTCCCACCTGACCAGACTTGACTCCCGCTCCCCGTACCCGACCCGACCCCCACTCTTCCCCCCCCACCCCGCCCTCCGCCCCGGCGACCCGACCTCCGCGGCTCCCACCCGCCCCCTGGTGACCCGACCCGACCGCCGCTCCCCCCGTCCTCTGCGACTCTTTCCCACCCCCACCACCCCGAGACTCTCCTCCTCCCCACCGCCCCCCGAGACTCTTCCCCCCCCCCCCCCCCGCCCCCGACCTGACTCCCCCCCCGACCTCCGCGACTATCTCTCCCCCCCCCCCCCCCCCCGATCTCCGCAACCGCCCCAGATCTCCGCGACACCCCCTCTCCCCTCCCGGACCCGACACCTGACACCCGAGACCCAATGCCACCTGTAAATCCAGCCCGAAGTCTTGGACCCGGCCGTTCAGCCTCCTTCCCTCCTCCCTCCCCCTCCCCTCCCCACGCCTCCCCTCTCCTCCCCCCTCTCCCCTCTCCTCCCCCCCTCCCCTCTTCTCCCCCCTCTCCTCTCCACCCCCTCCCCTCTCGCCCTCCCCTCTCTCCCCCTCCTCTCTCTCCCCCCCACCCCCTCTCTCTCCCCCCCCACCCCCTCTCTCTCCCCCCCCACCCCCTCTCTCTCCCCCCCCACCCCCTCTCTCTCCCCCCCCACCCCCTCTCTCTCCCCCCCCACCCCCTCTCTCTTCTCCCCCCCACCCCCTCTCTCTCCCCCCTACTCCTTCTCCTCCTCCCCCACCTCCCCCCCCACTCCCCTTCTCCCCTTCTCCCCGTCCCCTCGCTGTCAGAAACACAGACACTGACAGACAGAAAGTGAGAGACACACACAGACAGACAGAGAGATAGAGACTTTGACAGAGACACACTGGGGGGGGGGGGGGGGCGGGTGGGGGGCAGTCCCAGCACGCTGTTGGAGGACTCCAGGTGCTGCAGTCGGTAAGTTGAAAATGTTTTATTTATTGATACATTTTTTTTATTTTTTATTTATTTTTGTTGATTGATTTATTGGTTGATTTATTGATGTATTTATCATTTATTATTGATGATGGCTCTTTATTTGTAAAACTGAAGTGTTTAATGTTTGTAAACTTCCCTTTAAACACCCCACCCCCATTCCCTTCGCCTGATTTGTAACCTACGCCTGATTTTCTAAAGTGTAGACAAGGTTTTTTCGAGTGTACAAAAATCTTCACTTATTCCATTCTAAGTTAGTTTGGAGTAAGTTTTCACTGCCGAAACTTTCAAAATGGGCTTAAGTGGCCGGACACGCCCCCTTTTGAAAATGGGGACTTTTCAGAATGGCAGGCAGTGACTAGTGGGGTACCACAAGGTTCTGTGCTGGGGCCCCAACTGTTTACACTGTACATTAATGATTTAGACGGGGGGATTAAATGTAGTATCTCCAAATTTGCGGATGACACTAAGTTGGGTGGCAGTGTGAGCTGCGAGGAGGATGCTATGAGGCTGCAGAGCGACTTGGATAGGTTAGGTGAGTGGGCAAATGCATGGCAGATGAAGTATAATGTGGATAAATGTGAGGTTAACCACTTTGTGGTAAAAATAGAGAGACAGACTATTATCTGAATGGTGACAGATTAGGAAAAGGGGAGGTGCAACGAGACCTGGGTGTCATGGTACATCAATCATTGAAGGTTGGCATGCAGATACAGCAGGCGGTTAAGAAAGCAAATGGCATGTTGGCCTTCATAGCGAGGGGATTTGAGTACAGGGGCAGGGAGGTGTTACTACAGGTGTACAGGGCCTTGGTGAGGCCACACCTGGAGTATTGTGTACAGTTTTGGTCTCCTAACTTGAGGAAGGACATTCTTGCTATTGAGGGAGTGTAGCGAAGGTTCACCAGACTGATTCCCGGGATGGCGGGACTGACCTATCAAGAAAGACTGGATCAACTGGGCTTGTATTCACTGGAGTTCAGAAGAATGAGAGGGGATCTCATAGAAACGTTTAAAATTCTGACGGGTTTAGATAGGTTAGATGCAGGAAGAATGTTCCCAATGTTGGGGAAGTCCAGAACCAGGGGTCACAGTCTAAGGATAAGGGGTAAGCCATTTAGGACCGAGATGAGGAGAAACTTCTTCATCCAGAGAGTGGTGAACTTGTGGAATTCTCTACCACAGAAAGTTGTTGAGGCCAATTCACTAAATATATTCAAAAAGGAGCTAGATGTAGTCCTTACTACTAGGGGGATCAAGGGGTATGGCGAGAAAGCAGGAATGGGGTACTGAAGTTGCATGTTCAGCCATGAACTCATTGAATGGCGGTGCAGGCTCGACGGGCCGAATGGCCTACTCCTGCATCTATTTTCTATGTTTCTATATCCAGGGAATTATAGACCAGTCAGTTTAACATCGGTGGTAGGAAGAATAATGGCATCCCTACTAAAGGAGAAAATAGAAGAACATCTACAAACCAAAAATATAATAATGAATAGACAGCATGGATTTCAAAAGGGAAAGTGTTGCTTGGTCAACCTCATTGAATTTTTTGAAGAGGTAACAGAGTAGGTAGACAAGAGTAATGCAGTCGATGTAATTTTTCTAGATTTTCAAAAGGTCTTCAATAAGGTACCCCATAATAGACTGATGAACAAGGTCAGAGAATGTGGAGTCAGGAGACAAATAACAGAATGGATAGCTTGCTGGCTTCAAGACAGATAGCAGGGAGTAGGGGTAAAGGATAGCTATTCACAGTGGCAGAAGGTGGGTAGTGGTGTTCCACAGGGATCAGTGCTGGGACACTGTTGTTCACAATTTATATTAATGATTTAGACTTTGGAATCAAAAACACAATTTCTAAATTTGCGGATGACACCAAATTGGGACAATAGTCAATACTGAGGAGGACCAACAAATTACAGGAGGACATTAATAAACTTTCAGAATCGGCATGTAATTGGCAAATGAAGTTCAACACAGATAAATGTGAGGTATTACATTTTGGTTGGAAGAATAGGGCGATCACTTATTAGTTGGAGGGTGTGAGTCTGGGTAGGGTAGAGGAACAAAGGGATCTCGGATACAAATACACAAATCACGAAAGGTTGTGACACAGGTTAGCAAGGCTATAAAAAAATCAAACCAAGCACTAGTGTTTATTTCTAGAAGGATAGAATTGAAAAGTAGGAAAGTTATGCTAAACTGTATCGAACCTTAGTTAGCCCACACTAAGAGTACTGCATACAGTTCTGGTCGCCATATTATAGAAAGGATATCATCATCATCATAGGCAGTCCCTTGAACCGAGGGTGAATTGCTTCCACGTCAAAAAGTTCACAAATGTTTCAATGAAGGACCTAAAATTCCAGATCCCGAACTAAATCTTGAAGGGTGGAAGATGCCTGTGATGTATTTTTTTAACGTGGGGTGGCAGTTGCACACAGCCACCACATGGACTTGACGGAGCTAGATCTTGGTCCAGTGGCAAGGGTTACCCAAGGCGACTTGAGACCAGCTCTGCTGCACGGACCTAGTGCACACACACTGTGGGTTGGCTCGTGCTGCCCCTGGGCCCACGCCTCTTCTGGGCCCCAAACTTGTGCCTCTCCTGGACCCCGATCACATCCTTCTACAATCTCTCGCCGTTCCTTCGCCCCGACCTCGCCGCTCCTGCTGAACCGTCCCACACTCCAATCACCGACCTCGACCTTGGTGATGTCCTTCTTCACTGCCGTTGCTCTCCTGCTCCAGCACGTGCTGCTCCCTGGAGTGGTATGCCGCCACGCTGCTCCTTCCGCTCCCCAGCCTGCTCCGAAGGATATCGAGGCACTGGAGAGGGTACAGAGAAGATTTACAAGGATGATATCAGAAATGCGAGGGTATACATATCAGAAAAGGATGAATAAGCTGGGTCTCTTTTCTCGATAAAAGAAGGCCGAAGGGTGACCTAAGAGGACTTTAAAGTTATGAAAAGTTTTAATAGTGTAGATATAGAGAGAGTTTTTCCACGTGTGGGGAAGAGCATAACTGAAGGCCATCAATATAAGATAGTCACCAAGAAATCCAATCGGGAATTCAGAAGAAACTTCTTTCCCAAAGAGTGGTGAGAATGTGGAACTAGTTAACTTAGGGAGAGGCTGAAATTGCCCCTCCTGATAAGGCCTCTGACCACCTGAAAGTGGCGGCCAAAGGGCTGTGTGGAATGACCGCCGACTCTCCGCGGAGGGGCCGCCATTTCGCAAATTGCCTTTGATCAGGGGTGGAGTGGTGTAGGGGACGCTCCACCCGTTTTCCCGCCACGGCATGCGCACACCGACCCCTTCCCGACCGGTGGCGATCCTTTCCCAAAATTGCCGCACGGGAAATATCGCTTTTGTGGAATTGCACCGCGGGAGCGGCACCGTTGCAGGCCGGTGCCCCCAACAGCTTTTTGTGTCAGTGCACTCTATGTTGGTCGGTGGTGCAGCTGCCCTTAAAGGGGAGGTGGCGCTGTCGGCGACGCCATTTTATTTTTTATTGTCGGCCGACTACCAGGTCTCCCCGACAATTATGCCCCCGGGTTCGGGTTGGCCACCAACAGGCAGCCTGATACCCCCTCTTGGGTGCTAGGCTGCTGGCTCGACTGAAACCCTCCCTGGTGGCACAGTGGGCCTAATTTAAAAATATGCAGAGCTCGTAGCGGCTCTCCCCTTGAGACGTTGTGACGCATCAGCATGCCAGCTGGCACCATTAGCACGGCGCTGATGAGTGATCAGGGCGGCTGACCCACTGCAAGGGCACCTCTGCCCCTCAGCTGCTACTACTTCCGCCCCGAGCAAAATAAACCTTCTAAGTGCCGAATATCGATGGCATCTCTGCCGCAACCCATGCGGTGGAGAAAAACTTTAAAAAAACTGACGGTGCGCCCCATTTTGGGCGGAGGTGAATTTCTACCCAGGAGTGCTTGAATTCAATGGTATAAATGCATTTAAGGGGAGACTGGACAAGAGAAGGGAATAGAGGGTTATGCGGCTAGATTTGGATGAGGAAAGATGGGAGGAGGCTCGAGTGGAGCATAAACGCCGGCATGGACTGGTTGGGCCGAAAGGTCTGTTTCTGTGCTGTATATCCGATGTAATCCTATGTATTCCTTTAAGTATAGAAGAATAAGGGGTGAACTGATGGAGGTGTTGAAGATGACTAAAAGATTTGATTGGGTAGATCGGGAAAAACTATTTCCTCTGGTGAGGGAGACCAGAACAATGGGGCATAAATTTAATATCAGAGCTAGGTCATTCAGGGGTGATGTCAGGAAGCACTTTTTCATACAATGGGTAGTTGAAGTCTGGAACACTCCCAAAAAGTTATTGAGGTTAGGTGAATTGAAAATTTCTAAACTGAAATTGATAGATTTTTGTTCGGCAAGGGTATTAAGGGTTATGGAACTAAGGCAGTATATGAAGTTAAGTTACGATCAGCCATGATCTAATTGAATGGCGGAACATGCTCGAGGGGCTGAATGATCTCCTCCTGTTCCTATATTTCTAACTGTTCTCTATTTCAGGATCATCCTGGAATGGAAAGATAACCCCCTGCTTCTTTTCTCTACTACTCCCGTCTTCTTAAAACCCTGTCCCCTGCCTCCACCCTCACCTCTAACAACAAGTGTAAAGAGCTCATCGACCTCTTTATTACTAATATTGAGACCATCCATTCAGCTGCCTCGGTATCCTCCGCCGTTTCCTTTGGTCACGAAGCCAAGTTATCCCGAAGGCGTCCCCTGTCCTAGCCCTGTAACCCGCATCTTTTTCCAGTTTCTGTACTATTTCCTGGCTCATTAGAAATAGGAGCAGGAGTAAGCCCATCGAGCCTGCTCCGCCATTTATTAACATCATGGCTGAACTTCTACATCAATTCCACCTTCACGTCCTATCCCTAAATCCCTTGATTCCCTTAGTGCCCAAAAATGTATAGCACTCAGCCTTGAATATACTCATCGATTGAGCATCCACAGCCTTCTATTGTAGAGAGGATTCATAACCCTCTGAGTGAAGAAGTTTCTTCTCATCTCAATCCTAAATGGCCAACCCCTTATCCTGAGACTATGGCCCCTAGTTCTAGACTCTCCAGCCAGGGGAAACAACCTCTTATTCCCTTTCTCAGCTCCACGTGATCATGAGACCCACCTCCTGATCTCTCGACAATATTCCCAAGATGGCACCAAAACTGACATCTACCCAACAAAGTGGAAAATTGTCGCAGGACAAATCCAATCAGTGAATTTCCGTCCTATCAGCCTACGCGCAATCAGCAGAGAGTGATGGAAGATGTTGTTGACAGTGCCATCATGTGGCAATTACTCACCAATAACCTGCTCACCGATGCTCAGTTTGGGTTTCGCCAAGACCACTTAGCTCCAGACCTCATTACAGCCTTGGTCCAAACATGAACAAAAGAGCTGAATTCCAGAGGTGAGATGTGAGTGCCTGCCCTTAACATGAAGGCAGCATTTGACCGAGTGTGGCACCACGGTGCTTTTGTAAAACTGAAATCAATGGGAATCAGGGAGAAAACTCTCCACTGGCTGATGTCATACCTAGCACAAAGGAAGATGGTTGTGGTTATTGGAGGCCAATCATCTCAGCCCTAGAGCATCACTGCAGGAGTTCCTCAGGGCAGTGTCCATCTTCAGCTGCTTCATCAGTGAACTTCCCTCCATCAAAGGTCAGAAGTGGGATGTTCACTGATGATTGCACAATGTTAAGTTCCATTTGCAACTCTCCAGATAATGAAGCAGTCAGTGCTCGCATGCCGCAAGCCCTGGACAACATCCAGGTTTGGGCTGATAAGTGGCAAGTAACATTTGCACCACACAAGTGCCAGGCAATGACCATCTCCAACAAGAGAGAGTCTAGTCACTCGCAATGACATTCAACGGCACTACCATTGCCAAATCCCCCAAATCAACATCCTAGGTCACCATTGACCAGAAACTTAACTGGACCAGGCACATATATACTGTGGCTACAAGAGCAGGTCAGAGGCTGGGTATTCTGCAACGAGTGTCTCACCTCCTGATTCCGAAGCCTTTGCACCATCTACAAGGAATACTCTCCACTTACCTGGATGAGTGCATCTCCAACAATGCTTAAGAAGCTCGACACCATCTAGGACAAAGCAGCTCACTTGATCAGCAGCCCATCCACCATCTAACATATTTAATTCCTCCACCACTGGCACAACATGGCTGCAGTGTGTACCACCTACAAGATGCACTGCAGCAGCTTGTCATGGCTTCTTCGAAAGCACTTCCCAAACCCGCGACCTCTACCACCTAGAATTGCAAGGGCGGCGGGTGCATGGGAACACCATCACCTCTAAGTTCCCCTCCAAGTCACACCATCCTGACTTGGAAATATATCGCTGTTCCATCATTGTTCCAGGATTGTGACCCATGAGTCACAATCCTGGAACTCCCTACCAAACAGCACTGTGGGAGTACCTTCACTACACGGACTGCAGCGGTTCAATATTACAGCATGCCACCATCCTCTCGAGAACAACTAGGGATGTACAATAAATGTTGGCATCGCCAGCGACGCCCACATCCCATGAATAAATAAATAAAAAATTCCCACTTTTCTGCTGGCCCTTCCTGGCCCCCATGTTAGCTGATATCATTAGCAGTACTTTTTCCTCAGCTACTGTCTCTATCCCCCTCTGCCATCATCACCACACTTCTCAAAAATCTCCTCTATGACGTCTCTGTCCTTGAAATCTCCAACCTCCCTTTCCCTCCAAATCCATGAACATATTTTTGTCTTCCAAATCCATGACCATTTTTCCCGTAACCCCAGGTTTGGACAACTCCAATCAGATTTCTGCCTCTGCCACAGCACTGAAACTACCTAATCAAACACGCAAATGACTGTGACCATGGTAAACTACCCCTCCTTATTCTGCTCAACCTTTCTGTATCGTTTGATATGGTTGACAATGTCATCTTGCTCCAATTCCTCTCCTCCACTGTCCAGAGTGGGACCTGGTAGTACTTTTATCTAACAAGTCATAGCCAGAGAATCTCCGGCAATGACTTCTCTTCCCGACCCCACACTGTTGCCCCTCAAGTCCCCCAAGGATCTATCTGTGGCCCTCTTCTATTTATCATCTGCATGCTGTTCCTTGGTGACATTATCTGAAGACCTTTGTCATGTTCCAACTCTCTATATCCCTCCAATGCAATGCTGCTGTATCAGACTGCTTGTTCAACATCTAGTCCTGGATGAACCGCAATTTCATCCAAGTAAATATTGGGAACACCAAAGCTATTGTCTTTTTGTCCCCAGCACAAATTCTGTTCCCTCTCCACCGATTCCAGCCACTTTGCCACTGAATCACAATGTTCCCAACTTAGCGTCCTATTTGATCTTGAACTCAGCTGCCAACTGCAAATCCTCCCCATCACAAAGACTGTCAACTTCCATCTTCGTAACATTGCCCGTCTTTATACGTGTCTCAGCCCATTTCCATCCTTTTGTTAACTCCAGGATTGACTATTCCAGTGCTCTCTTGGACAGACACCCATTTTCACCCTCCATAAACTTGAGATCATCCAAAACCCTTCTGCTCGTATCTTAACTTGCATCAACTCCCGCACACCCATCACCCCTGAACTTGCTGATCTACTTTGGCTCCTGGTCCACCAATGCCTCGAATTAAAAATTTTCATCCTCGTATTCAAATCCCTCCATGGGTTCGCTCCTCCCTATCTCTGAAACCTTCTACAACCCTACAACACTCTGATATCTCATGTGTTCCTCTAACTATGGCCTCTTACACTTCCCCTATGACCTTTACCCCAGCTTTGGCAGCTGTGTCTTCAGCTATTTAGGCCCTAAAATCTGAAATTTCTTTCCAAAACCCCTCTGGTTCCTCGCCTCTCTCTCCTCCTTTAAGACCTTAAAACCTACGTCTTTGATCAAGCTTTTTGTCTACCTTTCTAATATCTCCTTCTTTGACTCAGTGTCAATGTTTGTGCTCCTGTGAAATGTCTTGGGACCTTTTTCTATGTTAAAGTTGTTGTTGCTGTGATGAGTGTCTGTCTTCAGATTTCATTTGCAACATTACACCAAGTTAATTTGTTTTTTTTCTTTCTGTTCCACTCGAGTCTGTTGAAGCATGGACGTCTGTGGTTTCATAAGTTACAGTTGCCTTCCAGTACCTCCTCTAAGTGGACTTTATTCAACTACAACAACTTGTATAGCACCTTTAACATAGTAAAACTTCCCAAGGCACTTCACAAGCATGTTAACAAACAAAATTTGACACCAAGCCACATAGAGATATTAGGACAGGTGACTAAAAGCTTGGTCAAAGAGGTAGATTTTAAGGAGTGTCTTAAAGGGCAAGAGAGAGGCAGAGAGGTTTAAGGAGAGAATTCCAGAGCGTAGAGCCTAGGCAACTGAAGGCACCCGCTGATGGGGGAGTGATGAAAATCGGGGATGCACAGGAGTCCAGAATAGGAGCAGCGCAAAAATTTTGGAGGGTTATAGGGCTGGAGGAGGTTACAAGATAAGGAGGGGCGAGACCATGGAAGGATTTGAAAACAAGGATGGAAATTTTTAAATCGAGGCATTGTAGGACCGGGTAGCCAATGTAGATCAGCGAGCACAGGGGTGATGAGTGAACGGGACTTGGTGCTAGTTAGGATGCAAGCAGCAGAGTTTTGGTTGAGCCTAAGTTTATTGAGGGTGGAAGATGGGAGGTCAGCATGTAGAACATTGGAATTGTCAAGACTAGAGGTAACAGTTTTGGATGTGGGTTTCAGCAGATGAGCTGAAGCAGGGGTGGAAGGGAGCGATGTTATGAAGGAGGAAGTAGGCGGGCTTGGTGTGGAGCGGATATGTGGTCAGAAGCTCACATATGACACAAAGGTTGCGAATGGTCTGGTGCAGCCTTAAACAGTTGCCAGGGAGAGGGATGGACTTGGCGGCTGGGGAATGGAGTTTGTGGCGGGGACTGAAGCCAATGGCTTCAGACATCCCAATATTCAGTTGGAGAAAATTTATGCTCATCCAGTACTGGATGCCAGATGAGAAGTGTGACAAATCAGACAGTGGACGGGTCGAGAGTGATGATGCTGGGGTAGAGCTTGGAGTCGTGAGCGTACCTGTGAAACCTGACGTGTTTTCGGATGGCGTATTCGAGGGGCAGCATGTTGATCAGAAATAGGAAGGGGGACAAGGATAGATCCTCGGGGGACTTCACAGGTAACGATGCGGGAGAGGGAAGAGAAGCCTTTGCAGATAATTCCATGGATACGATTGGAATCACAGGGCAGCGCAGGCGGAGTGGAGTCCTAACGTACCAGGTTTCTGCCTTTTTTCCTTCTCCCTATACCCAGGGAATGCTGATTTCCCAGGCCCAGAGAAGAAAAGCTCCCCAATACTTAGCTTATATCCTCCATCCCCAGTCTCCTCACTCTGCATATATCAACATTAAATGGCACTTAATCCCAGTGAGATAAACGAGGGAAATTCTGTGCACACAGCAAGCTTGCTGGTATCAGGATTCCTCTGGAAATCATAAACCATATTGAACAGGAGAAGGTTGATAGGCTCAACATTCGCTATCCCTTTCCTGATACATCAGCTCTTTAGTAGGGACAGAAAATTTGTTGGAACAGGAAAGGACCATTGGACAAAATTACATTTATTAATCATCCAAATCAATAAATATATATTTGCTGTGTTTACATTTGAACCCTGTACAGTAAAAATATTTACTTTTGTGATTTGAAGGGTGGTTTTGTGCATTCAGACCAGTGGCTTGAGGTTCTCACTGACCGAGCACCTGCTGACAGTGAAATGTTTTGGTTCTGAGTTCCATCTGTCCAGTTGTTAATAAGAAAGTGCCATGTCACCTAAGTGAAAAATGCACTGTTCTTCAATGAGCCCCTGCATCAAGCTGCTTCAAAAGTGGCTGGAATTACAGAGGAGAGAAGGATTTGCATTTAATCAGTTGCCACCTTCCAGTCAAAATATGCAGCATTTAATGATTTAA
Source organism: Pristiophorus japonicus (assembly GCF_044704955.1). NCBI lineage: Eukaryota > Metazoa > Chordata > Chondrichthyes > Pristiophoridae > Pristiophorus > Pristiophorus japonicus. The sequence continues at coordinate 88,237,822 of NC_091989.1, read as the reverse complement.
ATACAATTCGTCTTCCCACACAAGGCTTTGTGAAATAAATAAAGCTTGCATTATCTTTAAAGTATTCACAATTTCCCTGAAAAAACCTTTGGCACAGCACTGTTCCGATAATTAAATGTAATGCTTTGTTAATTGAATGCTTTGTACAGAAACTATAACATATGCAAATCCTACTTGCAGTAGAGCATGTGAGACTGAAGGCATCTTCTGTTACCTTGACTGAGTGTTAAATATGTGCAAGATCTAACCAATCCAGCATGAGGGATACGAGTGTGCACTGAAGGCCTTCAGTAACGTTAAGTAGCAGTAAAGTAGCATTAACTGCAGTGCACTAAGGGTGCTGTTCGGGTCTCAAAAAATTGACCTGAGCAATTGCAAAAGATACATAAGCGATCCTGGCTAGATGCTGATCGAATGGTGTATATCATACTGTATTTATTTGTTGTGGATATAGTCACATAACCACCTCCCCCCCCCCCCGCCCCCTCCCCCTCCCCCCTTCACTCCTACTTCCACCAGCAGTCCCTCACCCATCCCTAACCATTACTGTGTGGGACAAGCTGGTCTTTTTCTGTCCGTTAATTGCATATGATTATATGTTCCCACTCACACAAGAAATTTACCCTAAGCGTCAGCATGACCCCGAGCTTCCGGTCGCCTGTCACTTTAATTCTCGGCTCCACTCCCACTCTGACCTCTCTGACCTCGGCCTCCTACACTGTTCCAATGAAGCTCAACGCAAGCTCGAGGAACAGCACCTCATCTTTCGATTAGGCACTTTACAGCCTTCTGGACTCAACATTGAGTTCAACAATTTCAGACCTTAACCTCTGCCCAAGTTTTGCTCCCTTTCCTCCTTTTTTTTTATAACTTCCCCTCGATCTTATGTATTTATTTTCTCTCTCTGTCTTCCATGGCAGCTAATAATTATTCTGTCATTCACACTCTATCTAGACTAATTTTTTTCTAACTTCTGCCATTACCATCTCAAGTTGGTCCATCATCCCTTTTGTCCCTCAAATCTCTCCTACCTCCCACCTTATCCCTTTTGTTCTTTCCTCCCCTCCCCCTTTCAGTGCTCCTTAACAATCTGTTAATTTTCAACTTTTGCCAGTTCTGACGAAGGGTTATCGACCTGAAATGTTGACTCTGTTTCTCTCCACAGATGCTGCCTGACCCGCTGAGATTTCCAGCATTTTCTGTTTTTATTTCAGATTCCAGCATCCGCAGTATTTTGCTTATGTGCCATGCTTTTAATATTTTTGCACTACTCGGTTTCGGAGATCCAGGCCCAACCCTAACCTGCACCCACAGTTGTTCCCTACATATGTGCTTATTGGTGACACCTAGTACCTTAAGCTGGCAAAGTTTTCAGCTATTCTAATAGACTCCTGTTGAAGTGATGCGGGAATCTGCTGGAACAGCAGTGCATTTTTAGCTCAGTTCACTCACGTAAGGTGAAGTAATTTGTTGGGGGTGACGGAAGGGCTCAGTGGAGATTACCAAGAACATAGGTTCAGGACTTTATGTGGAAGAGGACATAGGCCAAAGAGATTTGATAAGGTTTGTGAAGGATGTTGGTATGCAGACTAATCCAGGACTTTGTGGGCTTTCTCTATTTCCACATAATGTCCCAAACACCTCTCAGTCCCATATTGGCCAAACTCCACTGACTCTCTCCCAGTGCCTGAACAAATTGATTTTCAAAATGCTTGCCCTCATCTTCAAATATGTCCACAGATTTGTTCCACCTTCCCTGAATGATCTTTTCCAGCCATACCTACCAGCCCACACTTCGGAGGCCAAACCTTCATCCTGGCCTCCGGAATTATCTGCCAAAAGCACTTGCGTTGCAAAGGAGAGTGTTTGAGAAACGGGAAATGTGGATTGGAGGGGTGAGGTAAGGGCATAACTATGCAACATTCTAGAGGTGGAAGAATATGGTCTTGGCAACAGATTTAATGTGTGGTTGTAAACTGTACTCTGAAGCTGTGCACCATTAGAACCAATCTGAACTAACAGTAGCTCTCTAGGTTTATCTTCCTCTTTGAATGGATGTCATCTATGTGTATCATTTCCCTTTTATATAATGGTATGGAAAAATGTACCCATATGCAGTGGCATAAAATGAGCTCATGGCAGTTGCATGTAAAAATTGTTACAAGGGTATTAAGGGTTTCAAAACCCTTAATAAGTGGATAAAGGGAGTTAAGTTACAGATTAGCCATGATTTAATTGAATAATGGAATAGGCTCAGGAGGTTGAATGGACTGTTCCTGCTCCAATGGTCTTTCCTCTGATCATTTTGTTAACTGAATGGAGTGTTGACACATAGGCCTTTTTACAAACATTGACGAGTGATTACTGTCATTCCTATTCATTGCTTGCCTGTACCTTCATATGCTGATAACCTACTGTAAGGTCCATAAACCCCTCGATAGAATGAGTCTATTGCTAGCCATTATAGTCAGGTATTGCACAACTATGAACTGAGATATACCTGAAGTGTTGATAACCCTTTGTGTCCTGTCCTATATTGTTACAGTTCCGAGGTTTGCCGTTATTCGGTTACGCTGACAAACCGTGGACGGCAGCGCCATCGGTTGTTCTGGAAGATGGAAGGCTTTCCGCTGATCTTTAAACCCACTCTGCAGAAACGCCCTGTATCTCTTGATATGAAATACAGAAATTCTCCTCCTGTAATGGGGCACTACGTTTCCAGCTTCAGAATTAGACCATTGCGCATGGACCTCGAGCCAGGCCAATGCTCTGTACTGGTGCTAGATGGAGAATCGGACAAACCTAGGGTAAGAAAAGTTCCCCTTTAAGCAGTATGTTAAAATTGAGCTGAAATTATTATTTACATAAGGATTTTGGAGAATAGTGAAAGGTCATTTGGCCCACCAAGTCTGCCCCTTTATAATTGACTTCAACTCCACCTAAGCATTTTTCGCTGTATTCCTGTATAGTGTATACAGCTCGCTGTATAATATCAGCTGTGACTCAGTGGGTAGCACACTCGCCTCTTGAGTCAGAAGGACACATTCCAGTGACACGAGTACAAAAAGAAATCTAGGCTGACACTCCAGTGCAGTGTTGAGGGAGTGCTGCTCTGTCAGAGGTGCCGTCTTTCAGATGAGACATTAAACTGAGGTCCCATCTGCTCTCTCAGGTGGATGTAAAAGATCCCATGGCACTATTTCTAAGAAGAGCAGGGGAGTTATCCCCAGTGTCCTGGCCAATATTTATCCCTCAATCAACATAACAAAAAATAGATTATCTGCTCATTATCACATTGCTGTTTGTGGGACCTTGCTTGTGTGCAAATTGGCTGCCGTGTTTCCCACATTACAGCAGTGTCGACACTCCGAAAGCACTTAATTGGCTGTAAAGCGCTTTGAGACGTCCGGTGGTCGTGAAAGGCGCTATATAAATCCAAGTCTTTCTTTTCCCTCAATCTGTGTCTTTAGAAACAATTCTAGTGCTCCACCAATAGTTTTCCATAGTAACTTAGTCCATAAGTCTAGTATACCCTGTGTAGAAAATTATTCCCTCTGACTTTCCTTCATATTCTTCATTTTCTAATTTTAAACTTAAATTCTAGGCACATTTTCAATGAAAAGTGACATGTGTTTTATCTACATACAATTCAGATAGACTTAAAACAAGGTTATACTTTTAAGTGTGCATAAATGATGAATTGAGGCGAACTGGTATTTTATTTTAATAAGCACAGTAGACACAAATGTATCTATGGATTTTTTTCCAATTTGTGTGCTAATATTTGGATGGGCAACATTGTGTGCTTCTCACATATGATGGCTTACACATTTAATTGATTAAATGTTAGTAGTCAATACGTAATGATGCTTTGGAAAAGCATAATACAGTCAAGCAGAGTCAGCATGGTTTTATGAAAGGGAAATCATGTTTGACAAATTTTCTGGAGTTCTTTGAGGATGGAACGAGCAGGGTGGCTAAGGGGGAATCAGTGGATGTGGTGTACTTGGATTTCCAGAAGGCATTTGATAAGGTGCCACACAAAAGGTTACTTCACAAGATGAGAGCTCACGGGGTTGGGGGTAATATATTAGCATAAATAGAGGTTTGGCTAACTAACAGAAAACAGAGAGTGGGGATAAATGGGTCATTTTCCGTTTGACAAACAGTAAATAGTGGGGTGTCACAGGTATCAGTGCTGGGGCCTCAACTATTTATAATCTATATTAATGACTTGGATGAAGGGACCGAGTGTAATGTAGCCAAGAAAGCAAATTGTGAGGAGGACACACAGGGATATAGATAGGCTAAGTGAGTGGGCAAAAATTTGGCAGATGGAGTATAATGTGGAAAAATGTGAGGTTATCCACTTTGGTAGGAAGAATAAAAAAGCAAATTATTATTTAAATGGAGAGAGATTACAAAATGCTGCAGTACAGAGGGACCTGGAGGTCCTTATGCATGAAACACAGGTACAGCAAGTAATCACTAAGGCAAATGGACTGTTGGCCTTTAGTGCAAGAGGGATGGAGTAAAAAGCAGGGAAATCCTGCTACAACTGGAGAGGATATTGGTGAGGCCACACCTGGAGTACTGCGTACAGTTTTGGTCTCCTTATTTAAGGCAGGATATACTTGCATTGGAGGCAGTTCAGAAAAGGTTCACTACTTTGATCCCTGAGATGGGCCTATACTCATTGGAGTTTAGAAGAATGAGAGGTGATCTTATTGAAACATATAAGATACTAAAAGGGCTCGACAAGGTAGATGCAGAGAGGATGTTTCCACTCGTAGGGGAATCTAGAACTAGGGGACATAGTTTCTTATGTTTAGAATAACTCCACAAGACTGAGTACTGTAAGCTTAAACTGATGTGACCTTAGTCTCTTCAATAAAATGCCAAATAAAATGCCAAAGCAGCATGGCAGACAACCTTTTATACTCGCTTGCATATGAGGTGTGCAGGTGACCCTTGGGCCTCCAACAGGTGCGCCCTCTGGTGGCAAGTCTTACACAGTTATAATGTTTACATACATGACATCACTAACCCCGCCCACCAAAGTCTTTGAAACAAGTTATTTACAAGTTGAGGCGGTCCAGGGCTGTTCGCTCCCTGGTTGAACGCCTGAGTTTGAACCCTGGCATGGGTGAGTTGGTCGGGCCATTGCTGCACTGCAACGCAGATGGTCTGACCGGACTGTTGGTAATGGTAGGTTCATCCTCTTGATTGAAGGCGAGGTCGATTGCTGGTTGGGTGTGTTTTGGTGGATCGATGATGGTGATATCCTCTAAGTTGTTCCTGGTTGTCAGTGAATCGCAGTTTGGTCTGATCCAAATGCTTTCTACACGTTTGTCCATTACATAGTTTGACAATAAACACTCTATTCCCCTCCTTGGCCAAGACAGTGCCAGCATCCCATTTGGGACCATGACCGTAATTAAGGACAAACACAGGGTAATTCACATCAATGTCACGCGATACAGCCGCGCGATCGTGGTACATGTTTTGCCGGTGACGCCGGGTTTCCACATGATCATTAAGATCTGGGTGGACTAAGGAGAGCCTGGTTTTGAGTGCTCTCTTCATTAACAATTCCACCGGGGGAACCCCGGTAAGCGAGTGGGGTCGCGTCCGGTAGCTGAGCAGAACCCGAGATAAACGGTCTGCAGGGAGCCGTCCGTCATGCATTTCAAGCTCTGTTTGATAGTTTGGACTGCCCGTTCTGCTTGACCGTTGGATGCGGGCTTAAGCGGGGCAGACCTGACATGCTTAATGTCATTGCGGGTCATAAACTTGTTGAATTCCGAGCTGGTGAAACACGGTCCATTGTCACTGACAAGGACGTCGGGCAAGCCATGGCCCAGAGGCTTTCAATGGTGGCAGTGGATCTGCAGGATAACATGATTACACATTCAATCCATTTAGAGTAAATGTCCACTACTACTAAGAACATCTTTCCTAGAAAGGGGCCAGCGAAATCTACGTGGATCCTGGACCCTGTTTGGAGGGCCATGACCACAGACTCAGTGGAGCCTCCCTTGGTGCATTGCTCAACTGTTACATTGGTGTGAGCAAGTGTTACATTGGTGTAAGCATGACTCTAAATCCGAGTCAATGCCCCGGACCACCAACGTGCGATCTGGCGATAGCCTTCATTATGACTAAGCCTGGGTGGGTACTGTGTAGGTCGCGTATAAACGTTTCCCTGCATTTTTTTGGCAAAACCACGCGATTACCCCATAAGAGAAAATCCTACTAGACATTTCATCTTTACGTCGGTGAAAGGGCTTAATTTCATCTTGCATTTCCCCGGGAACAGCCGACCAGCTCCCAGTGAGGACGCAACTTTTTATTAGTCCTAGTGAAGGTCCTGATCTGGCGGGCTGTGACTGGTGACCCCTCGCTCGCAAAAACATCCATGACCAGAAGCAAGTCTGCGGATTGCGCCATTTCCACCCCGGTGGTAGGCAGTGGTAGCTGACTGAGGGCATCAGCACAATTCTTCGTGCCTGGTCTGTGGCGGATAACATAGTCATAAGCGGACAATGTTGGTGCCCGTCTTTGGATGCAGGACGAAGCATTCGTGTTTATACCTTTGCTTTCTGAAAACAGCAAAATATATTTGGTTTCAAGCTCGAAACCGGAGTTCAAATAGGTATAGGTGCATTTTCTTAACCCCGTATACGCATGTTAACACTTCTTTCTCGACCATACTATAGGCTCTTTCAGCCTTAGATAGACTTCTAGATGCATATGCAACCAGTTGAAGTTTGCCTGATACATTGGTTTGCTGTAATACACACGCGATCCCGTACGAAGATGCATCACAAGCGAGCACTAAACGTTTACACGGGTCATACAATACAAGTAACTTGTTAGAACATAGCAGGTTTCTGGCTTTCTCAAAGGTTGTCTCTTGAGATTTACCCCAAACCCAGTCGTCACCCTTACGTAGCAACTTGTGCAATGGTTCCAGCAAAGTGCTCAACCCGGGTAGAAAGTTACCAAAATAGTTGAGGAGTCCCAGGAACGAACGCAGCTCTGTCACATTCTGTGATCTGGGTGCGTTCTTGATGGCCTCCGTCTTTGAGTCCGTGAGTCTGATGCCGTCTGCCGCTATCTTTTTCCCCAAAAATTTGACCTCTGGCGTCAGGAAAACACACTTGGAGCGTTTCAGCCTGAGTCCCACTGTCTAGTCGACTTAGAACCTCTTCCAGGTTGTGCAGGTGTTCGATGGTGTCACGACCAGTGATCAGAATGTCGTCTTTAAACACAACGGTAAACACGGAACCAATTTCAGCAGACTCTCCATGTTCCTCTGGAAAATGGCAGCAGCCGAGCGAATCCCAAAAGGATATCTGTGGTATATGAACAGTCCTTTGTGCGTGTTGCTGCACGTCAATCTTTTCGACGATTCAGCCTGCTCCTATGTCATGTAAGTGGAGGTTAGATCCAATTTGGTGAACGACTTCCTGCTAACGTTGTGAACAGGTCATCCACCTTGAGCAGTGGATACTGGTCTTGTAACGAGACTCGTTTGATCGTTACCTTGTAGTCTCCGCAGATTCTGACCGTCCCATTGCTTTTCAACACCGGAACAATTAGGCTGGCCCACTCGTTGAACTCAACTGGCGATATGATTATGATTCCCTCTCGTTGATGTCAGTCCAGTTTGATCTTGACTTTCTCCCTCATCATATATGGAACCGCTCGAGCCTTGTGATGAACGGGCCTTGCATCAGGGACTAGATGGATCTGCACCTTGGCGCCTGTGAAGTTGCCGATGCCTGGTTCAAATAGCGACGGAAATTTGCTCAGCACTTGAACGCACGAGGTGTCATTCACCGAAGATAGTGCTTTGATGTCATCCAGGTTCAATCGAATCTTTCCTAGCCAGCTTCTGCCGAACAGCGTTGGGCCATCGCCTGGTACAATCCACAGTGATAAGTCATGCACAGCTCCATCGTACGATACCTTCACTGCCGCACTGCCAATGACTGGTATGAGCTCTTTGGTGTAAGTGCGCAGCTTGGTATAAATCGGGCTCACAGTTGCCCCACAGTTTCTCAAAAGCTTTCTGGTTCATAATTGACTGACTTGCCCCCGTGTCCAACTCCATGGAAACTGGAATGCCATTTAATTTGACTTTCAGCATTATAGGAGGGCTTTTGGTGGTGAAGATGTGTACCCCTTACATTTCTTCCTCGATCTTGGATTGAGTTGCCTCTCTTACTCGTTCTGCTTAATCTGCTTTGGATCAACCATCTTCTGCTGACTCTGCAACGTGGTGAATTGCAACACGTTTGCACATTCGCTGGAGGTGCCCCATTTTTTCGCAGCCTTTGCACACGTAGTGCTTGAATTGACATTGATGGGCTCTATTATTACCCCAGCAGCGCCAACATGGTGTCCAGCTCGTTGGCCACGAAGTACTGGTCGAGATGTTCAACGAAGGCTTCCCAATCATCACCCTCTACAAATCGCTCAAGAATACCAACAGCAGCCATAACCGTGTGAAAGTTCGTGATCTGTTACTCGTCGCCAATTGTTATGTTTAGAATAACTCCAAAAGACTGAATACTGTAAGCTTAAACTGATGTGACCTTAGTCTCTTTAATAAAACTCCGGAGTGCCAAAGCAGCATGGCAAACAACCTTTTATACTCGCTTGCATGAGGTGTGGAGGTGACCCTTGGGCCTCCAACAGGTGTGCCCTCTGGTGGCAAGTCTTACACAGTTATAATATTTACATTCATAACAGTTTCAGAATAAGGGGTCACCCATTTAGAACTGAGATGAGGAGGAATTTCTTCTCTCAGAGGGTGATAAATGTGTGGAATTCTCTGTCCCAGAAAGCTGTGGAGGCTGGGTCATTGAATATATTTAAGGTGGAGATAGATAGATTTTTGAACAATCAGGGAGTGAAAGGTTATGGGAAGCAGGCAGGGAAATGGAGCTCAGCCCAAAATAAGATCAGCCATGATCTTATTAAATGGCAGAGCAGGCTGCAGGGGCCAAATGGCCTACTCTTGCTCCTATTTCTTACATTCTTATGTTCTTTGTGCCCCAGTAGATATAATTTAAAATCCTTTTCTACGAGTTAATCCACAGTCTCACCCCACCATACTTCTGCAGTCTACTCCAGCCTTCCATTTCCTCCTCTGGCTTTGGTTCTCTGACTGGGCTCCTGGGCATAGCACCCCTCTACCCACCTGGTAATATTTTCTAAAAATCCATCTCTTTGACCAGCCCTTTTACAATAACAGCAACTTGTATTTATATAGTGCCTGTAACGTATTAAAACATCCCAAGGCACTTCACAGGAGCATTATCGAACAATATTTCACACCGAGCCGCATCAGACAAAATTAGGACAGGTGCCCAAAAGCTTGAAAGTGGTAGGTTTTAAGGAGGAGAGAGAAGTAGAGAGATTTTGGGAGGCAATTCCAGAGCTCAGGGCCTAGGCAGCTGAAAGCACAGACGCCAACGGTGGAGCATTGAAAATCGGGGTTCGCAAAAGACCAGAATTTGAGAAATGCAGGAATCTTGGAGAGTTGTAGGGCTGAAGGAGGTTACAGAGATAGGGAGGGGCGAGGCCATGGATGGATTTGCCCGAGGATGAGAGTTTGTAAATCGAGATGTTACTGGTCTGGGAGCCAATGTAGGTCAACGAGCAATGGGGGGAATGGGTGAACGGGACTTGGCGCGACTTAGGATACAGGCAGCCGAGTTTTGGTTAAGCTCACATTTACAGAGGATGCAAGGTGGGCGGCCGCCCAGGAGAGCATTGGAATAGTTGAGTCTAGAGGTAGCAAAGGCAGGGGCGGAGATGGGCGATGTTATGGAGGTGGATGTAGGTGATGGAGAGGAAGCTCAGCTCAGAATCAAATAGGGCGGCGAGGTTGTGAACAGTGTGGTTCAACATCAGATCGTTGCCAGGGAGAGGGATGGAGTCAATAGCTACCTCTCCTGACCCTCCTAGAAAGGCTTATCTTTTTCTTCAGTAAAGTGCCACGAGATGTTTTTCCATATTGAAGGTGCTATGTAAATGTAAGTCGTTGATGCAATAGAACGGAGTAATGTTCTCCAATGTCTCCGCTGGGAATGCCACCAGCAGATGAATATGACTGATAGACCACACCCTGCTTGAGTAAGGTTATTGGCTTTTTGAAAGGATTTAATTTGCCAACACACACGGGCCAATAATGCAGTCCTGGTGCAGAGGCAGCGGGCTCGCTGGTCTTTGGTGCTGTGTGATATACGTGGAGGTAAGATTGGCTTCTTTGCAAAATTCTGCATTACAGCCAGTGCACAGCGTATGAAGCCAAGGGGTGTTTTTTCTGTTGACGGAAGCTTTTAAAAAGGCTGCCGGCTGCCTAAAAGGGTTTGAAATGATCCCGATCGATATAAATGATTCTACTGAAGGTAGTTTTGGAGAGAAGGGTAATCCATTTTGGAGTGAAAGCACACCCTCCTTTTGAAGAGCAGTGAGAGAGCTGCTTGGCTGTAGTTAGCAGTCACAGTGAATGATGGCACACCTGTGAGAAGATCATGGAAACGGGTGAAGAAAAAATTTGCTGGTCCGTGAAAGGCAGCCAGTGTAAGTTTGCATAATTTTCCAGTGTCGCCTTAAAATGCATCTTCACAACACTTTGCTATGTGCTTGGTGGAATATCAGAGATGGAGTATGTACAGCAAGCTGGTAATTGTTCACACTTATGTTTTAGTACTTCACTCTAACCATGCTCTTACACCACATTTGTCGATTGACCCAAGAAATGTGATGCAAAATCAACACCAAGCATGTAGCCAATACAATGTACCTGCACTCTACATTCTCAGACTCACGACAGGTGATTGATGGCCAGGGTCCTGTTCTGCCATTAGTTGAGGCAGGTTCTCCTCTTCTCTACCTGTCGCACAGCTGTGGCCCTTTGCGTCAGGTTTCAGTCATCTCCTCTATCTAGGCCAACCAGTATTGCATGCCTCTTCTGATCCTGCTATTCCTCCTCCAATACCGGCAGATAGAATATGATGGTCACCAGATATCTACTGGTCCTATTTAGGCAGAGCTCAATTATAGCTCCCTCGGCAGGTTTAAGAAAGTGTGATCAGCTGCAATTGTGAAACCAAAGGACAGCATGGATCACCTGTGCCCAATGTGCTTCAGTGCTATAGGCACCATGCATTGCATTATTGGCACCACACTATGCTCATTGGTTGTGTGTTGATGATTTAGCTTGAGCTAAAAAAATTATGAGATTGCTTTATTTACATGGAACTACATAGAAAATACAACATGGAAATAGGTCCTCTGGCCTAACCAAACTATGTTGGTATTTATCGTCCACCCAAGCAGTGGTCCTAATCCCGTCTTATTCCAATCAATATCCCTTTATTCACTTTTCCTTCAACCACCTATCTAATCTGTTCTTAAATGTTGACCAGGTTTCTGTTTCAATAACTACCTGTGGTAGTGCGTTCTACAGCCTCTGTGTAACAAAGTTTCTCCTGCTCTCTGTCCTAAATCTCTTATATTTCATTTAATTTTTGTGTCCCCTATTTTAGACTCCTCGTTCACTGCAAACCGTCTGTTCCAACGACTCTGTCCCATCCTTTCATAATTTTAAACACTTCTTGCAGGTCACCTCGTAATCTCCTCTGTTCTAATGAAAACAGCCCCAATTCTTCAGGTCATTATTTCTTCATTCCAGGCAGCATCCTAGTGAACCTGTGCTGCACCCACTCTATTAATGCAACTTTCTTTCCACAGAACTTAAATCTGCACGCACGCTCTAAATGTGGTCTTCCTAAGGTTTTATGTAGATTCACCTCTACATCTCAATTTTGCCTTTTTATATCTCTTGCCATAAAACCTAGTATTCCATTAGCTTTTTTTTAAACGGCCTTAACCATTTGAGTTGCTGCTTTGTGAACCTAAATCCCCAAATCCCTCTGCTGTTCCAGATTGACCAACTTTCACCTATTCAAAATATAATTATTACTTTTGCATTTTTATCTAAATGTAGCACTTCACATTAACTGACATTATTTTACAACCAGTCTGAGAACTGCCCTTAACTCCTACTCTCTGTTTATTCCTTTCTAATCAGTTTTCAAACCAATCTTCTGCCTTTCCCTTCATTCCAGATTATTGCATGCAGTTTGTTGATACCCCATCATGTTGGGTAATAGAGCGGTGGGATGAAGATTTATGTAGGGTGATCATATTTTCTAAACCGACTCCGGGAACACACAGGATGGGAGGACAGCAAAGTAGCCAGGATGGAAAATGTAGGTTGTGTAGCACAGTGAAGCAAAGATTGTTTGCAGCCTATATTTTAACAGTTACACATTTACACTACAAAAGCAAACAACTGTGCATATATTTACTGCAGATGTGACGTCACGCTATTGAAGCACATTCTGACCCCTCTTTCCCCATCTTCCCCCTCCCCCCACCCCCCCATGACTGAAGTGACTGCTGTCACAACTGACTCATCTTTTTCTCCCCCCCCGCCTCCTCCAGTGACCAAGATCACACCTGACTCCCTCCCCCCCTCCCCCGCATCCTCCAGTGACCAAGATCACACCTGACACCACCCCCCCCCCACCCCCGCCGCCTCCTCCAGTGACCAAGGTCACACATGACACCCCCCCACCTCCTCCAGTGACTGAGGTCACACCTGGCCTGTTCCCGTAGTGACTGCTGTCACATCCATCACACCTGGCTCCTTCACCCCCAATAACGGAGGTGACTGCTGTCACACCTGACCCCCCCCCCACCAATGACTAAGGTCACACCTGATATGCCCTCGCCAGTGACTGACGTTAGACCATCCCCCCCCACCCTTCCCACCCCGTGACGACTGAGGTCACACCTGACTCCCTCTCCCAATGACTGAGGTCACACCCGCTTCCCCCCCCCCCCCCCCCTCGGCTGACTGAGGTCACACCCCCCCCCCACCCCAGGTGACTGTGACCGGCCCCTCCCCCGCTCTGGGCACTTCTGGCCCCAACAATCCAGCAACACGAGAGCCCGGCCGTAAACTCAGAAACAACAACCGGCACATGTGCAGAATGACTGCCCAGTCGTGCATGTGTAGTGAGTCAGTCTGGCCATTGTAAAAGGTGTTGATTAATTTAGCCTTACCACAGCAAGGGGGATACACACATTGCCCAGGGGTACACTTCCGGGACGAGTTTTAACCTGGGGACATTGTTTTCCCAGGGACCGAGTACCTCATCTGGGGACTGTCCTTGGAAAACAGGAATGTATGATCACCCTAGATTTATGGCAACGAATTACCAATATTGTGCAGGTCATTCGGAAGCTGCTGAGTGAAAGTCAGACATCCCGCCATAGAAAGAGAAGGAGACCTGGAGGCCTGGTCACCCAGGGTGTCTCTTTGTTCTCCCAGCTACTTATGTAAACAGAGGCCTCGAAGTAGGTTCCTTAAACTTTTGAACAGGGGTCATAAGAACATAAGAAATAGGAGCAGGAGTAGGCCATACAACCCCTTGAGACTGCTCCGCCATGCAATAAGATTATGGCTGATCATCGGTCTCAACATTTTCCCACCCGATCTCCAAATCCCTTGATTCCCTAAGAGTCCAAAATTCCATCTGTCTCAGCGTCAAAGACTCAGCCTCCACAGCCCTCTGGGGCAGAGAATTCCAAAGATTCACAACTCTCAGAGTGAAAAAAATTCCTCCTCATCTCGGTCTAAAGTGGCCGACCCCTTATTCTGTGACTATGCCCCCTAATTAATAAAAACATAAGAAATAGGAACGACCCCTCGAGCCTGCTCCGCCATTCAATACGATCATGGTTAATCCGATCATGGACTCGGGTCCACTTCCCCGCCCGCTTCCCATATCCCCTTATTCCCTTATTGTTTGAGAAACTGTCTATTTCTGTCATAAATTTATTCAATGTCCCAACTTCCACAGCTCTCTGAGGCAGCGAATTCCATAGATTTACAACCGTTTGAGAGAAGAAATTTCTCCTCATCTCAGTTTTAAATGGGCAGCCCCTTATTCTAAGATCATGCCCTCTAGTTCTAGTCTCCCCCATCAGTGGAAACATCTTCTTTGCATCCATCTTGTCAAGCCCCCTCATAATCGTATACGTTTCGATAAGATCGCCTCTCATTCTTCTGAATTCCAATGAGTAGAGGCCAAACCTACTCAACCTTTCCTCATAAATCAACCCCCTCATTGAAAACATAGAAAATAGGTGCAGGAGTAGGCCATTCGGTCCTTCGAGAATCAACCTAATGAACCTTCTCTGAACTGCCTCAAAAGCAAGTATATCCTTTCGTAAATTTCCTTTTGGAAACCAAAACTGCATGCAATATTCCAGGTGTGGCCTCACCAATACCTTATGTAATTGTAGCAAGACTTCCCTGCTTTTATACTCCATCCCCTTTGCAATAAAGGCCAAGATACCATTGGCCTTCCTGATCACTTGCTGTACCTGCATACTATCTTTTTGTGTTTCATGCACAAGTACCCCCAGGTCCACTGTACTGCGGCACTTTGCAATCTTTCTCCATTTAAATAATAACTTGCTCTTTGATTTTTTTTCTGCTAAAGTGCATGACCTCACACTTTCCAACATTATACTCCATCTGCCAAATTTTTGCCACTCACTTAGCCTGTCTATGTCCTTTTGCAGATTTTTTGTGTCCTCCTTACACATTGCTTTTCCTCCCATCTTTGTATCGTCAGCAAACTTAGCTACATTACGCTCAGTCCCTTCTGGATTGTAAATAGTTGGGGTCCCAGCACTGACCCCTGTGGCACCCCAACTAGTTACTGGTTGACATAGTTCTTGTATGTTTCAATGGTATGGTCAAGGTGTAGATATGGGAGAATCAAAGGGGAATTGAACAAATAAAATGGTCACAAGATATTCAACAGAAGACCATCTGGATTTTGGCATATTTTTACCAAACCTCACAGCGTCTGGACATGGTGTGCATGCTCACTGACTTTTAGAGCTGCTCCCCTTCTTTCAGTCTTTTTGATCCCTTGTTCCTTGATGATCGGACAGTGAGTAGGTGCTAGTTCCTGTCAGTTGAGTTGGATGGTAGGATGGATTTGTTTTCCTCAATGGTCCATTATTAATTGTATATTTAATCCCTGGCATCTCTAGTGCCGGGGAATAGGCCTATGCTTCTTGCCTGTTTAGGGAAACAGGAACTGGGATTAACCTTTGCATTTTGAAACTCACCGTTCCATGCCTTTCAATCCAAAACTCAACGAATCCCATATGTTCAACTCTATGCATAGAATTGTCTTTCATTTTTGCTGATCACACTAACAGCTTCTCTTTGTCACCGACTGTTACTCTGCAGGTTGTCCATGGAAAGCTGGTATGCTATGCAATCATCGGTGATCAGTCTGGCAAGGAGAAAATAATGACAGTGAATATCCACTGTGAGTTCATTGCCCCTATCCTAGAACTTTCAACAAAGCAGTTGAACTTCCGAGTGGAGAAGGTAATTGAAACCAATTGTTTCACTCCTTGTGCTTTACTTACCACAAACTGTGGGATATGAAAAATAAGTTTGAGTTTCTCTGCGACAATGATGTGTTGTTTTGTGTTTTTTCCATAAATCTATGATTTTGCAGCCCTGAGCTTTGATTGACAGATATATCCTGTTATTAGCGGCCCAAGCCTACACTCGCGCCGATTTTGTAAGTGGGAGTGGGCGGGTACTATTTAAATGAATTTTTTTCCTGCCGGCAACGCTGCGCGTGCGCGTTGGCGCGTTTGCGCACGTGCAGTGTGGAAAAAACATTGGCACTCGGCCATTTTTGTAGTTCTTTGTAGCGGTTTCATTTTTGAACATTTTTTTAATAAAAGCACATTGCCATCAGCACTTGCAGCCTTCTCACTGTCTCCTCCCCCCCCCCCCCCCCCGCGCGGGAAGAACGGGCGCCCCCCCCCCCCTCGCGGGAAAGAACGGGCGCCTCCTACCCCCCCCCCGCGAGAAGAACGGGTGCCTTCCCCCCCCCCCCCGCGAAGAACGGGCGCCTCCTCTCCTCCCCCCCGCGAAGAACGGGCGCCTCCTCTCCTCCCCCCCGCGAAGAACGGGCGCCTCCTCTCCCCCCCCCCCGCCCCCCCGCAGGAAGAATGGGCGCCTCCTTCCCTCCCCCCCCCCCCCCGCGGGAAGAATGGGCGCCCCCCCCCCCCCCCGCAGGAAAGAACGGGCGCCTCCTCTCCTCCCCCGCGGGAAAAATGGGCGCCTCCTTCCCTCCCCCCCCCCCCCCCGCGGGAAGAACGGGCGCCTCCTCTCCCCCCCCCCCCCCCCCGCGGGAAGAACAGGCTCCTCAGGCTGACTGCAGCATTTTCCGTGCCTGAAGCACTTTCACACAGGTAGGAAGATGGTTTATTTAATCTTTTCGTGGCTTATAAATGTTTATTCAGGTCGGATTTATTTGTATAATATTTGTAGAAGTATAAATAAGGATTTATTGTAGAATTTAATGACTTCCCTTCCCCCCCCCCCCCCCCCCACCTCGTTCTGGACGCCTAATTTGTAACCTGCGCCTGATTTTTTAATGTGCCGAACAGGTTTTTTCAGTTCTACAAAAATCTTCACTTGCTCCATTCTAACTTAGTTTGGAGTACGTTTTCACTGTGGAAACTTTGAAATTAGGCGTCAGTGGCCGGACACGCCCCCTTTTGAAGAAAAAATTCTGTTCCAAAGTAGAACTGTTCTACCTGACTAGAACTGCAGGAAAAAAAATGTAGAGAATTGCGATTTCTAAGATAGTCCGTTCTCCACCAGTTGCTCCTAAAAATCAGGCGCAAATCATGTGGAAACTTGGGCCCAAAGGATCTGTACAATTGTTTCAAGATAGTATTAAAGCAATACCCGAGGCATCTGGTCCCTCATGTATCAGCAATGCATTGCTGAGTTCATTACCAAGTCAGGGGGAGACAGCACATTTACATAGGTTTTTTTATATGAAGGAGCAAAACTGTCCAATATTTTTGTTGCAAATCCAGTTGACTTGATTTACTGTGGAAATGTGAATAACCTTTGTTCCACCAAATCCAAGCATTTATGTATATGTTGTTAAAGCACTAAAACCAGCCAACAAACTAACTGGCAACAATTGGTCACAAGGATATTTTGTGTTCCTGTTGGATTAATAGCGAGACCATTGAAAAAGGTGTGCAACTCACAGTGAAATCACAAAGAATGAATCCCTTGCGATATTGTAATAACAAAGAATGGCTCTCTCGCAGATTGGGAACATGAGGGGTGGGGGGGTGGTGGGGGGTTTAAATGTCTGGAGTAGCACCAGAGAGCTGGTCTCTAGCCGCCTCGGTTAACCCTTGCCACTGGACCAAGACCTAGCTCTGTCAAGCCCGTGTGGTGGCTGGTGTGCAACGGCCACCACAAGTTAAAAAAAATCCACGCACAGACATCTTCCACCCTTCAGGATGTAGTTCGGGATCTGGAACATTGAAACACCTGTCAACTCATCCCTTTTTGGCGTGGAAGCAAGTCATCCTCACTTTGAGGGACTGCCTATGATGATGATGATGATGAGCACCAACAAAACTACCCTTTGTGTGAAGAAGTGCTTCCTGATTTTACTCTTGCTTGGCCTGGCTCCTCTTCAATATGTTTATGATTGCAAGAAGAATAACAACAAGAGATGGGGTCCTCCGTATCAAGTCCAGTATCAACCAGCTTGGAGCAATATAAACGTCTGACCCTGCAGTAAAATGGATTTAACATGTACACCACCAGCAATGCGCAACTTCTCACAATAAATTCACTGTTGCTATGTCTTGCTGTATTTCACAGAGAAGAAAATAGTGTTAGTTACTCAAAAGGTAAACAACTAAAAGATGTTAGTACTCAGCAAAAACTGAACAGGGACGAGGAATAGCAGCTCTATGATATAATAACATCCAAAGAAAATAATGGTCCATTACAGAGCTCACTGGAAGAAGTGGGTAATCTGAACTCCATTTGATTGTCTTCCTGGCTGCAATGGCCATTCTGCTGCTGGCTTTTCCTCAGGGATAAGTACAGAAAAATGGAGAACTTATCATATGGGGATGTATGGGTGCGACCCATGTCCTGTCTCTCCATGGTACTGTATGGTGGATCCCCAGAATGGTACCGGCTGGCTGAGTGGAGTGGCAATCAGGGAGGTTGACTCAGGATTTTGTATTCCGACTTGAAAATAAAAGTGAAAATAAATCTGCTACATGGGTGCAAAGGAGATAATTTTTCAAAACGTGGCCATGTCCTGCGAGAAACTGTTTAGCTAACCTTGTCAGAGTCATCATTTAAAATCTCTGCAACCAACCAGCCCATGACGCTTCGCTAACTAAGTGGACAGAAGCTTGCCCTTCAGACCAGCCATTACTCCTGCTCTCCTTCCCTGTCAGAGGTTATTTGTCGGCCCAGTTCCTCTTCCTCCCACGCACATTTTTTGCTCAGCTGGGCTGAGCATGTACATTGGAGCTGATTCCACTTTTGTGCCCCTGGCTGCCCTCCTGTTTGAAATCATGGCCTGTTTTAGGTCACTGAGATCTTGTGGTGCCCCCAGCCTATTTTTGGATTCAGTCCAAATTGTGTTCTTCAGCAAGCTGCTTCTGGAGTCATCATGACCTTGAAATTAAACTTGTCCTTTGCTTAATAAAGTTTGAAGTATTTTAATTACAATTTTCTTTTCAAATTCACATTGCATAATACTTTTATCCTCATGAAAGAAATCCAGTATCTGTATCTATTCCAATTACAGCACTATCGAATAATGTTAAATAGCACAGACACTGGCCATTTTGTGTGAGTTGTTTCCAATGACAGTTTGCCTCTTATCTCTCCTTCGGCTGAATGTGAAGTGCATTGTGCCAGCAGGCTTTTGTTAGAATAATGGATCTTCAAAGACTCAGAGAACTGTCAGGATGTGATGTTCCTCTTTTGCATTCTGCACCTTTTCTGCAAAAGCCCCTTTCATGCCTTTTTATTAAAAGAGAAACTCTATTGGATTGGCTACAGGTGACAACAAGGGGTGATGTAGTCTAGCTTTCTCTCTGTAATTTCCCAACACTTCCCATCACTGGGCTTCTACATGGCAGGCAGGCCCAAGGTGGGCAGAGGAAACGTTTGAAGGACACCCTCAAAGCCTCCTTGATAAAATGCAACATCCCCACCGACACCTGGGAGTCCCTGGCCAAAGACTGCCCGAAGTGGAGGAAGTGCATCCGGGAGGGCGCTGAGCACCTCGAGTCTCGTCGCCGAGAGCACGCAGAAGCCAAGCGCAGACAGCGGAAGGAGCGTGCGGCAAACCTGTCCCAACCACCCTTTCCTTCAACAACTGTTTGTCCCACCTGTGACAGAGACTGTAATTCCTGGATTGGACTGTTCAGCCACCTAAGAACTCATTTTTGGAGTGGAAGCAAGTCTTCCTCGATTTCGAGGGACTGCCTGTGATGATGGCTGTCACACAACTTAGGTGTGTGGGGGGATGCCTGGCAGGGGTTAGTATGGATTAGGATTCTCGGGAACAACTTACCAGTTCTTCACGTCCTGATACAGTATCACTTGCAGAGCTTCACTCTTATTATTAGCAACAAAACACTGCTGGGTTTTAAACATAAATTGTTGCGCTATTTTTCCAATTGTTATGCTGGAGGGAGATAGTCAGCGGGAGGAACACAGGTCCTTTGGATTCTCACTACGAGGAGCGGAGGGGAAACTTGATAGCTACAAAGCATTTTCCAGGGTATGCCTGGCCGTAAACTGGCTGCCTACCCTCCAAGCCCGAGTTGGCACATGTGTAAAAGGAGATTGCGAAAGCACTGGTGCATGCTATGACAGAAAAAAGCCCAAATAGTAGGGGATGCAAAATCTGTAATAAAAGCAAATACGTTTGAGAGTATCTCAAAACCAACAACAACAACTTGTATTTATATAGCACCTTTAACTTAGTAAAACGTCCCACAGGGGCATTATCAAACAAAACCGAACCCCATAAGGTAATATTAGGACAGATGACCAAAAGCTTGGTCAAAGTGGTAGGTTTTAAGGAACGTCTTAAAAGAGGAAAAAGAAACAGAGAGGTTCAGTGAAGGAATTCCAGAGCTTAGAGCATCGGCAGCTAAAGGCTTAGCCACCAATAGTGGAGCGATTAAAACCGGGGATGCGCAAGAGGCCAGAGATGGAGGAGCGCAGAGATCTTGGAGGGTTGGAGGAGATTACAGAAATAGAGAGGGGCAAGGCCAGGAAGTGATTTTAAAACAAGGTTGAGAATTTTAAAATTGAGCCATTAATTAACCGGGAGCCAGTGTCGGTCAGCGAGCATTCTAATTGCAGGTGTGTCATGACCGTTCGTATCCCAAAACACTGACTCTGTCTCTTGATCCCTGCAGCCCCAGCATGAGGTGCTGCTTTCTCAGTATAAACCTCTTGCCTTGAAGAACATCTCCCCATTGCCACTGACCTTGAACATCAGCATAAAAGGACCATTCACAATTATAGAGAAACAGCAGGATGAGGCAACAGTCTCTTCAAAGGTAGAAGGAAATTGCTGTTCTCTTTCATGTTTACTGTTTAAGAACACTGTATCTCATGGGGGAACTGTATAGATTATTTGATAGTGGATGGCTGAAAGGCACTAACCAAGCTCAGGTGTTAAAAGAGTTTATGTCTACATGACTGAATGCACTGGTGTGCTTACAAGGGCTATTGTCTGTAGTTCAGATGATTTTATAAGATGGGTGACTAATTTACACCCATTAGCAGGACCCCAAAGTGAGATTTCAGCCTTAATCTCACCTGTTATTTTAAACTAATGATGCCTGAATTTGGAAGCTGTGTGAGGTGGTAACGTGGCACACACATTTCATGCTGGGAGCTTTGGCTTTTTCGGTTCAGCACTCAGAGGGTGAGTCTACCAGAAATGTGGTGGACCTATACCGGTTATTAGGCTGGGACCCAGATACACTGCCAGTTTCCAAGGGGGTCTTGGTTGGGGCGGAACCGCTTCCAATTGCAAACACTGACATCATATGGGGTATGACTTGGGGGAGGGAGGGAAGTTCCTGGCTAGGGGTTTCCTTTACGCTAGACTGGATTCCACTAGGTGGCCACTTTGCTGTGAGGTACTAGGTATACAGGCCTGCTCAACCGCTGACTTGGGGCCCACTTCGAAGTCATGGCCTGGATACCCACGGGATTCAGTCTGCTGTCCGATCTGATCAGGGGCAGAAAGGCTCTTCTTGAACTGCTGCTCGTGCTGATACTGCTGCACACTCAATGAGTGGCTTCGCTTCTACCCCCAAGCCCGCACTCTGGCAGGTGGCTGTGACGCCCCATAGTGGCGGGGGTGGCTGCCAATTTTATTAAAACGAGAGAGGCTCTCCCTAACCCTGGATACTCTGCCATTGTTCCCAGCGGGCACATTTCAGCACTTAACCTGGCATGTGCCCCATGTCAGATTTGTGGGCACATTAAGTGAACACATCATGTCTAGCATATCAATGCTATAAAATGAATCTAGTTTTGAATGAACTTTTGCAATGTGTGGAGAATGGATATCATTTGAAGAATGAAGGAGATCCTACAAGATAATTAATTCATCTCTATCGAGGGCAATTTGACTTTCGGTGATAGTGTAAAATGGGCGACATTGACTCGGAAACCCGTTCAACATTTCTCCCGCCCTTTAGAGGTGCCTAACGATGAGAGGGGTGTTTAACGGGTGAGAGGGGTGTTTGTAACGGTGAGACCCGTTAAGAGGTAGCATCAGGACAAACATGGGAATCATCTTCAGCCACAACTGAAGTCAGTGGGAATCAGAAGGAAAACTCACCACTACCTGAAGTCATACCTAGCACAGATGCTTCATCAATGACCTTTCCTCCATCATAAGGTCAGAAGTGGGGATGTTCTCTGATTGCATAGTGTTCATTTCCATTCGCAACTCCTCTGATAATGAAGCAGTCAATGCCTGCGTGTAGCAAGACTTGATCATCATCCAGGCTTGGGCTGATAAATAGCAAGTAATATTCATGCCACACAAGTGGCAGGAAATGACCATCTCCAACAAGAGAGAGTCTAACCAACTCCCCATGACATTCAATGCCATTACCATCATCAAATCCTCCACATCAACATTGACCAGAAACTTACCTGGACCAGCCACGTAAATGTACAAAAGACTCCCCAAAGCCTTTCTCCATCTACAAGGCATAAGTCAGGAGTGTGATGGAATAATCTCCATCTGCTGGATGGATGCAGCTCCAACATTACTCAAGAAGCTCAACAACATGCAGAAAGAAGTAGTTCGCTTGATCAGCACCCCATACACCACCATAAATATTCACTCCCTCCGCCACCGGCGCACCGTGTACCATCTACAAGATGCACTGCAGCAGCTTGCCAAGGTTTTTTCAACAGCACCTCCAAACCCGTAACCTCTGTCACCTAGAAGGACAAGGGCTGCAGGCACGTGGGAACATTACAACCTCCAAGTTCCCCTCCAAGTCTCACACTATCCTGACTTGGCAATATATCACTGTTCCTTCATCATCACTGGGTCAAAAACCCTGGAACTTCCTCCCTCACAGCACTGTTGGGAGTACCTTCAGCACATGGACTGCAGCGGTTCAAGAAGGCAACTCACCACCTTCTCAAGGGCAGTTAGGGATGGGCAATAAATGTTGGCCTTGCCAGCAACACCCATATCGTGTAAATGAATAAAAGTAAGAAAACACCCCCTGTCAGACTTCCCTCCCGCCCATCAGACTCCCCTCCCGCCCGCCCACCCACCCGTCAGACTCCCCTCCCTCCCGCCCGCCAGACTTCCCTCTCGCCCATCAGAATCGCCTCCCGCCCGCCAGACTCGCCTCCCGATTTTAGTTCCCACCTAAGTCAATGAGACAGCACTATTGTCCAAAGTCAAAATGACCCCCAGCATGAATCTTGATAATGACTGTCAGCAGGCTTTATGACCATGGAGGGCATCATTGTCTATCCTGATACACATCCTGCGCCGCAGTAATCAAGGTTGGTTTGCAAATAATGAGAGTTTTTGTGATTTCTTAATCGTTAAACTAATGAAAGACCTCAATCGAAGGCTACTGGGCTCGCTTTAGACTTGTGATTTGTAATATGTTGGCAACCAATGCATCCCAGCATTATCAAGGTGTTGAAGGACTGGAATGTGTGAAGGGTCTATTGGGCCAAGCTGTTAATTATGTATGTAAAGCTGCAAAGTGCTATATTGGCCTGAATTTCTTGTGTGATAATGTTTTTGGATGTTGTGGCTGTTAGCAATGCCTCTAATCTTCATATCAACTTTTCTGCACATAGACTGCTAAACTGGATGTTGGTGAAATCCTCGAGTTGTTAATCTGGTTTGATCCATCTTACAAGGATGACTTGTACACACGTGTAGTAGAGGAGGTTCTGACAGTTCAGTACTTGGAGCACCCACACGTGGATTATGTGCCCTTGAGGGGAGAGGTGCACTTCCCAAACCTGCACTTCGAAACCACTGTAGTGGATTTTGGTTGTATCCTGAACGATACTGAGATGGTACGCCATGTGTCGATGACCAATTGCAGTCCACTACCAATAAAATATCGCTGGTCCTTCCTTTCTGGTGACTCAGTGAACTGGAGCAGGTAGGAGACTCTATTGTTTGTTCGAGTGTCAACTATGTTTTAAAAAATATATATATATTGGGATGGATTTTTGGCTTTGATATTTTTGGGCAGTAATGGCGGCAGAACGATAAAGTTTGCACCCGGGAACAATTTGCGCCTCAGTCAGTAACATTGGGCAGCTGGGCCCTGAGTCAGGGGACGCAGCACTAAGGGAGGTGTTGTACACCTCTCGAGCGCCAGCATGGGAAACTCCCGAGATAAAGAGCTGGGCTGGGAGCGCTCCAAGACACGCCTGGGGGGAGAAATTTTTTTTTTAAAAGCCACAAAAACATTTCCAAAACATTGCCCATGCCTTAGGAGAGTCCATTACTTACCTCTCCACTGACGGTACCGTGGGCACGCTTCGGGGAGTACGGGTCAGGCAAGAGTCAAAACACGCGCCGATGCCGCAACCAGGGGCGTTGCACATCGGTGCAGCTCTTCCGGGCAATGCTGCTTCGCGCCACTGCAAAACCGGACCCGAGGATCGGCGTGGGGCGCTGGAGGCTGACCGCCCGGCCAGAATACCTCAGCCCCGCCATTGCCGCTGCTCCGGCGGGGGGGGAACGGAGCGGAGAGGAGCCGAAAATCTGCCATTGGATCCTAAAGCAGTTAAGAGAGATGATCATGAAACTTCTCTGCAGGGAAACATCAAAGTGTCAACCTTGTGAAAAAAGCTAGGTTAGGTAAGCAACTGCTTAACTCAACAATGGGTTGGCCAATAAATCACTGCTCGTGACAACCATTGAGAAAATAGCGATATCAGATGCTGCAGGGGAAGGGATGGTTACAGATTGTATTGTCTTGAGTGTTGCCAGAGGTAACTTGCATTAGGCTGATCTAGCGGCAGAGATGACGAAAGCAGACCAAGAACTGTTTCAGCTGACAAATGCAAATACTGCCCTTTTAGGATCTGTCATTGGCTTTTGTGCTTTGGAATAATATCTCTGGGACATGACATTTGCTTGTGCACTGGCAGCATGTTTTAAAGGACCATTGCCTTCTTTGTAAAACTATCAGGAAAGTCCTTATACTGCCATCGAGCTGTTTCTGCGCTGTAAATATTATGTGATACTATGTAATAATCATGAAGTGAGATGTTGTAATTTGTGTGCTAGCAAAGACCAATTCAGGACTGATATCAGGAAATTCTTCTCCCAGAAACTTACATTTATATGGTGCCTGTAACATGGAAAACATCCCAAGGCACTTACTTAGCAGTCAGGCCGAAAAATAAATAGGACTAGATCACGAAAGGCACACTAAACCAAAGCGGGACAGATTAAGAGGCCAGACCAAAAGCTTGGTTGAAAAGATGGGTTTTGAGGAGGGGACAGAAAAGGGAAGGGTTTAGGTGTAAAACTATCAGGAAAGTCCTTATACTGCCATCGAGCTGTTTCTGCGCTGTAAACACTATGTGATACTATGTAATATTCATGAAGTGAGATGTTGTAATTTGCGTGCTAGCAAAGACCAATTCAGGACTGATATCAGGAGAAGAAGGAGTTCAGAGAGTAAGGCTGAGGTGACTGAAGACCTTTCCATCAATGGACAAAAGAAAAAATTCAGAGAGCCAATATGTGT
Source organism: Pristiophorus japonicus (assembly GCF_044704955.1). Taxonomy (NCBI): domain Eukaryota; kingdom Metazoa; phylum Chordata; class Chondrichthyes; family Pristiophoridae; genus Pristiophorus; species Pristiophorus japonicus. The sequence goes on along the minus strand of NC_091989.1, from coordinate 88,212,547 downwards.
AGATGGGGATATGAGGTGGGTGGATGGTGATTGCAGAGATGGGGGTCTGAAAGAGTAGGTGCACACAATTTTTGATGATTTTTCTCTGCCCCAATCCATGGGGTGGAGAATTGAGCAATATTCAGGTGTTAGTTTTATTTTTTGGGCCGGAGCGGTGTCGGTCAGCTGTGGGGCGGAAGTGCCCTTGGATCGGGTCAGCCGTCGCTTGGAGGCATCAGCGCCGCAGTGACGTGTCACAACATTCCTCGCCTTCAGTTAAAGGGGAGGGACGCTGCACTGAGTTTAGTTTGGCCCACTGGGCCGCCAGGGAGGGTTTCAGCCGGGCCAGTGGCTGCCTGTTGGAGGCCCGGCCGAACCCATGACCACCATTGTCGGACCGACCTCGGAGCAAAATAAAATAGCATCCGCGGCAGTTCGCTCTCCCCTTTAAGGGTGGACGCGCCACCCAGCCACACACAGCTTCCCTCAAGGGAAACGTATCAGTGGCACCGACCGGTGGAGGAAAGGGGGTCGGCGTGTACCTGACGGTGCGGCAGCACGGGCAGTGCGGAAACCTGTTCCCTCCGCTCCTGGTCAGGGGACAATTTCGGATGGATCAACCCATCCGTCTGCCCCTGGTCGATGAGGTGGTACCGCCTCTTAGAGGTGGTAATGGGCCTTAAGGAGGGGGGCAATTTCAGCCCCAGAGTTGGATGAGGGATTTGAAGGTCAGAACAAGGATTTGGAACTTAGTGTATTTGGGGACTGGAAGGTAATGTGGGTTAGTGAGGATTGGGTGCTCGGTGAGTGGGACTGAAATTGGAAGAGAGCTGGGGAAATAGGAAAGAAACGGCATAGTAAAGAGTTGTTCATAAAGAGGGAATGGTGTGTGAGATAGACTTTGGGTAGCCTAGTGGCAGCACAAAGAGGCTGTAACCATTGAAGAAACTGCTAGATACATTCATGGGGGTCTGCACGGTCTCTCTGGATGGGCCAAGATGGGCTGAATGGCCTTCATCAACTGCATTTATCTTGTAACCGTGCGAGCTCAGGAAGTAGAAGTATTCAAAGATACCATTTACCTTTTGGAGATTGTGTGTGACATCATGATGCAGAACAATGGAAGCTGGTGCTGGACTTGTAATATCAGCTGCCTCCTGGTCGTCCTCCCTTTCCCTGGTATCATGAAGGTGTTGAGTTCTTGCTGGGCTACAGTTCCACTGGCTCACTGGTACCAGTACCGTATCCAAGTGGGTTTTCGTCATGAGCAAGTTTGGAGAGTGAGTGTTATCAGGGAAGAGGGGGTAGATACTGTCCTCCCTTGACATCCACTCATGCATGTATCTGGCAAAAGTTACTGGGCATCCATCTGGGAATAAGAAGCAAACATTTTTAAAGCTGGAAATCTGAAACAAAATACAGAAATTGCTAAAATACACAGCAGGATAGTCAGCACCTGTGGAGGGAGAAGTATAAAGGGTCGAATACTCTTTCCCAGAAACCCAGGCCAGTTTCCCTTGCTTAAACTCAGAGGTGCTAAAGCCAGTTGTACACTCCCACTGGGTTGGCTGAGATCAACTTTCTCTGTGCTTCAGCTACTCACTGGTTAAATTCTCTGAGCTATAGCAGAAAGGGATATCCAAAGACATCTTTGGCAGCACCTCCCAAGCCAGCGACCTCCACCACCTCGAAAGACAAGGGCAACAGGTGCACGGGAACACCATTAACTCCAAGAATACCTTCACGTCGCACACCATCCATATGTGAAAATATATCACCATTCTTCATTGCTGGGTCAAAATTCTGGGACTCCCTACCCAACAGCACAGTGAGTGTGCCTTCACCACAAGGACTGCAGCGGTTCAAGAAGAAGGCCCACCATGACCTTCTCAAGGGCAACAGAGGTGGGCAATAAATGCTGGCCTTGCTCGCGATGCCCACATCCTAAGAATGAATATATTTTTTAAAATCATTTACTTCACAAAGATATTGCTAATGTTGAGTCTAAGTCTAGATCTTTGATTGCAGCTTGTAGTCACTCTGCCTAAGCTTTCAGCACCTCCATGCTGCACCACAGCTGTGATGCCAAGTGTCAGTCTCTCAAAGGTATGATATTGCCACTGGCATATGTGTGAATTGCTTTGCATTTTTGGATGAAGGAGCAACTTTACTTGAATGTATTTTTCCTCCCCTCTTTTGATCCCTGCACCATAATTGTTACTGAAGAGGCTGGTCGGCAGCCCAGTCAGAGGCCTCTGACTGCACACTAGGAGGTGCAGGGGATGGCCTGTCAGGAGTCTTCCACCATCACTACGAGCATGATCCTCTCTCAATGCCGTATTGAGACAGGAGGCTTATTGTGTGGGGGCTACAGACACAAACCCAAGGCCCCCATCATCTCACACAGCCAGACATGCATTTTTTTGTGTAGAAAGATTACCGGTATCAAATTGGAAAATATTTTTGCATCGGATTACAGACTTGCCTTCTACTGCTTTTTGTTTCTCCTGCCACAGGGCCACTGCTGCTCCAATGACAGTAGTATTGACTAACTCTCTACTGAAACAATATTGATTTTTGCAGCCTTTAAAATGAATGCTGAACTTTATTCTTTATAATTTTTCATTACTGAGGTATCGATTGCCACTTCACAAATGATTGCAGGACTCTGTAGTGAATGTCGACTGAATTCATTCCAGCATGTCTTGATGGATCCCACTGGAGTTCATGAACAGCTAATGTGTTCTTAGAATTTTTATCATTTTTAAAGGTTATATAAGAACATAAGAATTAGGAGCAGGAATAGGCCAATTAGCCCTCGAGCCTGCTCCGCCATTCAATGAGATCATGGCTGATCGTCTACCTCAACTCCACTTTCCTGCACTACCCCATATCCCTTAATATCTAAAAATCTATCGATCTCTGGCTTGAATATACTCAACGACTGAGCCTCCACAGCCCTCTAGGGTAGAGAATTCGAAAGATTCACCACCCTCTGAGTGAAGAAATTTCTCTTCATCTCAGTCCTAAATGGCTGACCCCTTATTCTGAGACTGTGACCCCTGGTTCTAGACTCCCCAGCCAGGGGAAACATCCTCCTTGCATCTACCCGGTCAAACACTAAGAATTTTGTATGCTTCAATGTGATCACCTCTCATTCTTCTAAACTCTAGAGAATACAGACCTAGTCTACTCAGTCACTCCTCATAGGACAGTCCCCCCATCCCAGAAATCAGTCTGGTGAACCTTCGTTACACTCGTTAGAAATATTTAATAGTACTGTACTATTAATATGTATAGCTATGTAATTGAACAAAGACCGATCGACTTTAATTTCTCAAACCTCACATACAAGTGCTGGTGTGACTTCAGTTTGAGTCACTTAAGAACATAAGAATGTTCAAAGCAAGAAAAGACCATTTGGTCCACCAAGCCCATTCTGCCCAGATTCTATTATGGACCTCCTCCCACCAACATGTGTTGATGCCATGAAGACATGAATTCTTCCCTGGGAAGTCTAAAATAAGGGGGAATAACCTTACAGTAGAACAAGACCATTTAGCAGTGATGTCAGGAAGCACTTCTTTGCACAAAGGGTAGTAGAAATCTGGAATTCTCTCCCCCAAAAACTGCTGAGGCTAGCTGAATTGAAAATGTCAAAACTGCGATAGACAGATTTTTATTAGGTGTGGTATTAAGGGTTACGGCACCAAGGCAGGTAGATGGAGTTAAGATACAAATAAACCATGATTTAATGGAATGATGGAACAGGCTCGAGGGACTGAATAGAAACATAGAAAATAGGTGCAGGAGTAGGCCATTCGGTCCTTCGAGCCTGCACCGCAATTCAACAAGATCATGGCTGATCACCCACCCCAGCACCTCCCCCCACGCCTCCTCCACACCCCCCAACCCCCCCAGCTGCAAGGACCACATCCAACTACCTCCCGACATCCAATGAACTGGCATCAACAACTCTCCACGGCAGGGAACCCCACAGGCCAACAACTCCCCGAGTGAAGAAGTCTCTCCCAATCCCAGCCCCAAACAGCCTACCCCCCCATCCCAAGAGCGTGCCCCCCGCCCCCGGCTCCGGACCCACTCAACACCGGGAATACTCCCTCCGCACCCAACCTGCCCCGTCCTGTCCCAAATGCCGAACACCCCCGGATGTCGAGCCCCCAGCCCCGGCCACCCCGGAGCCACGCCCCCGCGACGCCAACCACACCACATCCACCAATCGCCATCTGCGCAGTCAACCCGTCCACCCCACTCTGAATACTCCCCGCACCGAGGCACAGAGCCCCCAGGCCCACCCCTCCAACACACTTCGCCCCCCCAGACCTCTGCTGCAATGTGGCCCCTCCTGTCCCACGCCCTGGGTTTATCCGCCCCCCCACCTCCACCACTCTCCCCTACATCCCCCGCCCCCGTCTCCCCTCCACTTCCCTCTGCCTCCCCGCACAGGCTCCCATCTTGGGGGCGGTAACCTTCTGGGTCCGGGAATTTTAGCCCCCAGCGTGGAAGTCCTGCTCCTGCCGCAGAATTGGCCTTACCACCCCTCAATGGCCTACTCCTGTTCCTATGCTCCTATCTTCCATGAAAAATGGTCCAACAATGCTAATAATATATCCATAAATCCTCAATCTCCTTTCTTAACGGGAGAGAGGCATCAATTGACCCCAAATTGGCTACCTCCTCTGGGGACTTGTACCACCTATTCACTGTACTGTGAGGGGAGAGGACATTTTCCAATCTCTAACCCTGCTCAAGGCTCGTGAATTATGTGCTTACACTTACCTCTAGTCCTGTTCTGATTGTCACAGTTAAATAACCTGCTCATGTCAACCTTATATCTATTGAATCCCTCGGCTCAGTCTTTTTTCCAGCAACAATAAATAGAAATACTTGAGCCTTCCTTTATAAATTAAGCATAGAATCCATGATCAGGGTTGCTCTCCTACAAACGGTGAATACATTTCTGCATAATTTCTCTCTCTGCACTATTCTAACACAACCATTAAATAGCACAGGAATTGGTAGGAGTGCCTTATACATTCATACAAGAATAGTACTGATTATAATTTCGACTGTCTAGTACCTCAAGGCCTGCAATCATCCTGGGCACTCTCCTCTGGAGTTGAGAACTCAGAGGATTAAATTTCACAATGTAATGCTCCCAGCCCAGAGCTTTATGTGACAGGAGCACAGATCAGGAATTACACCACGGAGGAGGGCATGGTTTCTCATCCTTTCAGATAGTAAATTCTGCAGGTGCACTGATCCACGTGACCAAGTTCCCAATATTCGCTCTAGTCACATGGTACTCTGCCAGGAGTGCTAATTCATAAAATTTACCACAGTATCTTTTCTCAATTCTAAAACCTCTTCCAAATCCATGTTGGAAAATAAATCTATATTATATGAATTATAAAGAATCCAAAATACCAAATTGCTTAATTCAAGGTAGCGAGGGTTCAGGCGATTCTGCTAAACTACATTAGCTCTCAGTGGTAACACATTCACTCTGATTCAGAAGGTTGTGGGTTCACACCTCATTCCAAAGAATTGAGCATAAAATCTAGTGCAGTACGGAGGGAGTGCTGCACTGTCAGAGGTGCCATCTTTCAGATGTTAGGCAGACGTAAATGATCCCAGGGCACTACTTTGAAGAAGAGCTGGGAAGTTCTCCCCAGTATCCTGACCAATATTTATCCCTCAATCAACATCAAAAAAAAATATACATTATTGTTTGTGGGCCCTTATTGTGCATAAATTGGCTGCTGTGTTTCCTACATTATAACAACAACAACTTGTATTTATATAGCACATTTAATGTCGTGAAATGTCCCAAGGCGCTTCTCAGGAGTATTATGAGATAAAAAATTTGACATCGAGTTGCATAAGTAGAAATTAGCGCAGGTGACCAGAAGCTTCGTCAAAGAGCATCTTGAAGGAGGAAAGAGAAGTAGAGAGGCGGAGAGGTTTAGACAGGGAGTTCCAGAGCTTGGGGCCGAGGCAACAGAAGGTACGGCCATCAATGGTTGAGTGATTATAATCAGGGATGCTCAAGAGGGCAGAATTAGAAGAGCGCAGACATTTTGGGGGGTTGTGGGGCTGGAGGAGATTACAGAGATAGGAAGGAGCGAGGCCATGGAGGAATTTGAAAACAAAGATGAGAATTTTGAAATCGAGGCGTTGCTTAACCGGAAGCCAATGTAGGTCAGCGAGCACAGGACTGATGGGTGAGCGGGACTTGGTGCAAGTTAGGACACGGGGCAGCCGAGTTTTAGATCGCCTCTAGTTTACGTAGAGTAGAATGTGGGACGCCAGCCAGGAGTGCGTTGGAATAGTAAAGCCTAGAGGTAACAAAGGCATGGATGAGGGTTTCAGCTGCAGATGAGCTAAGGCAGGGGCGGAGGTGGGTGACGTTACGGACTGCAGTGACGACACTTTAAAAGTACTTCATTAGCTGCAAATGTGTTTTGTGAAAGGCACTATATAAAATCAAGTCTTTGTTTTTTTTCTCCTGCTCAAACTGTTAGCTATGTCAAAAGATTCAAATACCAGGGGACACAAGTTAAAATGAAGTTAGGAGCAAGACGAGAACTGAGATGGAATGTTTTCAGCCAGAGGCTGAGAGAGTTATGTAGTAAATTGTCTTGGAAGGTAACTGAGCAGAGATTATAAATGGGTTCAGAACCTCCTTCTCTTCCTCCTACAATCTACAAGCTTCTTTCCTACTTTTCAACCTTTGTGCATTCTTGACCCTTCACTTAAATTTTATAGATAAAAGGAAGTAACATTTTGATTTTGTTTCAGTAATTTGGAATAATATTAAGGAGCTGTGTGCTCTGTCACTCAGGGTGAGATACAAATATCAAAAAGTTCATCATTGTTCTGTTCGATATGAAGAACCTAGTAGCTATTTTACTACATGACTCGTAAACTATTTGAAAATTAAATGTATCGTACTCTGCCACGGGAATTTCACATTACCTTCTCATGGAGAAAAGAGATGAAATATTCAGGAGCCAACTCTCAATTTATTAACTGTTTGTCCAATGTTTTCTGTCTAATGTAAAATCCTGCATCACTAAAGAGATTTAGCCTGCAGACTAAAAGGGAGACTATTTCAATCTATACTCCAACCCTACACCAGACAGACATATCATTAGTCTTCCATCATTTACAGGTAGGCGGTGAGGGTGCGGGGGAGTATGGAAACAGTCGAAGAACCTGGCAAGGCCGGCAATGTGGAGGCCCTGCCAACCTGAACGTTAGTACCTCAGCATAATATTGTGGATACCTTACCTGCCTGGGCTGAGATGGGGAAGGTCCTCTGGGGCACGGGTTTGAAGAGAGGACATCGCAGTGAGGGGGGAGGGGACAATGTGGCGAGGGGGAGGGGAGGAGGGGAGGGGACATCGCTGCGAGGGGGGAGGGGGGGAGGACATCGCCAAGAGGGAGGCAGCAAGGGGGAGGGGCCATCGCGGCGATCGCGGCGAGGGGGAGGGGCCACCGCGACGAGGGGGAGGGACCACCGTGACAAGGGGGGGGGCACCGTGACGAGGGGGAGGGGCCACCGTGACGAGGGGAGGGGCCACCACGGCGAGGGGGAGGGGCCACAGCGACGAGGGGGAGGGGCCACAGCGGCGAGGGGGAGGGGCCATCGCGGCGAGGGGGAGGGGCCATCGCGGCGATGGGGGGGGGCTATATCGCGGCGATGGGGGGAGGAGGGGACATCGTGGCGGGGGGGGCCATCATGGTAAGGGGGTGAGGGGACATCGTGGCGACGGGGTTGGGGGGGGGGACGGAGGGGACATCCCGGAGAGGGGGGGAGGGGACATCATGGCAAGGAGGGGAGGGGACATTGTGGCGATGGGGGGAGTGGGCAGGGGACATTGTGGCGGAGGGCATTGTGGCGAGGGGAGGGCATCAGGGGGAGGGGTGGAGGGGACATTGCGGCGAGGGGGAGGCGCCATCATGGCTAAGGGGGGAGGGGACATTGTGGCGAGGGGGGGCCATCATGGCGAGGGGAGGAGGGGACATTGTGGTGAGGGGGGGGCCATCATGGCGAGGGGAGGAGGGGACATTGTGGCGAGGGGGGGGCCATCATGGCGAGGGGAGGAGGGGACATTGTGGCGAAGGGGGGAGGGGACATTGTGGCGAAGGGGGGAGGGGACATTGTGGCGAGGGGGGGAGGGGACATTGTGGCGAGGGGGGAGGGGACATTGTGTCGAGGCGGAGGGGCCATTGTGTCGAGGGGAGGGGACATCGCGACGACAGGGGAGGAGACATCGCGACGACAGGGGAGGAGACATCGGGGAGAGGGAGGAAGGGGACATCGGGGGGAGGAAGAAGGGGACATCGGGGGGGAGGGGGGAAGGAGACATCGGGGGGAGGGGGAGAGGGAACATCACGGCGAGGGAGAGAGAGGGGATACTGTGGTGAGGGGAGGGGAGGAGACATCTGGCTGCAGTGGGTGGCAGACATTGCGCGGGGTGAAAGGACATTTCTTTTCATATTCATATTCACAAACACCACTCCAACTGATCCCTCGGGGGCTACCTTACACTTTGCAAAATCTGCTCCTTCTGTTGAGTTTTCTTTTGTTTCTGTTCAATAAATATAAATAAATGTACTTCCATAATTGCCTTGTCAATTTAATCAAAAGGTATCTCTTTAGACTTCTCTAGTTCTTTTAAATGAAGAAGAATGTACTCCATGGAGTACAGAATCCATTAAGTGATAGCCATACGAGAACATTTTACATCAGTATTTCAATGTAAAAATTAAAAGTAACCCAAAATAATTAACTTGGAAAAGCCCCTAGTTGCTGCATTTTCATGCTGATTTAATTCAATTTTATCAGAAATTAAATTAAGAACAATGAGACAGCTGCTTAATTATAATATCGACAGCTCTGTGGAAACGTAACCGAGTTCAGTTTTTGCTGAATATGATAGGATTCAGATAGCCTGCGGGAGTATGGACCGTGCAGTTTAATGCAAAAAGCTGAGTTCATTTTACATTTCATTTATTAATATGTCATCTTTCATGCCTTTCCTGTCAAATTAGCTTGGATGGCTTCAAACTTTCTGTTCCTTACTCTTCCTCACTACCCAGTAATGGGAGTCCTCAAACAAGACCATCAAAAACACATTAACTGCTCATATGTCTCATTGCTGTGTGAGGATCTAGCGCAAAACAGCTGCCCTGTTTGTGTACATAACAAAGTTACTGCATTATCAGTTAATATTAAAACCCTGCTCGCTGACCTACATTGGCTCCTGCTCCGGCAACGACTCAATTTTAAAATTCACATCCTGGTGTTCAATTCACTCACTCCATGGACTCACCTTTCCCTATCTCTGTATCCTCCTACAGCCCGATAAACCTCCGAGATCTCTGCATTTCTTCAATTCTGGCCATTTGCATTTCCATCACACCATTGGTGGCCGTGCCTATAGCTGCCTACGTCCCAAGCTCTGGAATTCTCTGCCTTTCTACCTCTCTCTCCTTGAGACGTTCCTTAATGCCTACTTCTTTGACCAAGCTTTTGGACACCTATCTGAATATCTCCTTATGTGGCTCAGTGTCAAATTTTGTTTGAGAACGCTCCTGTAAAGTGCCTTGGGACGTTTTACTCACGTTACAGGCGCGATATAAAAGTACAAGTAATTGTTGACACTTCAGTGCAGTACAGAGGGGCGCTGCACCATTGGAGGTGGAAATAAAACATCGCGCGGCCCTATTTTACAGTAGAGAAGGTGAGCACTCCCTGGCCAATATTTATCCTTCAATCAACATCACTAAAAAGATTATTTGGTCATTATTAAATTGCTGGTCATGGGAGTTTGCTGTGCACAAATTGGCTGCCTCATATCCTACATTTCAACAGTGACTACATTTCAGAAGTACTTAATTGGCTGTAAATCATTTGGAATGTCCTGAGGTAGTGAAAGGCATTATATAAATCCAGGTCTTTTCTTTTTTCATTACCCAGTAATGGGAGTCTTCAAACAACACCATCAAAAACAAATTAACTGCTCATGTGTCTCACTGCTGTGTGAGGATCTTGCACAAAATAGCTGGCCTGTTTGTGTAAATAAAAGTCACTGCATTTCACTGCATTTCAAAGTCAAGCTTTGTATCTGAAATGCACGTTAATGATGCATGCCTTTCTTTCAGTGATTAAACGTCCTCGAAACATCTGATTTATGAAGAAAAAACAGTGCAAACTTAATCAAATGTGCTGAGCTTGAGGTATAAGAACATAAGAAATAGGAGCAGGAGTAGGCCATACGGCCCCTTGAGCCTGCTCCGCCATTTATACAATCATGGCAAATCCGATCATGGACTCAGCTCCACTTCCCTGCCCGCTCCCCATAACCCCTTATTCCCTTATCGGTTAAGAAACTGTCTATCTCTGTCTTAAATTTATTCAATGTCTCAGCTTCCACAGCTCTCTGAGGCAGCAAATTCCACAGATTTACAACCCTCTGAGAGAAGAAATTCCTCCTTATCTACGTTATAAATGGGCGGTCCCTTATTCTAAGATTATGCCCCCTAGTTCGAGTCGTCTCTATCAGTGGAAACATCCTCTCTGCATCCACCTTGTCAAGCCCCCTCATAATCTTACACATTTCGATAAGATCACCTCTCATTCTTTAAATTCCAATGAGTTGAGGCCCAACCTACTCAACCTTTCCTCATAAGTCATCCCCCAAACCAATCTAGTGAACCTTCTCTGAACTGCCTCCAAAGCAAGTATATCCTTTCTTAAATTTAGGGCTCAATTTTGGCCATGACTTGCTCCAATTTTTTTGGAGTAAGTTGGTTTTTCTGGCACAAGTTAAAAAACGCCATTTTCCCAAATCAATTTGCTCCACAATAACTCAGTTAGGTACAATTTTTTTTTTTAAGTAGAGTTTTTTTTTCAAAAGCCCCGTTCACAGCCAGTTTTGGCCATTTATGCCATTTTGGTCAGCTAAAACTTACTCCAAATCGACTTAGGTCAGCATATATGGCCAGCTCTGAAAAATCTTGCTGGCAGTTAAGAAATCGGCACAGGTTAGTACATTTAAAGCACCAAGACTTACAAAGCACTAAACAAACGCCAAAAAGTAATAAGCAATCAATCAATAACAAATAAAAAATAGAAGTCCTACCTTTATGCCAGAAACAATTTTTTTTTTAAAGTTCCAACCACTTGGGTTTTATTCAAAATAAACAATTTGGAATACAATATATCACAGGGCTGCCATTCTCAAGGACAGTAGATGTTAGCTCATCAAGACTGTTGGTCCTTTTTATTTTTTGCTTTCAACCTTCCCTGTTCCTTTCTTGTTGTGCTTCTTGGCAAACCGCATATTCCTCAGAAACTTGGGATCAACTCCTTTCAGGGGCTCAAATCGCCAGAAACAAGTTGCTCGCAGGCCGGTGTGGGAGACCATTTGGCCAGGGATAGGGCAGCTGAACATCCGGGCGTCCCTTCGGCCAGGGATAGGGGCGACGTACATCGGGTCCTGCTGACAGCTTGCAGGACACGCTGGAAGGGCGAGGAGCATGCGCGCAGACTCCACTGCGCATGCGGACAGCTGCCGGCAGTGTTTTCAGCGTAGGGCTGTAGCTTCGCCCCTCCTCCCCCCCCCCCCACTCTACCATGGACGCCGCGCCAGGACCCGGGACAATCGGCAGAGGGGCCAGGATACTCTATAATTTTTGGCGCCGTTTTGAACGCACAAAGTTGGCGCATCTCAGCTGAGTGCGCCGAAAAAAGGGGTTGGGGAAAATCTAGCCCATGGAAACCAAAACTGCACACAGTACTCCAGGTGTGGCTTCACCAATACCCTGTATAAATTTAGCAGGACTTCCTTGCTTTAAAACTCCATCCCCTTTGCAATAAATGCCAAGATTCCATTGGTCTTCCTGATCACTTGTTGTATCTGCATACTAACCTTTTGTGTTGAGAGGCCTATAAAAGGCACAGCAGGGAGTCCGGGGCCAGCGTCGGCGGCAGTCGGGAGCAGCGTCGGAGGTGCGTGGAGCGGCCTATAAAAGGCACAGCAGGGAGTCCGGGGCCCAGCGTCGGGAGCAGCGTCGAGGAGGTGCGTGGAGAGGCCTATAAAAGGTACAGCAGGGAGTCCGGGGCCCAGCGTCGGGAGCAGCGTCGAGGAGGTGCGTGGAGCGGCCTATAAAAGGCACAGCAGGGAGTCCGGGGCCAGCGTCGGCGGCAGTCGGGAGCAGCGTCGAGGAGGTGCGTGGAGAGGCCTATAAAAGGCACAGCAGGGAGTCCGGGGCCAGCGTCGGCGGCAGTCGGGAGCAGCGTCGAGGAGGTGCGTGGAGAGGCCTATAAAAGGCACAGCAGGGAGTCCGGGGCCCAGCGTCGGGAGCAGCGTCGAGGAGGTGCGTGGAGAGGCCTATAAAAGGCACAGCAGGGAGTCCAGGGCCCAGCGTCGAGGAGGTGCGTGGAGAGGCCTATAAAAGGCGTGACTTGTGCAGCTACAGGGAGAAGGCAAAAAAGAAGTAGAAAGAAATCAAAAGGTGACGTCACAGCCAAGAGGGTAAGTGATTGGCTGGTGATTGGTGAGTAGTTTTTCTTTTTTCTCTTCTATATCAGTGAGTAACTTTTAACATTGTTGTTGCCAATTTAAGTGTATATAAGGGTTAAGTCATGGCAGGAGAGCTCGGTCGGGTGTTATGCTCCTCCTGTACCATGTGGGAACTCAGGGACACTTCCGGTGTCCCTGACGATTACGTGTGCGGGAAGTGTATCCGCCTCCAGCTCCTGACAGACCACGTTGCGGAGTTGGAGCTGAGGGTGGATTCACTCTGGAGCATCCACGATGCTGAGAATGACGTGAGTATCACGTGTAGCGAGTTGGTCGTACCACAGGGAAAGGGTCCACAGCCAGATAGGGAATGGAAGACCAACAGGAAGAGCAGTGCAAGGAAGGTAGTGCAGGAGTCCCCTGTGGTCATCCCCCTGCAAAACAGATACACTGCTTTGGGTACTGTTGAGGGGGATGACTCATCAGGGGAGGGCAGCAGCAGCCAAGTTCATGGCACCGTGGCTGGCTCTGCTGCACAGGAGGGCAGGAAAAAGAGTGGGAGAGCAATAGTGATTGGGGATTCAATGGTGAGGGGAATAGATAGGCGTTTCTGCGGCCGCAACCGAGACTCCAGGATGGTATGTTGCCTCCCTGGTGCAAGGGTCAAGGATGTCTCGGAGCAGGTGCAGGACATTCTAAAAAGGGAGGGAGAACAGCCAGTTGTCGTGGTGCACATTGGTACCAACGACATAGGTAAAAAGAGGGATGAGGTCCTACGAAACGAATTTAAGGAGCTAGGAGCTAAATTAAAAAGTAGGACCTCAAAAGTAGTAATCTCGGGATTGCTACCAGTGCCACGTGATAGTCAGAGTAGGAATCGCAGGATAGCGCAGATGAATACGTGGCTTGAGCAGTGGTGCAACAGGGAGGGATTAAAATTCCTGGGGCATTGGAACCGGTTCTGGGGGAGGTGGGACCAGTACAAACCGGACGGTCTGCACCTGGGCAGGACTGGAACCAATGTCCTAGGGGGAGTGTTTGCTAGTGCTGTTGGGGAGGATTTAAACTGATATGGCAGGGGGATGGGAACCAATGCAGGGAGACAGAGGGAAACAAAAAGGAGGCAAAAGCAAAAGACAGAAAGGAGATGAGGAAAAGTGGAGGGCAGAGAAACCCAAGGCAAAGAACAAAAAGGGCCACTGTACAGCAAAATTCTAAAAGGACAAAGGGTGTTAAAAGAACAAGCCTGAAGGCTTTGTGTCTTAATGCAAGGAGTATCCGCAATAAAGTGGATGAATTAACTGTGCAAATAGATGTTAACAAATATGATGTGATTGGGATTACGGAGACGTGGCTCCAGGATGATCAGGGCTGGGAACTCAACATCCAGGGGTATTCAACATTCAGGAAAGATAGAATAAAAGGAAAAGGAGGTGGGGTAGCATTGCTGGTTAAGGAGCAAATTAAGGCAATAGTTCGGAAGGACATTAGCTTGGATGATGTGGAATCTATATGGGTAGAGCTGCAGAATACCAAAGGACAAAAAACGTTAGTGGGAGTTGTGTACAGACCTCCAAACAGTAGTAGTGATGTTGGGGAGGGCATCAAACATGAAATTAGGGGTGCGTGCAATAAAGGTGCAGCAGTTATAATGGGTGACTTTAATATGCACATAGATTGGGTTAACCAAACTGGAAGCAATACGGTGGAGGAGGATTTCCTGGAGTGCATAAGGGATGGTTTTTTAGACCAATATGTCGAGGAACCAACTAGGGGGGAGGCCATCTTAGACTGGGTGTTGTGTAATGAGAGAGGATTAATTAGCAATCTCGTTGTGCGAGGCCCCTTGGGGAAGAGTGACCATAATATGGTGGAATTCTGCATTAGGATGGAGAATGAAACAGTTAATTCAGAGACCATGGTCCAGAACTTAAAGAAGGGTAACTTTGAAGGTATGAGGCGTGAATTGGCTAGGATAGATTGGCGAATGATACTGAAGGGGTTGACTGTGGATGGGCAATGGCAGACATTTAGAGACCGCATGGATGAACTACAACAATTGTACATTCCTGTCTGTCGTAAAAATAAAAAAGGGAAGGTGGCTCAACCGTGGCTATCAAGGGAAATCAGGGATAGCATTAAAGCCAAGGAAGTGGCATACAAATTGGCCAGAAATAGCAGCGAACCCGGGGACTGGGAGAAATTTAGAACTCAGCAGAGGAGGACAAAGGGTTTGATTAGGGCAGGGAAAATGGAGTACGAGAAGAAGCTTGCAGGGAACATTAAGACGGATTGCAAAAGTTTCTATAGATATGTAAAGAGAAAAAGGTTAGTAAAGACAAACGTAGGTCCCCTGCAGTCAGAATCAGGGGAAGTCATAACGGGGAACAAAGAAATGGCGGACCAATTGAACAAGTACTTTGGTTCGGTATTCACTGAGGAGGACACAAACAAATTCCGGATATAAAAGGGGTCGGAGGGTCTAGTAAGGAGGAGGAACTGAGGGAAATCCTTATTAGTCGGGAAATTGTGTTGGGGAAATTGATGGGATTGAAGGCCGATAAATCCCCAGGGCCTGATGGACTGCATCCCAGAGTACTTAAGGAGGTGGCCTTGGAAATAGTGGATGCATTGACAGTCATTTTCCAACATTCCATTGACTCTGGATCAGTTCCTATGGAGTGGAGGGTAGCCAATGTAACCCCACTTTTTAAAAAAGGAGGGAGAGAGAAAACAGGGAATTACAGACCGGTCAGCCTGACATCGGTAGTGGGTAAAATGATGGAATCAAGTATTAAGGATGTCATCGCAGTGCATTTGGAAAGAGGTAATATGATAGGTCCAAGTCAGCATGGATTTGTGAAAGGGAAATCATGCTTGACAAATCTTCTGGAATTTTTTGAGGATGTTTCCAGTAGAGTGGACAAGGGAGAACCAGTTGATGTGGTATATTTGGACTTTCAGAAGGCTTTCGACAAGGTCCCACACAAGAGATTAATGTGCAAAGTTAAAGCACATGGGATTGGGGGTAGTGTGCTGACATGGATTGAGAACTGGTTGTCAGACAGGAAGCAAAGAGTAGGAGTAAATGGGGACTTTTCAGAATGGCAGGCAGTGACTAGTGGGGTACCGCAAGGTTCTGTGCTGGGGCCCCAGCTGTTTACACTGTACATTAATGATTTAGACGAGGGGATTAAATGTAGTATCTCCAAATTTGCGGATGACACTAAGTTGGGTGGCAGTGTGAGCTGCAAGGAGGATTCTATGAGGCTGCAGAGCGACTTGGATAGGTTAGGTGAGTGGGCAAATGCATGGCAGATGAAGTATAATGTGGATAAATGTGAGGTTATCCACTTTGGTGGTAAAACAGAGAGACAGACTATTATCTGAATGGTGACAGATTAGGAAAAGGGCAGGTGCAAAGAGACCTGGGTGTCATGGTACATCAGTCATTGAAGGTTGGCATGCAGGTACAGCAGGCGGTTAAGAAAGCAAATGGCATGTTGGCCTTCATAGTGAGGGGATTTGAGTACAAGGGCAGGGAGGTGTTGCTACAATTGTACATGGCCTTGGTGAGGCCACACCTGGAGTATTGTGTACAGTTTTGGTCTCCTAACCTGAGGAAGGACATTCTTGCTATTGAGGGAGTGCAGCGAAGGTTCACCAGACTGATTCCCGGGATGGCGGGACTGACCTATCAAGAAAGACTGGATCAACTGGGCTTGTATTCACTGGAGTTCAGAAGAATGAGAGGGGACCTCATAGAAACGTTTAAAATTCTGACGGGGTTAGACAGGTTAGATGCAGGAAGAATGTTCCCAATGTTGGGGAAGTCCAGAACCTGGGGACACAGTCTAAGGATAAGGGGTAAGCCATTTAGGACCGAGATGAGGAGGAATTTCTTCACCCAGAGAGTGGTGAACCTGTGGAATTCTCTACCACAGAAAGTTGTTGAGGCCAATTCACTAAATATATTCAAAAAGGAGTTAGATGAAGTCCTTACTACTAGGGGAATCAAGGGGTATGGTGAGAAAGCAGGAATGGGGTACTGAAGTTGCATGTTAAGCCATGAACTCATTGAATGGCGGTGCAGGCTAGAAGGGCCGAATGGCCTACTCCTGCACCTATTTTCTATGTTTCTATGTTTCTATGTCTATGCACAAGTACCCTCAGGTCCCGCTGTACTGCAGCACTTTGCAATCTTTCTCCATTTAAATAATAACTTGCTCTTTGATTTTTTTCTGCCAAAGTGCATGACCTCACACTTTCCAACATTATACTCCCATCTGCCAAATTTTTGTCCACTCACTTGGTCCTTTTGCAGATTTTTTGTGACCTCCTCACACATTGCCTCCCAACTTTGTATGATCAGCAAACTTGATTCGTTACACTTGGTCCCTTCATCCAAGTCGTTAATATAGGGGAGGTATAATGTGCCCAGATAATCCAGTGCTCCTGAGCACAGACTCAGTGTTTAAGTTTCTTTTTTAGTATTTATCAAACAATACTGTTGCATATAAACTGCAAGAACTATCTCCAATACTGGTGGATTTCTCGTGGAATTTTACAAGGGCAGTCAGAGGGTGAGCTGTTTTATTGCGATAGCTGTTGGGACCACTGATTTACAGTGATGGAATAAATCAAATCGTGTTATTACTGTCATGTATCTCACACTACTGTACACAACTGTATCTTACCATGCTATACATGACTGTAAATAGAGATGACCTGTAACCACCAGCATACCTTACCACCAGGGGTGCACTTGCAGGAGACACTGGATACCTGTCCCACACAGGTATATAAAGACAGGTCTCAGGCAAGTGTGGCATTTGAGTGCTGTGTAATAAAGGTGAAGGTCCTGAGTGACCTTGACTTCAACATGTGCCTCGTGTGAGTCTGTACCGGACAGGACTTTACAGTAGCTACGAGTGACGGGATTACAGAATCCACAGAATGGCGACCAACGGCTCAGATGAAAAATACAATGCTGGAGATAATTGGGAGGACTTTATAGAAAGTGCTCCAGCAAAGGTTCGTAACCAAAGACTGGTTAGGCGACGATAAGGCAGACAAGAGAAGAGCCCATCTCTTGACCAGCTGTGGCTCGAAAACATACGCCTTAATGAAGGACCTGCTGGCACCTGAGAAACCAGCAAGCAAGTCGTTTGACGAGCTGAGCACACTGGTAAGAGACCACCTGAAGCCAGCGAGCAGCCTATACATGGCCAGACACAGGTTCTACAATTACTGACGCTGTGTGGGCCAGAGCACACCCGACTTCGTGGCAGAACTTCGGAGGTTGGCTAGCTTATGTGAGTTTTCCGATGAGCTAAGGAGAGAAGTACTGAGAGACTTTTTTATTGAAGGAATAGGCCATGCAGGCATATTCCGAAAGCTAATAGAGACCAAGAACTTGACTCTAGAGGCAGCAGCACTGGTTGCACAGACATTCTTGGCAGGAGAAGAAGAAACGAGGCTGATCTACACTGCGGGTACGACAACTAACGAAACATCAGAACAATGGGTTCACAGCGTGAAACAAGCCGCTACCCCCACACACAGACAAAGGCAGGAGAGCAGGCCTTCAACAGCAGGCAGTGGCACCAGAAGCCATCAAGGGCCACATGAACGGCCGTTCACACCTCATCAACCCACAATGCGAGCAATCAACTACAAACTGAGAGAAGCTCAAGAGAGATCAGCCAGAGGCAGCTCATCCTTCGGAAACAATGGAAGCGGTCTGTGCTGGAGATGTGGGGGAAGGCACTCATCAAGGGGGTGTCGATTTCAGCACGCCATTTGCAGAAACTGCAGCTATTCAGGGCATCTGGCCCGCATGTGCAGGAAAACGGCAGCTTGGCTGGTATACGAATCGGAAGGGTCGGAAAGCGGACCAGAAGACAGTGGGGACAGTGCCCGGAACACCGAGGTACAGCGGGTCAACACAATCAATGACCACTGTTCTTACAACAAGACGCCTCCAATAATGATGAGGGTCCTACTCAACGGGATACCCGTCAACATGGAGCTGGATACAGGAGCGAGTCAATCTCTCATGAGCGCTCAACAATTTGAACAACTGTGGCCGCACAAAAGCAACAGACCAAAACTCACAAGGGTCGACACCAAACTGAGGACCTATACCAGGTCCTTGGCAAGCGCCATGCTCTCAGTCACACACAAAGGGACAGTGAACAGACTTCCCCTGTAGATTGTTCCCGGAGATCTCCCAGCACAGCTGGGGAGAAGCTGGCTGGCTGAACTAAATTGGAAATGGGATGATGTTCACGCCATGTCATCAGAGGAACGGACCTCCTGCTCAACAGTTCTAAGTCGATTTGAACATCTCTTTCAGCCAGTGTGGGCACCTTCAAAGGGGCTAAAATCAAAATCTACATCACACAGGATGCTAGACCGGTCCATCACAAGGCTAGAGCTGTACCCTATGTGATGAGAGAAAAGATTGAACATGAACTAGACAGGCTTCTGCAGGAAGGCATTATATCACCAGTGGAATTTAGTGACTGGGCAAGTCCCATTGTCCCAGTCATGAAGCCTGATGGATCCGTACGAATCTGTGGGGATTACAAATCTACCATAAACAGAGTCTCCCTACAGGACCAATACCCGCTGCCCAGAGCGGAGGACTTATTTGCCACATTGGCTGGAGGAAAACTTCTCTCGAAACTAGACCTCACATCTGCGTATATGACGCAAGAACTAACCGAAGAGTCTAAGCTACTCACCACCATCAACACACATCGAGGCCTTTTCATGTACAATCGATGCCCATTCGGCATCAGGTCGGCAGCTGCTATATTCCAGCGCAACATGGAGAGTCTGCTCAAGTCCATCCCGGGGACGGTTGCATTTCAAGACGACATACTTATCACGGGCAGGGACACCGACTCCCATCTCCGCAATCTGGAGGAAGTACTAATACGGTTGGATCGGGCAGGCCTAAGAGTTAAGAAATGCAAGTGTCTGTTTCTTGCGCCCGAGGTTGAATTTTTGGGCAGAAGGATTGCCGCTGATGCAATCCGCCCAACAGAGTCCAAAACCGAAGCAATTCGCCTGGCACCCAGGCCCCGGAATGTCTCGGAACTGCGCGCCTTTCTCGGGCTACTCAATTACTTTGGGAACTTTATGCAGAACTTAAGCACGCTGCTGGAGCCTCTCCATGTGCTACTCACACAGTGGTGCGATTGGTTTTGGGGGGACGCCCAGGAACGCGCCTTCAATAAGGCACGCAACCGTCTATGTTCCAACAGTGTTTTGGCTTTCTTTGATCCAGGTAAAAAGCTAGTTCTCACATGTGATGCGTCAGCGTACGGGGTCGGGTGCGTTTTACAACATGTCAATTGTGCGGGTAAATTACAACCCATAGCTTATGCCTCCAGGTCACTTTCGCGGGCGGAGCGCGGGTACGGTATGGTGGAGAAGGAGGCGCTTGCATGCGTGTACGGTGTCAAAAAGATGCAACGATACCTTTCCGGGGCCAAGAAACTGACCACAAGCCCGTCACGTCCTTGCTATCCGAGAGCAAGGCAATAAACGCCAAAGCCTCGGCGCGCATTCAACGGTGGGCACTCATGCTGGCGTCTTACGATTACACCATAAGGCACAGACCAGGCACAGACAACTGTGCCGACGCGCTTAGCAGGCTATCCCTGGCGACCACGGAAGGGTCTGACGAACAGGACTGAGAGATCGTCATGGCAATCAATGCCTTTGAGTCCACAGGTTCGCCCATGATGGCTCGCCAAATCAGAGCCTGGATGGCCAGCGACGTTTTATTAAAAAGATGTGTCTTAACCGGTGACTGGTCAGAGGCTCGCGATGCCTGCCCCGAGGAGATCAAATCCTTTCATAGGCGCATGAATGAGCTATCACTACAAGCAGACTGCCTGATGTGGGGCAGCCGAGTAGTTATGCCTCTGCGAGGCAGAGAGGCATTTGTCCGGGAGCTCCACCGCGAGCACCCGGGGATCGTTCTCATGAAGGTCATAGCCAGATCCCACGTCTGGTGGCCTGGCATTGATGCGGACTTCGAGCTCTGCGTCCGATGGTGCACCATTTGTGCCCAACTAAGTAATGTCCCCAGGGAGGCTCCCCTGAGCCCCTGGCCCTGGCCCACCAAACCGTGGTCGCGGGTGCACATAGACTATGTGAGCCCATTCATGGGCAAAATGTTCCTCGTAGTTGTAGATGCATTTTCAAAGTGGATCGAATGCACCATTTTAAACTCGAGCACCACCTCCACCACTGTGGAGAGCCTTGCAACCATGTTTGCAATGCACGGAATTCACTGACATATTGGTCAGTGATAATGGTCCGTGCTTCACCAGTGCAGAATTCCAAGATTTTATAATTGACCACGGCATAAATCACGTTAAGACGGCACCGTTCAAGCCGGCCTCCAACGGCCAGGCGGACCGAGCAATGTAAATCATTAAACAAGGCATGCTTAAAATCCAAGGTCCCACGCTGCAGGGCCGCCTGTCGCGACTGCTGCTGGCATACAGATCTCATCCGCATTCATTAACTGGGGTTCCCCCCCGCGCAACTGTTGATGAAAAGGACTTTAAAGACAAGGCTCTCATTAATCCTCCCAGATATGCAAGAAATCATTGAGGCAAAGCGCCATAAGCTAACCGAGTACCATGACCGAAATTCGAGGGGAAGGTGGAATGAGATAGGGGACAAAGTGTTTGTACTAAACTATGGCAGGGGTCCCAAATGGCTTGCAGGGACAGTAACGGGCAAGGAAGGAAACAGGCTACTGGTTGTACAAATGGACAATGGCCAAACCTGCCGGAGGCATGTAGACCAAATCAAAAGCAGATTCACCAACAACACTGCAGAACCAGAGGCAGATTACAATGTGGAACTCACACCACACCTGGTGGACAGACAGAGGGAACAACCTGAGGAAAGGGCAATCCCAACAGATAGCCCAGGCGAGACACCAATAATCACACTAAACGAAACAGACAGCCCACGCGAGATACCAGCAATCACACCGAAAGAAAAACAAGCACCAAGGCAAACAACTGAACCACAACGAAGACGCTCCACGCGAGAGCGTAGACCACCTGAGAGACTGAACCTATAAAGACAATAAGACCTTGGGGGAGGGTGATGTCATGTATCTCACACTACTGTACACAACTGAGCGTCGGCGGCAGTCGGGAGCAGCGTCGAGGAGGTGCGTGGAGAGGCCTATAAAAGGCACAGCAGGGAGTCCGGGGCCCAGCGTCGGCGGCAGTCGGGAGCAGCGTCGAGGAGGTGCGTGGAGAGGCCTATAAAAGGCACAGCAGGGAGTCCGGGGCTAGCGTCGGCGGCAGTCGGGAGCAGCGTCGAGGAGGTGCGTGGAGAGGCCTATAAAAGGCACAGCAGGGAGTCCGGGGCCCAGCGTCGGCGGCAGTCGGGAGCAGCGTCGAGGAGGTGCGTGGAGAGGCCTATAAAAGGCGTACTTGTGCAGCTACAGGGAGAAGGCAAAAAAGTAGAAAGAAATCAAAAGGTGACGTCACAGCCAAGAGGGTAAGTGATTGGCTGGTGATTGGTGAGTAGTTTTTCTTTTTTCTCTTCTATATCAGTGAGTAACTTTTAACATTGTTGTTGCCAATTTAAGTGTATCTAAGGGTTAAGTCATGGCAGGAGAGCTCGGTCGGGTGTTATGCTCCTCCTGTACCATGTGGGAACTCGGGGACGACACCAGTGTCCCTGACGACTACATCTGCGGGAAGTGTATCCACCTCAAGCTCCTGACGGTCCGTGTTGCGGAGTTGGAGCTGAGGGTGGATTCACTCTGGAGCATCCACGATGCTGAGAATGACGTGAGTATCACGTGCAGCGAGTTGGTCGTACTGCAGGGAAAGGGTCCACAGCCAGATAGGGAATGGAAGACCAACAGGAAGAGCAGTGCAAGGAAGGTAGTGCAGGAGTCCCCTGTGGTCATCCCCCTGCAAAACAGATACACTGCTTTGGGTACTGTTGAGGGGGATGACTCATCAGGGGAGGGCAGCAGCAGCCAAGTTCATGGCACCATGGCTGGCTCTGCTGCACAGGAGGGCAGGAAAAAGAGTGGGAGAGCAATAGTGATTGGGGATTCAATGGTGAGGGGAATAGATAGGCGTTTCTGCGGCCGCAACCGAGACTCCAGGATGGTATGTTGCCTCCCTGGTGCAAGGGTCAAGGATGTCTCGGAGCGGGTGCAGGACATTCTAAAAAGGGAGGGAGAACAGCCAGTTGTCGTGGTGCACATTGGTACCAACGACATAGGTAAAAAAAGGGATGAGGTCCTACGAAACGAATTTAAGGAGCTAGGAGCTAAATTAAAAAGTAGGACCTCAAAAGTAGTAATCTCGGGATTGCTACCAGTGCCACGTGATAGTCAGAGTAGGAATCGCAGGATAGCGCAGATGA
This sequence comes from Pristiophorus japonicus, assembly GCF_044704955.1. Taxonomy (NCBI): domain Eukaryota; kingdom Metazoa; phylum Chordata; class Chondrichthyes; family Pristiophoridae; genus Pristiophorus; species Pristiophorus japonicus. Next base: position 88,189,580 of record NC_091989.1, on the reverse strand, counting down.
ATACGTGGCTTGAGCAGTGGTGCAACAGGGAGGGATTAAAATTCCTGGGGCATTGGAACCGGTTCTGGGGGAGGTGGGACCAGTACAAACCGGACGGTCTGCACCTGGGCAGGACCGGAACCAATGTCCTAGGGGGAGTGTTTGCTAGTGCTGTTGGGGAGGATTTAAACTGATATGGCAGGGGGATGGGAACCAATGCAGGGAGACAGAGGGAAACAAAAAGGAGGCAAAAGTAAAAGACAGAAAGGAGATGAGGAAAAGTGGAGGGCAGAGAAACCCAAGGCAAAGAACAAAAAGGGCCACTGTACAGCAAAATTCTAAAAGGACAAAGGGTGTTAAAAGAACAAGCCTGAAGGCTTTGTGTCTTAATGCAAGGAGTATCCGCAATAAAGTGGATGAATTAACTGTGCAAATAGATGTTAACAAATATGATGTGATTGGGATTACGGAGACGTGGCTCCAGGATGATCAGGGCTGGGAACTCAACATCCAGGGGTATTCAACATTCAGGAAAGATAGAATAAAAGGAAAAGGAGGTGGGGTAGCATTGCTGGTTAAGGAGCAAATTAAGGCAATAGTTCGGAAGGACATTAGCTTGGATGATGTGGAATCTATATGGGTAGAGCTGCAGAATACCAAAGGACAAAAAACGTTAGTGGGAGTTGTGTACAGACCTCCAAACAGTAGTAGTGATGTTGGGGAGGGCATCAAACATGAAATTAGGGGTGCGTGCAATAAAGGTGCAGCAGTTATAATGGGTGACTTTAATATGCACATAGATTGGGTTAACCAAACTGGAAGCAATACGGTAGAGGAGGATTTCCTGGAGTGCATAAGGGATGGTTTTTTAGACCAATATGGCGAGGAACCAACTAGCGGGGAGGCCATCTTAGACTGGGTGTTGTGTAATGAGAGAGGATTAATTAGCAATCTCGTTGTGCGAGGCCCCTTGGGGAAGAGTGACCATAATATGGTGGAATTCTGCATTAGGATGGAGAATGAAATAGTTAATTCAGAGACCATGGTCCAGAACTTAAAGAATGGTAACTTTGAAGGTATGAGGCGTGAATTGGCTAGGATAGATTGGCGAATGATACTGAAGGGGTTGACTGTGGATGGGCAATGGCAGACATTTAGAGACCGCATGGATGAACTACAACAATTGTACATTCCTGTCTGTCGTAAAAATAAAAAAGGGAAGGTGGCTCAACCGTGGCTATCAAGGGAAATCAGGGATAGCATTAAAGCCAAGGAAGTGGCATACAAATTGGCCAGAAATAGCAGCGAACCCGGGGACTGGGAGAAATTTAGAACTCAGCAGAGGAGGACAAAGGGTTTGATTAGGGCAGGGAAAATGGAGTACGAGAAGAAGCTTGCAGGGAACATTAAGACGGATTGCAAAAGTTTCTATAGATATGTAAAGAGAAAAAGGTTAGTAAAGACAAACGTAGGTCCCCTGCAGTCAGAATCAGGGGAAGTCATAACGGGGAACAAAGAAATGGCGGACCAATTGAACAAGTACTTTGGTTCGGTATTCACTGAGGAGGACACAAACAACCTTCCGGATATAAAAGGGGTCGGAGGGTCTAGTAAGGAGGAGGAACTGAGGGAAATCCTTATTAGTCGGGAAATTGTGTTGGGGAAATTGATGGGATTGAAGGCCGATAAATCCCCAGGGCCTGATGGACTGCATCCCAGAGTACTTAAGGAGGTGGCCTTGGAAATAGTGGATGCATTGACAGTCATTTTCCAACATTCCATTGACTCTGGATCAGTTCCTATGGAGTGGAGGGTAGCCAATGTAACCCCACTTTTTAAAAAAGGAGGGAGAGAGAAAACAGGAAATTATAGACCGGTCAGCCTGACATCGGTAGTGGGTAAAATGATGGAATCAATTATTAAGGATGTCATAGCAGTGCATTTGGAAAGAGGTAATATGATAGGTCCAAGTCAGCATGGATTTGTGAAAGGGAAATCATGCTTGACAAATCTTCTGGAATTTTTTGAGGATGTTTCCAGTAGAGTGGACAAGGGAGAACCAGTTGATGTGGTATATTTGGACTTTCAGAAGGCTTTCGACAAGGTCCCACACAAGAGATTAATGTGCAAAGTTAAAGCACATGGGATTGGGGGTAGTGTGCTGACATGGATTGAGAACTGGTTGTCAGACAGGAAGCAAAGAGTAGGAGTAAATGGGGACTTTTCAGAATGGCAGGCAGTGACTAGTGGGGTACCGCAAGGTTCTGTGCTGGGGCCCCAGCTGTTTACACTGTACATTAATGATTTAGACGAGGGGATTAAATGTAGTATCTCCAAATTTGCGGATGACACTAAGTTGGGTGGCAGTGTGAGCTGCGAGGAGGATGCTATGAGGCTGCAAAGTGACTTGGATAGGTTAGGTGAGTGGCAAATGCATGGCAGATGAAGTATAATGTGGATAAATGTGAGGTTATCCACTTTGGTGGTAAAAACAGAGAGACAGACTATTATCTGAATGGTGACAGATTCAGAAAAGGGGAGGTGCAAAGAGACCTGGGTGTCATGGTACATCAGTCATTGAAGGTTGGCATGCAGGTACAGCAGGCGGTTAAGAAAGCAAATGGCATGTTGGCCTTCATAGCGAGGGGATTTGAGTACAAGGGCAGGGAGGTGTTGCTACAATTGTACAGGGCCTTGGTGAGGCCACACCTGGAGTATTGTGTACAGTTTTGGTCTCCTAACCTGAGGAAGGACATTCTTGCTATTGAGGGAGTGCAGCGAAGGTTCACCAGACTGATTCCCGGGATGGCGGGACTGACCTATCAAGAAAGACTGGATCAACTGGGCTTGTATTCACTGGAGTTCAGAAGAATGAGAGGGGACCTCATAGAAACGTTTAAAATTCTGACGGGGTTAGACAGGTTAGATGCAGGAAGAATGTTCCCAATGTTGGGGAAGTCCAGAACCAGGGGACACAGTCGAAGGATAATGGGGAAGCCATTTAGGACCGAGATGAGGAGGAATTTCTTCACCCAGAGAGTGGTGAACCTGTGGAATTCTCTACCACAGAAAGTTGTTGAGGCCAATTCACTAAATATATTCAAAAAGGAGTTAGATGAAGTCCTTACTACTAGGGGAATCAAGGGGTATGGTGAGAAAGCAGGAATGGGGTACTGAAGTTGCATGTTAAGCCATGAACTCATTGAATGGCGGTGCAGGCTAGAAGGGCCGAATGGCCTACTCCTGCACCTATTTTCTATGTTTCTATGTTTCTATCTTACCATGCTATACATGACTGTAACTAGATATGACCTATAATCACCAGCATACCTTACCACTAGGGGTGCACTTACAGGAGACACTGGATACCTGTCCCACACAGGTATATAAAGACAGGTCTCAGGCAAGTGTGGCATTCGAGTGCTGTGTAATAAAGGTGAAGGTCCTGAGTGACCTTGACTTCAACATGTGCCTCGTGTGAGTCTGTACTGCAGGGACAGGACTTTTCAATTGCAGAATATTGTAGGACTGTTCTGTCTTAGGGTTCGAATACCACAATTATTTACATGGAAACTGTAAATCAGTGGCCTTGATTACTATTGGAAGTTAGTTTCACTTTATAATTAATTTTAAAATTTTTTTAAGCCCAGGGTGGTAGGGAAGATGGGTTATAGGAATTGTGCGCAGACAAGTGGGGAATTAGGGGGGCTGCGTTAATGGATGTCGTTGGAAGGGTGGTCCTGGGGCTTGGAAGCTAGAAGTGGAGTACGAGGATCTGGGAGAAGTGGGAGCGGTATTGTGGGATGTGGGAGCATTGGAAAGGGTGGTCATGTCGTTTGGGAGCAGTGGGAAGGAGATGCCCGAGTCTGGGAGGAGTGTGAGATGGATGTTGTGGTTCTGGCAGCACTGGGAGAGAGGTGCTGTGTGGCAGTGGTGGGAGGGTGGAGTTGAGGTGTAGCAACTGCTACAGCTAAAATCATTTGCATCACCCATGCTATTGATCTGCCTACCAAATGGTTGCTTCATCAACATCAATTAGCTGCCACAAAATGATTGGATTTACTTTCTAAGACAGTGAGTTATTGTTGAACTTTCATGTTACAAGCAAGCTTATTGTGATCAGTCCAAGAGAGACTTTTCGTTGATATGTAGAACGGTTTTATCTTCTTTAAGCTGTTCTGATAAAGTCCTCTGACTAGGATCAACTAATTCAGCACCGGACTTGGTGAAATCTGGGACCACTGACCAGGAAGTAAACTTATCCAGTAAACCATTGTGATCCCATTGAGAGTTTGTTTTTTACATTTTCTCACCAGTGTTTGTCCTTTCCCCTCCTCTCCGAAAGTTGTTGACTCCTTGAGAGTATATGAGTGCGCAGGTGCTAGTTACCCTGTGGTATCTTGCCCAGGTGAGTCTCAACAACGATGGTTGGCAGGCTATTTGACCACAGGGAGGGGTTATAGCATCACAACTGAGCTAATCTTGTCTTTCCTCTCCTTAATCAAGATGCATTGAGACCAATTGTAGCACCGCCCTGTTGCGATCAACTAACAGCACAGACCAGGGATCGTTCCGAGGACCTTCTGTCCGTATAATTCTGCAGCACAACAGCCTTGTACTTACCCACTCGGTAAAATGATGGGACTAAAGGCGGACAAGTCCCCTGGACCTGATGGCTTACATCCTCGGGTCTTAAGAGATAGTGGATGCATTGGTTGTAATCTACCAAAATTCCCTGGATTCTGGGACGGTCCCAGCGGATTGGAAAACCGCAAATGTAACGTCCGTATTTAAAAAAGGAGGCAGACAAAAAGCAGGAAACTATAGACCAGTTAGCCTAACATCTGTCATTGGGAAAATGCTGGAGTCCATTATTAAGGAAGCAGTAGTGGGACATTTGGAAAAGCATGATTCAATCAAGCAGAGTCAGCATGGTTTTATGAAAGGGAAATCATGTTTGACAAATTTGCTGGAGTTTTTTGAGGATGTAACGAGCAGGGTGGATAAGGGGTAGCCAGTGGATGTGGTGTATTTGGATTTCCAGAAGGCATTCGATAAGGTGCGACATAAGAGCTTACTGCACAAGATAAAAGCTCACGGGGTTGGGGGTAATAGATTAGCATGGATAGAGGATTGGCTAACTAACAGAATACAGAGAGTTGGGATAAATGGGTCATTTTCCGATTGGCAAACAGTAACTAGTGGGGTGCCACAAGGATCGGTGCTGGGTCTTCAACTATGTACAATCTATATTAATGACTTGGATGAAGGGACCGAGTGTAATGTAGCCAAGTTTGCTGAGGATACAAAGATGGGTGGGAAGCAAATTGTGAGGAGGACACAAAAAATCTGCCAAGGGATATGGACAGGCTAAGTGAGTGGGCAAAAATTTGGCAAATGGAGTATAATGTGGGAAAATGTGAGGTTATCCACTTTGGCAGAAATAATAGAAAAGCAAATTATAATTTAAATGGAGAAAAATTGCAAAGTGCTGCAGTACAGAGAGACCTGGGGGTCCTTGTGCATGAAACACAAAAAGTTAGTGTGCAGGTACAGTAAATAATCAGGAAGGCAAATGGAATGTTGGCCTTTATTGCAAAGGGGATAGAGTATAAAAGCAGAGAAGTCCTGCAACAACTGTACAGGGTATAGGTAAGGCCACACCTGGAGCACTGCGTACAGTTTTGGTCTCCGTATTTAAGAAAGGATATACTTGCATTGGAGACTGTTCAGAGAAGGTTCACTAGGTTGATTCTGGAGATGAATGGGTTGACTTATGAGGATAGGTTGAGTAGGTTGGGCCTATGCACATTGGAGTTCAGAAGAATGAGAGGTGATCTTATTAAAACTTATAAGATAATGAGGGGGCTCGATATGGTGGACGCAGAGAGGATATTTCCACTCATAGGGGAAACTAACACTAGGGGATGTAGTCTTCGAATAAGGGGACCGCCCATTTAAAACTGAGATGAGGAAAAATGTCTTCTCTGAGGGTTGTAAATCTGCCCCGGAGAGCTGAAGAGACTGGGTCATTGAATATATTTAAGGTGGAGATTATCAGATTTTTCAACGATAAGGGAATAAAGGGTTATGGGGAGTGGGCAGGGAAGTGGAGCTGAGTCCATGATCAGATCAGCCATGATCTTATTGAATGGTGGAGCAGGCTCGAGGGAGAAAATGGCCTACTCCTGCTCCTATTTCTTATCTTGTATTTTTATGTGTTTCATTTTTAGACATTTTGGAATTTTGTTCACTTTGTAACCTATTCCTTCTCATGCTGAAGTGCTAATCTTGTTGCTTTAAAGGGATAAATCCCATGCAGAACCTAAGTATTAATGTTGAACTTATGGAGCTTGTGCTAATAAAGCTTTTGTCTACTTCCAGTGCTTCTAAAATTCCTTCCTTATGTAAGTTGCAAGCAGTGCCACGGAACTTACCCTTAGCCTATTTATGACTTGTTAAAAGCCAGTTGAGGGTTCCTTGTAAAAAAAAAATGTACAGCTTTGGACATTCAGCATTACATATTGCTTTTATTGTACATTCTTCTTGTGTAATGTACAGTGAAAGCTAGATTAGAGTAACGAACAGGAATGGCAGAGTTGCACCAGGGAACAGAGCAGCCATACAACTACTGACAGAGCAGTATTCTATGCCCAGTGCAGCAGTCAATGCCGTGTTGGCAGGTGTCTTGGAAGAGGAGCATCACCTTTTAATGTAGTAAAATGTCCGAAGGTGCTTCACCTTAAGTATAACAGGTGTTATAAGACAAAATACATTGAAACCGAGCCATATAAGGAGATGACCTAAAGATTGGTCAAAGAGGTATGTTTTAAGGAGCGTCTTAAAGGAAGAAAAAGAGATGGAGAGATTTAGGCAGGGAATTTCAGAGCTTAGGGCCGAGGCAACAGAAGGCACGGCTACCAATGGTTGAGAGATTATAAGCAGGGATGCTCAAGAGAGAAGAATTAGAGGAGCGCAGATTTCTTGGTGTGGGAGGAGGGTGGGGGGTTGTGGGGCTGGAGGAGATTAGAGATAGGGAGGGGTGAGGCCTTGGAGGGATTTGAAAACCAGGACGACAATTTTGAAATCGAGGCGTGGCTTATCTGGGAGTCAATGGTGGTCAGCGAGCACAGGGTGGTGGGTGAGCGGGGCTTGGTGCGAGTTAGGACACGGGCTGCTGAGTTTTGGATCACCTCTGGTTTACGTAGGGTAGAATGTGGGAGACCGGCCAGGAGTGCGTTGGAATAGTCAAGACTAGAGGTAACAAAGGCATGGATGAGGGCTTCAGCAGCGGATGAGCTGAGGCAAGGACGGAGACGGGTGATGTTATGGAGGTGGAAATAGGCGGTCTTAGTTATGTTTGCGGATATGTGTCCGGAAGCTCATTTCAGGGTCAAATATGTCACCAAGGTTGTGAACTGTGTGGTTCAGCTTCAGACAAATGATAGGGAGAGTGATGGAGGCAGTGGCTAGGAATGCAGTTTGTGGCGGGGACTGAAAACAATGGCTTCAGTCTTCCCAATATTTAAGAAGCAGGACTGGGCAGCCCAGGAAGACAGAGGGCCAACAGGCACTAAGGGCATACCCTGTGCAGTGAGTGTACCACATCAGAGTCAGCATTGGTGCAAGGGTCATGGATGTCTCGGAGCGGGTGCAGGACATTTTGAATGGGGAGGGTAAACAGCCAGTTGTCGTGGTGTATATAGGTACCAACGATATAGGTAAAAAATGGGATGAGGTCTGACAAGACGAATTTAGGGAGCTAGGAGCTAAATTAAAAAGTAGGACCTCAAAAGTAGTAATCTCAGGATTGCTACCAGTGCCACGTGCTAGTCAGAGTAGGAATCGCAGGATAGCTCAGATGAATACGTGGCTTAAGGAGTAGTGCAGAAGGGAGGGATTCAAATTCCTGGGACATTGGAACCGGTTCTGGGGGAGGTGGGACCAGTAAAAACCGGACAGTCTGCACCTGGACAGGACTGGAACCAGTGTCCTATGGGGAGTGTTTGCGAGTGCTATTGGGGAGGGGCCTAATATGGCAGGGGGATGGGAACTTATGCAGGGAGACAGAGGGAAGTAGAATGGGGGCAGAAGCAAAAGATAGAAACAAGAAAAGTAAAAGTGGAGGGCAGAGAAAGGCAAAAAGCAAAAAGGGCCACATTACAGCAAAATCCTAAAGGGGCAAAGGGTGTTAAAAAGACAAGCCTCAATGCGAGGAGTATTCGGAATAAGGTGGACGAATTAACTGCGCAGATAGCAGTTAACGGATATGACGTAATTGGCATCACGGAGACATGGCTCCAGGGTGACCAAGGCTGGGAACCCAACATCCAGGGGTATTCAACATTTAGGAAGGATAGCCAGAAAGGAAAAGGAGGTGGGGTTCAAGAGGAAATTAATGCAATAGTAAGGAAGGAATCTGTATGGGTGGAGCTACGGAATACCAAAGGGCAGAAAATGCTAGTGGGAGTTGTGTACAGACCACCAAACAGTAGTGATGAGGATGAGGACAGCATCAAACAGGAAATTAGGGATGCATGCAATAAAAGGTACAGCAGTTATCATGGGCGATTTTAATCTACATATTGACTGGGCTAACCAAACTCGTAGCAATGCGGTGGAGGAGGATTTCCTGGAGTGTATTAGGGATGGTTTTTCAGACCAATATGTCGAGGAACCAACTAGAGGGCTGGCTATCCTAGACTGGGTGATGTGTAATGAGAAAGGACTAATTAACAATCTTGCTGTGCGAGGCCCCTTGGGGAAGAGTGACCATAATATGGTAGAATTCTTTATTAAGGTGGAGAGTGACGCAGTTAATTCAGAGACTAGGGTCCGGAACTTGAGGATGGTTAACTTTGATGGTGTGAGATGTGAATTGGATAGAATAGACTGGCGAGTGATACTTAAAGGGTTTGGCAGTGGATAGGCAATGGCAAACATTTAAAGATCACATGGATGAACATCAACAATTGTACATCCCTGTCTGGAGTAAAAAATAAAACGGGGAAGGTGGCTCAACCGTGGCTAACAAGGGAAATTAAGGATAGTGTTAAATCCAAGGAAGAGGCATATAAATTGGCCAGAAAAAGCTGCAAACCTGAGGACTGGGAGAATTTTGTAATACAGCAGAGGAGGACAAAGGGTTTAATTAGGAGGGGGAAAATAGAGTATGAGAGGAAGCTTGCTGGGAACATAAAAACTGATTGCAAAAGCTTCTATAGATATGTGAAGAGAAAAAGATTAGTGAAAACAAACGTAGGTCCCTTGCAGTCAGATTCAGGTGAATTTATAATGGGGAACAAAGAAATGGCGGACCAGTTAAACAAATACTTTGGTTCTGTTTTCACAAAGGAAGACACAAATAACTTTCCGGAAATACGAGGGGACCGAGGGTCTAGTGAGAAGGAGGAACTGAAGAATATCCTTATAAAGCGACAAATTGTGTTCGGGAAATTGATGGGATTCAAGGCCGATAAATCCCTGGGGCCTGATAGTCTGCATCCCAGAGTACTTAAGGAAGTGGCCATTGAAATAGTGGATGCATTGGTGATCATTTTCCAACAGTCTATCAACTCTAGGTCAGTTCCTATGGATTGGAGGGTAGCTAATGTAACACCACTGTTTAAAAAAGGAGGGAGAGAGAAAACGGGTAATTATAGACCGGTTAGCCTGACATCAGTAGTGTGGAAAATGTTGGAATCAATTATTAAAGATGAAATAGCAGCACATTTGGAAAGCAGTGACAGGATCGGTCCAAGTCAGCATGGATTTATGAAAGGGAAATCATGCTTGACAAATCTTCTAGAATTTTTTGAGGATGTAACTAGTAGAGTGGACAAGGGAGAACCAGTGGATGTGGTGTATTTGGACTTTCAAAAGGCTTTTGACAAGGTCCCACACAAGAGATTAGTGTGCAAAATCAAAGCATATGATATTAGGGGTAATGTACTGACGTGGCAGACAGGAAGCAGAGAGTCGGGATAAACGGGTCCTTTTCAGAATAGCAGACGGTGACTAGTGGAGTGCTGCAGGGCTCAATGCTGGGACCCCAGCTCTTTACAATATACATTAATGATTTAGAAGAAGGAATTGAGTGTAATATCTCCAAGTTTGCAGATGACACTAAACTGGGTGGCGGTGTGAGCTGTGAGGAGGATGCTAAAAGGCTGCAAGATGACTTGGACAGGTTAGATGAGTGGGCCAATGCATGGCAGATGCAGTATAATGTGGATAAATGTGAGTTTATCTACTTTGGGGGCAAAAACACGAAGGCAGAATATTATCTGAAAGGTGGCAGATTAGGAAAGGGGGAGGTGCAACGAGACCTGTGTGTCATGGTTCATCAGTCATTGAAAGTTGGCATGCAGGTACAGCAGGCAGTGAAGAAAGCAAATGGTATGTTGGTCTTCATAGCTAGGGGATTTGAGTATAGGAGCAGGGCGGTCTTACTGCAGTTGTACAGGGCCTTGGTGAGGCCTCATCTGGAATATTGTGTTCAGTTTTAGTCTCCTAATCTAAGGAAGGATGTTCTTGCTATTGAGGAAGTTCACTAGACTGATTCCCGGGTTGGCGGGATTGACATATGAGGAGAGACTGGATCAACTGGGCCTTTAGACACTGGAGTTTAGAAGGATGAGAGGGGACTCATAGAAACATATAAGATTCTGATGGGACTGGACAGGTTAGATGCGGGAAGAATGTTCCGTTGATGGGGAAGTCCAGAACCAGGGGACACAGTCTTAGGATAAGGGGTAAGCCATTTAGGGCTGAGATGAGGAGAAACGTCTTCACTCAGAGAGTTGTTAACCTATGGAATTCCCTACCGCAGAGAGTTGTTGATGCCAGTTCATTGGATGTATTCAAGAGAGAGTTAGGTATGGCCCTTACGGCTAAGGGGATCAAGGGGTATGGAGAGAAAGCAGGAAAGGGGTACTGAGGTGAATGATCAACCATGATCTTTTGAATGGCGGTGCAGGCTCGAAGGGCCGAATGGCCTACTCCTGCACCTATTTTCTATGTTTCTATGAAAGAGATGCGGACTTGGTATATCAGCGCTGGAGGACCTCTGTCACTTGGATCGAAGACCACCTCTGCACACAGTCCACCATCCGCACTCCATCGCTAGTGCCAGTAAAAATTGCCCCTGTCTTCAACTTCTAATCCACAGAGTCCTTCCAGTCATTCACAGGGCCAGCAAGTCTCCGATATCCCACTGTGTTAAATAGGTGGCAGTTATTTCACAGTCTGATGCTTGTCTGATTCTTCAAATGTTTTGAAATCAGACATTATTGCACTTTGAAGTTTTGTATATAAATGCCTCAGTAGTGTTCGCGAGTGGTTCTCCTGCCATGCTTACTGTCTGGTGCCTGCATTCTTATCAGTTGTGCGTGCACTCTAATGACACTGGTGCCGCAGGATTTTCAAGGTTCAGAGTTGTGCATTGCTGCAAGTGCTTTATAAAACAAAATAACGAAACTCAAGGCTTTGACAAAAGGCTGCATGTGAAGAGAAATGTTGTCCTTGGACAGCAATCTCCCATGCTCGGAGAGCAGCTCGTCCTCTGTAAATCAAGGCCAGCTCCACTTGTGCACAGATTTTAGTTGTGAAAGGATAAATTGTTATTATGCTGTAACAAACTCCTACCTGCACTTGTCATCATTAATATTCCGAAGCACAGACAGCTTGCGTAACAACATAAAAAGCACAAAAAGATGGCATTCACCCCTTCGAAGAATCATGTAGAGTTTATACAGTCACGATCAGTCCTTAATCTCTTTACACCCCTCACCGGTTACATTCCACAGGCAATATTCCCCCACTCTCAGCAGGACTTGGCCGTCTCAAAATCGCATTGCATAATCTCTGCTTATACTTGTCCTGTTCAGTCTCAATCATAATCAAATCTTCCTCCTCTTCTGTTTTAAAAGAGTTACTTGACAGAGAGCTAGTCAGACTAATGGGAGTTTGTTCCACTTCTCTGACTCTGTGTGAAATATTCTCTCAATAGTCTCATCTGCGGTTTGCTAATTTGGTATTCTTGTCCTCTGGCACTGCAGTCACAGTTTGGGCTGCAGAATCTGCTCCCATTCTGGGCCAAAGCATGTGTAGAGAAATAATATTAATTCGCTTTTTGTCACAGGCCATGTGCTGCGGCCAAGGCCCACTCTGAGGATTGCTCCAACACGCTGTACGATACAGAGACAGGCTGCCTCAGCTTGCTGAGCTCCTGATCGACCCTGGCCAGTTGCTGTGTGAAATCCAGATATCGTCTGGAGGGAAATAAGTCTGAAGGGATAATAGTTCAACTTAAACTGCAGGCCCATTGTTTTTGTACAACCTTTTCACTATATGCTGTCTCTTGGTGTCACCAACTCAACTGCTTATGTATTGATTGTGCCCAGCTCTATCTCTCTGTCACCAGCCACGACCGCACAACTCACGTCTGACTATCTGGAGGAGGTAGAGCTTTCTTCATTCTAACATCAGCATGACTGAAACCATTGGGGGAAATTTTAACCTAACTCGCCTGACGGGAAACTGACAGGATCAGGTGGAACGCTGGATTTACACCCTGCCAGATTGAACTCTCCATTGACAATGAAGAGTATTATCAGACAGGGTGTCAATCCAGAACACCTAGACATTCCAGCAGTGTCCCACCAAGCGAGTTTGGTTAAAATTGCCCTTAAAACGTTTCAATCCCACCAGGAACATCATATCGCAGATGCTGATTCAACCTCTTTAAACTGTGGTGATCAACCTCAGTGTCCTCTATGACCAAGCTGAACTAGAACCCACATCTCTAAAATCATGTACTTGTACCTCTGGAACATCACACCCCCACCACATCGCTAAATCACCCCTCACCCTTGGCTTCATTACCTCAAGGCCCGATTTCTCCAACCCTCTCCTCACTAGATTCACAAAGCCTCTCCCCGCCAATTCCAGCTTCAGAACTCTGCAATCTACTCAGTGCAAAGTCCCGCACATCCATCACCCCCACCATTGACAAGGACCACACGAGCTTCTTGGCCCCCAGAGAATCAACTTCAATATCTTCATCTTAAATCCCTCCACGACCTCACTCCATCCAACTCTGCAAACCCCTCCCAACATCCAAGCACACACACTCCCTCTGCTCTACCAATGGTGGCAGAGCCTTCAGCCACTCTGGAATTATCTCCCTAAATCTCTTCACCATGTTTCCTCTCTCACCATCTTCAATGGTTGTTGCATGGACCATGGTTTCAATCATCCTTCCCTGATTTTCATTGTTCACTACTTACGCTATAAAACACTTTGGGACCTTATATTATGTAAAAGGTGCGATATAAATCTGTGTTGATGTTGAGCTAGCCTTGCAAATCGAGAACGTTCTCACTGGACAGCAAAAGAAGGAGACAAGAACAGTGCTGAACATCAGCTCTGGCAACAACTCACAGTCCAGCGGCTATGAGGAGACATGTAGAGCGGCATCTCTGCTGAGGACCACAGTGAAGGGGAGTAGGTCGCAATTATTAAAGGGAAATCATGCTTGACAAATCTTCTAGAATTTTTTGAGGATGTAACTAGTAGAGTGGACAAGGGAGAACCAGTTGATGTGGTGTATTTCAAAAGGCTTTTGACAAGGTCCCACACAAGAGATTAGTGTGCAAAATTAAAGCACATGGTATTCGGGATAATGTATTGATGTGGATGGAGAACTGGTTGGCAGATAAGAAGCAAAGAGTACGAATAATCGGGTCCTTTTCAGAATGGCAGGCAGTGACTAGAGGGGTACTGCAAGGTTCAGTGCTGGGACCCCAGCGATTTACAATATACATTAATGATTTAAACAAAGGAATTGAATGTAATATCTCCAAGTTTGCAGATTACACTAAGCTGGGTGGCAGTGTGAGCTGTGAGGAGGATGCTAAGAAGCTGCAGGGTGACTTGGACAGGTTAGGTGAGTTGGCAAAAATGCATGGCAGATGCAGTATAATGTAGATAAATGTGAGGCTATCCACTTTGGTAGCAAAAACAGGAAGGCAGAATATTATCTGAATGGTGACAGATTAGGAAAAGGGGAGGTGCAACGAGACCTGGGTGTCATGGTACATCAGTCATTGAAAGTTGGCCTGCAGGTACAGGAGGTGGTGAAGAAGGCAAGTGGCATGTTGGCCTTCATAACGAGAGGATTTGAGTATAGATGCAGGGAGGTCTTACTGAAGTTGTACAGGGCCTTGTTGAGGCCACACCTTGAATATTATGTACAGTTTTGGTCTTCTAATCTGAGGAAGGACATTCTTGCTATTGAGAGAGTGCAGCGAAGGTTCACCAGACTGATTCCTGGGATGGCAGGACTGACATATGAAGAAAGACTGGATCGACTAGCCTTATATTCACTGCAATTTAGAAGAATGAGAGGGGATCTCATCGAAACATATAAAATTCTGACGGAATAGGACAGGTTAGATGCAGGAAGACTGTTCCCGATGTTGGGGAAGTCCAGAACCAGGGGTCACAGTCTAAGGATAAGGGGTAAGCCATTTAGAGATGGGGAGAAAGTTCTTCAGTCAGAGAATTGTGAACCTGTGGAATTCTCTACCACAGAAAGTTGTTGAGGCCAGTTCGTTAGATATATTCAGAAGGGAATTAGATGTGGCCCTTATGGCTAAAGGGATCAAGGGGTATGGAGAGAAAGTAGGAATAGGATACTGAAGTTGCATGATCAGCCATGATCTTATTGAATGGTGGTGCAGGCTCGAAGGGCCGAGGGGCCTATTCCTGCACCTATTTTCTATATTTCTGTGTTTCTAACACTTGTACAACTGGCAAACTGCTTATATAAGTCTGGTAATCAAGGAGACATTTCACAGAGGAGATGTGTCTTTCGGAACTTTTACCTTTAGTTAATGCTTCATCAAATAACATAAGTTTAGTTGAGTCATGTCAGCTGTGTTTCAGTAGGTTATATTTTGTACTCCAGAGACTTGAGCAAAAAACCAAGGCTGACATCTTAGAAACATAGAAACTGGGTGCAGGAGTAGGCCATTCAATGAGTTCATGGCTGAACATGCAACTTCAGTACCCCATTCCTGCTTTCTCACCATAATGATTCCCCTAGTAGTAAGGACTTCATCTAACTCCTTTTTGAATATATTTAGTGAATTGGCCTCAACAACTTTCTGTGGTAGAGAATTCCACAGGTTCACCACTCTCTGGGTGAAGAAATTCCTCCTCATCTCGGTCCTAAATGGCTTACCCCTTATCCTTAGACTGTGTCCCCTGGTTCTGGACTTCCCCAACATTGGGAACATTCTTCCTGCATCTAACCTGTCTAACCCCGTCAGAATTTTAAACGTTTCTATGAGGTCCCCTCTCATTCTTCTGAACTCCAGTGAATACAAGCCCAGTTGATCCAGTCTTTCTTGATAGGTCAGTCCCGCCATCCCGGGAATCAGTCTGGTGAATCTTCGCTGCATTCCCTCAATAGCAAGAATGTTCTTCCCAAGGTTAGGAGACCAAAACTGTGCACAATACTCCAGGTGTGGCCTCACCAAGGCCCTGTACAATTGTAGCAACACCTCCCTGCCCCTGTACTCAAATCCCCTCGCTATGAAGGCCAACATGCCATTTGCTTTCTTAACCACCTGCTGTACCTGCATGCCAACCTTCAATGACTGATGTACCATGACACCCAGGTCTCTTTGCACCTGCCCTTTTCCTAATCTGTCACCATTCAGATAATAGTCTGTCTCTCTGTTTTTACCACCAAAGTGGATAACCTCACATTTATCCACATTATACTTCATCTGCCATGCATTTGCCCACTCACCTAACCAAGTCGCTCTGCAGCCTCATAGCATCCTCCTCGCAGCTCACACTGCCACCCAACTTAGTGTCATCTGCAAATTTGGAGATACTACATTTAATCCCCTCGTCTAAATCATTAATGTACAGTGTAAACAGCTGGGGCCCCAGCACAGAACCTTGCAGTACCCCACTAGTCACTGCCTGCCATTCTGAAAAGTCCCCATTTACTCCTACTCTTTGCTTCCTGTCTGACAACCAGTTCTCAATCCATGTCAGCACACTACTCCCAATCCCATGTGCTTTAACTTTGCACATTAATCTCTTGTGTGGGACCTTGTCGAAAGCCTTCTGAAAGTCCAAATATACCACATCAACTGGTTCTCCCTTGTCCACTCTACTGGAAACATCCTCAAAAAATTCCAGAAGATTTGTCAAGCATGATTTCCCTTTTTCCCTTTCACAAATCCATGCTGACTTGAACCTATCATATTACCTCTTTCCAAATGCACTGCTATGACATCCTTAATAACTGATTCCATCATTTTACCCACGACCGATGTCATGCTGACCGGTCTATAATTCCCTGTTTTCTCTCTCCCTCCTTTTTTAAAAAGTGGGGTTACATTGGCTACCCTCCACTCCATAGGAACTGATCCAGAGTCAATGGAATGTTGGAAAATGACTGTCAATGCATCCACTATTTCCAAGGCCACCTCCTTAAGTACTCTGGGATGCAGTCCATCAGGCCCTGGGGATTTATCGGCCTTCAATCCCATCAATTTCCCCAACACAATTTCCCGACTAATAAGGATTTCCCTCAGTTCCTCCTCCTTACTAGACCCTCCGACCCCTTTTATATCCGGAAGGTTGTTTGTGTCCTCCTCAGTGAATACCGAACCAAAGTACTTGTTCAATTGGTCCGCCATTTCTTTGTTCCCCGTTATGACTTCCCCTGATTCTGACTGCAGGGGACCTACGTTTGTCTTTACTAACCTTTTTCTCTTTACATATCTATAGAAACTTTTGCAATCCGTCTTAATGTTCCCTGCAAGCTTCTTCTCGTACTCCATTTTCCCTGCCCCTCCTCTGCTGAGTTCTAAATTTCTCCCAGTCCCCGGGTTCGCTGCTATTTCTGGCCAATTTGTATGCCACGTCCTTGGCTTTAATGCTATCCCTGATTTCCCTTCATAGCCACGGTTGAGCCACCTTCCCTTTTTTATTTTTACGCCAGACAAGAATGTACAATTGTTGTAGTTCATCCATGCGGTCTCTAAATGTCTGCCATTGCCCATCCACAGTCAACCCCTTTAGTATCATTCGCCAATCTATCCTAGCCAATTCACGCCTCATACCTTCAAAGTTACCCTTCTTTAAGTTCTGGACCATGGTCTCTGAATTAACTGTTTCATTCTCCATTCTAATGCAGAATTCCACCATATTATGGTCACTCTTCCCCAAGGGGACTCGCACAACGAGATTGCTAATTAATCCTCTCTCATTACACAACACCCAGTCTAAGATGGCCTCCCCCCTAGTTGGTTCCTCGACATATTGGTCTAAAAAACCATCCCTTATGCACTCCAGGAAATCCTCCTCCACCGTATTGCTTCCAGTTTGGTTAACCCAATCTATGTGCATATTAAAGTCACCCATTATAACTGCTGCACCTTTATTGCACGCACTCCTAATTTCCTGTTTGATGCTCTCCCCAACATCACTACTACTGTTTGGAGGTCTGTACACAACTCCCACTAACGTTTTTTGCCCTTTGGTATTCTGCAGCTCTACCCATATAGATTCCACATCATCCAAGCTAATGTCCTTCCGAACTATTGCCTTAATTTGCTCCTTAACCAGCAATGCTACCCCACCTCCTTTTCCTTTTATTCTATCTTTCCTGAATGTTGAATACCCCTGGATGTTGAGTTCCCAGCCCTGATCATCCTGGAGCCACGTCTCCGTAATCCCAATCACATCATATTTGTTAACATCTATTTGCACAGTTAATTCATCCATCTTATTGCGGATACTCCTTGCATTAAGACACAAAGTCTTCAGGCTTGTTTTTTTAACACCCTTTGTCCTTTTAGAATTTTGCTGTACAGTGGCCCTTTTTGTTCTTTGCCTTGGGTTTCTCTGCCCTCCACTTTTCCTCATCTCCTTTCTGTCTTTTGCTTTTGCCTCCTTTTTGTTTCCCTCTGTCTCCCTGCATTGGTTCCCATCCCCCGATTTGATGACTAGATAATTTGTTTTAGTGATGTTGATTGATAAATATTGGCTAGGACATCAGGGACAACACTTTGGCTCTTGTCTGTCAGCTGTGGCTCAGTGGGTAGCACACTTGCCTCTGGGTCAAAGTGGTTCAAATCCCTCTCCAGGGACTTGAGCACATAAATCTAGGCTGACTCTCCAGTGCAGTGCTGAGTGCATAATAAAAGATCCCAAAGTCTTTCGGATGAGACATTAAACCGAGGCCACGTCTGTCCTCTCAGGTAGATGTAAAAGATCCCATGGGACTATTTGAAGACTTGCATTTATATAGCGCCTTTCACGATTACTGGACATCTCAAAGTACTTTTGGAGTGCAGTCACTGTTGTAATGTGGGAAATGCGGCAGCCAATTTGTGCACAAGCAAGTTCCCACACATAGCAATGTGATAATGAACAGATAATCTATTTTGTTATGTTGATGAGGGATAAATATTGGCCAGGGCACCGGGCTAACTCCCCTGCTCTTCTTCCTGGGGATAACTTCCCCTGCTCCCTCATTGACCTTTAGAAGGTGGCGGTGAACCGCCTTCGTGAACCACTGCAGATTGTGGTCAAGGTACTCCCACACAGCTGACTGTGTCGTAGCGGTTTTGTACAACTGAATGGCTTACCAGGCCATTTCAGAAGGCAGTTATAAGTCAACCACATTGCTGTGGGGTCTGGAGTCACATATATGCCTTCTCTAAAGGACATTAGTGAACCAGTTGGGTTTTTACAACAATCCGGTAATTTCATGGCCACTGTTACTGATACTAGCTTTTTGATTCCAGATTTATTTAATTAACTGATTCTAAATTCTCCAGCTGCCGCAGTGGGATTTGAACGCACGTCTCCGGATTATTACTCCAGTCCAGTAACATAACCACTATGCTACCGTACCCAGTGATGTGCGCAAATTGGCTGCCACATTTCCTACCTTACAACATTGACTACACTTTAAAAGTACTTCATTGACTATAAAGGACTTTGGGCTGTCCTGAGGTCATGAAAGGCGCTATATAAATGCAAGCTTTTCTTTTTTCAATAGTTGATAGTGGAGTGAATCGTAGGTGGTCTATTGGGATTAAGGTGCTCAACTGACTAAATGTGCCGCTTCTGGCCTTATAATTCCTTGTGTTTGCACTGACATCACTGAGTAGCGAAGTGCTGAAATGAAGACGTTATTAACATCACATTGAGTGACTGTTTACTCGGAAGCTGTTAACTTGGAATTAAGTAACTGCTGACAGTGCATCTCCTCCGTTATTCATCTTTGCAGATTCCATCCACAGAGGTCCAAAATAAATTGCACATTAAACAATTTCAGCAATTTAGAAAATAATGTTGTGTGGCAGTTGGTGCGTGTGTGTGTGTGTGTAATTTACTTCAGTATTTACTTTCAAGAAGTTATTTTGTGTGGGTTGCAATGAATAATATCCAACCCCTTTCATAGTCAGCCATGCTGTTTCCATCAGCAATATCCAGTGGTAGGAAACCAGTACTACAGGAGAGAACATGACTACATCTGCAAACTGAATCCCAGAACAGTAACTTAACAACAATTCAGATGTTAAATTTGAAGTATTTAGTTATCTCGGTAAAATTAGCAACCCAGTAAGAGAAAGGCGTCGGCTTGATTGACTCTAGCCTAAACATCTCCTTCTTCTTAGGCAGTCCCTCGGAGTCGAGGATGACTTGCTTCCACATTAATATGAGTTCTCAGGTGACTGATGAGACCAATGCAGGATCTACAGTCTCTGTCACAGGTGAGGCAGGTGGTGGTTGGAGGGCAGGTGGGGTGCTTGGGGTGTTGTGCGCTCCTTCCACTGTTTGCGCTTGGCTTCCTCGTGCTCCTGGCGAAGAGACTCGAGGTTCGGCGCCTCCCCGGATGCTTCTCCTCCACTTTGCCAGGATTCCCAGGTGTCGGTAGGGATGTTGCACTTTTTCAAGGAGGCTCTGAGGGTGTTCTTGAAGAGTTTCCTCTGCCCACCTGGGGCTCGCTTGCCGTGTCGGAGTTCCGAGTAGAGCGCTTTTTTTGGGAGTCTAGTATCGGGCATGCGGATGACGTGGCCCGTCCATCGGAGCTGATCGAAGCATTGACCACGCTCAATGCGGGGATGTTGGCCTGAGTGAGAACACTGACGTTGATGTGCCTATCCTGCCAATGGATCTTGCGGAGGCAGCGTTGGTGGTACTTCTCCAGTGCTTTGAGGTACCTGCTGCACGTAAGAACATAAGAAATAGGAGCATTTGGCCTCTCGAGCCTGCTCTGCAAATCAATAAGACCATGGCTGATCTTATCATGGACTCAGCCCCACTTCCCTGCGCGTACCCCATAACCCTTTATTCCCTTATCGCTCAAAAATCTGTCTATCTCCGCCTTAAATATATTCAATGACCCAGTCTCCACAGCTCTCTGGAGCAGAGAATTCTATAGATTTACAATCTTCTGAGAGAAGAAATTTCTCCTCAACTCAGTTTTAAATGGGCGGCCCCTTATTCTAAGACTATGTCCCCTAGTTTTGGTTCCCCCTATGAATGGAAATATCCTCTCTGCATTCACCTTGTGGAGCCCCCTCATTATCTTATAAGTTTCAATAAGATCACCTCTCATTCTTCTAAACTCCAATGAGTATAGGCCCAACCTACTCAACCTATCTTCATAAATCAACCCCCTCATCTCCAGAATCAACCTAGTGAACCTTCCCTGACAGCCTCCAATGCAAGTATATCTTTCCTTAAATACGGAGACCAAAACTGTATGCAGTACTCCAGGTGTGGCCTCACCAATACCCTGTACAGCAGGACTTCTCTGCTTTTATACTCTATCCCCCTTGCAATAAAGGCCAACATTCCATTTGCCTTCCTGGATCACCTGCTGTACCTGCATACTAACTTTCTGTGTTTCATGCACATGGACCCCAGGTCTCTCTGTACTGCAACATTTTGCAATTTTTCTCCATTTAAATTATAATTTGCTTTTCTATTATTTCTGCCAAAGTGGATAACCTCACATTTTCCCACATTATACTCTATCTGCCAAATGTTTGCCCACTCACTTAGCCTGTCTACATCCCTTTGCAGATTTTTTGTGTCCTCCTCACAATTTGCTTTCCTACAGTCTTTGTATCATCAGCAAACTTGGCTACATTATTCTCGGTCCCTTCATTCAAGTCATTAATATAGATTGTAAATAGTTGAGGACCCAGCACCGATCCTTGCGGCACCCCACTAGTTACTGTTTGCCAATCGGAAAATGACTCATTTATCCCAACTCTCTATTTTCTGTTAGTTAGCCAATTCTCTATCCATGTTAATATATTACCCTCAACCCAGTGAGGTTTTATCTTGTGCAGTAACTTCTTATGTGGCACCTTATCGAATGCCTTCTGGAAATCCAAATACACCACATCCACTGGTTCCCCCTTATCCACCCTGCTCGTTACATCCTCAAAGAACTCCAGCAAATTTGTCAAACATGATTTCCCTTTCGTAAAACCATGCTGTCTCTGCTTGATTGAATCATGCTTTTCCAAATGTCCCGCTACTGCTTCCTTAATAATGGACTTCCATATTTTCCCAATGACAGATGTTAGGCCTATAGTTTCCTGCTTTTGGTCTCCCTCCTTTTTTAAATAGGGGCGTTACATTTGCAGTTTTCCAATGCGCTGGGACCACCCCAGAAGCCAGGGAATTTTGGTAGATTACAACCAATGCATCCACTATCTCTGCCGCTACTTCTCTTAAGACCCTAGGATAGAAACATGAAAATTTGCAGCGCAGAAGGAGGACATTTCGGCCCATCGTGTCTGCGTTGGCCGGCAAAGAGCCGCAAGGCCCTTGGTCAGCAGCCCTAAAGGTTACATATTAACCTATGAACAATGACGGAAAGGCAAAGAGCACCCAGCCCAACCAGTCCGCCTCTCACAACTGCGACACCCCTAATACTGAAACATTCTACACTCCACCCCAACTGGAGCCATGTGATCTCCTGGGAGAAAACCCAGGCCAATTTAGGGAGAAAAAAATCTGGGAAAGTTCCTCTCCGACCCATCCAGGCGATCGAAACTAGTCCAGGAGATCACCCTGGCTGTATTCGATTCCCTGCAGTACTTACCATTATATCTGCACTGTCCAACAAAAGGTCATCCAGTCTAATCCCAGTTACCAGCTCTAGGTCCGTAACCCTGCAGGTTACTGTACTTTAAGTGCCTATCCAACCATCTCTTAAAAATGGTAAGGGTTTCTCCATCCATCACTCTTCCAGGCAGCGAGTTCCAGATCTCCACAACCCTCTGCGTAAAGACTCCCCTCCTCAAATCCCCACTAAACCTTCCATCAACCACCTTAAAACTATTGCCCCTCATAATAGACCCCTCCACCAATGGAAATAGACCTTTACTATCCACTATATCCACTTTGTAAGGCATCAGGTCCAGGGGACTTGTCCGACTTTAGCCCCATTATTTTACCTAGTACTACTTCATTAGTGATGCTGATTGTATTATGTTCCTCCCTACCTATAGCCCCGATCATCCACTATTAGGATGTTTTCAGTGTATTCTACCATGAAGACCGATACAAAATATTTGTTCAATGTCACTGCCATTTCCCTGTTCTCCATTATTAATTCCCCAGTCTCATTCTCCAGGGGACCAACATTTACTTTAGCCACTCTTTTCCTTTATAGGTACCTGTAGAAACTCTTACTATCTGTTTTTATATTTCGTGCTAGTTTACTTTTATAATCTATCTTCCCTTTCTTAATCATTTTTTTCGTTGTTCTCTGCTGGCTTTTAAAAATCCCCAATCCTCTGGCCTCCCACTAGCCTTGGCCTCATTGTATGCCTTTGATACCCTCCCTTATTTCATTAGTTAGCCACGGATGGTTATCCCTTTTCTTACAGTCTTTCTTTCTCATTGGGATATATTTTTGTTGCAAGTTATGAAATATCTCCTCAAATATCTGCCACTGCTCATCAACCATCCCATTCTTTAGTCTATTTTCCCAGTCCACTTTAGCCAACTCTACCCTCATATCCTTGTAGTCTCCTTTATTTAACCTTAGGACCCCGGTTTGAGAACCAACTTTCTCACCCTCCAACTGAATTTGAAACTCAACCATGCTATGGTCACTCATTCCCAGAGGATCTTTTACTATGAGATCATTTATTAATCCTGTCTCATTATACAGTACTAGATCAAAGATAGCCTGCTCCCTGGTTGGTTCCGCAACGTACTGTTCAAGGAAACTATCCGAGATACACTCTATGAAGTCATCCTCAAGTCTACTCTGGCCAATTTGCTTTGTCCAATCAATATAAAGATTAAAATCACCCATGACTATTGCCGTTCCTTTTTTTACAAGCCTCCATTATTTCTTGATTTATACTCCGTCCAACAGTGTAGCTACTGTTACGGGGCCGATAGACTACATCCACCAGTGACTTTTTCCCTTTATTATTCCTTATCTCCACCCAAACTGATTCAACCTCTTGATCCTCTGAGCCAATATTGTTTCTCACTAACGCACCGATCCCATCCTTTAGTAACAGAGCTAGTCCACCTCCTTTTCCTTTCTGTCTGTCCTTCCGGATTGTCAAATACCCCTGAATATTTAGTTCCCAGCCTTGGTCACCTTGCAACCACGTCTCTGTAATGGCTATCAAATCATACCCATTTGTATCTATTTGTGCCGTCAACTCATCTATTTTGTTACAAATGCATCGTGCATTTAGACAAAGAGCTTTTAAGTTTGTTTTTTTTACCCTTTTTTCCTGCTGGTTTCCTCTGTCCTTCAAACTCACTTTCTTTCTTTTTGATTTCTAATTCCAGCTTTACTTCCCTCTCTACTGAATCTATTCTCAGGTTCCCATCCACCTGCCAAGCTAGTTTAAACCCTCCCCGACAGCACTAGCAAACCCCCCCCCCCCCCCCCCCGCAGGATATTGGTCCTGGCTCTGTTGAAGTGCAACCCGTCCGGCTTGTACAGGTCCCACCTCCCCCAGAAATGGTCCCAATGCCTCAGGAACTTAAAGCCCTCCCTCCTGCACCATCTCTCCAGTCATCTGCTCTATCCTCCTATTTCTGTACTCACTGGCTCTTAGCACTGGGAGTAATCCAGAGATTACTACCTTTGAGGTCCTGCTTTTTAATCTCTATCCTAGCTCCCTAAACTCTGCCTGCAGGATCTCATCCCTCTTCCTACCTATGTCATTGGTACCAATGTGGAGCACAACCTCTGGCTGTTCACGCTCTCCCCCCAGAATGCCCTGCAGCCACTCTGTGACATCCTTGACCTTGGCACCAGGGAGGCAACATACTATTCTGGAGTCACATTTGCGGCCGCAGAAACGCCTGTCTGCTCCCCTGCCTATTGAATCCCCTACCACTATAGCTCTTCCATTCTTCTTCCCCCCCCCCCCCCCCCCTGTGCAGCTGAGCCACCCGTGGTGCCGTGGACTTGGCTCTGGCTTCACTCCCGAGAGCTACCATCGCCCCCACCGGTACTCAGAACAGAGTACCAGTTGGAGAGCGAGTGGATTTAGGGGACTCCTGCACTACCTGCCTAGTCCTCCTCTTCTGTCTGGTGGTCACCCACTCCCTCTCTGCCTGCACACTCTTAAGCTGTGGGGTGACCACCTCTAGAAACGTGCTATCCACGTAGCTCTCAGTCTCACGGATGCACCGCAGTGACTCCAGCTGCTGCTCAAGCTCCAAAACACGGAGCTCAAGTTGGTGCAGCTGGAGACAGCTCTAGCTCACGTGGTCGTCCCGGCTGCGCGAAGCATCCAGGATTTCCCACATGCCACAGAATGTGCACTCCACGGGACTGAACTGCCCTGCCATCCCTCTAGTTACACTCAGAGCTATCGAGTAGAACTAAACTCTAAATCTTAGCACAACACACCCAGCCGCTACTCAGCAATCAGGTGATTTAACTAACTTTTATTTAAAGACTAATTACTAACTTAAGAGAAAAAGCAACACTCACCAATCAGCTACTTCCCTTGTGCTGACGTCACTTTTAAACTCTGACGTCACTCTCGAATGCTGCCTGTTGAGCCTTGCCTTTTAACCCTCTGCCTCAGCTCCCGCTGCTGTTCCCATACAGGTCTGCTGCCTCTGTGAAATATCACTTACCTAGTTTTAATTTTTTAATTAATCTTCCCCATTTCTCCGAAATCTCACTCTTTCCAAATAAACCACTCTGTTTAACTCTACTCCGTTTGAGACCTCTCTGTGCAATACATAGTCTATGTCTCTGAAGCATAAAGGAGGACGGGTATCATTACTGCTCTGTAGACCATGATCTTAGTGCCGGGTTTGAGATCCTGGTCTTCAAACACTCTCTTTCCCAGGCGACCGAAGGCTGCACTGGCACACTGAAGGCGATGTTGGACTCAGTCATCGATGCCTGCCCTTGTTGACAGTCGGCTCCTAAGGTATGGAAAGTGGTCCACGTTGTCCAAGGCCTCGTCATGGATCTTGATAATCGGGGAGCAATACTGTGTGGTGGGGCAGGTTGGCAGAGAACCTTTGTCTTCTGGATGTTTAATATAAGGCCCATACTCTCGTACACTTCGGTGAAGGTGTTGACGATAGTTTGTAGTTCGACCTCCAAGTGTGCGCAAACACAGGCATCGTCTGCATACTCTTAATTCAATGACAGAGGATGGGACGACCTTGGATCTGGACTGGACACGACGGAGGTTGAATAATTTCCTGTTTGTTCTGTAGATTAGCTCCACTCTAGCGGGGAGCTTGTTGAGGGTGAGATGGAGCATTGCAGCGAGGAAGATCGAGAAGAGCGATGACACAGCCTTGCTTGACCCCGGATGGCATGTGTATTGGGTCTGTGGTAGATCCGTTGGTCAGCATCACGGCTTGCATGTCGTCGTGAAGCAGGTGGAGGATGGTGACAAACTTTTCAGGGCAGCCGAATTTGAGAAGGACACTTCATAATCCCTCAAGTTGACAGTGTCGACTGCCTTTGTGAGGTCAAAGGCGGACATGTACAGGGGTTGATGCAGTTCCCTGCATTTCTCTTGGATTTGTTGCACGGTGAAGATCATGTCTATTGTGCCCCTTAGTGGGCGGAATCTGCATTGCGACTCTGGGAGGAGCTCTTCAGCCACTGGGAGAAGGCGATTGAGGAGGATTCTTGCGATGACTTTCCCTGTGGCAGACAGTAGGGAAACTTCTCTGTAATTACCGCAATTGCACTTGTCACCTCTCTTGAAGATGGTCACGATTACAGCGTCTCTGAGATCCCCTGGCATGCTCTCTTCTTTCCAAATAAGAGAAATGAGTTAATGGATTCACACCAATTGTACTTCTCCGCCATGTTTTAGTGCTTCGGTGGGGATTCCATCTGCTCCTGAGGCCTTGTTGTTCTTCAGTTATCAGATGGGCTTTTCAACCTCATGCCGGGCTGGGGTTGTGCTGAGGTGGCAGCAGGTAGCATGCTGTGGGATGGAGTCGAGGACACTCACGTCGAAGGCAGAGTCTCAGTTGAGGAGATTTTCGAAGTGCTCCTTCCAACGGGCACCGACTGCCTTTCTGTTCTGAATGAGTACCTCTCCATTCTTGGCCCTCAGTGGGGTAGGACCTTGGGTGCTTGGGCCATAGGTGGTCTTGACTGCGCTAAAGAATCCACGCACGTCGTGTTGTTGGCTAGTTTCTGGATCTCCTGCACTTTCTCCACCCACCATCTGTTCTTTAGGTCGCGGCTTTTATGTTGGACCGCGGCCTTTAGACGTCAATAGAGCTGCTTTCTTGCTCTCGAATTGTGATGCTGTTTGCAGTTCAAGAATGCCTCGCTCCTGGGCCCCGACTTCGCTCCTGGGCGCCGACCTCGCTCCTCCGGACTTCGTTCGACCTCACTGCTTCTCCCGACCTCGCTGCTGGGCTCTACCTATGGACTTTGCTCCCGGGCACCCGGCCCCCCTCCCGAGCCCCCCTCTCCGGCCCCGCTCCCGGGCCCTGGGCCCTGTTCCCGGGCCCCGGCCCCGCTGCCGGCCCTGCATCGGGGGACCAAAAGCTGCAAGGCTCGCAGCTACTCTCTCCACCACTGGCGCACCATGGCTGCACTGTGTACCATCTACAGGATGCACTGCAGCAACTTGCTAATGTTTC
This sequence comes from Pristiophorus japonicus, assembly GCF_044704955.1. Taxonomy (NCBI): domain Eukaryota; kingdom Metazoa; phylum Chordata; class Chondrichthyes; family Pristiophoridae; genus Pristiophorus; species Pristiophorus japonicus. Next base: position 88,162,415 of record NC_091989.1, on the reverse strand, counting down.
TTCGGCAGTACCTCCCAAACTCCACCATCTGGAAGGGCAAGGGCAGCAGGTCCATGGGATCACCATCACCTCCCAAGTTCCCCTCTAAGGCACTCAGCACCTTGGCTTGTAAATATATTGCAGTTCCTTCATCATCGATGGGTCAAATTCCTGGGCCTCCCTCCCTAACAGCACTGTGGGAGTACCCTCACCACACAGACTGCAGCTTTTAAGAAGAACTGCACTTTCTCATAGGCAACTAGGGATGGGCAATAAATGCCAGCCTTGCCTATGGCATCCATATCCCGAAAAGGAATAAAAGAAAATATGGGTTTACCTTCCCTTCTACCCCAGTTTCCCCCCTCCCCCTTACTCTTCTTCTCAGTTGTTCTGGGGTAGAATCCTTTGCCCAAATGAAATTCCTTCATGCAGAATGCTAGGCGAAATGCACACAGTGCACAAACATGCCTGTATGCACATACATGTATCTATCAGTACATAGCAATCAGCATTGAGAAACTTGGTTGATTTTTTTTTCTGCAGTACAGACGGTAGTTTGCAAGTTATTCAGCATGGAGGGCATCACTGCCAAGTCCTGGCCTGACCATATCCAATGTGTATCGCACGCATACAGTCCACCTGGAGTCTCTGGATCTTTATTAGGGAGAACCATGGTTGATTTTTCTTTTTGTCTTCCCTTGACCAGGGCTGTGGAGACTCTTGTTTTGCCCACACACCCCACCTCAGAAATCAGATGATGAGACAAGTCTATGATGAGAAAGGCCAAACTTGGCCCATTGAAGTTCATTCCTCCAGGAACCCAGCCCTCTTATCAGAGTATCCACTCTACTTTGAATTCCTCCACTACCCTAGTTTACAGATTATTCCAAACATTATGGTCCCAAATTTCTGTGGGGTTTTGGCATTATTGGGCTACAGTGGGAGTGCGGGCCTTATTGTGGGAGTGTAAATTAGGGCGGAAGTTGTTCTGTTTTTAATCTAGTAAAATTTCTGGTTGAGGTTGGTGGGCGGTGGGGGGTAAGCTCTTTAGCAGTGCAGATATTTAAATTAGACAGAAATTATGGATTGGCATCATACGTCCTAATACTCATCACTTCTACCCCCATTGCACTCAGTGTAGCTTACAGCCAGATTAGTGAAGCTTCCTGGCGTGCCGGAATCAGCAGGCAGAACTGTTACGTTTAAAAATGCTCCCTACCTGGACTCCTTTTGCCCGTATCTCATGTCTGTCTGCATAGTGTTAATTTTCTCCTCCATTGTACATCTACTGAGCTGGACTTGAAACAGAGTGAGGGATTGTATGGTCACCTACAAATTTACAACCCAACCTAAGCAAATGTTACGATTGAGCAGTATGCGTTTCCTCATGGGGATTCCTCTGTATGCAGATGAAAAAGGAGACTAGAAGGGAGCAAATGAGAGTGTGGCAGCATTGATGAAGGATAAGATCAAGCCCCCTTCCCTCCCCTTCTATGGGCTAGAACCTCCACTTTTGTGCAGATCGGCCAAAAATGGGCGTTATGTCCAGAGTGGGCGTTATAAAAGGGTTTTCAGATCACCAGCTTCTCGCCCATTCTCAAAACACCTAGTTTACATTTTTGAAAATGGGTGTGACCACGAGCGATATCAAATGGGCGTTAGCGTAAAATTTTTAGCGTAAAGTGTGGCCGTCCTTGGCAATGGCATGGCAACACTCGATTCTCACGATTCAGGAGGTCAAGGGTCATCATGACATGCGCAGAAGAGGAGACACAGAGAGGGAGCTCAGAGGCACTGAAAGCATGTGTGGCTGGTGTGTGCTTGTCTGGCTGTTGTGGGAGGCACGAGGGAGATTCACCAGCAGCAAAAAGCCCTCTAAGCACCAAGAACATAGTTGGCACCGAGTTTTTGTCCAACAAATAAGATATAACATGGAAGGGATGGTGGAGTCCCTGGAGCTGGTGGCCAGGAACACTGGTGGCAGAGGGCTCCCAGTGGTCCCGGAGCGCCGCACTGCACCCCCATTGCCAACTGCACGAGAGCCAGCAGCAACATCTTGCTTATGGCTCGGAGCACGATCCCATCTCAGGACTGTCTTCTCCCGTTTCCGTCCGAGCAGCGCTTCGGCCGTCACCCCTCCCCCCCAAATGAAGCATCGCCAGTAGGCCAGGCGACTTGGAGTCAGGAGGGGAAGGGGTAGGGGTGAGGAGGAGAAGTGGGGGTGGGGGGGTGGTGGGGGGGGAGGGTTGGTTTGGACAGAAATACTGATGATTTCAGACGAATGTTCGGTTTAAATGTTTTTTATTTAACAAAACCTTGTCGCACATTGGCTCAGATAGCTGCACACGCTGGTGATTCCTTAACATCAAAGGGATTAATCACAATTAACTTCAATCAACTTAAACTGTCACCAAGGTGATGCCCATCATTGGGCAATATTATGGGCGCTGAATTCGCCCATTCTGCTGATTCCGCCCCCAAAAAGTGGGCGCGCGGTAATATTTTTTCTTGCCGTTAAGCACATGAGGAAAGTAACGCTCAGCGATAAGTTTCTGAAAAATGCCCGTCAGTTTCCATTTTGTGCCAAAATGGGCGATATATGGGCATTATAGAAACATAGAAATTAAGTGCAGGAGCAGGCCATTCCGCCCTTCGAGCCTGCACTGCCATTCAATAAAATCATGGCTGATCATTCAACCTCAGTATCCTTTTCCTGCTTTCTCTCCATACCCCTTGATCACTTTGGCCGTAAGGGCCATATCTAACTCCCATGTCATTTCAGCGGTAAAATGGGCGTTAAGCACGCAAAAAAAGTGGAGGTTCTAGCCCCAAATGTCTACAGGCCCAGGTGATTTTATGAGCGTGAGTGAGTAGCTGTGACTTCGTAGACTTGGATTCACAAAGGAAGCCCTGGATAACTTGTGACTCCTCATGGACTTGCAACTCCGATCAAGTGCTCAAACAGTTCTGCCAGTGACTGTTAAAGTGAGTAAACCTCAAACTTTTATGCCACTGGCTCATTTCAGACTGCAATGGAAACTTGAACTGGTTTGTTATCTGATCCGGCGTGTGCTAGGGCAGTGGTTCTCAAACTGGGGTCTGCAGAGACTTTCCAGGGGGTCCACGAAATAATGAGTACCCTGTACTGAGCCGGCCTTACGGGACATGTGGCGGCTCTCATCAAGCCTGTCTCCAGTCTACATACTGTATACAAAATCAGAGGGGTGGTTTGCTCCATCTTTATCTGTGACGATGTGCCATGACAATTAGTGATAGATGGCAGGCTCCCTGATTGATCACACGTTTTAAAGTAAACTATTTTAAACTTAATTTGATTGTGTACCTTATATACTATGGGTAGAGTGTGGAACCTCTCTTATCTGCCTTTCAATTATCTGCTTTCATGATTGATTGCTAAAATTGTCATGGGACAAAACCTCGCATGGGACATCAAAATTACATGATTTTCTAATTTGTATCGTTGTACTTGGCTTTACTTTCCTGCCTATGGGATGGCAGTACTGTCTGTGTAAGACTGCAATATGGGAACTCAATAGTCTTCCAATTTGCAGTTAAGAGTAGATAATAAAGATTTCACTGGATGTATGGGTATTATATAATATGGGATGTTTTCCTCACATTGTGTGTGAATTAAGTATGTGCATATTATATAATGTCAGCTGTGGCTCAGTGGGCAGAACTCTCACCTCTGAGTCAGAAGGTTGTGGGTTCATGTCCCACTTCAGCAACATGTAGCACAAAAAAAATCTAAGCTGACACTCCAGTGCAGTGTTGAGGAAGCGCTGCCTTTCGGATGAGGCATTAAACCTCGGTTTAAGATGTCAGCCTAGGTTTTTTGTGCCCAAGTCGCTGGAGTACGAAATACAACCTAGTGACTCAGGTGCGCGTGCTACCAACTGAAACACAGCTGACATTACTCTACTAAACTTATGTTATTTGATGAAGCATTAACTAAAGGTAAAACTTCCAAAAGACAGGTTGCTGTTTGTGGGAGCTTGCTGGTGCACAAATTGGCTGCCAAGTTTCCTACATTACAACAGTCACTACAGTCCAAAAGTACTTCATTGGCTGTAAAGCGCTTTGAGATGTCCGATGGCCGTGAAAGGCCACCGGACTATATAAATCCAAGTCTTTCTTCTTCTTATGTGTATAATTACATGTAGACAATCAAGACTTATAATAGTGTTGGTAGACCAACACTATTGGCACATTTATAAACAGTGTTGATCAACTCAAAGACTTGTTTAGTAAAAGGAGACTTTGACACTAATGAGTGCATTGTTTGCTGAGTATAGATATTATCCTGTCAAAAAGCTGAATCAATGTAACTGAACACAGAATGACTGCGAAATTCGTGGGTTTAGCGTTGACCGTTAAGGCTGGTTTTTCTGAAAGTGCTGGCCGACTCGCTTCCGCCGGGTCCCGTGGCAGCCACCATTTTTGGGAGGTCAGTAGCGCTGCCATTGCCAACATTTGCTCTACATATTGAGATCAGACAGATCATGACATCAATGAGTGTGCAAAATATCTGCTTTTGTGCTTCACTGAACATAGGAACAGGAGTAAGCTCCCAAGCACCTCTCTTGCACTATGTTTTGTCACAGCAGGCTGGGGAGATACAATAATGAACATTTACTCAGAGGTGTACCTGTATCCCAGCAGAATATTTTACTTATAATCTGCCTATGAATATCCCTGGCATTTGGGACGGTAATGTCCTGTGAGTATCCTTCTGATACTGGATTCCAGGTTCTTCAGCCTCCACAGCAACTGGACCTTCCTCAAAAAATTTAATTTCCATTCCTTGCTGAATAGCCAAGTGGTGCAGGGTACAAAAACCAAGCATATTGCAAGGGAGATGCTTGGGAGCCTACTGCACTGCCTTTCCAGATATATTAAGGCATTGCAATCTTCTCTTCACAAAAGTCCTCAAAAGACCACTCTAGTTGATGAATGTGCCTCATTATATCAATACAATAATGAGAAAGGATATTGGCTCAGAAGATTAGGAAGTGGAATCAGCATGGGTGGAAATAAGAGGCAAACTCTGATGGAAGTAGTTTATTGGTCTCCAAACAGTAGCTATACCGTTGGTCAGAGTATTAATAAACAAATAATAGGAGCTTGTAACAAAGGTAATATATTAATCATGGGAGACTTTAATTTTCATATAAACTGGGCAAGTCAAATTGGCATAGGTAGTCTGGAGGACGAGTTCATAGAATGATTTCAAGACAGTTGTAAAAGAATGTCCTGGAATCAACCAGGGAACAGGCTATTTTAGATCTTGTATTGTGTAATAAGACAGGGTTAATTAGTAATCCCATAGTAAAGGGTCCTCTGGGGAAGAGTGAACATAATATGATAACATTTCACATTGAGTTTGAAAGTGAAATACTTCAGTCAGAAACAAAAGTCTTAAATTTAAATAAAGCTAATTACATAGGTATGAGGGGTGAGTTCACTAAGATAGATTGGGAAATTAGATTAAAAGCTATGGCAGTAGATAAGCAGTGGCAAACATTTAAAGAAATATTCCCAAATTCTCAACGACTATACATTCCATTAAGAAATAAAAACTCTTTGGCTAACTAAAGAATTTAATGATAGTATTAGATTAAAAGTTGTAATCTTGCAAAGAATTGTAGTCAACCTTAGAATTGGGAGAGCTTTAGAAACCAGTAAAGAATGACCAAAAAATTGATAAAAAGGGAGAAAATAGAATATGAGTGTAAACTAGCAAGAAATATAAAAACAAATTATAAGAGCTTCTACAGTATGTAAAAAGGAAGAATAGCAAAAGTAAGAGTTGGCCCCTTAGAGCCTGAGACAGGTGAAATTATAATGAGGAATACATAAATGGTAGAGACTTTAAACAAATATTTTGTATCTGTCTTCATAGTAGAGACACACAAGGCATACCAAAAAAATAGTGGGAACCAAGGAGTTGATGGGAGTGAGGAACTTAATGTAATTAATATCAGTGGAGAGAAAGTACTTGAGGAACTAATGGGACTAAAAGCTGACAAATCCCCTGGACCCGATGGCCAATATCCTAGGCTTCTAAAAGAGGCGGCTGGAGAGATAGTGGATGCATTGGTTGTGATTTTCCAAAATTCCCTCGATTCTAGAATGATCCCAGCAGATTGTAAGGTAACAAATGTAACTCCGCTATTCAAAAAAGGTTGGGGTGGGGCGGGGGAGCGGGGAGGAGAGAAAGCAGGGAACTACAGGCCAGTTAGCCTGGCAACTTGTCAGGAAAATGCTGGAATCCATTGTTAAGGAAGTGGTAACAGGGCACTTAGAAAATCATAATATGATTAGGCAGAGTCAGCATGGTTTTATTGAAGAGAAATCATGTTTAACAAATTTATTAGCGTTTTTTGAGGATGCAAACAGCAGGGTAGTTAAAGGGGAACCAGTGGATGTAGTATATTTGGATTTCCAAAAGGCATTCAATAAGGTGCCACATAAATCGTTGCTATGCAAGATAAGGGTTCACGGTGTTGGGGGTAATATATTAGTCTGGATAGAGGATTAGTTAATGGACAGAAAACCGAGAGTAGGGATAAAGGGGTCACTTTCCAGTTGGCAGGCTGTAACTAGTGAGGTTCTGCAAGGATCAATGCTTGGGCCTCAGCTATTTACAATCTATATTAATGACTGAGATGAAGGGACCGAGTGCAATGTATCCAAGTTTGCTGATGATACAAAGCTAAGCGAGAAAGTAAGCTGGGAGGAGGACACAAAGTGCCTGCAAAGGGATATAGACAGGTTACATGAGTGGGCAGGTGAAATATAATGTGGGGAAATTTGAGGTTATTCACTTTGATAGGAAGAATAGAGAAATATTTTTTGTAAATGATGAGAAACTATTAAATATTGGTGTTCAGAGAGATTTGGGTGTCCTCGTACAAGAAACACAGAAAGCGAACATGCAGGTACAGCAAGCAATAAGGAAGGCAAATGGCATGTTGGATTTTATTGCAAGGGGGTTGGAGTACAAAAGTAAGGAAGTCTTGTTACAATTGTACAGGGCTTTGGCGCGACCACACCAGGAGTACTGTGCACAGTTTTGGTCTCTGTATCTAAGGTACAACAAAGGTTCACGATATTGATCCCTGGGAGGAAAGGGTTGTCCTATGAAGAGAGCTTGAGTAGATTGGGCCTATACTCTCTGGAGTTTAGAAGATTGAGAGCTGATCTCATTGAAATATATAAGATTCTGAGGGGGATTGACAGGGTAGATGCTGAGAGGTTGTTTCCCCTGGCTGGGGAGTCTGGAACTAGGGGGCACAGTCTGGAGATAAGGGGTAGACCATTTTAAACTGAGATCAGGAGGAAGATTTTCACTCAGAGGGTTGTGAATCTTTGGAATTCTCCACCTAAAAGGTCTGTGGATGCTGAATCAAGGCTAAGGTAGATAGATTTTTGGACTCCATGGGAATCGAGGGATATGGGGATCAGGTGGGAAAGTGGAGTTGAGCTCGAAGATCAGCCATAATCTTATTGAATGGTGGAGCAGGCTAAAGAGGCCATTTGGCGTACTCCTGCTCCTAATTCTTATGTTGTTCAGCCCCTCGAGTCTGTTCAGCCACTCAAACATTCCAGAAAATGGACGAGGGAGCTCAATGATGTTTGGAAAATTTTAAACAATATAGATCCCGAACATTACTTCAAAGTCGACCAGGAATATGGGACTAGAGGGTCGAAGTTTAAATGAACAGAAGGCAAGTTTAAACCACATATTAGAATTTAATTTTTTTTAATTTAACCTACTAAACAAACATGCTGCCTTCGAGCCAGGAATTTCTTCAGGCCTTCTCCCACTCTGCTACCATACCTTAGACAGAAACCCGGTTAATGCCTAAATTACGGAGGTCGGGAAGCCCCGAAGAACCTGCGGGCCCGTGTCGCGAGAGGCGGATAGGTACACGTTTGGAACAAGAGCCTCTTCAGACTGAGATGGCCGTCATCTGATGGCAGCTGAATCCAGGGAAGAGTTTGCTGTGGGCTGCATCTCTTGTGCAACTGCTTGGACAGCCTGCTCTTTTTTGAATGGACCTCTGAGGAAGTGGCTGGAGGGCTGGCTATGCTGCTATTTTGAGAGACAATTGGCCACATCCAACAGCACCACTGGTACCGGACACAGGTTCATGGTGACAGCTGATCAGCAAGGTGGGAGATCGAATGGTTTCCACCACATACTGAAAGCCACCAGAGAGTATCTCTGTGGTTTAAACTTACCTTTCATTAATTTCAACTTCTATCCTCTAGTCCCCGACCCTGATGTACTTTGAAGTAATGTTCTGGATCTACCTCATCTATATTGTTTAAAGTTTTATAAACCTCACTGACCTCCATCATCCATTTCTGTATGTATTCACTATGTTGTGCAGTGACCAAAATTGAACACTGATCATCTAACTCGGAAATTCCTGTTCTATTTGGCTTTGTAGCACAGCACAGGCTGCATTTACTCACTAATTCAGCACGGACTGGAATGGCTCAGTATCATACCACAGGCTGCATTTACATAAGAACATAAGAATTAGGAGCAGGCCATTCGGCCCCTCAAGCCTACTCCGCCATTCAATGACTGATCTTCTACCTCAACTCCACTTTCCTACACTATCCCCATATCCCTTGATTCCCTTAATATCAAAAAATCTATCAATTTCTGTCTTAAATATACACGAAGACTGAGCCTCCACAGCCCACCGTGGTAGAGAATTACAAAGATTCACCACCCTCTGAGTGAAGAAGTTTCTCCTCGTCTCACTCCTAAATGGCCGACCCCTTATTCTGAGACTGTGACCCCTGGTTCTCGATTCCCCAGCCAGAGGAAGCATTCTCCTTGCATCTACCCTGTCTTGCCCTGTAAGCATTTTGTATGTTTCAATGAGATCACCTCTCATTCTTCTAAACTCTGGAGAATATAGGCCTAGTCTACTCAATCTCTCCTCATAAAACAATCCCCCCATCCCGGGAAGCAGTCTGGTGAACCTTTGTTGCGCTCCTGCTATGGAAAGTATATACTTCCTTAGGTAAGGAGACCATTTACTCAGGAGAGCAAATTGATTTTTCTAAAATAGAATCTTTTACATGTGAAATGGATGTGTTCGGGTCCCAGTTGAGGGATTGGATTGCAAGTGTCAGGAGCAGATAGGAATAGTTTTAATTGAGAAAAAGTCTTGTAGGTCAAACTGTGCCCACACCCAAATTACTGATAGGTGGGCAAAGCACTGTGCTGGTGTCATGAGTTGTAAAGTCTACCTGTGTCTTACACTGACATGTCTAGAATTATTCAACAACTTGTATTTATATAGTACTTTTAACATAGTAAAGCGTCCCAAGGTGCTTCACAGGAGTGTTAGCAAACAAAATTTGACACCGAACCACATAAGGAGATATACAGGTGACCAAAAGCTTGGTCAAAGAGGTAGGTTTTAAGGAGTGCCTTAAAAGAAGGAGAGAGTGATAGAGAGATTTAGACCGGGAATTCTAGAGCATAGGTCCCAGGCAGCTGATGGCATGGCTGCCAATGGTGGAGCAATGAAAATCAGGGATGCACAAGAGGCCTAAATTGAAGGAGGTAGACATAGGAAGGGGCGAGGCCATTGACACATTTGAAGAGGACGAGAATTTTAAACTTGAGGCATTGCTGGAATGGGAGCAAATGTTGGTCAGCAAGCACAGGGGTGACACCTGAACAGAGCTTGGTGTGAGTCAGGATACAGGCAGCAGAGTTTTGGATGAGCTCAAGTTTATGTAGGGTGGAAAATGGGAGGGGAGAATTGGAAGAGTCAAGTCTGGAGGTAACAAAGGCATGGATGAGGGTTTCAGCAGAAGATGAGCTGAAGCAGGGGCAGAGTCAGCCAAGATTACAGAGGTGGAAGTAGGCAGTCTCGGTAATAAAGCAGATATGTGGTCGAAAGCTATTTCAGTGTCAAGTACCACACCAAGGATGCAAATGGTCTTGTTCATTCTCAGTTGCCAGGGAGAGGGATGGAGTTGGTGGCTAGGGAACGGAGTCTGTGACAGGGACTGAAGAAATGGCTTTGGTCTGACTAATATCTATTTAGAGGAAATTTCTGCTCATCCAATACTGGATATCTGACAAGCTGTGGCAGGTCGGAGACAGTGGAGAGGTAGAGAGAGGTGGTGGCAAGGTACAGCTGTGTGTCATTGGCGTACAAGCGGAACCTGATACATTTTAGGATGATATCGCCAAGGGGCAGCATGTAGATTAGAAATAGGAGGGGGCCAAGGACCGATCCTTAGAGGACTCCAAAGGTAACGGTGTTGGAGCAAGAAGAGAAGCCATTGCAGGTGATTTTCTGGCTACGGTTAGACAGATAAGAATGGAACTAGGCGAGTGCAGTCCCACCCAGCTAGATTTAAAAAAGGAGGGAGAGAGAAAACAGGGAATTATAGACCGGTCAGCCTGACCTCAGTAGTGGGTAAAATGATGGAATCAATTATTAAGGATGTCATAGCAGCGCATTTGGAAAGAGGTGACATGATAGGTCCAAGTCAGCATGGATTTGTGAAAGGGAAATCATGCTTGACAAATCTTCTGGAATTTTTTGAGGATGTTTCCAGTAGAGTGGACAAGGGAGAACCAGTTGATGTGGTATATTTGGACTTTCAGAAGGCTTTCGACAAGGTCCCACACAAGAGATTAATGTGCAAAGTTAAAGCACATGGGATTGGGGGTAGTGTGCTGACATGGATAGAAAACTGGTTGTCAGACAGGAAGCAAAAAGTAGGAGTAAATGGGTACTTTTCAGAATGGCAGGCAGTGACTAGTGGGGTACTGCAAGGTTCTGTGCTGGGGCCCCAGCTGTTTACACTGTACATTAATGATTTAGACGGGGGGATTAAATGTAGTATCTCCAAATTTGCGGATGACACTAAATTGGGTGGCAGTGTGAGCTGCGAGGAGGATGCTATGAGGCTGCAGAGTGACTTGGATAGGTTAGGTGAGTGGGCAAATGCATTAATGTGGATAAATGTGAGGGTATCCACTTTGGTGGTAAAAACAGAGAGACAGACTATTATCTGAATGGTGACAGATTAGGAAAAGGGGAGGTGCAACGAGACCTGGGTGTCATGGTACATCAGTCATTGAAGGTTGGCATGCAAGTACAGCAGGCGGTTAAGAAAGCAAATGGCATGTTGGCCTTCATAGCGAGGGGATTTGAGTACAGGGGCAGGGAGGTGTTGCTACAGTTGTACAGGGCCTTGGTGAGGCCACACCTGGAGTATTGTGTACAGTTTTGGTCTCCTAACTTGAGGAAGGACATTCTTGCTATTGAGGGAGTGCAGCGAAGGTTCACCAGACTGATTCCCGGGATGGTGGGACTGACCTATCAAGAAAGACTGGATCAACTGGGCTTGTATTCACTGGCGTTCAGAAGAATGAGAGGGGACCTCATAGAAACGTTTAAAATTCTGACGGGTTTAGACAGGTTAGATGCAGGAAGAATGTTCCCAATGTTGGGGAAGTCCAGAACCAGGGGTCACAGTCTAAGGATAAGGGGTAAGCCATTTAGGACCGAGATGAGGAGAAACCTCTTCACCCAGAGAGTGGTGAACCTGTGGAATTCTCTACCACAGAAAGTTGTTGAGGCCAATTCACTAAATATATTCAAGAGGGAGTTAGATGAAGTCCTTACTACTAGGGGGATCAAGGGGTATGGCGAGAAAGCAGGAAGGGGGTACTGAAGTTGCATGTTCAGCCATGAACTCATTGAATGGCGGTGCAGGCTAGAAGGGCCGAATGGCCTACTCCTGCACCTATTTTCTATGTTTCTATGATGGTGAAGAGGCATGGGGGGAGAATGGGGTAATCAACCGTGTCAACGACTGCTGACAGGTCGAGATGGATATGGAGGGTTAGTTTACTGCAGTCACAGTCACATGTAATTTATGACTATGATCAGGGCCCATTCAGTACTGTGGCGGGGGACAGAAACCCGATTGAAGGTTTTTAAAAATGGAATTACGGTAAAGATGAGCATGGATTTGGGAGGCGACAACACTTTCAAGGGCTTTGGAGAGGAAAGGGAGGTTAGAGATGGGGTGGTAGTTTGCCTGGACCGAGGGGTGAAGTGTGTGTTTTTTTTGAGGGGGGCAGTGATGGCAGCAGATTTGAAGGGGAGGGGGACAGTATCTGAGGGGATGCAACTATTAATGGCATCAACTAACATGGGAGCCAGGAAGGGAAGTTGGGTTGTCACTAATGGCAATAGGGCCGAGATAGCAGGAAGTGTGTCTCATGGACAAGAGAAGCTTGGAGAAGGCATGATGCAAGCTAGGAGAGAAACTACAGAAATATGCAGGTTTGGGGCAAGAGCAGAGGAGAGCTTAGGAGAAGGGAGGTCCATGAGCTCCTCGCATTTGCTCTTAGAGGTGAAGGTGGTTGAGGCAGGGGAGGGGGATTTAAGAAGGTGGTTTGGAGTGGAGAAGAGAAATTGGAGATTATCATTGCATTCCAGGATGATCCTGGAATAGTGAGCAGCTTGGCAGAGAAGGGCAAGTGATGAAAGGCATAGACAGAATAGGAAGCTTCACTAAAGGGGCAGATGTCATCACCCTTCAGCCAGGTTTGTGTCAAGGCTATGATATCGATGCAGTCATCTACAATAAGCTCATGATGGCAAGGGCCGTGTTCACAAGTGAACGTACATTCTGGAGGGAGCTGCAGAGAGGGATGGTGATAGCTGATTCGCTGGCAGCGTCCACAGAATCAGCAGTAGGAGTGGTGATGCGTATAAGCAGGAGTTTGGAAAGATTAACCCCCAGCGGGCGTGCTGGGCAGGATGGTCAGCGAGAGAGTAGGATGGCGCAATTGGGCTTTCTGCTCATAAGGAGGCAGCGACGAGCGCATTGATTGGCTCTCTTGGCATCTTAGAAGGACCAGAGGGAAGCTGTAGGCTTATCTAAGAGGGAGTCAAGCTTGGGACGGTGGCAGGAGACAAGGTAGGTCGAGGATTGCTGAAAAGTAGGGATTTGGGAGGGCAGAATACCCGAAAGGGGAGAAACAAAAGGAGGCATGATGATCAGATAGAGGGGCCTAGTTGGGATAAGGGGAGATAAAAGTGATGGGCTCGGGTATGGAGCTGCAGCCAAAACGTGCACATGAATGGACACGGGGAACTCAAGCTATGCAGGCATGGTTATATGCCAGATTAATATAGCTATGTCGTAATAAACGGGGAATAGAGAGAAGCCAACAGGAGGAAATCTAGAGTTAAAGCCAGAGGTCCCTTGGCGGTATCATGTTGACGCAGGTAGGATGGAGTCAACAACAAACAGACGTCCAGGTTTGGAGACAGGTGTGGAGGGCAAGTGAGACCAGAACCTATCCAAAGGGCAAAGCACTGAAGGAGGTATTTCCATAGGAACAAAGAGCCAGAAGGAAATCAGAAAAGATCACTGGGCAGAAAATCAGCCACAGTGATATTGAACTAATCATATCCAAGAGCTTGAAGACACAGCATTTCTACTCAGCAACTAGTGTGTTTCCAGCTCAGTGAGACAGTCCTGGGATCAGATATCACAGAGATTCAGTGGTGAACAGACGAGGGTGGGCTCACAGGGTTGGCCCATGAGGGGCTACAGTTTGTTCAAAAATTAATTTAGAGTTTGGCAGTTTTCCATGATTTTTTTTGTGCTTCAAAGAACGTTTGGCATGTTGCAGAGATCGAACACATTTTATTTTTAGCAGTTTGCAGGAATTCTCTGGGGAGGTGATAAAAGAGCAGAATATTGCTTCAAATAACTACCTGCCTATTTCTGTTTTATAGTTTACCTGTCTGTAGACCAGGTGCAAAAATTGTGCCTCTGGAGACCAAGGAAGGCGAGGATGAAACAAAAGTCACAGATGAGCCTTCCTTTGAGGAAGCCGCCTGGTTTAACACGGACTGCGACAGGTTAGAATGTATACATTAGAAGCACGTTAGGCAGCGGTTAAGATGGTGGATGATGGTGATGATGATAACAGAGCTGCTTCAGATGGAATTGGCTCTGCAAGTGTTAAGTCCTGGTGCCCTGAAGTCCGCTCCCTTTTACATCACAAAGTGGATCAGCGGCAGTTTCCTGGTGCAGACCTTCTCCAGCACCAGGGAAAGATCAGATATGGGAAAACCACTTCTATATTTATTGGGGCAAACTGCTGCAGTGTTACAATTCAACTCACTTTCCAAATATTTCAGTTGACACACATTATCTGCATTGGCCATTCCATCAGAAAGGGTGGGACGACTCTTACCCACTATGATAATGTTTTTGTTGGTAAAAATTTTCTTGGGTGCTGCGCAAAAAGTCCACTTCCAGAAGTGAGCAACTGCTCCTTATGAACCGAAATGTGACCTTGCATGCAAAGTAAATCTGGGATAGCAGGGCAAACAAGGTATGTACAAGTTACGATCACTTGATCTGTCTGACTGATGGACAAATAGCATTCTGACAGATCTTGTATCACAGGCTACAAACTGCAAAATAAATTTATTAACAAGTAAAATTAAATACAGCAAACACAACAGGTTTCACGAGATTACAGAACGTTATTTAATGCTAATTCTAGACTCTTGCATGAACTCATTTATTTTAGAGTCACCCAGCTTTATAGCAGTCGGTGGCATTGCGGATTATATATGGAGTTTCTAACCATGTGATTATGTATCCTACACAGAGCGCCGTCAACGTCCACTGTAAACTTAAATGAGGAAGAGAAGACTGATGCTGAGAATGAAACACGGGAGGGCCAGGGCTCACCCAAGGTAAGCTCACGTATCAGGTACACAAAAGAATAAGAGGTATCCATTATTCCATGTATGTAGAGAGCAATAAAATCTACAGATCAAGTCTCGACTTACCTCAATGCTCGTACATTAATTCAGAGTTCACTCGTCTATGCCAGATCCAAAATATTGTCACCAATAGTTGGAGTTGTTTGCTGACTTATTTAATTTGTACAACTTATTTGCTGGCTCGCCATAGATTTAAGAAAAAAAGCTGACCCAGGTTGCCACTGACATATTTCAAACTAAAAAGTACTAACGGCCAGTTAGTAAGCCAAGCATGGTAAAGGGTGGATTTCTTGGCCTCACACTTACCAGAAAATGCTGCCTCCTATAGTGGTTGGGGTGGCGTTTGACTCTCTGATTCGATGGTCATTCCTCTCCCAATTGTATACAAGGAGACATACAGGCAGCACATTGGAGGTAGTGAACAGGAAGTCCTTTACATTTTAACTTTGTGGTGTGGAACTTCAATGGCTCTCTTCTGGGTTTATTGTAGAATGTGATCCTTGATTTAATTGGTCTTTGCCGATTAATAATAACAAGGGTAGCAAGCACCAATCAGAAAACCAGTAGGAACTCCACATTCTTATAGATACCAAGGCCTAGATGTTCCACTATTGGTGTAGTTTAGACCTGAATGATTATTGAGCAGTTTTAGATAAACTCGTATGGACGTGTGTTATTACACCCAATTTTCCCGCCAGCTGATTAGCATAGTTTCAGGTGGAGATTTGGATGGGTGCAGGGTATGGACAGGTGGTAGGAATGAAAAAGTGAAACTTAAAAGGATGGGTACAATTAAAGGAATGTCTCAGAATAAGTAGACAAACATTCTGCAAGCCTTCAGAGTGCCGGAAGAAGCATCTCAATCTTTGCCAAGGCTGGAAGGACTGAGGGGTAAGATAATGGAAAAGAAAAGTTAAGGTTGAAGATCAGCTATGATCTTATTGAATGGCGGAGCAGGCTTGAAGGGCGGTATGTCCTACTCCTGCTCCTAATTCTTATTTTCTTATGAAACACAAGGTGCAGGCATGAGGCTGCAGTCAGGTGACAGAGCACCTGACCCTCCTTTCCAATGACTGCTCAAGTCAATGTGGTGCCGCAGAAGTTGGTTGTGAGAGCGTTGGTTTTCTGTGCCACGCCATGGCACCAACCATAGAGGTCAGCATTACAGCACATGGGCCAGGTTTCAGGCCACTGCTGCCTGTTACTGGCACTGGCCGTGCCAACCCTGTGCTGCCCGGTAGCTGCAGGTGTCCTTGCAGTAGATGGCACAGCTCAGCATCTGGCTCTCTGCAGATCTGTGAAGACAGTTCCCCCGCCCCTCCCCCTCACTATTGGAGGTTAGGCGTGCCAGCAGGCCTGCAGAAACAATTGGTGGCATCTTAGTGGGTGCAGCCGAAGTATGTTGGCTTCTGATCATGCTGGCATATCTTCTTTCATGGAGTATGATAAATTGTGATTGGTGTGTTTCTGAGGAAACCTTGAACAGTCAGGTAGCCAGATGTTCACATATTTAAATGGAGAAAGATTGCAAAGTGCTGCAGTGCAGTGGGACCTGGGGGTACTTGTGCATGAAAAACAAAAGGTTAGTATGCAGGTACAGCAAGCGATCAGGAAGGCAAATGGAATCTTTGCCTTTATTGCAAAGGGGATGGAGTACAAAAGCAAGGAAGTCTTGCTACAGTTATACAGGGTATTGGTGAGGCCACATCTGGAATACTACGTGCAGTTTTGGTTTCCATATTTACGAAAGGATATACTTGCTTTGGAGGCAGTTCAGAAAAGGTTCACTAGGTTGATTCCGGAGATAAGGGGGTTGACTTATGAGAAAGATTGAGTAGGTTGGGCCTTTACTCATTGGAGTTCAGAAGAATGAGAGATGATCTTATCGAAACGTATAAGATTATGAGGGGGCTTGACAAGGTGGATGCAGAGAGGATGTTTCCACTGATGGGGAGACTAGAACTAGGGCGCATAATCTTAGAATAAGGGACCACCCCCCATTTAAAACTGAGATGAGGAGGAATTTCTTCTCTCAGAGCGCAGTAAATCTGTGGAATTCGCTGTGTCAGAGTGCTCTGGAAGCTGGGACATTGAATGGAGTTAAGACAGAAATAGACAGTTTCTGAATTGACAAGGGAATAAAGGGTTATGGAGAGTGAGCAGGGAAGTGGACCTGAGTCCATGATCGGATCAGCC
The DNA here is from genome assembly GCF_044704955.1 of Pristiophorus japonicus. NCBI lineage: Eukaryota > Metazoa > Chordata > Chondrichthyes > Pristiophoridae > Pristiophorus > Pristiophorus japonicus. The sequence continues at coordinate 88,145,400 of NC_091989.1, read as the reverse complement.
ATGATCTTATTAAATGGCGGAGCAGGCTCGAGGGGCCGTATGGTCTACTCCTGCTCCTATACTACATCTGCCATGCATTTGCCCACTCATTAGGTAAGTGGACAAATGCATGGCAGATGCAGTATAATGTGGATAAATGTGAGGTTATCTGTTTTGGGGGCAAAAACACGAAGGCAGAATATTATCTGAATGGCGGCAGATTAGGAAAAGGGGAGGTGCAACGAGACCTGGGTGTCATGGTTCATCAGTCACTGAAAGTGGGCATGCAGGTACAGCAGGCGGTAAAGAAGGCAAATGGTATGTTGGCCTTCATAGCTAGGGGATTTGAGTATAGGAGCAGGGAGGCCTTACTACAGTTGTACAGGGCCTTGGTGAGGCCTTACCTGGAATATTGTGTTCAGTTTTGGTCTCCTAATCTGAGGAAGGATATTCTTGCTATTGAGGGAGTGCAGCGAAGGTTCACCAGACTGACTCCAGGGATGGCTGGACTGACATATGAGGAGAGACTGGATCAACTGGGCCTTTATTCAATGGAGTTTAGAAGGATGAGAGGGGATCTCATAGAAACGTACAAGATTCTGACGGGACTGGACAGGTTAGATGCGGGAAGAATGTTCCCAATGTTGGGGAAGTCCAGAACCAGGGGACATAGTCTTAGAATTTAGGACTGAGATGAGGAGAAACTTCTTCACTCAGAGTTGTTAACCTGTGGAATTCCCTGCCGCAGAGAGTTGTTGATGCCAGTTCATTGGATATATTTAAGAGGGAGTTAGATATGGCTCTTACGGCTAAGGGGATCAAGGGGTATGGAGAAAAGGCAGGAAAGGGGTACTGAAGGAATGATCAGCCATGATCTTATTGAATGGCGGTGCAGGCTCGAAGGGCCGAATAGCCTACTCTTGCACCTATTTTCTATGTTTCTATTTCTGATCTTATATCAGAGTGATGCTCTTCCCAGCTACCTTTGGAAATATGAGTCTCTGGAAGCACTAAAGTGCGGTATGTTCACCCCTGTCTGCAGATACTGGTGCGTAGGTCCAGACCACCTCGTGCATCCCACCATTACTAGTCCTCCTCTCTGGCTGGGGGATTCCCACTGGGAAACACCTGGGTGCCAATTATGGTGCTGAGGGCAAAAAATAAATGAATGACAACAGCTGGCACAAAGGCTCAGGAAATAGCCGTTGTTTTGGAGCGGGGCGCGCCGTTGCCGAGATGCCGCTAGGTTACACGCCGGAGGAGAAGGCACGGTTCCAGCAGCTGGTGAACTTGTGCCGCCGGTGGCTGAAGGACCAGGAGCTGAGCCCGCGCGAACCCGTCCTTCCTGCAGCCGTGGAGCCTCTGGCGGGTTTATACCTATAAGACATGCAATAAAGGCTGGTGGGCTTTCACTCGGTTACTGATTCCTGCCTGGTTTGTCCATTACTATGTTAAGTACCATGTTGCAATTCAACCATATGGCATCGTGACTGTGAAGCCAAAGATTTCCCCGGTTGATACAATTTTGGAGACGGGAGAAGTTGTTCCACCATTGAAAGAGGATGAGCGTCACTGGCCCCACTGATCAGAGGACAAATACACATATGGATGGATGTATATCGTAAAATTAGTGCTTCAACTGCAGCAACAGGAGGCCAACCGCGGAATATCCAGGCCAACCTTTACATTATTGAGAGAGATTTTTCAAACCCATGAAGTAAATAGTTGCTGCCATTTATTTTGGCATGAATATCTTTCATCTTGGTGTTTAAACTTGCCTTTTCACTCCCGGTGTAGGCATACGGCTGCACATTTGCACTTTTTCGTGCACAGCAGCATTTGTTATGCCTGTTCCCCCTCCCTGAAGCTGAGTTTAAAAACTGTTCCCGAATTAGCTGACATGGTGGCAAAAAAATAAGAGTTGTTGTTTATTCGTATCATTCTCTGGCATAGATTTAAAGTTTCTATCTTTTCTCATTATCGTAAGTTCCTGGATGGGTTTCAATGAGATGCAGCAGCAGTCTGTAAATCCCAACTCTGCCTGCGATGGTGTTGCAGTCATTGACGGTGGAATGCAAAGTAAATGATCAACTAGTTGACGGCACAGCAGTTTCAGAGCAGGCTGGAACTGAGCAGAGTGAGCACATTGAGGCACCTGTTCAGCTTTGGTGTAGAGGTATGTCTTGCTCACTCCCCGCAGGACCTCCCATTGCTCTCTCTTTCACTGCCGTTGCATTGCCTGCAGGGTCATTGATGTTTTGATGAATTTTGTTTTTTGAAGAGTTTAATTATACTGCTTCCTTTGGTCATGGACTTTGGTCATGATGCTTGCCATGGAGCAGAGCCCAACCCAGATCCACTTGTCCTTTCAGTGGAACAAGGAAATGGGGCTGAGATTTCGTGGGCGATGTGGATGGGGGGGTTACTCTGGCTTCCAGCAGGACACCAGCAGATTCTCAGAGAATTGCCATATCTGTGGGAAGGTCTGCCCACCTCCCAGCAGAGACCCCTATGGAATTTCAGCCCTAATGTGGCAAAGCTAGGGAGGGCAAGGAGTCTAAAGAGCAACATGGGGTGGAATATTGTAGATCAGAAGGTCTTCCAGCAGGGAAACTGAAGAAAAATGATCAAGCAATGGCTGAAGTACACTTAATGGGCCCAAGTTTCCACATGATTCGCGCCTGATTTTTAGGAACAACTGGTGGAGAATGGACTATTTTAGAAATCGCAATTCTCCACATTTTTTTTTCTGCAGTTCTAGTCAGGTAGAACAGTTCTAGTTTGGAACAGAATTTTTTCTTCAAAAGGGGGCGTGTCCGGCCACTGACGCCTGATTTGAAAGTTTCCACAGTGAAAATGTACTCCAAACTAAAGTAGAATGGAGCCAGTGAAGATTTTTGTAGAACTGAAAAAACCTGTTCTACACATTAAAAAATCAGGCGCAGGTTACAAATTAGGCGTCCAGAACGAGGTGGGGGGGAGGGGAGGGGAAGGGAAGTCATTAAATTCGACAATAAATCCTTATTTATACTTCTACAAATATTATACAAATAAATCCAACCTGAATAAACATTTATAAGCCACGAAAAGATTAAATAAACCATCTTCCTACCTGTGTGAAAGTGCTTCAGCCAGGGAGAATTCTGCAGCCGTTCGTGCCGCTGAGTGGGAGGGAGGGAGAGAGAGAGAGAGAGAGAGTAGAGAGAGAGAGGGAGGGAGAGAGGGGAGGGAGGGAGAGAGGGGGGGGCGTCGGGTCGGAGAACAGGAGCGCGGGTCGGGTCGGTGCGGGGGGGGGAGAGCGGATGTCGGGTCGCGGGGGGGGGAAGTGGGTGTTGAGTCGGGTCTGGTCGGCTGGCGGGCGGGGGGGGTGGGGGGGGAGCGAGTGTCGGGTCTGGTCAGGCGGGGAGCAGGAGCTGGCCGTGGGAGGAGCCTTATTCACGCAGCCCCAGTGAGGCCATTGGGCCAGGGCGAGGGGCTGCGTGCTTCGGGCCCCTCCCACACAGTTTGGCGCCTGGAGCTACTGCACTTGCGTGCCAACTGTAGCGCACATGTGCAGAGGTCCCGGCACTGTTTTCAGCGCAGGGACCTGGCTCCGCCCCCCCCACAGCTCGTGCTGGCTGCGCCAAGGGCCAGAGGACCTGTAAGTAGGTGCAGACTACCGAGGATTTTTTTAGGCGCCGTTTTAGGCGCGAAAAACGGGCGCCCAGCTCGGAGGGGCGCCCGTTTTATTTCTTGTGGAAACTTGGGCCCAATATTACTGTGGAACAATAGTTTTGTGATCAATCTTGCAAGAAATAATTTTCTCAGTCCCAGTTGCTGGCTGTTTTTGATGGTCAGGTTGGCTCTAATGAACAAAATGTTGAATCATTGTGGGTGGAGATTAGAGATAGTAAGGGGAAAAAGTCACTGGTGGGTGTAGTTTATAGGCCCCCAAATAATAACTTCACGGTGGGGCGGGCAATAATCAAGGGAATAATGGAGGCATGTGAAAAAGGAACGGCAGTAATCATGGGGGATTTTAACCTACATATCGATTGGTCAAATCAAATCGCACGGGATAGCCTGGAGGAGGAATTCATAGAATGCTTACGGGATTGTTTCTTAGAACAGTATGTAACAGAACCTACAAGGGAGCAAGTTAGCTTAGATCTGGTCCTGTGTAATGAGGCAGGAAAAATAAACGATCTCCTGGTAAAAGATCCTCTCGGAATGAGTGATCACAGTATGGTTGAATTTGTAATACAGATTGAGAATGAGGAAGTAGTGTCTCAAACAAGCGTACTATGCTTAAACAAAGGGGACTGCAGTGGGATGAGGCAGAGTTGGCAAAAGTAGACTGGAAACACAGACTAAACAGTGGCACAATTGAGGAACAGTGGAGGACTTTTAAGGAGCTCTTTCATAGTGCTCAACAAAAATATATTCCAGTGAAAAAGAAGGGCAGTAAGAGAAGGGATAACCAGCCGTGGATAACCAAGGAAATAAACCAAGAGTATCAAGTTAAAAACCAATGCATATAAGGTGGCCAAGGTGGGAAAATAGAAGATTGGGAACATTTTAAACGACAGCAAAGAATGACGAGGAAAGCAATAAAGAAAGGAAAGATAGATTACGAAGGTAAACTTGCGCAAAACATAAAAACGGATAGTAAAAGCTTTTACAGATATATAAAACGGAAAAGAGTGACTAAAGTAAATGTTGGTCCCTTAGAAGATGAGAAGGGGGATTTAATAATGGGAAATGTGGAAATGGCTGAGACCTTAAACAATTATTTTGCTTCGGTCTTCACAGTGGAAGACACAAAAACCATACCAAAAATTGCTGGTCACAGGAATGTGAGAGGGGAGGACCTTGAGACAATCACTATCACTAGCGGGGTAGTGCTGGACAGGCTAATGGGACTCAAGGTAGACAAGTCCCCTGGTCCTGATGAAATGCATCCCAGGGTATTAAAAGAGATGGCGGAAGTTATAGCAGATGCATTCGTTATAATCTACCAAAAGTCTCTGGACTCTGGGGAGGTACCAGCGGATTGGAAAACAGCTAATGTAACGCCTCTGTTTAAAAAAGGGAGCAGACAAAAGGCAGGTAACTATAGGCCGGTTAGTTTAACATCTGTAGTGGGGAAAATGCTTGAAACTATCATTAAGGAAGAAATAGCGGGACATCTAGATCGGAATAGTGCAATCAAGCAGACGCAGCATGGATTCATGAAGGGGAAATCATGTTTAACTAGTTTACTGGAATTCTTTGAGGATATAACGAGCATGGTGGATAGAGGTGTACCGATGGATGTGGTGTATTTAGATTTTCCAAAGGCATTCGATAAGGTGCCACACAAAAGGTTACTGCAGAAGATAAAGGCACGCGGAGTCAGAGGAAATGTATTAGCATGGATAGAGAATTGGCTGGCTAACAGAAAGCAGAGAGTCGGGATAAATGGTCCTTTTCGGGTTGAAAATCGGTGGTTAGTGGTGTGCCACAGGGATCGGTGCTGGGACCACAACTGTTTACAATATACATAGATGACCTGGAAGAGGGGACAGAATGTAGTGTAACAAAATTTGCAGATGACACAAAGATTAGTGGGAAAGCGGGTTGTGTAGAGGACACAGAGAGGCTGCAAAGAGATTTAGATAGATTAAGCGAATGGGCTAAGGTTTGGCAGATGGAATACAATGTCGGAAAGTGTGAGGTCATCCACCTTGGGGAAAAAAAACAGTAAAAGGGAATATTATTTGAATGGGGAGAAATTACAACATGCTGAGATGCAGAGGGACCTGTGGGTTCTTGTGCATGAATCCCAAAAAGTTAGTTTGCAGGTGCAGCAGGTAATCAGGAAGGCGAATGGAATGTTGGCCGTCATTGCGAGAGGGATGGAGTACAAAAGCAGGGAGGTCCCTCTGCAACTGTATAGGGTATTGGTGAGGCCGCACCTGGAGTACTGCGTGCAGTTTTGGTCACCTTACTTAAGGAAGGATATACTAGCTTTGGAAGGGGTACAGAGACGATTCACGAGGCTGATTCCGGAGATGATGGAGTTACCTTATGATGATAGATTGAGTAGACTGGGTCTTTACTCGTTGGAGTTCAGAAGGATGAGGGGTGATCTTATAGAAACATTTAAAATAATGAAAGGGATAGACAAGATTGAGGCAGAGAGGTTGTTTCCACTGGTCGGGGAGACTAGAACTAGGGGGCACAACCTCAAAATCCGGGGGAGCCAATTTAAAACCGAGTTGAGAAGGAATTTCTTCTCCCAGAGGGTTGTGAATCTGTGGAATTCTCTGCCCAAGGAAGCAGCTGAGGCTAGCTCATTAAATGTATTCAAGTCACAGATGGATAGATTTTTAACCAATAAGGGAATTAAGGGTTACGAGAAGCGGGCGGGTAAGTGGAGCTGAGTCCACGGCCAGATCAGCCATGATCTTGTTGAATGGCGGAGCAGGCTCGAGGGGCTAGATGGCCTACTCCTGTTCCTAATTCTTATGTTCTTATGTTCTTATGAAGTATTTTCAGAGCAATGTGTCTGTATTTTCCAGGAAGGTTTGCTGAATCTGAGTAACTCAGAGAAGGTGCTTCTCGGCCAGACTGAAGACGTCAAGTGTCTTCCCTGGAAATGTAACCAAGAGGACAGCAATGCAATATTAGGGGTGGAGCAGGTAAGAAACAAGCACATTAAAAAACATTTATTAATAGAATTTACGGCACAGAAACAGGTCATTCGGCCCAATTGGTCCATGCCAGTTTATACAAGCCTCCTCACCCTACTTCATCGCACCCTATCGACATGTCCTTCTACTGCTTTCTCACTCATGTACCTATCTACCTTTCCCTTAAATGCATCCATGCTATACACCTCAACTACACCATGTGCTAGCAAGTTTCACATTCTAACCACTCTTTAGATAAAGAAGTTTCTTCTGAATTCCCGATTGGATTTATTAGTGACTATTTATGACCTGAAGTTTTTGAATCCATTTCAGACATTTTAAAGCTTATTGGAATTTGAGGTTTGCTTTGCTCACGACAGATAAACATGCTGTATTACTGGACACTCACACATCTCTTTCTCTCTCAAATGTACTCACCCAGATTTGTTACATTTCTCTCTTTCTCTCATGCACACCACTGTATTTCTTTCCATCGTGTATCCCTTTCTCTCTGTTTCCCGTTTCTATCTTTCTCTGCCTCATGCACCTCTTTGTCTCTCCCACACCTCTGTCATTGTTTCTCACGCACCTCTTTCTTATTCATGTTCATGCATACTTCTGTCTTTCTCACCCTCACACACCTCTCTGTCTTTCTCTCTCACACACATCTTTGTCTCTCTTTCTCTCTCGCACAGCTCTCTGTGCCTATTATGCATCTCTGTGTTTTGCTCTCTCTCAGACATCTCTCTATCTCACACGTGTTTGTGTGTGTCTCTCTTATACCTCTCACTCACACACACCCCTGAGGGGTTTTCCCTCTTATACACATTTCTCTGTTTGTCTAATACACACCTCTCTCTTTCACAAGCATTTCTGTATTTGTGTTTCTGTCTCACTAGACTCCTTTGGCTGGATGGTTTATGTTTTTGGGGCGATGATGGCGGCGGGATGGGAAAGTTAGCAGCCAGGAATAGTTTGCGCCTCAGTAGGCAAGTTTGGGCGGCTGGGTCCTGAGTCAGGGGGCGCAGCGCTAAGGGAGACATTGTACACCTCTCTTGGTGCTAGGATGGGAGACTCCCGAGATAAAGAGCTGGGCCGGGAGCGCTCCGAAAACAATAACCAAACTCCGAGATGAATGCCATATCCGTTTACCACTAGCACTAAGCCTCCATCCTTGTTCTCAGGATGTGCATGTTGCTGGCAAAGCTGGCGTTTATTGCCTGTCCACACTGACACTCCAGTGCAGTAAGGGAGTGCTGCATTGTCGGAGATGCCATCTTTTGGATGTGACGTTAATCTGGGGCTCCATCTATCCTCTCAGGTGGATGTAAACGATCCCATGGCACTACTTTGAGGAAGAGCAGTGGAGTTCTCCCGGTGTCCTGGCCAATATTTATCCCTCAACCGACATCACTAAAACTGATTAGAATCATAGAATTGTTACAGCGCAGAAGGAGGCCATTCGCCCCGTTGAGCCCATGCCGGCTCTCTGCAAGAGCACTCCAGCTAGTCCCACTCCCCCGCCCTTTCCCCATAGCCCTGAAATATTTTTTTCTTTCAGGTACCTTTCTAACTCCCTTTTGAAAGCCACAATTGAGTCTGCCTCCACCACCCTCTCAGGCAGTGCATTCCAGATCCTAACCACTCGCTGCATAAATTATCTGATCATTTATCACATTGCTGTTTGTGGGACCTTGCTGGCGTAAACTTCCTACCACATTTCCTACATAACAAGAGTGACTACACTTCAAAAAAGTTTAATTGGCTGTAAGGAGCTTTGGGACATCCTGAGGTCATGGAAAGCGCGATAAATACAAGGCTTTCTTTCTTTTTGAAGAAAACAAATGAAGCACCTACAAGACTTGCTTCATTCCCCCAACTCCCGTCACTTCAAAAGTTTTAGAATCAACAGTTTAGACTTGGAGGATAGTTTAAAATTCATTAATGCTGGGACAGCTGGATAGCATTGAAATTCATCCACAAAATTGGTTTTACACCAATTAAATCAGGGTAATTGAGAGGTCTGATGACATTTACTTAAGATAAAGACCAGCTTGGGGAGAATATTAGGTGAATAATTTTATTGCTCTGGATTTATTTTTCAATAATGCCGCTGGTCCATGTCCAATCTACCAATTTATACTGATTGCTGGCACCACTGATAATGGGTTACGATTGAGTAAATTATGTTAATTGAGCTAGTACGCTGTATTGTTGCCGGGTCCAATTTTTCAATTTACAAACTGGCGCAGCGATGAGCCAAATAAATGTAGCTCTGTTCACTTGCATCAATCAGTTAAGATTGTTTTACCAGTTGAGGTTGTATCCTCAGAGGGGCAAAAAGTCCAACTACAGCAACTAGAGGGAAAGTTCATTGTAATATCTGAATACGAACAATGGCGGACTGGTAAAGACCCTCTGGTCCATCGAGCCTGTCTCACACAATTGCGATACCTTGTGTATCACAACTTATATACTCCACCCCTGGAAGAGGCAAAAAACAGATTAAAAACTCAGGCCAATTTGGGGGGAAAAAATCTGGGAAATTTCTCTCCGACCCACCTAGGCAATCGAAACTTGTCTAGGAGATCACTCTGGCCCTGAATTCCCTGCAGTACCTACCATCTGTAAGAGCTGATCTCTGCCCCAGCCAGAAACAGGTCCCCCTCTCACTTGAAGCAATTCAGTGAATGAGACAGCAGCCTGTTCCAGAGGCCCACTATTCTCTGGGAAAAGACACCTCCTGACATCGTACCGAGGCCTTGTACAACTTACATTTGTGACCCCTGGTCTTCTCTTACCTATTTAATGGAAACAAACTGTCAACTGCCAACACATTAAGATCTGCCTGAAGCAGATGAGCATCTTCTACAGTCTAATTACTCTCACAGATCTAAGTATCATCGGTAAACAACAATGAAAATACTTACAAAGTAAGGCTTGGTATGTGAAATGCTTTGGGAGATGTGATCTGGTGCTATATATAAAGGACGCATTTATTTGTACTGCCAAAATGGCCAACATGCTCCACCCCTTGTTTCTGATTGGTCCCCTTGGAGGATAAGCCACATCCTGAAGTTTCACAGGAAGGTCTCACTGACTTTGCAAATTGTAACTCGATCCACTTTGACTTCCTGAAGTGACAGAGGACAGACGACAGCAAAGGCCAGCCATAGTGCCTTACCCCAGTCCAAGTACATCCCTCTCCCAGCTAAAGTGCCTTACACCAGTCCAAGTGCATCCTTTCCCCGCGCCTCCCCCTCCCCACCCCACCATAGATGGGGCAGGCATTGTATATAGATTGTTTATTGGGTATGAAGTGAATAGTGACAATGTCGTGACTTCCGGATATCATCCACTCCAACGATGTTCCTTGAAGGGGGTTGGAAGAACGTGATCTGTCTTCCCTGAGAGCTCTCTCTCCCCTCCAAACACCCTTCCCCATCAGTCGCACTCTCCCCCCCAGCCTCTCCCCCAACCTTCCCACAAGCTCTGTCCCCCACCTGCCCCGAGCTCTCTTCCCCTCCCCCCCCCCCCAACAAGCTCTCTCTCCCCCCCCCCTCCCCCCAAGCTCTCTCTCTCTCTTCCTCCCCCAGGCTCTCTTCCACCCCCCCACCCCCGGCCTCCCACTTGGGACTCGCGGCTCACGGGAGGCGTGGTCGGTTGCAGGGTCCCACTTCCGGTTCGGGGTCCCATTTCTCTCTCTCCTGCCAGCCTCTTTCTCGCCTCCTCCCACCATCGGCCCCCTCCCGCCTCCATCGGCCCCCTCCCGCCGCCATCGGGCCCGGGGGGGAAAGAGAGTCGGGGCCTCAGGTCCTGCTGCTCGTGCCCCGCGCATGGAATTATTTGGGCTGGGAGGGGGGCGGGGCTCGTCGCCTGTCGGTCAAAAAAGTGCAGTACAAATGGTTAGTCCCATATATAAATGCAAATTCTTTCTCTCATTCTCAAGCAAAAGCAAACACAAATTGAGCTGTGAAGAGAAAGAGGATGAAAATAAGGGACAAAGTAGGAAGATTAAATGAACACTACTTGACCCTTCCCTGATGACCATGTGACAGGCAGAGCTTTGCCTCCGTTAACAGATTTGAGGCTTGTGACGGCAAATCTCACACTCTGCAATTTGACCGTTGCACCTTACGTGGATTGCTGTCCATTCACCATTGCTGGAATAATCTCCTTAACTAAGAGATAAGGTTCAGACCATTAACTGCGACCACATTACAACAGTGACTACACTTCAAAAGTATTTCATTGGCTGTAAAGCACTTTGGGACGTTCTCTGGTGGTGAAAGGCATTATATAAATGCAAGTTTATTTTAACTGCATGTCCCTCTGTCTCAGGTGTTCGACATCCTTCCACTCTTCGGTGTTCTGCAGCCAAACGAAATTCAACAGGTGACCTTCACTTTTTATGGCCACATGAACGTCATGAGTGAGGTGATAGCAGTATGTGAGGTGGAAGGTGGGCCAACATACGAGATTACACTGAAAGGAGAGGCATCAGTTATCAAATATGCATTCGATAGAAACGAGATTGACTATGGTCACCAGGTTAGTACAACAAAATGCTCTTTATCTACTGGCAGCTGCTTCGTAGAACATGGGAAGTTCACAGATTAGGGGGCCGATTTTCAGCAGCCCATTGCCCGCTGCCGCCGAGGTTCCGCCAGAAATGGCCATTTTCTGGGTGATTCCTCTGGAACCACCGATCTCCCGTCAAGGATCCGCCCGGTGGAAGATTGGTGGGGAAGGGTGCCGCCCACGTTGCAGTGTCCCGCCTGCCCATGCCGGAAGTCAGAAAATCGACATTTTGAGCACTTTTGCTGCACTCCTGCTGATCTGCCACCTGCCTGAAGGACCGCTGTGGAAAAGCAGGTCTGAGCTGGGCGGCAGTGGGCCAACACTCGCACATTGGGCAGGAGGCAGCATTATTAGCAGCTTGAATCGGGCTGGAGGCAGCACTATTAGCGGCTTGAATCGGGCTGGAGGCAGCACTATTAGCGGCTTGAATCGGGAGGGCGGAAGGAGGGAGAGCGGGAGCGGTGTGAGCGGCGTCAATTGCACATCGGGTGGATGGGAGGGAGGGAGGGAGAGATGAAGTGCATTGGGGTAGCTCTGGCACATCGACTGGGAGGGAGTGCTGATGGCCATCACATCATGGCAGCCAGTTGGATTCTGCACCATATCAGTGGGACTGCTGGAAAGAAGTTAGGTCAATGTTCTATTACTTTCTTGCTGATGGTGATGTTTAAATTGGATGTGATAAAACCGACTGAAATGTGTGTAAGCTAATGGAGGCGTTTTTGTTGCACCTTGTTGATAGTCCTTTATTGAGAAGGCCAATGACAAAGGGATCATTATTATGAGTGACAAGTGTTCAGCATCTCACATGTTGTACATCCAAGCTGATTCATTAATTGTCTTGCACAATGTACTGCAATGTAACTGATGACCATGTCATCTCAGGCCTTGCAAAAAGAAGGTTGAAGTGCAAGCCTTAAGGTCTGCCCTGCAACTTGGTAAACTAGAGTACTTGAATGGCAGCCTTCCTGCATTCATTGTCGCCTTGCGATGGCCTGATGACACTGCAGTCAGATGTGGATGGGAAGATATTCCTGATGAAGCAGATGATCTGAGGGACAGATGTGTGGTTGGCGCAATGCACCACACGCACAAACAGAGGGTCAACAATGTAAGTGTATTTACAAGTGCACAATGACAAATGTAACATAATATTATCACATATACATACATTTAAATGAGGAAACCACACCCACCTCTCTACCCAGCACCACCACCTCTCTTCCCCACCCTTGCAGCCATGCCCACTTTCCTCTTCCTCCCCACGCTTACACGGCGGAGTGGCCCTCCCCTGCCCCTCACTGCCTTTGATTCAGGAGGTTGTGCAGGAAGGCAGCGGGATGTGTGTCGACGTGTGCGTATCGGTGAGAACATAGGGCGCGGGACCAAAGGCGCCGAGATTTCCTGCTCCTCCGCATCTGTGTGCCTTGAGGGTGTGAGGTTGGGGGCTTGCAGCACGTGTGCAGAAGCCATCTCCTGCCTTACGGCCTCGATGCTTTCTACTGTGCGCTCCAACACTGAGGAGGCGCTCCATCCTTTGATCGTGATGCTGGGTGAATGAGGCGATGCTGGCAGCTATCCCAGCCATGGTCTGCTGCATCTTGCGACCTACCTCCACGCAGGTGGTTGATAACTGGATCATCTGGCTCAATAGAGCGAGCCGTCCTGCATCCGCAGGTGATTGCCCGATGCTGCTGGGTGCTGGGCCTTGCTTCCCTTTGCTTGAGTGGAACCTGTTGGAAATCCCAGGAAATTTGAGCCCGACGCCGAGGATCTGTGGACACTTGGCTGACTTGGCAGGGGGCTGATGTCAGGCACTTCCGGCTCCTCCAGATGAAGGGGCACAAATATGGACCCTTCTCCCTCCTCTCTCTCCTCTTCTTCCTGGCCCTGGGTGGCAGAGGTGGGAGCAGTGGACATGGGTGATGTGGGCTGGGGGTGCAGGAAGGATCCAGTGTCCTTGGTTGTGGAGAACATTGAGGTAGGAGATGCTGAGGTGTGACGGCACCTGTGAAGGCCAGAGGGCGATGGTCTCTCGAGATCCGTGGTGTCCGAGTCAGCATCTGCAAATAGAGGACAAAATTTTAATCTGTAGTTGGGGGGTGGTGGTGAAAGTGAATTGTGAGCCATCCCATTTCACATTATGCCAGCAAGGAGTCTCATCTCTACATGTCCACACCAATAATGGGCGACAAAGTCTGCGTTCAACTGTGAGTGCCTAAACATTGCAAGTACTTTCATGCCATGACAGTCACTGACACTAGAGGTGAGTGTAGCCTTACCCTGCGGTAGCACCGGATCTGCAGAAACGTTTGTGGTTGGAATGCGGCGATGTCCCACCAGTGCCAACGCATTCTCCTCCAGCCTGGTCAATTCCACCACATCTTGTGGGCCCCTCTCCAGTCACGCTCAGGCTTGCCTGTTTGGCTGCTTGTTTTCTCTGCACAAAAAAACATTGCAGCCTTTACCCCCTTTGCTCATGCCCCCCACACACACTCCCACACATCACGCACATAACCTCTTTGGCCTTGGACAGGAGGGGCTGAATAAATTTGTACTCACTTTAGTTGCCGCCACCAAATCATTTCACCGTTTGCGACATTGGTCCCCGTCCCGCTCCACGTTGCCCGTTGCACTGACCATCTGACCTATATCCATCCAAAGGCAATGGTATTGGGCTGGTGGAGGCTTGCCACGCCCATCCCGGGTGAGTTCGCTGTACCTGCGTTCCACCTCTGTCACTAGCTCCTCCAACTCCTGTTCATTGAACCACAGAGCTCTGGGCCTGGTTCTGCCAGTCTTCATTAACGCTTTCTGCCCACTCATGCGCTATGATGAGAGGAATGGCTGCTCAACAGTTTGGTTATAAATTTGTCACATTGTCTCCTCTGCAACTCAGACTGGCCCCTCTCCAATGCCACCTCTGCTCTCTAACCTCCAACTCTCCTCTCTCTCTCTCTCCTCTCTCTCTCTCTCTCTCTTGCTCTCTCTCTCTCTCTCTCCGCGCTCTCCCTCCTCTCCATCTCTCATCTTTTCTTTCTCTCTCCTCTTTCCTTCCTCTCTCCTCTGTATTCTCTCTCTCCTCTTCTCTCTCTCCTCTCCTCTCTTGTCTCTATCCTCTCCTTTCTTTTCTGTACCCTCTGCTCTCTTCTCTGTCTCCTGTCTCTCTCCTGTCTCTCTCCTCTCCTCTCCTCTCCCCTCACAGGTGAAATTGAGTGGTGTCCTTTTATGGCCTTGAGCACTTACTCAATTAGCATACTGTAAAGTCCTGTCCCCTCAGTACAGATTCACACGAGACATGTAGTGAAGTCAAGGTTACTCTGGACCTGCATTTTTATTTCACAGCTCTGGAATGCTGCACTTGCTTGAGACCTTCCTTATATACCTGTCTCTTGCAAGTGCACCCCTGGTGGTAAGGTATGCTGGTGGTTACAGGTCATATCTTATTACAGTCATGTATAGCATGTTAGGATACAGTTATATATAATAATGTAAGATACATGATATCACCTTCCCCCAAGGTCTTATTGTCTTTATAGGTTCAGTCTCTCAGGTGGTCTACGCTCGCGCGGAGCGTCTGAGTTATGGTTCAGTTGTTTGCCTTGGTGTCTGTTTTTCTTTGGGTGTGGTTGCTGGTATCTCGCCTGGGCTGTCTGTTTCGATTGGTGTGATTGTTGTTGACTCGCCTGGGCTGTCTGTTGGGATTGCCCTTTCCTTAGGTTGTTACCTCTGTCTGTCCACCAGGTGTGGTGCGAGTTCCACATTGTAGTCTGCCTCTGGTTCCGCAGTGTTGTTGGTAAATCTGCTTTTGACTTGGTCTACATGCCTCCGGCAGGTTTTGCCATTGTCCATTTGTACTACCAGTAGCCTGTTTCCTTCCTTGCCCGTTACTGTCCCTGCAAGCCATTTGGGACCCCTGCCATAGTTTAGTACAAACACTTTGTCCCCCATCTCCCCCTCGAATTTCTGTCATGGTACTCAGTCAACTTATGGCGCTTTGCCTCAACGATTTTGTGCATTTCTGAGAGCTTTGTTTTTGAAGTCCTTTTCATCAACAGTTGCGCAGGGGGGATCCCAGTCAGAGAGTGCGGACGAGATCTGTATGCCAGCAGCAGTCGCGACAGGCGACCCTGCAGCATGGGACCTTGGATTTTAAGCATGCCTTGTTCAATGATTTGCACTGCTCTCTCCGCCTGGCCATTGGAGGCCGGCTTGAACGGTGCCGTCTTGACGTGATTTATGCTCTGGTCAATTATAAAGTCTTGGAATTCTGTGCTGTTGAAGCACGGACCATTGTCACTGACCAATATGTCAGGGATTCCGTGCGTTGCAAACATGGTTGCGAGGCTCTCCACAGTGGTGGAGGTTGTGCTCGAGTTTAAAATGGTGCATTCGATCCACTTTGAAAATGCATCTACAACTACGAGGAAAATGTTGCCCATGAATGGGCCCGCATAGTCTACGTGCATCTGCGACCATGGTTTGGTGGGCCAGGGGCTCAGGGGAGCCTCTCCGCGGGCATTGCTGAGTTGGGCACAAATGGTGCACCTTCGGACGCAGAGCTCCAAGTCCGCGTCAATACCAGGCCACCAGACGTGGGATCTGGCTATGGCTTTCATGAGAACGATCCCCGGGTGCTCGCGGTGGAGCTCCCGGACAAATGCCTCTCTGCCTTGCAGAGGCATGACTACTCGGCTGCCCCACATCAGGCAGTCTGCTTGTAGTGAAAGCTCATGCATGCGCCTGTGAAAGGGTTTTAATCCTCGGGGCAGGCATCGCGAGCCTCTGCCCAGTCATCGGTTAGGACACATCTTTTTACTAATGATAACGTGGGGTCGCTGGCCGTCCAGGCTCTGATTTGGCAAGCCGTCATGGGCGAACCTGTGGACTCAAAGGCACTTTTTGCCGTGACTATCTCACAGTCCTGTTCGTCAGACCCTTCCGTGGTCGCCAGGGGTAGCCTGCTGAGCGCGTCGGCACAGTTGTCTGTGCTTGGTCTGTGCCTTATTGTGTAGTCGTAGGACGCCAGCATGAGTGCCCACCTTTGAATTCGCGCCGAGGCGTTGCCGTTTATTGCCTTGCTCTCGGATAGGAGGAACGTGAGGGGCTTGTGGTCGGTTTCTAACGCGAACTTGGCCCCGAAAAGATATTGGTGCATCTCTTTGACACCATACACGCACGCGAGTGCCTCCTTCTCTACCATTCCGTACCTGCGCTCCGCCCGCGAAAGTGACCTGGAGGCATAAGCTATGGGTTGTAATTTGCCCGCACTATTGACATGTTGCAAAACGCACCCGACCCCATACGCTGATGCATCGCATGTGAGAACTAGCTTTTTACCTGGGTCAAAGAAAGTCAAAACACTGTTGGAACACAGAAGGTTGCGTGACTCATTGAAGGCGCGTTCCTGGGCATCCCCCCAAAACCAATCGCACCCCTTCCTGAGTAGCACGTGTACAGGCTCCAGCAGCGTGCTTAAGTTCTGCATAAAGTTCCCAAAATAATTGAGTGGCCTGAGAAAGGCGTGCAGTTCTGAGACATTCAGGGGCCTGGGTGCCAGGCGAATTGCTTCTGTTTTGGACTTGTTGGGCGGATTCCATCAGCGGCAATCCTTCTGCCCAAAAATTCAACCTCGGGTGCGAGAAACAGGCACTTGGATTTCTTGAAGCGTAGGCCTACCCGATCCAACCGCTTTAGTACTTCCTCCAAATTACGGAGATGGGAGTCGGTGTCCGTGCCCGTGATAAGTATATCGTCTTGAAATACAACCGTCCCCGGGATGGACTTGAGCAGACTCTCCATGTTGCGCTGGAATATGGCAGCTGCCGACCTGATGCCGAATGGGCATCGATTGTACATGAAAAGGCCTCGATGTGTGTTGATGGTGGTGAGTAGCTTGGATTCCTCGGTCAATTCTTGCGCCATATATGCAGATGTGAGGTCTAATTTTGAGAAGAGTTTACCTCCAGCTAGTGTGGCAAATAAGTCCTCCGCTCTGGGCAGCGGGTATTGGTTCCTGTAGGGAGACTCTGTTTATGGTAGATTTGTAGTCCCCACAGATTTGTACGGATCCATCAGGCTTCATGACTGGTACGATGGGACTTGCCCAGTCGCTAAATTCCACAGGTGATATAATGCCTTCCCGTAGAAGCCTGTCGAGTTCGTGTTCAATCTTTTCCCTCATCACAAAGGGTACAGCTCTGGCCTTGTGATGGACCGGTCTAGCATCCTGTGTGATGTAGATTTTGACTTTGGCCCCTTTGGAAATTGCCCACACCTGGCTGAAAGAGATGTTCAAATCGCTTTATAACTGTTGAGCAGGAGGTCCGTTTCTCTAATGACATGGCATGGACATCATCCCATTTCCAGTTTAGTTTTGCCAGCCAGCTTCTCCCCAGCAGTGCTGGGGGGTCTCCGGGGACAATCCACAGGGGAAGTCGGTTCACTGTCCCTTTGTGTGTGACAGAGAGCATGGCGCTGCCGAGGACTGGTACGATTTCTTTGGTATAGGTCCTTAGTGTGGTGTCGACCCTCGTGAGTTTCGGTCTGTCTCTTTTATGCGGCCGCAGTTGTTCAAATTATTGAGCGTCCATGAGAGATTAACTCACTCCCGTATCCAGCTCCATGTTGACAGATATCCCGTTGAGTAGGACCCTCATCATTATAGGAGGCGTCCTGTTGTAGGAGCAGCGGCCATTGATCGTGTTGACCCGCTGGACATCGGTGTCCCGGGTACTGTCCCCACCATCTTCTAGTCCGCTTTCTGACCCATCCGATTCGTATACCAGCCGAGCTGTCGTTTTTTTGCACATGCGGACCAAATGCTCTGTATATTCCCAATTTCTGCAAACAGCCTGCTGAAATCGACATCCCCTTGACGAGTGCTCGCCCCCACACCTCCAGCACAGACCTGTTCTATTGTTCAAAGTGTTCCCAAAGAATGAGCTGCGTCTGGCTGATCTCTCTTGAGCTTCTCTCAGTTCGTAGTTGATTGCTCACATTGTGGGTTGATGAGGTGTGAACGGCCGTTCCTGTGGCCCTTGATGGCTTCTGCCTGCTGTCGAGAGCCTGTCCTCCCTGTTTTGTCTTTGTGTGGGGGTAGCAGCTTGTTTAGTGCTGTGAACTTCTTGTTCCGATATTTCGTTAGTTGTCGTACCTGCATTGTAAATCAACCTCGTTTCTTCTTCCCCTACCAAGAATGTCTGTGCAACCAGTGCTGCTGCCGCTAAGGTCAGGTTCTTGGTCTCTCTGAGCTTTCGGAATATGCCTGCGTGGCCTATTCCTTCAATGAAAAAGTCTCTCAGCATTTCTCTCCTCAGTTCATCGGAGAACTCACATAAACTAGCCAACCTCCGAAGTTCCGCCACGAAGTCGGGTCTGCTCTGGCCCACACAGCGTCTGTAGTTGTAGAACCTGTGTCTGGCCATTTGTAGGCTGCTCGCTGGCTTCAGGTGGTCTCTTACCAAACGACTTGCTTGCTGGTTTCTCGGGTGCCAACAGATCCTTCATTAAACCGTATGTTTTCGAGCCACAGCTGGTGAAGAGATGGGCTCTTCTCTTGTCTGCCTTATCGTCGCCTAACCAGTCTTTGGTTACAAAGCTTTGCTGGAGCATTTCTATAAAGTCCTCCCAATTGTCTCCCGCATTGTACTTTTCATCTGATCCGTTGTTCACCATTCTGTGGATTTTGTAATCCCGTAACTCGTCGCCACAGTAAAGTCCTGTCCCCTCAGTACAGATTCACATGAGGCATGTAGTGAAGTCAAGGTCACTCTGGACCTGCACCTTTATTTCACAGCTCTGGAATGCTGCACTTGCCTGAGACCTGTCCTTATATACCTGTCTCTTGCAAGTGCACACCTGGTGGTATGCTGGTGGTTACAGGTCATATCTTATTACAGTCATGTATAGCATGTTAGGATACAGTTATATATAATAATGTAAGATACATGACACATGCAAGGGCCACAAAAGGACTACAACAGGCTACACAGAACTACAAAAAAAAAAACACCTAAATCCCGCGCAGTTTGGGTGACCTTGGATCTGGCCTGGAGACGGTGAAGGTTAAACAGCTTCCCACTGGTTCTATAGTTTAGAGCCATTCCAGCAGAGAGCTTGTTTACAGTGAGGTGGAGCATGGCAGCGAGGAAGATTGAGAAGAGGGTTGGAGCGATGACGCAGCCCTGTTGGACCCCGGTCTGGACGTGGATTGGATCTGTAATGAAACCGCTGGTAAGGATCACCGCCTGCATGTCGTCGTGGAACAGGCGAAGGATATTGACAAACTTTTGGAGGCATCCGAAACGGAGGAGGACACTCCATAAGCCCTCACGGTCGACAGTGTCAAAGACCTTTGTAAGATCGAAAAAGGCCATGTATAAGGGCTGGCGCTGCTCCCTGCATTTTTCCTGCAGCTGCAGCAAACATAAAATGTGACCGTACATAAAAACAATTCTCACTTACTGCAATGAGACTTTTATCAGAGAGTAGCTGTTGATGTGATATTGCTCAGCAACGTTATGTCTGACCTTGATGAGTGCCTCATGCATGTCCAAATGCTTATGGAACTTTTTGAAGTCTTGAGGCAAGAAGAGCGTTGCAGTGCTGAATTGTGATGCGATGTGAGTGTGTAGCACCGGTCTCTGCGCACTCTGTTCCCAGTTTTGGTCATGGCACTTTGGAACAATGCTGAGTGGAGGCTAACTGCTTCCCTACAGGGTAAGAGGGAGAATCATGGAGAGTCACCCTCAACTCACTACTGCACACCCATTGGTGGCTGGGATCAGGGAAACAGTCAGTCTTTTTGGCCAGGCATGGTGCTTGTCTCGAGAGCCCCCCAAAAAAGAAACATGAGATTACTTGTGACCAAAAGCATTATCTTCCCCTTAAAAATAAAACCCTGAGGCAGGAATGGATAACTTGATACATTGGTATATCTGCAGTGTACACCTTAACAGAAAGCTGTAATTATACTGAAGTATCTACAGTGATAGAATCTTACTTGATTCAATCTCCCAAAATCAATCATCTACTGACAGGGAATTGGCAAATGAAAGGAAGCTGTTCCCGATAAGGAGATCAGAGGGAATCAGAGACTGACTCACCCAAGACACTTGCCTATTACTGAGAGCATGAGTGGTAGAGGACTCCGCAGGTCAGATGCAGACCTGCCAGTCAGGGTGTAGTGCACAGTCAGTGGAGGTCTGGATGGGGAAAATATGAAAGCAGGATTCCCAGCCTCTGACCTGCTCTTGTAGCCGCAGTATTTATGTGACTGGTCCAGTGAAGTTTCTGGTCAGTTAAGTGTGTGGCACTGAGTTATACAAACGAGAAACTCCAGGTTTGATTCTCAGTCTGTGCTGAGTTAGCTGATCTCAACCAGAGAAGTAAAGATATTAGAACCTGCTCAGTGACCCTGGGCTAAGGAGAGGAAAATTAGCTAGTATTCCTTCTTCCATTCGAGGCTTAGTGGCCTACAAAGTCGAGAGGACCCATTTTCCCCCGGATACTGGTCCTCAGATCTAATTCATTTAGAGATGGCGCTGTGGGAGGAGGCCACGCAGGTAACTGCTGGAAATTCCGGCCACTACTAGTGCCACAGGTAGGTGATCAGTGGCTGGGGTGAGGGTGATCGCAGGCCTCGGTGGTGGAATCACAGGCCTGGGGAGTGGAGGGAGATCGGGGGTCGGGATCGGGTGGTGGAGTGAGATCGGAGATTGGGACCAGGTCAGTGAAGGTCAGAGGTTGGAGGTCAGGGTACTCGACAGTGGCTGTTACCTTTTTTCTGTAGGGTTGGTTTCCCTAAGTGCTGCCACTTGAAGTCTTTACCTTGTAATAACTTATCACACAGAACAGGCAGAAAAGCTTTCTTTGTTCAGTCCAGCCTTGAAAGACAGACACCTGCCTGAGAAAGACCAAAGTCTGGACGTGAGTCTGGAAGTGAATCAAGCTAGGGAATAGGATCAATGGCTGCGGGAACAGGAAAATTAATGTTGAATGATAACTCTGTATTAGTTAATGCTATGAAACATGGAAATGTCACATACCAGTTGTGAAAAAGGCTAAAAAGAGTGGATGTTGAAACAGATACTTTGGAATTCAAACGTTTGGCCACCAAGTACATCGAACTCAGAACTGTTACAAATTTTCAATTTCACGGCTAAAACTCTTAGGGGCCAATTTTCATCAAGGCCTCCGCTCGCCTAAGTGGCACCCAAAGTTCCGCCGATGAATGCCGAGGTACCGGATGGTACTTTGGGCGGGATATTCATGGCCGAGGTCCCTCGAAGGTTGGCGGGCGGCAAATGGAAAGCATACGCCGCCAATCTGGGTAGCAGCGGGCAGGAGGTCTCAGTCTCGGCGGCAGAGGCGCTTGCCACCCAAGTGCTGCCGAGGATGGAATCGGGCCCACTGAGGGTCGAAGACCTGGAAAAAAAATTAAGTAGTAAAAAATAAAAAAACTATCAGAAGACCTCGAGGAGACCCTGTTATGTCTATAATGTACTTATGAATGACTCCACGAGGCAATGTGTTGTACTTAAACTGTAGTGACCTTGGTCCTTTATTCCAAACTCCAGAGTGCCTTGCAAGCATGGTGTGCAGCCTTTTATACAGGGCCCTGCCACCAGGGCAGGAAACCCCCGGTCTCCACCAGTTGCACCTTCTAATGGTGCCAGCATATCTGTACACGGTGTAAGCCTTATTGATAGTACATCAGGTAAACAAGTCTCCATCTTATACAATCTCACAATGACGACACAGAGAGTATATCTACAGTCTGCATATATAACATCACTCTCCCCAAAGTCCTTTGTGCCAATTACTTTTGCACTATGTGCTCTGGCTTAGCTCTCCCCAGACTTAAGTGCCAATAGCCCTTGCACCTTGACTGTGCTTTGGCTTGGCTGTCTCCCTGTTAACCCCCAAGTCCTTTTGCCACAACATTGGGTAGTGGTTACCAGTTTGGATGGTTTGATGATGCAGTGGAGGTTCCAGTGGGCTCTGGGTGTGATCCATGTGTGTGTCCATGGCTACATACATCCATTTCCCCCCCCCCACAGCGAGATCATGCAGCTGGCACGTTACATTAACATACAGGATCGGACACAGTGCAAGTACAAAGAAAGGAAGAAAACTTTTTTTACAGTTTGTATCGTGACACCTTGGTTCAGTGACTTACATTCATTATGTTTTACGGCCGTGCGCTAGGATTGGGTAGATTGCATTCATGGTTCAGTCATGGTCAGTACTGAGGTAGCAGTACAGGTATGCGAGGACGTTGGTTCCAGAGCAACCGAACGGGGTCCTAGTCGTCTGATGGTGGCACTGCGCCCCCTGCTAGCGGGGTGGGCTTGGTTCGCTCACCACGCCAGGACTCTGGGCCTTTGCCGTTGCCTAATAGAGCCACAGATGTGTTTGGCCTCCATGTCCTCCTTTGAGGGCTGCAGAGTCTTCTGCCTGCTCTCTTAACGGTGTTGGGAACCTGGCTGTTCCAGATCCCGTTTGGGGAACTCGTTGGTTCTGACCTTTCGCTCCTGGACATTGGCGAGGCAGTGACTGGGTATGTGGGCTGCGCGGTCTCCACCCGGGTGGTGGGCAACGGCGGCCGACTGCGTGTATTGGCGCCGTTTTCGTTTCTGGGTCCGTGGCGAATAGTGCCATTAGGTACCTGCAGCGTGGGATAGACCTGAGGCAGGGTGTCAGGACCAGTGCCTTCACCCTCCTGAGGTCGCTGGCCTATAACTTGTGGGGACACCTGGGGCAGGGCATCTTTACCCTCCCGAATTAGCTCGCTTGCTACTTTTGTGGACACTCTATTCCTGACAATTCGCAACAATATTTTGTTCACAATCTTAATCGGCCCGTTACATTGATTGCCATGCATACAATGTCTCTAAGTTCAGTTGGTTGCAGGTCTCCTTTAAGAGAACCCTGCAGGTTTTACCCCAGTCAAATCCTTTATTAGACACCACGTGTTGGTCCCTCAGTGATATTGCCGTGGCCATCTTTTTTTTCAGCAACGCTGCACCTCGTTGCAGCAGGGACGCCATCTTGCCTCTGTCCTCGAAGTATTGATCCTTCTCTCCCGCAATTCTGCCACAAAAGCTGGAAGAGTGCCTGTGAATTTGATCTTCCTCCCCAGGAGTCCTGCCACTGGAACCGGGAAGGTACTTTTAGGTCGTTCCGGTCGGATCATTGCCACGCAGTCGTGATGGATGGTCTGTGCCTCAAGTGCTGTTCTCTGGTGCCTGGCCCAAGCGAAGGTGAGGTTTTGCTCTGCCTCTGAGCACGGGGGACATCGATTGTTGGAGTGAAGAAGTTTTCTCATTTCCACTGGATCTTCCCCATCCACCTTCTTCCAAGTAGCGTTGGACCATCACCTGCAACAATCCACAGAGGTAATTTGTGCACTACGCCATTATGGATTACACTTACATCCGCACTATCAAGGACTGGGATCAGCTCCTTGGAGTAGGTGCGCTACTTTTCCTGTACTGGAACCAGCTCGGATCGTTTTTCGTTCCATAGCCTCTCGAAGGCATCCTGGCTCATCACTGACTGGCTCGCTCCTGTGTCCACTTACATGAAGAATGGAACGCCGTTTATCTTGACTTCCATCTTCAATGGAGGACAATCGGTGGTGCAGGTATACACTCCATATACTTCTTGGGGCTGAGCTGCCTCTCTGGCCAAATCATCATACTCCCCGCTGGATTCAAAGTCATCTACCAACTCTTTTGCTAGACGGTGAGTCGTATTTCTTTTACACATATGCTGGAGATGGCCCTTCGTGTTACAGGCTTTGCATACGTACTCAGCAAACCGACACTGGTGAGCCCACTATGGTTTCCTCGCAACGCCAGCATGGTGCTACTCGATTAGCATCCCTCGGCGGACTCAGTTCTGGAACCCTGTGGTCTGTGCTCTCTGCCCTGAGCAGAGCCACGTTCTGCAGTCTTGCCCGTGAAAGGCACCATTCTGTGTACAGTACAGGTTTGAGTCCACAGGATGAATAATTTGCTTGGTGCTGCAGGTCGAGGTCATGAACGCCTGACTGATGCTGATGGCCTTCTGCAGGTTGACTGTGGTATCGGCAGATAATTGCTTGTGAAGGAGACCCTCCTGGCCAGTTCCTATAACGAAGATGTCTCGCAATGCTTTGTTGAGGTGCATGCCAAAATCACACGGTGCCGCAAGTCTCCTGAGGTCGGCAGCATATTTTGCAATCTTCTGGCCTTCAGGTCTGCGGTGAGTGTAGAATCTGTTACTGTCCGTGAGGATGCTCTCTTTTGGTTTTAGTTGGTCGCGAATTA
This sequence comes from Pristiophorus japonicus, assembly GCF_044704955.1. NCBI lineage: Eukaryota > Metazoa > Chordata > Chondrichthyes > Pristiophoridae > Pristiophorus > Pristiophorus japonicus. Next base: position 88,120,871 of record NC_091989.1, on the reverse strand, counting down.
GTTCAGTCAGCTCATTGTATGTCTTCTCCTTGGCCTTCATGGGTGCCAGCAAGACCCTGACGAGGCGGTAGACCTCGGGCCCACAACTGGTCAGCAGTATAGCCTTGCGCTTCTCCGCCAATGTGTCCGTCTCCCCTGCCAGGTCATTTGCCACAAAATATTGCTCGAGCCTTTCCGTGAAGGCATCCCAATCAACACACTCTGCGAAGTCTTTTAGTGTGCCAAAGGTAGCCATGATTGCGTGAAAGTCCTTATTCTCGTCGCCAGTTATTATGTCTATAATGTTATTATGTCTATAATGTACTTATAAATGACTCCACGAGCTGTATTGTACTCAAACTGTAGTGACCTTGGTCCTTCATTCCAAACTCCAGAGTGAGGCACAAGCATGGTGTGCAGCCTTTTATACTGGGTCCTGCCACCAGGGCAGGAAACCCCCGGTCTCCACCAGTTGCACCCTCTAGTGGTGCCAGCATATATATACACAGTGTAAACCTTATTGATAGTACATCAGGAAAACAAGGCTCCATCTTATGCAATCTCACAGTGACTACACATAGAGTATATTCATAGTCAGCATATACAATGGAACCCATGCAGGTAAGTCGCTGTGGAATTTTTTTTTAAAATGTTCACTTACCTTTTTTTCAGGTTCTTTACACTCACTGTCCTGGACAGACCAGACTCCTCGCAGCGGTCCACCCCCGTTCTGCTGCTGACTCCCGCCCGCAGGAATCTGGGAGCTCGGCGGGCGGGAGATCAGTTGCGCCACTCGGCCGTCCGCTGACGTCAGCAGGCGGTTCCCGGCGGCTCTCCCCTCCCGCCCACTCCAGGCCACCTCGAAAGTGGCACTGGGCGGATCAAGAGCAATGTTGGTAGCAGTGGGCGGCAGTCGGTGGCAGCGTGCGGTGAGCTGATGAATTTAGGCCCCTAAGTGTATGTTTAATTATTGTCAATAATGGTTATTACTGTATGCTTAATAAATCTGTGACCATCAACAATAAATACTGGTAACCCTATTATTTTGAGGAGTGACTTATAAGAAAGAACACTCATCCTCTAACAAAACTGGTCCTCGGCAGAAATGCAAAATGGGTGATAGTGAATTGGCAACTTGCTGTACACCCACCCAATTTTAATTTCCAATTCTATGCAGCAAACTTCTTTGGCTATTTATTGGTTCTCCTCATGGGTTTGTTGAAGAGCTCTGTACACATCAGTCATTGACATTGATCCCAAGGACCTGTGTCAACTATGATTGATGGCAGACATAAGCCAACAGAAAATTATTTAGGATTGATTTTTGTGTAATTATATGCATTTGTGGGTGAACACAAACCACTGATCTCACTTTTGAATTGCCAATGACTGATTTAGCTTCACAACAGTTGCATCACAATATACTGTTGCAGCAGCTCTCAGTTTCCCCAAAAAGGCTTCAAATATTGCTCTAAAGGCCCTCTGCTTTCTTCTGGCAGTCCTTACATTCACTGCTATTTAACAACACTCTGGAACGGGCATTCCATTAAAAGAATGCATTTTTCCTGTCTTTTCGTGGCTCGTCCATGTTGAAAGTCCAGCTGTGCCACAAGCAAGGGTAGGGGCCGTTGACAGGGGTTTGGTTGGGATGGACCTGATGATGGCAGGGGAACGTCAGAAAGCCTTGTATGCCATCAAAGGTGTCAGTAAACCATTGTACCCCACCAAGCATTAGTCTTACCCTTCGTGAGATCGAGCTGAGCAACCGTCATTCAAGTTAGCCGTTAATACCCATATCATCATCTGATGTGTATTTGGTTCGAAAAGGCCTTGTACTTTTTTATTCTCAAATAATCCATGAGGGTATTTTTTTACAGCCATTTCCCTCTTGCTCCCATTATGAAGCCAAAGAATTTGACTGAGGTGCCTTTGGTCAGATCTATAATTTGGGGCATAAGTGCTTGTATTTTTTGCACTTCTTAACTCTTACCTTCTCAAGCGCCATTTTATTGTCTTTGTACCTGACTATGATGTCTGCAACTGACACCTGTTGCCCTTTCCTGAATATTATGTCGGGCTTCCACAGTGTTCTGTCTGGTGTTTTAATCCTGTGTTCTCGGTACAAGGTCCATCCGTACTTGGACACTTGCTCTGTCAGTTTGTCCAGAATTTTGTTATGGTGCCTGATTCATGGATTTTAGACTGATGGGCACCTTCCAGATATGTGTGCAACTGTCTCGTTTGCCATCTCCTGCATAATTTTACCATATTGGTTCGGCCATATGCAAGGGTGCACCGAGTTGGTTGTAGGTTACACCTTCGTAATCGTCCCTTTATGAACTGGGACTGCTTCAGTTTGTGATTCGTGTCATTCCATGAATTGGACATGCTGCTGTTGTTGTAATATTTGATGCTGGAGCCTTGGCATTGGAGGTTCACGCATTACGTGAACTCCCATTGTCTCCATTCTGCACACCTGTTCTCAGGTTTCACTCTTTCACTGGGTGGACTGGTGCATGCTACTCGCATAGCCAGTATCTCCTCTGGTATGGGTGGGAGTCCTTGTTGGTCACTGCCTTCGGTGGGGTGGTTTCCCTTGGTTGTCAGGAATTCCTCGACCTCCCTGAGGGCTTTCACGGTCCTAAACCTTGTGATGTTGCCGCTATTGCTTTCCCCATGGTATTGGGATGATATCTTGATGACTGCATCATTTGAGTTCTCGAGAGACTCAAGTTTCCGGATGATCGCAGAAGGGATTTGAATCTTCTATTTGGTAGGTCCAGCCCTCCCCCATATTTGTTACCTGGTACAGAATTCCATCTGTGATGTCATTAAGGAGGTGGAGTATCTTCTTTACCAAACTTTTTTATTAATCTGTACATTTCCGTGAGTGTTTTTATGAAGCTTCAGTCAGGATTAAGTGATAATAAATCCTTGGGATTATGTGGGTTTTTAAGATCTCAGACCTTTGGGCAGATTTCAGATCGATCTCCTTGAGACCTAGTATCCATGAACTGAGCTTTGCTGACCATTTGTCCTCTGTGACTCCTGCCCATGGGTGTATTCGGGCACCCTGGTATTTTTCCATCTCCCCTGGGGAACGTAGCTCAAGGGGCTGCTGTTTATCCATCTGTTCTCTTAGCGGTTGTATAGGAAGGTCTTCCTCTTGCTTATGAAGTGGAAGCCTTCCGTTTTCTTGACATTACAGATTGTTTTTACAGAATGAATGTATGATTTTGAGGTTCTCGGTCCATCTGGTGTAGGGGTTACTATGGATCGCAATGTCTGCAAGTTGTCCAATTGATGGACCTGTTGTTGTATCGACACGCCTGTGTTTGCTAATTCTAGCATTTATATAAGGGGGTCCATTGTTACATTGAATAGTAGCGGTGATAGAGGATCATCTTGTTTGATGCCTCTCTTTGGGGCCAAGTTTCGACCTGAGTTGCTCCTGTTTTTTTTGGAGCCACTGGTTTAGAATGGAGTATCTTAGAAATTGCAATTCTCGGCATTTAGTTTGCTCCAGTTCTAGTCAGTTAGAACAGTTTCAGTTTGGAACAGATTTTTTTTTTCAAAAGGGGGCGTGTCCGGCCACTTACGCCCGTTTTGAAAGTTTAGGCAGTGAAAACTTACTCCAAACTAACTTAGAATGGAGTAAATGTAGATTTTTGTACGCTTAGAAAAACCTTGCCTACACCTAGAAAATCAGGCGCAGGGAATGGGGGATGGCGGGAGGGGGGAAAGGGAAGTTTACAAACATTAAACATTTCAGTTTTATAAATAAAGAGCCATCATTAATAATAAATGATAAACACATCAATAAATCAACCAACAAATCAATCAAAAAAAATTAATAAAAAATTTAAAACATTTAAAAAATCAATAAATAAAAAAATTTCTACTCTCCGACTGCAGCACCGAGAGCCCTCCAACAGCGTGCTGGGACGGGGCCCCCCCAGTGTGTGTGTATCTCTCTCTCTCTCTCTGTCTGTGTGTCTTTCTCTCTCGCTCTCTGTCTGTCAGTGTCTATTTATTTCTGACAGCGAGGGGAGGGGAGGAGGAGGAGGAGGAGGAGGAGGGGAGGGGGGGAAGAGGAGGAGGGGGGAGAAGGGGAAAAGGAGGAGGGGTGGGGAGAGGAGGAGGAGGGGTGGTGAGAGGGAGGGAAAGGGAGGGAGGGGGAGGGGGGAGAAGCGGGGGAGAGGAGAGGGAGTGGGGGGGAGAGGAGGGGGAGGGGAGGGGGGAGAGGCGAGGGAGGGGGGAGAGGAGAGGGAGGGGGAGGGGAGAGGAGAGCGGGAGGGGGGAGAGGAGAGGGGGGAGAGGAAAGGGAGTGGGGGGGAGAGGAGAGGGAGGGAGGGAAGGGGGGAGAGGAGAGGGAGGGAGGGAGAGGGGGGGGAGAAGAGAGGGAGGGAGGGAGAGAGGGGGGAGAGGAGAGGGAGGGAGGGGGAGGGAGTGAGGGCAAGAGGAGAGGGAGGAGACTGAACGGGCCCGGCGGACGTGAAGAAGCCGGGTCCAAGACTTCGGGCCGGGCCCGCCCCCAGCAAGATGCCGGCCGGGCGGGCCCCGCCAAAGGAAGAGGGAGCGGAGTGGACCGGAGTTAAAGGTAGTTGGCCGGGGGAAGCCAGAGCTGGTGGGGTGGGGGTCGTCGGGGCGGGAGCTGGGGGCGGTGTGTCAGTGTGGGAGCTGAGGGGGTGGGGGGTCATCGGAGCGGGTGCTGGGGGTGTGTGTCAGTGCGGGAGCTGGGGGCTGGGGGGTCGTCGGAGCGGGAGCTGGGGGGTGGGGGTGTCGGAGCCGGAGCTGGGGGTGGGGGGGGGGGCGCGGTGTGAGGTTGAGAGAGCCAGCTGAACAGAGGAGGAAGCTGGAGCCAGAGCAGGAGCTGGACGAGGGAGGTGCAGCCTGATCCTCGCAGCCCCAGTGAGCCCATTCAGCCAGGGCTAGGGGCTGCGTGCTTCGGGCCTCTCCCACACAGTTTTGGGTGCCTGGAGCTACTGCACATGCGCGCCCACTGTAGTGCGCCTGTGCAGAGGCCCCGGCACTGATTTCAGCGCAGGGACCTGGCTCCGCCCCCCACAGCTCGTGCTGCGCTGCACCAAGCTCCAAACGACCTGCAGGGAGCCGGAGAATCTGCAGGTATTTTTTAGGCGCACTTTCGGGCACGAAAAACGGGCGACCAGGTCGGGGCTGCACCGTTCTAAGCGTGGCCCGAAACTTGGGCCCTGAATGTGGATTGGGCCCATTTTGGTTCTGTCACCCTCTATAACCGTTGTGGTATTGATAATGGCAATGCTTCATCTCACTCTCAAGAAGCTCCCTGCTGGAATGGAACTAAATTATAGAACCAATGGGAACCTGTTCAACCTTTGTCGCCTCCAGGCTAGATCCAAGGTCGTCCCAACCTCTGTCATCGAACTACAGTACGTGGACAACGCTTGCGTCTGCCCACATTCAGAGGCCGAACTCTTAGCCATCGTCAACATCTTCACCAAGACGTAGGAAAGCATGGGCCTTACACTAAACATCCGTAAGACAAAGGTTCTCCACCAACCTGACCCTGCCACACAGCACTACCCCCTCGGTCATCAAAATCCATTCCTTGGGAGCCTATTATCAGTAAGGGCTGACATCGATGACTAGGTTCAACACCGCCTCCAGTGTGTCAGCGCAGCCTTCGGTTGCCTGAGGAAGAGAGGACCAGGACCTCAAATCTGGCATCAAGCTTTATGGTCTACAGGGCAGTAGTGATACCCACCCTCCTATGTGACTCAGAGTCATGGACCATATACAGCAGACACCTCAAAGCACTGGAGAAGTGCCACCAGCGCTGTCTTCGCAAGATCCTGCAAATCCCCTGGGAGGATAGACGCCCCAACGTCAGTGTTCTCGATCAGGCCAACATCCCCAGCATCGAAGCGCTGACCACACTCGACCAGCTCCATTGGGCGGGCCACATCGTCTGCATGCCCGACACGAGACTCCCAAAGCAAGCGCTCTACTCGGAATTCCTACATGGCATGGGAGGGAGGTTTTTTCGACTTGTTCCTGGGCCCCTTAGGGTGTTGTCTGTGACCTTCTCGGATTATGTTCCCTTATTGTCATTAAGGATAGTATTGTGAAATATTTGGGTTTGGATGACTAGTTGTGCCCCCTGGGCTTGTAAACTTGTGGGGCACTCATCCACAACCTTTTTTTGTCATCACCTATTGGCTCTCCCATTCTTAAGGTTCTGACCACTGGAATTGGTTGCCAATAGTATGATCTTATTGGTCTCAGGTCCCCCTCATTGTTCTGGGTGGAGGAGGATGTTCTTGCTTGTCTGGCAGGCAAGGAGTGAGCAATTGTGCAGCATGTGCACTTTGCGCATTGTGTTGCACGTTATTCATTTGGGACTCGTCCCATCTGGGTAGGATTAACCCCTTAGGGTTATCCACAATTTTTTCTTGAAGGTTGGTTGCCCCTTCCTACTGAGGCGATGATCTATGCAGATCGCTATCCATCTCGTGGTTCTTTCGGATTTGTTTTGGCCAACGATAAATCATTGTTGCCAGTGGGACTGCGGGGAAGCAAACTCACTGTGGTTGGTCAGAACACGAAAGACGACCACAGCTATAGTAACTGTCCAGGTTCACACTCTGCCAAGAGAGTCATTGTTGCTCCCGCCATAATCGAGTTCTGGTTAATACATGAATGACCAGCACACTCTTGCTTCAGCTTGTTAAATACCTGTGGCTGCAGAGGCAAGTCATTTAATTGGGCCACCATTCATAATTGGGTCCAGTACACATACCAATAACCATTGAGTCTCGTACACATACCCAGTACCAGGTTTCCTAGTTGCCGATGTCATTCTTGCCCCTGAGCGACTTGTTGCAGTGTATTTAATTTGTGGAATTGCACGTTGCTTTTGCATCTTATTAATTTTTTGTGTTTAATTTAAGGAGAAAATATTTTTTTTTAATGAAAAGACTATTTGATTTTTTTTTTAATAACATAATTTATATTTTCTCCTCTAAGCTTTTTGTTCATGTCTTCCCACCTCGCGCACCATGGTGAGAGGGAGGGATGATTCATCCCTGATTTACGGCTCCTTGTGCAGATGTTGCTGGCCTCTGCACAGATCAGCTCACTGCCATCCCTGCTTGGTATGATTCCAGTCAGGCGCTCACTATCTGCACACTGCATGCAGAAACCTCACCTGGGCCCTTCATGGCACAGAGTGAAGGAGCAATAAGCTGCTGAGATAATCTGGTACTGTAAACATTTTTAAAATGGAGGCAAAGGTCCCTTTTTAATTTGCACATTCTGTAGCCTTTTCTTGCCCTCCCGTGTGCTCGAAATGGGGGTCACGGCTCACAATCATAGCTTCATCATATTACAAACCAGGCTTAACTGTGCAGTCAGATGAAATGTCAAAGTACTGTCTGTAATCAGCCATGGTTTAGCATACAGATTATGCGTGGTGCAAAAGGAAGTAACATGATTTCCCATTCGCAATTTTTTAATATAAAACCTTTTACAGTTGCAAGATATTTGTTGTGAATTTCAAAGAGCACTCATTGCTTCCACGGTAAAATATTGGGATTATAGGATACTGGGATGCTAATAGCTCATACTGAGGGGCCAGTGAGATGTGGCACTGTACTTTAGTAGGCTGCTGAGTTTCTCTGTTTCTGTGAATTTACACATTGGATTACATTCCTGTAGAAGTGATGTTGGGAGTGGAGTTGTTTGTTATACTGGCCTCAAAAGTGTGGTGACAGGAATAATCTGCACCAACCGCCAGTTCTACCTGCAGTCTGGAGGCACCAACATGACACAGTGGAGGTGCAGTGCTAGAGTGCTTTACCTGTAGAAAAAATCATTCTGGCATTCTTCATTCCCATTTTCCACATCACACTAGGGGTAAGGACAACTTATCAATTAGGCATTTTATATGATGCAGGGAGAGTCACATGGGCATCTTCATAAAAATCCCAAGGCAAATCCAGACAAGGCGGACCTTTTAGCCAATCTTACCGCATCCATTGAATAGAAAAAGCCTGCACTCCGCATCACAACATCCAACTGGCTCTTTTCTTGATTTTTACCTTCACTACCTGGAGGTCTATTCCAAATGTTGATTAAAAAAATCTTTCATTTCTATAGCACTTTTCACGATCTTGGGATGTCCCTAAACGCTTTACAACCAATAAAGTACTTTTGAACTGTAGTCACTGTTGTAATGTGGGAAATGTGCCCCCCGACCTGCCTGAAAACATCATCGGCGGCAGACAGGGTATAAGTGAGAGAGCTAGCCACTGCAGCGAGCAGCACGAGCTGGTCCAGGAGTGCGATCACTTCTACATCATCAAGGGCGACTGGACTGACGTCACTGGAGTCCAGGCAGCCCATTGGAGCGGTGTCAGAGCCCAGCGGGGGGGCAGAGAGCCGGGCCCTGCAGGAGTGGCGTCCGAGCTCAGCGGGGGGCAGAGAACCGGGCCCAGCCGGGTACTGAGAGTCGGGCCCAGCGGTGGGGCTGAGAGTCGGGCCCAGCGGTGAGGCTGAGAGTCGGGCCCAGCGGTGGGGCTGAGGGCCGGGCCCAGCGGTAGGGCTGAGAGTCGGGCCCAGCGGTGGGGCTGAAAGTCGGGCCCAGCGGTGGGGCTGAGGGCCGGGCCCAGCGGTAGGGCTGAGAGTCGGGCCCAGCGGTGGGGCTGAGGGCCGGGCCCAGCGGTGGGGCTGAGGGCCGGGCCCAGCTGGTGCCGAGGTCGAGCCCAGCGGTGCCGTGGCCCAGGAGTGGCGCAGCATTTAACAGCGTCGGGGTCCAGGGGAGGCGCAGCAGAGCAGGTCTCCAGTCGTCTTGGTCAATCCTTGCCACTGGATAAAGGCCTAGCTCTGTCAAGCCCGTGTGGTGGCTGATGTGCAACGGTCACCACACGTTAAAAAAATCCACGCACCGGCATCTTCCACCCTTTAAGATGTAACTCACTGTAACACCTGTGAGCCCATCTTTTTTTGGTGTGAAGAGCATCATCCTGGTCACGAGGGACTGCCTGGTGGTAGTATAGGAAATGCAGCAGCTATTTGTACACAGCAATTTCCAACAAACAGCAATGGTGATAATGACCAGATAATCTGTTTTAGTGATGTTCATTGAGGGATAAATATTGCTCAGGTCACTGAGGAGAACAACCCTTCTTCGAAAAGCACCATGTGATCTTTAGCATCCACCTGAGAGGCCTGTACTGGTAAATCTCCTGTGGCATTGCTTTTAGACTTGGAATGAAGCACATCTCAGGAACTGGCATATGAAGCTGCTTATAAATTTTACTCTTTGTATGAAGAATTTCTTCCTAACATTAGTCACCGAGTTTGCCTTTAACCAATTTGAGCTTATTGCCCCTTGTCCTATTTTAATGTCATCAACATCAACGCCTTGAATATTCTCTTCAGTCCTGCCCGTGCTTACTCCCAGTGGAACACAGATGATGGAAAAGGCTCTATATAGTTAGTCTGACTTAACTCATCTTTGTGACGCTCTCCACTTGTGGCCACTTTACCCAGGTAAATGGGAACTCTGATCCCCTGCTGAGTGGGCAGTATTTCATGGCTGCAAAGTAACCTGCACATTCTGATTTAAAAGGTATCATATTTTTGTTTTCTTTTCTTCTCCTTAGCCATTTAACCACATTGCTGTGACTGAAATGACCCTGATGAACATTGGGAAAGTGGGATTTGACTTCACCGTTTTGAATCAGGAGCAGGCAGCTGACCAAGATTCTGTGCAAGGAGTGCCACGTATCACTCCTTTCACGGTGAGTGAATTCTCTTCTGGTTGCCGGAGAAAATGCTTCCTGTTTAAACAATAGGGGGAGCACTCGGAGCAGGGAAAGTGAGCATGGTTCCTGGCAGGGGATGTCTTGTTACGTGTGCAACTGCTACTTCACGTGTTTGTTTCTTCTGATGAAGGATTTTAAAAAGGCGATACTCATTGAGCACAATAGTCAGTTCGGGTTGCAATATATTTACATTATATACATATTGTTGTCACATAAATAGATCATTGTTATTTCAGGGGGCGCCAAAAGCAAAGTACTACGGATGCTGGAAATCTGAAATAAAAACAGAAAATGCTGGAAACACTCAGCAGGTCTGCCAGCATTTGTGGAGAGAGAAACAAAGTTAGAGTTTCAGGTCAATCACCGTTCATCAGAAGTAAAAGATGTTGGAGATTGAACAGTTTTTAAGCAAGTACAGAGGTCGGGAACAGGGTGGCAAACAACAAAGGTTCTGTGATAGGGTGGAGGGCAGGAGTAATGGTGCAAGGCAAAAGGAGGTTGTAATGGGACAATAAAGAAACAAAAGATGGGTCCCTGGGAGGTGAAAATGGTCACAGCAGAATAGCAGGGGGGGAAACATAGAAACATAGAAAATAGGTGCAGGAGTAGGCCATTTGGCCCTTCGAGCCTGCACCATCATTGAATATGATCATGGCTGATCATGCAACTTCAGTACCCCAATCCTGCTTTCTCTCCATGCCCCTTGATCCCTTTAGCCATAAGGGCCACACTTAACTCCCTTTTGAATATATCTAACGAATTGGCCTCAACAACTTTCTGTGGTAGAGAATTCCACAGGTTCACAATTCTCTGAGTGAAGAAGATTCTCCTCCTCTCGGTCCTAAATGGCTCACCCCTTATCCTTAGACTGTGACCCCTGGTTCTGGACTTCCCCAACATCGGGAACATTCTTCCTGCATCTAATCTGTCCAATCCCATCAGAAAGCATGGAAAACCTGGCAAGGGGGTGAAGGCTCCGTGGCCTGGAATGTGGTGGAAGAAAGGCAGGTAGACCCCAGGAGTGCGGACCACCCCACCGGCCGTGTACCGATTGGAGATCCCCACCCCAAGCACCAGGTCACACCTCATCTACTCCCAGAGGCTGTGATGTACTCATTGAGACGCAAGGCTAGAAATTACCTTGTGCGCTGTGAGCATACAAGTGCATTTGTGTGATTGTACATCAGGTTAAATTAGGGGACGACTGTCAGCGGGGCATACTAAATGTTTGTATGTTAATATCACATGGTAATTGTTCGGCTGTTATGATACATCCTCCGTTTTTGTTCTCGTGCATGGCTTGATGGTGCGGTTGTGGCATTTCTTCAGATGTGGGCCCCTGATTTGAACCCCCACATGGAGATACCTAACATCACCACTACCAAAGAAGAATAGTGCCAAGGGGAGGCTGACTACTTCCCCGAGGGCATGAGTGAACATTGGCAAGGGAAACACACTCCAAGCTCCACTGGTGGAACTGTAAGGCACAGGCTTCCTGAATGGCATTATTTTTGAACCAATGGTAACCCACTTATTTTAAAATAAAACAATCAGAAAACCTAGGCTAAAGTGTACAAACCGACTCTGACAGGAGCCTAAGTGGAGCTACATGCCACCGTTTTGTCTGGGGAAGGGTACAACCTTAAGCAGAGGAAGAAAAGTTTGAAAGAAGGAAGATGTATCTTATAAATGCATATCCGTGCAGCTGTGCTGCGGTGAGAGTCTAGGAGTCAGAAATGTTGGGTAGGTGACTCTGCAAATAGCTTCCATTAGGGATGCTGGGGAACATATTGAATACAAAGATCTTTATCCATCTAGAGGTTAGTGCTGTTTACCTTTTCTATAAAGCCCAAGTCTGCTTAAGATTTGAATATTGTTCCCATGTTTGAGGAGCATACTCGACAGATATCCAAGGAATTGATGGACAATCTTTCTAACCTCCAGGCTTACTCTCTTCATCACAACCTTTCTTGTCACTTACCATTTCATTGAGACTTCTTTAGCTATTGCTCGCTTGAACATTGCTTGTTTCTTTTGCTATCTGTCCTTCATTTAGAAAGACACAGATTTATCAAGGACAGTCAGCATGGATTTGTTAAGGGAGTGAAGGTCTTGTCTGACTAACTTGATTGAGTTCTTTGAGGAGGTAACAAGGAGGGTCGATGAGGGCAGTGCATTAGATGTAGAAATTCCACTTTCTCCTTCCCACGGGCGTTCGACTAGATGTTAGAGAAAAAATGCACACCTACCTGAAGCTGCTGTGCCCGCCCAATCCACAGGCCTCTCCCGGCACATCGCAGCGCGTGCACGTCGGGATGTGCGCAGGCCTGGAGCTGGAGTCACATGGCTCTGGGTAGCCAATCGGGTAAAGTATATTCTCATTCATAGTAATAGGAGTTTAGTAAGTCGCAAAGCCCAATTACTATGAATGAGAAACCCCCCCCCCCCCAAACACCCAAAACACGAATAAAAAATAGAAAATATATACTACATATTTAAGATTCATTTAAATTAAAGTTATTAATGTCTTATAAAAAATATTTTCCCGATTTTTAAGTTTTGTTAATTATGCTTTAAAATAAACTTACCATTGTGGGGAGAGTTTTTAAACAATAAAATATATTTTCATAACTTTATTTTAATATGTTTTTGTGTATTTTAAACACTTGCGCCTGTAAAAGTAGGTTATGCGCCTGCTTTTTCAGGCGCAAGATTTTTGAGGACATTTGCTGGGCAAGATATGGGTAAATATCGCAATCTTGCCCTTGCAAATGTCTTCGCTCCCGATCTGGCTACGATCTGTCAAGCTCCAACTGGACACATCGGGAAAGCCGGTTTTCACCGCATGCGCATTGCGCTCTGAAAGCCGGCTTTTCCGATGCCTTCCCGGGTCCGTAGAAACTTCGTATGGGCCCGGTGATGTCGGAATTTCTACCCCATGGATTTTAGCAAGGCTTTTGACAAGGTACCACATGAACTCACTGCCTGAAAGGGTGGTAGAAGCAGAGACCTTCATCACATTTAAAATGTACTTGGATGTGCACTTGAAGTGCTGTAATCTACGGGGCTACGGACCTAGTCTGGGAGGTGGGATTAGGCTGTGTAGCTCTTTATCGATCGGCACGGAGACGATGGGCCGAATGGCCTCCTGTGTCATGAGAAACCATCTCTTTGATAAATCAATTCCCTCTCTCTATTAACCCGCCACCCTGAGTTTCCTTTGTCCTAATGTTTAACCTGTTCTCTGGCATTTAAATCTTCACCGTAGTCCCCTCATTTTCCTGGCTATCTGATGTTATTCATTCTATAATTATACAGTGCAATTTCTTTTTCACTTGCATATTATGACAATGTTTTATTTCTCTATAATACTCTGTTACTTTTTAGGGTTACATTCAAGCACATGCTGAGCAGAAATTGAGGATTTCTTATTTTCCTGGAGTACCTGAGACCTTTCACAAAAGCTTTGAGATTCAAGTCTCTCATTTTGAACCTGACCGCATCAGCCTGAAGGGAGAGGGGAACTTCCCTATAATCTACCTGGATCTACCCCGAAACATCCAAGGTAGGGCTGTGACTTTCAGCTTAGCGATCTGAATTAACGGTGAAAATCGTGTTGGGGTAAATTAAACAACTAATAGCATCTTACCCATACATTGCAGTCCTCACCAGCAGAACATCTGAGTGTTTTTCAGTGGGGTGAGTAGACAATTAGCAATATGTAAAATAATTTAGAGGGGAGATGGAAAGCCCAGTCAACGAGCTAGGTTTTTAGGAGGCCTTTGAAGATATAGTGATTCTGAAGAAAGCTGCAGAAGGCAGGGGTGTAGTGGCTGAAAGTTGGCCTCTGACGGTGGAGCAGAGGGTGTGAGGAACTCGCAGGGTGGGACTGGGATATGGGTTAGGGTGAGGTCATGGAGCGATTTGAAAGCAAGGATATAGGGCCCGAAATTGGTGAAGGCCAAGGCCCGCCCAAGTGCTGCCCAAAGGAACGCCGATGGCCGTCGAGAGACCGGGCGATACTTTGCCAGGAAAATCCGTCTAAAAGAGGCGGCTGTACCGTCCGGCGGTAAAATAACGGCTTACGCCGTCAATCTGGGTGGCAGCGGGCGGGAGCTCTCAATCACAGTGGCAATTGCACTTGTCGCCCAAGTGCCGTCGAGGATGGAGTCGGGCCCAGGGAGGGTGGAGGAGCTGAAAATAAAAACCATTACCGAAAAAATAAATATAAACACCGGAACATCTTCAGGGGACCCCATTCAGGTAAGACGCTGTAAAAAACATTTTTTTAAAGATGTTCACGAACCTTTTCTTGCAGGTCTTCGTACTTACCGTTAGGGTTAGACCTGCCTCCTCGCAGCGGTCCTTCCCCCTGCTGCCGTCAACTCTCGCTGATTCCCGCACGCACCAATCTGGCAGGTCGGCGGGTGGGAGGGCACTTACGCTACTTGGCTGCCAGCAGCCATCAGTGGGCGGTTCCCGCCGTAATCCCCTCCCGCCGGCGGGAGACCGAGTGGAAATTGGCACCGAGGGGAAACCAGCGGCAAAACTTGGCAGTCGGCAGTAAGGCCACCAATATCAGGGTCATGGTTCCCGAAGAAAATTGGTGACATATAAGAAGCCAGTTGAGCTTGGTGAGGATGAGTAAATGGGTTTGCAAGACCTTTTGCAGTAGTGGGTTTGGGCTGCACAGGTCTAGATTAGTTGAAGTTTGTGAGGGGTGGAAGTGGAGAGCATTGGAGACATCAGTCCTTGAGGTGTTTAATGTGTAGCCGTAGGTTTCAGCAGCAGTGGGTGTGAGCTACAGGTGTAAGCAGGTAATGTTACAGAGGCGGAATAAGGCAGTCTTGGCAGCAAACCGGATGTGGTGTATAAGACTCAGCTTAGTGTTGAACTGAACACCAAGGTGGCGCATCATCATGTGGAGCTGAAACATACAGCAGGGAGGCTGATAGCAAGAGCTCAGTTGAAAGGCTTCAGATTTGCCAATGTTGAAATGTTGGAGATTTTGACTTATCAAGGACTGGATATTGCACAGCCAGTCAGATAGCATAATAATGGGCTCACTTTCCCGCAGTTATCTGCACCGTTTTTTTGGCGCGCACCACTTTTTTGGTCTAAATTAAAACATTCAAGTTTCCCCAAAGTTTGTGCGCCAGCGTAACTCTGTTACGATTTTTTGAGGTCCGTTTTTTTTTTTGCGTCATGGGGGCCTGATGTCTGCGCCAGTTTTTCACACTTATGCAAGTTTGGCCAACTTACATTTCTCCGACGACGACGTATGTGACCACTCTCAAAAAACCTTCTGGGCACTTACAAAAAACCAGCGCACATCAAAAAATCGACGCAGAAAGACACCATTGTTTTCAGGCAAAGTTTTGGAGGGAGTCAAGAGTAAATATGCATCGTGAAGCTTAATTTTTTCAAACTTAAAACGCAGAAAATGGAAGTTTAATGCAATTCTTCAATTTTGGATTCTTTTCAAAGTGACACACCAACACCGAATGTCTCCAAACCGGGTTCGAGGATCGGAGCGTCAGCCGGAAGAATCGATCCCTCGCCCGGACACAGGGGCTCGGGGCTCGGCTTCAAAAGAAGCCCGGGGGGGTGGGGGCGGAAGCCGAACTGAAGGGATGAGAACCCTTATACTATGCAGCAGCATCAAAAGAAACCCGGAGGAGGGGTGGGTGTTTGCCGAGCCCCTGTATCCTTGCGAGGGAGCGATTCTGTGGCCGACCCTTGAGTCCGGTGAGATGTTTGGTCGGTGGAGGGGTGGCACTTTGAAAAAATTCTAAAACTAAATAATTCCATTAGACTTCATTGCCCCAAATGTCCTCATGTGAATGCCTAGTTTCCCATTCAAAGCAAGCCTATTGCGCATGTGCAGACCTGGGTGTGGTCCATACTAGGGCATTGACCTTGGGGGGGGGGGGAGAGAGAACAAAGAAGCTGTCCTGTTTTGAACTTTTTGCAAAGGTACAATTTAATCATGGGGGCAATACTGACAATGCCGTGCCTCGTGCAAGCCGTCTGCAGAGAAGATTGATTCAACGTCATTGCATGAGGAACCTTAGAGCACGTAGGATGATGGACAGGAGGCGTCATGAAGCTGAAGTGAAAAAGAAGGGCAGTAAGAGAAGGGATAACCAGCTGTGGATAACCAAGGAAATAAAGGAGAGTATCAAATTAAAAACCAATGCGTATAAGGTGGCCAAGGTTAGTGGGAAAATAGAAGATTGGGAACATTTTAAACGACAGCAAAGAATGACTAAGAAAGCAATAAAGAAAGGAAAGATAGATTATGAAGGTAAACTTGCGCAAAACATAAAAACGGATAGTAAAAGCTTTTACAGATATATAAAACGGAAAAGAGTGACTAAAGTAAATGTTGGTCCCTTAGAAGATGAGAAGGGGGATTTAATAATGGGAAATGTGGAAATGGCTGAGACCTTAAACAATTATTTTGCTTCGGTCTTCACAGTGGAAGACACAAAAGCCATGCCAAAAATTGCTGGTCACAGGAATGTGGGAAGGGAGGACCTTGAGACAATCACTATCATTAGGGGGGTAGTGCTGGACAGGCTAATGGGACTCAAGGTAGACAAGTCCCCTGGTCCTGATGAAATGCATCCCAGGGTATTAAAAGAGATGTCAGAAGTTATAGCGGATGCATTCGTTATAATCTACCAAAATTCTCTGGACTCTGGGGAGGTACCAGCGGATTGGAAAGCAGCTAATGTAACGCCTCTGTTTAAAAAAGGGGGCAGACAAAAGGCAGGTAACTATAGGCCGGTTAGTTTAACATCTGTAGTGGGGAAAATGCTTGAAACTATCATTAAGGAAGAAATAGTGGGACATCTAGATCGGAATAGTGCAATCAAGCAGACGCAGCATGGATTCATGAAGGGTAAATTATGTTTAACTAATTTACTGGAATTCTTTGAGGATATAACGAGCATGGTGGATAGAGGTGTACCGATGGATGTGGTGTATTTAGATTTTAAAAAGGCATTCGATAAGGTGCCACACAAAAGGTTACTGCAGAAGATAAAGGTACGCGGAGTCAGAGGAAATGTATTAGCATGGATAGAGAATTGGCTGGCGAACAGAAAGCTGAGAGTCGGGATAAATGGGTCCTTTTCGGGTTGGAAATCAGTGGTTAGTGGTGTGCCACAGGGATCGGTGCTGGGACCACAACTGTTTACAATATACATAGATGACCTGGAAGAGGGGACAGAGTGTAGTGTAACAAAATTTGCAGATGACACAAAGATTAGTGGGAAAACGGGTTGTTGTAGAGGACACAGAAAGGCTGCAAAGAGATTTGGATAGGTTAAGCGAATGGGCTAAAGTTTAGCAGATGGAATACAATGTCGGAAAGTGTGAGGTCATCCACCTTGGGAAAAAAAACAGTAAAAGGGAATATTATTTGAATGGGGAGAAATTACAACATGCTGCGGTGCAGAGGGACCTGGGGGTCCTTGTGCATGAATCCCAAAAAGTTAGTTTTCAGGTGCAGCAGGTAATCAGGAAGGCGAATGGAATGTTGACCTTCATTGTGAGAGGGATGGAGTACAAAAGCAGGAAAGTCCTTCTGCAACTGTATAGGGTATTGGTGAGGCCGCACCTGGAGTACTGCGTGCAGTTTTGGTCACCTTACTTAAGGAAGGATATACTAGCTTTGGAAGGGGTACAGAGACGATTCACGAGGCTGATTCCGGAGATGATGGAGTTACCTTATGATGATAGATTGAGTAGACTGGGTCTTTACTCGTTGGAGTTCAGAAGGATGAGGGGTGATCTTATAGAAACATTTAAAATAATGAAAGGGATAGACAAGATTGAGGCAGAGAGGTTGTTTCCACTGGTCGGGGAGACTAGAACTAGGGGGCACAACCTCAAAATCCGGGGGAGCCAATTTAAAACCGAGTTGAGAAGGAATTTCTTCTCCCAGAGGGTTGTGAATCTGTGGAATTCTCTGCCCAAGGAAGCAGTTGAGGCTAGCTCATTGAATGTATTCAAGTCACAGATAGATAGATTTTTAACCAATAAGGGAATTAAGGGTTATGGGGAGCGGGCGGGTAAGTAGAGCTGAGTCCACGGCCAGATCAGCCATGATCTTGTTAAATGGCGGAGCAGGCTCAAGGGGCTAGATGGCCTACTCCTGTTCCTAATTCTTATGTTCTTATGTTAATATTTTCAAACTTAAAACGCAGAAAATGGAAGTTTAATGCAATTCTTCAATTTTGGATTCTTTTCAAAATGACACGTCACCACCGAACGTCTCCAAACCGGGTTCGAGGGTCAGAGCGTCAGCCGGCCGAATCGATCTCTCGCCCGGACACAGGGGCTCAGGGCTCGGCTTCAAAAGAAGCCCGGGGTTGGGGGGGGGCGGGGGGGCGCGGAAGTTGAGTATATCGAGATAGGCATTCATACCTGCACCTGAGTGATGCAGACTGTGTGAGAAGGCTGCGTTTTACGCAAATAAATTCTAACCGAGATCTGTGAGTTAATAAAAGCAGGCCTGCAACCTAGAAGAGTCAGGACGACTGTGTTATGTATGTAAACCTGTAAATGCCATGTCTAACCACCAGAGGGTTATCCCCTGGAGTCCTAAGGGATCCCACAATCCTTTGGGAGCACATGTATATAAGGAGGCCTCACAGGCTGGAGAGGCACTCTGAGATCTGTAATAAAGGACTACAGTCACACCTTACTTTGAGCTTGCAGTATCTGGTCTGACTCTTTATTCAAGACATAACAGACTGCTTTGTTAGTTGAAGTGAAGGTTACAGCTGCATCTGGATTATTCCAGGCCACAGCTGGGGATGTGGGCACCATTTCTCAACATGCCTTCGGCAGGTGACTGCTGCCCGGAGGAATGACTACATAAAGTTCCCCATGAGCACCCAGGCAATGCATAAAAGGGCTGTGGGCTTCTCCAGAATTGCTGGCTTCCCAAAGGTACAGGGCTGCATTGATTGTACCCACATTGCCTTGTGAGCACCTTTGGAGGATTCCAAGATGTACAGGATCAGAAAAGGCTTCCACTCTATTAATGTGCAGCTTGTGTGTGACGACATGCATCGCATCATGGCAGTTGATGCGAAATAGCCTGGAAGCACCCATGATGCATTCATCCTTGCAAGAACATTATATCTGCCATGTTTTAGCAGCAGCCAGAAGGGCAGAGCTGGCTACTGGGAAACAAAGGGTACGGCCTCACCACCTGGCTCTTGACGCCCCTACGCGTAACCCAGACGGAAGCTGACCGGGAATACAACATGTCGCACATTGCGATGCGCAGAATAATAGAGAGGACCATTGGTATCTTGAAACAGCGTTTCCGATGCCTAGACCATTCCAGAGGCTACTTGTAATACTCCCCTGAGATTGTCGGTCAGTTCACTGTTGTGTGCTGCATGCTGCACAACTTAGCCATCATGAGGCAACAGCAGCTGATAGTAGAAGACCCACCCGAGGTGAAAGTGGCTGACGATGAGGAAGATGCAGATGATGAAGAAGCCACGCAATTACCTGAACCCGGAGTACGACGGCAGAGGAGGGCGGGCTGTCGTGCCCCTTTAATGATTGCTCGAGCCTTGCGCCAGCAGCTAATCCGTGAACGCTTTGTTGCCTGAAGGCTCAGCGACAACTATTTCACATGGACCATGTTTACTGTTTGGATCTGTTCCGTAATGTTGTGTTGTGTTAATGGAACAAATAATGTAAATTATTCTT
This sequence comes from Pristiophorus japonicus, assembly GCF_044704955.1. NCBI lineage: Eukaryota > Metazoa > Chordata > Chondrichthyes > Pristiophoridae > Pristiophorus > Pristiophorus japonicus. Next base: position 88,101,342 of record NC_091989.1, on the reverse strand, counting down.
GTTTACTTCAAAAAGTTGTGTTAATAATGGAATAAATAATGAAAATGATTCAGTTATAATTTAAAATATATTTTATTCAAAAGTTTAACTAACACTTGTTTGTACTTAACTTAACTTTAATAAAAATATTCTTGTATCAAACTTTGAAGTTTTCAGTTAAGATCACTTACAAACTTTTAAACTTGTAAATTTACATAACTTACAAAAAAGCTTTTAATTTGAGAACAGTTGCAACAGTAACAACAATAATAATAATAACAACAGCGGCAAAGAAAGGCTGCATATATCTCTCCTCCAGGTTAAGTGCTGGGATCCCAGCTATTTACAATATACATTAATGATTTAGATGAAGGAATTGAATGAAATATCTCCAAATTTGCAGATGACACTAAGCTGGGTGGCAGTGTGAGCTATAAGGAGGGTGCTAAGAGGCTGCAGGGTGACTTGGACAGATTAGGTGAGTGGGCAAATGCATGGCAGATGTGGTATAATGTGGATAAATGTGAGGTTATCCACTTTGGTAGCAAAAACAGGAAGGCACAATATTATCTGAATCGTGACAGATTAGGAAAAGGGGAGGTGCAACGAGACCTGGGTGTCATGGTACATCAGTCATTGAAAGTTGGCATGCAGGTACAGCAAGTGGTGAAGAAGGCAAATGGCATGTTGGCCTTCATAGCGAGAGGATTTGAGTATAGGAGCAGGGCGGTCTTACTGCAGTTGTACAGGGCCTTGGTGAGGCCACACCTTGAATATTGTGTTCAGTTTTGGTCTCCTAATCTGAGGAAGGACATTCTTGCTATTGAAGGAATGCAGCGAAGGTTCACCAGACTGATTCCCAGGATGGCAGGACTGACATACGAAGAAAGACTGGATCGACTAGGCTTATATTCACTGGAATTTAGAAGAATGAGAGGGGATCTCATAGAAACACACAAAATTCTGATGGGATTGGACAGGTTAGATGCAGAAAGAATGTTCCCGATGTTGGGGAAGTCCAGAACCAGGGGTCACAGTCTAAGGATAAGAGGTAAGCCATTTAGCACCGAGATGAGGAGAAAGTTCTTCAGTCAGAGAATTGTGAACCTGTTGAATTCTCTACCACAGAAAGTTGTTGAGGCCAGTTCATTCGATATATTCAAAATGGAGTTAGATGTGACCCTTAAAGCTAAAGAGATCAAGGGGTATGGAGAGAAAACAGGAATGGGGTACTGAAGTTGCATGATCAGCCATGATCATATTGAATGGTGGTACAGGCTCGAAGGGCCGAATGGCCTGCTGCTGCACCTATTTTCTATGTTTCCACCTTATGCTAAGCGCGCCCGTTGCGCTTGGTCTTGTTGACTCCATCCCTGCCCGCAGGCGCTGGCACAGCGTTTCTCGGGTTGGTACCAAGCTTATTCTTTCGAACATCTCGGGTAATGCGCACTTCTTGATGGGCGGGGGTGGGGGGGGCGGTCAGGCGGTAGTGTGGAAGACCCGGCTTGGGCCTCTTCAAAGGCTGCTCTGGGGATTGGAGTGGGAGTGGCAGTTGATTCTGTCAATGGGCGCGGGGTCTGGGCGTGTTCCCTTATTGCAGCAGCAAACTCCCACATTCCCTCCCTCATGTGCACCGACATTGTATTAGCTGCCTGCGACATTCCTCCTTCATCTTCCCGGACTGTGTTCCCATTTCTCGTGAGAGTGTTGTTACTTCTTCCAACAATCTCGCTACCTCATCACGCACCCCACTGATGGTGTCCAGGAGTAACTGTGTAAGGTCAGTGCTCTCCGCACTCATTTCCATCATCTGAACCACATCTGTTACACCCTGCGCTTCAGGAGAGCGCTGTTGAGCTCTCCTTCCCCTCCTCACCCTGGGTGTGGCTCGCTACATCCCACTGGGACCCGCAGCCTCGGACTGTGAGAAACCATGGAATGTCCCAACACTTGTACCACTCAGGAAAGGGCCTGGCACCTCAGTGGATGGCACCTGCACCTCCTCCAGACTGAGTACAATAATGTGGGCTTCACCCATCCCCTCCCCCTCTCTCTCCCCCTCACCCCCATGCTTTTGGTCTGGAAGGTGTTCTTCTCTTCAGGCTTGTCCGCATCTGAATCTTTTTATCCATCGGCTTCACCCTCATCACGGTTGGCCTCAAGTTCTGCAAAATATAACAGAACAGACAAATGGTTAGCAATAGAGGAGGGGGCAGGGTTGGTGGCATGAGTAGGCGCTTACAGCGCAGGCAGCAGGCTGATTTGAAGGACCACGATGAATGATAGCACATTGCATCAACTGAAGCGTAACTGATGGAGACATCCCCATGAACCGAAGCATGGTTAGCCCGTGCAGTACTTAACATTTAGCAAAGCCAGACTGTGGAATTTGTAGGACTTACCCTCTCCCTCGAGTGTGGGCCCAGCTTGTGCAGTGGTGGTTGTCTTTCTTCAGGCAGGTCCCATCAAAACAGCAACCCTGTCTTCCAAGGGTGTCAGTGGGTGCAGATTTGCTGGGCCTCCTCCTGTTTGGGTTCTTTCTCATTTGTAGTGTGTCACTTTCCTCTGCAAAGGTGAAAATGTAACTTTTTAGCGAGGGTGTCTTTCTGCTGGATGGGACATATACAGATGGTCACATTTACAATTGCAATTCCATTGAATAAATGAAAATATTACTTACATTAACTACTTGACTAAGGTCCTGCCACTTCTTTTTGCACTGTCCTCCAGACCTCAGGGTGGTCACCATTGCGCAGTAATCTTCTGCAAGTTGGTTCCAGCGTTTCTTCATTTCTTTTGGTGAAACTTTTATGTGACCTCTGCTGGTGTCCAGCTCGTGCCATCTGGCCTCAATTACAATAACCAGCACCTCCACTTCATCCTGTAAGAAATTCTTGGTGCTTGAGCCGCGTTGCATATTATATTGCAGCTCCAATTTTTCCACTGCGAATTAAAGTTCTCACACACAACTGGCTCTTTAAAAATGGCCGAATGCAGACCGGGAGGTGTACTGGGCATGCGCGCCCATCGGAATCACATCAGAAACGGCCTCTTTTTACCGCGCATGCGCCGAAGGAGGGGGGGGGCATCGTTTTTTCGGGTCCCTACAGGGCAACAACCCAATCTTGGTACAGTCTGGACCCCTAAAACCCCACATAGGACCCAACTACACATGCTATGTGGGCAAGACACTCGGGCGTTTCTCTGACTCAACCGAGTTTGCAATACTACACCAGTCCTTAAAGGCATGTGGTTACTGGAGTGCACGTAACGTTACCAATAGCCTCAATGTGTCAGCGTGCTATCCATGTAACAAAACTGTAAAACGACTATGCAGAATTTCATACTTTTTGTGCATTCGTTTTTCTGAATCTCAGGGAGCAGACTATGCTGGTTTGGAACGAGTAGAACTGCATTTTAGGTTTGATTTGAATTTGATTACCAACAGGAAATGAGAAATACAAGGCATTCCTGAAGGAGGCAAAGGATACCCTGGAGAGAGAGGTGCTTGAAGACAACTCGCTCAGCAGGCCTGAGGTAATAGTAGGAGAACTGGGTGCAGCCAATAACCTCTCCTCGGTAAGTTTATTCTTCATTACTGAATGCAGCAAGAATTTCTTTTTAAAATCTATAATACAGTTCTTCTTTCGTGGGGCAATCCTGGGGTTGAATAGAAGGCAGTTGGGTATAAATCACTTTCTTCCATCATTTTATTAGGTTACTTTCCATTTTTTCCCTTGGGCTGCAGTTGCATCCTCTGGTACCTAGCCCAACTGCTTACCCTTCTTTGTGTCCAGACAGTGAGTGGCTATTTACTTATGGGGGAGCAGCATTGCAATAAACCCCGATCCTTCTGAAATGTATTTGCTTCATGGGTTCTTTGCTTAAGAATTCATAGCAACACATTGCTATTAAGAACTAGTTGGTTATTAGTAAAAGGTTTAACAATCACACTACACATTACCAGTTCATCCACCAGGCTCACAACCACCTGCCTCATCGTGGATCCCCCGAACCCAACTGGCTGGGGTTTTATTGAGTCTTGTGAACATCACGTGACTGACTAAGCCACCCCCAACAACCTGTGAGCATACTCACAGGTGCATACATTCCACCTTCCCTCACCTAATATCTACTCATGTGACTTTTCCAGCAGGGCTCACGGAATCGTGATCATGAATGAGAACTCTGGCTGCTTTTTCCCTTTCTGGCCCAGGACTGCTGAGGCCAATTACCATGCTCTTATTGCCACTCCAGCTGAGATCAGGTAACTCGGCAGAGACCAGGAATGAAACCTGGGGCCTTCTGGTCTGTATGGCTTAGTCACCCACTCCCTTTATCAACTGGCCCATTGGGATAGTTCATTAAGCCGCAGTGCATTGTAGCACGAAGTAGGCAAAAGCTGGCATTCTACTGGTTCCCGACATGCTGGAATCATGATCTTGTCAGTGCCATCAGGGAGAGATGCAGAGCAAATTCTATGTACTTCCCTACAGGGAGGAAGCGAGGAAGGGATGATTACCTGTCATTTAAGGCAGACCATCCTGTGCATCTTAAAGTAGCGAAGAAATGCTCTAATCCCACGCTATATGGTTGGCTCTGAATTGCCCTCAGGGCAAATAGGAATAGGCAATAAATACTGACTTGTCAGTGTCATCCATTCCAACAACCGATAACGAAAGAAATTTAGAAGAATGAGAGGAGATCTCATAGAAACATATAAAATTGTACTGAAATTGCATGATCAGCCATGATCATATTGAATGGTGGTGCAAGCTCGAAGGGCCGAATGGCCTACTCCTGCACCTACTTTCTATGTTTCTATGTTTCTATGTAAACTTTGATTGAGCTCTGCCCAAGTAGCACCTAACGTTATCCCAATGGCTCTGCTCATGCATCGCAACCCATGAATACAACAGCATCTTTTCCCAACCACCATAATCTGCCTCACAGTCAGGATACATTACAGCATCAGTCCTTTCAATGTTTATTTATACGAACACTGAGCATGTTTTGCCACAGTGCTTCGCCATAGTGAGATTATATGATGGGGTTGAATTTGCGGTCAGAGGCTTCCCGCGGGCGGATGCCTTCGACCAGCAAAGAATCTACGCACTTACCTTCTGCCTACAGGCCCTTCCTGGGCCTGTAGGTGTAGACCTGCATAGAGGCCCACATATCCCAGGGGCGCATGTGATTCGCAAGCACCCCTGGGATCACGTGGGCTGGCTGGACCAATCAAAGAAGGGAATCCCCATTCATGCTTATGGGGATTCTGTATGTACGGAAGAATTTCTGAAGTGCATTCAGGAGAACTTTCTTGATCAGTATGTTTCCGGCCAACGAGGAAGGAGGCATTGCTGGATATGGTTCTGGAATGAGGTGGAGCAAGTGTCAGTAGGGAAACATTTAGGCAACAGTGATCATAGTATCATAAGGTTTAGATTAGCTATGGAAAAGGACAGGGCAAGATCTAGAGTAAAAATACTTACTTGCTGGAAGACCAATTTCAGTGGGTTGAGAATGGATCTGGCCCAGGTAAATTGGAATCAATGTTCGGCAGGGAACAATAGGCTGCCTTTAAAGAGGAGATGGTTCGGGTACAATCGAGGTACATTCTCACAAAGCGGAAAGGTAGGACAACCAAAGTCAGAGCTCCCTGGATGGCGAAAAAGATAGAGATTAAGATGAAGCAAAAAAAGGGGTGTATGACAGATGTCAAATTGAGAATACAAGTGAGAACCAGGCTGAATATAGAAAGTTCAGAGGGGAAGTGAAAAAGGAAATAAGAAAGGTAAAGAGAGAGTATGACAATAGATTGGCAGCTAACATAAAAGGGAATCCAAAAGTTTTCTATTGACATATAAATAGTAAACGGGTAGTAAGAGGAGGATTGGGGCTGATTAGGGACCAAAATGAAGACCTATGCATGGAGGCAGAGGGATTGGCTGAGGTACTAAATGAGTACATTGCATCTGTCTTTACCAATGAAGAAGATGCTGCCATAGACATAGTAAAGGAGGAGGTAGAGGAGATACTGGATTCGATAAGAATTGGTAAAGAGGAGGTACTAGAAAGCCTAGCTGTACTTAAAGTAAATAAGTTCCAAGGACCAGGTTGGATACTGAGGGAAGTAAAGGTGGAAATTGTTGTGGTACAGACCATAATCTTTCAATCCTCCTTAGATACGGGGGTGGTGCTGGAGGACTGGAGAATTGCAAATGTTACACTCTTGTTCAAAAATGGGTGTAAGGATAAAGCCAGCAACTAAACTGGGTGGCAGTGTGAGCTGTGAGGAGGATGCTAAGAGGCTGCAGGGTGACTTGGACAGGTTAGGTGAGTGGGCAAATGCATGGCAGATGCAGTATAATGTGGATAAATGTGAGGTTATCCATTTCGGGGGCAAAAACACGAAGGCAGAATATTATCTGAATGGCGGCAGATTAGGAAAAGGGGAGGTGCAACGAGACCTGGGTGTCATGGTTCATCAGTCATTGAAAGTTGGCATGTAGGTACAGCAGGCGGCGAAGAAGGCAAATGGTATGTTGGCCTTCATAGCTAGAGGATTTGAGTATAGGAGCAGGGTAAGGGGTGGTTTTCAGGGGGTCAGCTTTCCTTTCTGACCTTATATGAGCGGTTTCGAATCGCTCCCACATCCTTGGTTGTAGACACTGGAATTATGAAGGGACTGTGACAGACTTGGACAGACAATCGGTTTCAAGGTAGGAAGCAGGTATGGCTTTATTGTGTTTAAAAAGAAGTAAAGGGCACACCTTTAATAACACACACAGAATAGTAATACCAATACACACTGAGGGGTACGACACATTGAATGAAATGTCAAAATACAGCCTGTGGGGAAAAGAATACAGCTTAAACTCTAAATGGGGTAAAGAGGAGGGTGCAGATACATTTACACAAGTTATCCCAGCCTCCCCCCCTCCCAATTCCCCTAACTAACTAAGTTATAGCTCTGGGGTTTCAGGGGCCATGCTAACCAATCCCCTTTTGACAGTTCCAACTCCGGGATTCGCCTTAGTTGTCCACGTTCTGTAGTCTGTACCCCTTGGTAGCGTAGGACCAGCTTTAAGAGTGGAAAGAAATCTTCGGTTTTTCTTCGGTTTTGTCGGGTTGGTTCCGGTTGACTGTTTGGTTGGTCGCGATGGCCCACAACTTTCCGATAGTCGCTTTGACAGCCTGTTTGCTGTCGTGGTGCTGTCCTTCTGGGTTATAGAGATTCTTTTCGCCGATGTTTCGGGTTCCATTTTTCGAGGCTGGTATAGAACTTATGCAACGAGACTGCTAACTTAATAGTGTCTCTAGAAGCACACCTAACTGCCAGAACAGGCCTTCAATTATACTAAAACAGGCGTCCTTATCTTTGCGCCAAATCAGTTCTTGGACTTTATTTAAACTGTTCTGTCCATTGATTTTCAAATGTCTCCTTTGTCAGTGTTTTTGGTGGGCTAGTCAGCAGTAACTCGATTAGGGTGTGATAATGTGCTATCACTGGTTTTGCATTGTTTTAGGATTGTCCAGTTTCCTGACCATCTAGTTGGGCCCATGATTTCCATTGTGCTTGATTGGGTAATTTGATTATCTCTTAGGGAATTAATTGGTTATGCATAGTTCCCCCAGACAGTCTGGGATCCTTAATACACGAATTTGCTTCACAGAGGTTAGCCCCACCTCCTATATTCGATAACTCTTTTTCGCAGCCAAAATGTTGTAGAATCTTAAAATTGATATGCTCCTTCCCATAGATGTTTAGGGGATCTCAGGCTTCTGTAATTTTGAATTCTCTTTTCAAAAAGTCCAAACACTGGGCGGGGGTGGGTCTCCAAGAATGCACCCCCTTTTATCCCCTGCAGGCTTCACCTCCCCCTTTAAAACTCATTTGTGTCCCGAAGTTTTTCCTTCCATTTTAAAAGTCCAGAAAGGGATTCTTCTCCTCTGCAGGGGAAAGGTACCAGGAATCTTTGCGAAATGTTGGTAAATTCCACAGCAGGGAGGTCTTACTGCAGTTGTACAGGGCCTTGGTGAGGCCTCACCTGCAATATTGTGTTCAGTTTTGGTCTCCTAGTCTGAGGAAGGACGTTCTTGCTATTGAGGGAGTGCAGCGAAGGTTCACCAGACTGATTCCAGGGATGGCTGGACTGACATATGAGGAGAGACTGGATCAACTGGGCTTTTATTCACTGGAGTTTAGAAGGATGAGAGGGGATCTCATTGAAACGTATAAGATTCTGATGGGACTGGACAGGTTAGATGCGGGAAGAATGTTCCCGATGTTGGGGAAGTCCAGAACCAGGGAACATAGTCTTAGGATAAGGGGTAGGCCATTTAGGACTGAGATGAGGAGAAACTTCTTCACTCAGAGAGTTGTTAACCTGTGGAATTCCCTACTGCAGAGAGATGTTGATGCCAGTTCATTGGATATATTCAAGAGGGAGTTAGATGTGGCCCTTATGGCTAAAGAGATCAAGGGGTATGGAGAGAAAGCAGGAAAGGGGTACTGAGGGAATGATCAGCCATGATCTTATTGAATGGTGGTGCAGGCTCGAAGGGCCGAATGGCCTACTCCTGCACCTATTTTCTCTGTTTACAGGCCGGTCAGTTTAACCTCGGTAGTGGGGAAGCTTTTAGAAATGATAATCCGGGATAACATTAACAGTCACTTGGATAAGTATGGATTAATTAAGGAAAGCCAATATGGATTTGTTAAAGGCAAATCGTGATTAAATCGTGAGTTTTTGGATTCTGTAACGGAGAGGGTTGATGAGGGCAAAGCTGTTGATGTGGTGTACATGGACTTCCAAAAGGAGTTTAAATAAGGTACCACATAATAGGCTTGCAGCAAAGTTAAAGTCCATGAAATAAAAGGAACAGTGGCAGCATGGATACGGAATTGGCTCAGTGACAGGAAACAGAGTAGTTGTGAATGGTTGTTTTTCGGACTGGAGGAAGGTATACAGTGGTGTTCCCCAGAGGTTGGTACTGGGACCACTGCTTTTCTTGATGATATATATATAAATGACTTGGACTTGGGTGTACAAGGCACAGTTCCAAAATTTACAGATGACACAAAACTTGGAAGTATAGTGAATAGTGAGGAGGATAGTGATAGACTCAGGAGGACATAGACAGGCTGGTGAAATGGGCGGACAGGTGGCAGATGAAATTTAACGCAGAAAAGTACAAAGTGATACATTTGAATAGGAAAAACGAGGAGAGGCAATATAAACTAAAAGGCACTTCTGAAGGGAGTCCACAAACAGAGAGACCTGGGGGTATATGTGCACAAATCATTGAAGGTGGCAGGGCAGGTTGAGAAAGCGGTTAAAAAAGCATACGGGATTTTGGACTTTATAAATAGAGGCATAGAGCTAAAAATTGGCCAGCCACATGCCCGTTTTTTTCGGCGATATTTAGCCTTTTTTGACAGAAAAGGGTGTTCACCTAAATTGTCCAAAATTGTGTGCCGGCGGTTTTGAAATACCGCTGAAAAGTGGACTGCCGTCGTGCAAGACAGAAAAAAGCGATATTGCTTTGAATTGGCTGCTTGGCGCACCCGTATTCTGGGCGGAAAAAAATGCCCGAGAAAAGCCTGCGTTGCAGGCCGAGATACAGCGGTAAGTATAAAGACCTGCAAAAAAGGTAAGTTAAAGTTAATATTTTTTAATTATTTTTCAGCGATTCGCTAGATAAGTGTCTTGTGAATGTTTTGTGTTTTTTTTGTTTTTTGCAATTTTTTTTGTGTTTTCCCCCTCCCAGGACCTATCTTTTTAGCGGTAATCAGCCTCGCGCTAAAGTTGGCGAGGACCACAGTTTCCATCGCGAATCCTCTGATTTTAACCGTCTGGTGCATTTTTTGGCCAATTTTAGGCCTTTAAAAGATAGCGGTATTTAACGGTATTTTGGGCAAAAAATGCCGAAAAATTACCGCTATCGCCAATAGAACAATTTCTAGCCCCGAGAGTACAAAAGCAAGGAAGTTATGATGAACCTTTATAAAACACTGGTTCGACTTCAACTGGAGTATTGGGTTCAATTCTGGGCACTGCACTTTAGGAAGGATGTAAAAGCCTTAGAGAGGGTGCAGCAAAGATTTACAAGAATGGCTCCAGGGATGAGGGACTTCAGTTATGTGGATAGACTGAAGAAGCTGGTATGAACAGGAATGTGATTGCACTGGAAAGGGTGCAGAGGAGATTTACAAGAATGTTGCCTGGACTGGGGAATTTTGGCTATGAGGAAAGATTGGAGATGCTGGGTCTGTTTTCTTTTGAACAGAGGAGGCTGAGGGGAGACCTTATTGAGGTGTATAACATTTTGAGGGGCCTGGATAGAATGGACAGGAAGGACCTGTTTCCCTTGGCAGAGGGGTCAACAACCAGGGGACATAGATTTAAAGTAATTGGTAGGAGGTTTAGAGGAGATATGAGGGGAAATGTCTTCACCCAGAGAGTGGTAGGGGTCTGGAACACTCTGCCTGAAAGGGTGGGAGAGGCAGAAACCCTCACCTCATTTAATAAAATACTTGGATGTGCACTTAAAGTGCACATAACCTACAGTCCTATGGACCAAGGCCTGGAAAGTAGGATTAGGCTGGATAGCTCTTGGTCAGACGGCGCAGACACGATGGGCCGAAATGGCCTCCTTCCGTGCTGTAAATTTATATGATTCTAAGCTGGTGTGTTCTCCTTAGAGCAGAGAAGGTTGAGAGGAGATTTGATAGAGGTGTTCAAAATCATGAGGAGCCTAGACAGAAGGGTCGAGAACCAGAGGACAGATTGGCAGAAGGACCAAAGGCAACATGAAGAAAAACTTTTTTATGCAGCGAGAGGTTAGGATCTGGAATGCACTGCCTGAGAGGGTGGTGGAGGCAGTTTCAATTGTGGGTTTCAAAACGGAATTGGATAAGTACCTGAAGGAAAAAATATTTGCAGGGCTACAGGGAAAGGGCGGGGAAGTGGAACTAGCTGAAGTGCTCTTGCAGAGAGCTGGCACGGGTTTGACGGGCTGATGGCCTCCTGTGCAGTAATCATTCTAGGATTCTGTGATTCTACTTCATTTGTGGTCATTTGAACAGGGCAGCTGGGTGATACTGTTGTGAAACAACAGCACCATCAGCATCAACTCCTGCTAAGCACCCCCTCATGGACACGTTAGTTTGCAACATCTAAAGCTCTGATTGGGTCCCCTTGATCACAAGACCTGATTGCTGATTGGTCCGTTGGAGGATCAGACACACCCAGCAGTTTCTCTGGAATGTGTAATTAGATCCTCCCTGCCTACGTAATCAGTGATTTTGCAACGTGGAATTCGAGCCATTCTGACTGCCGACTCCAGACAGAACAGAGCTCACTTGGAACAGACACGACTTACTCTTTCGGGTTAAGACCTTCTCCCACCCCCCCCAAACAAGTTCCTGCCCCCATCTCCCCCCATCCAAGTTCCTGACCTTCACTCCCCCCCTCATACCCGGCCCAAGTTTCTGACATCCATCTCCCCCGCCCAAATTCCTCCCCCATGGATTCATAACCGTCTCCAACAAGTTCCTGACCTTACCGCGACCCCTCCAGCCATAGATGGGGCATTGTGTGTGGATCACATCTTACCATTTGGATCATGTTCTCCCCCTCAACCCCCCCCCTTTAGACCTGGATCACGTTCTTCCCCCATCCCCACTGTGCTCTCCGTGCTCTTTACCTCATTCCCCCCCAACAAATTCCAGACCTCCTCTCCCTGAGGTCCCGCTCACTCTCTCCCCTTCAATCCCCTTTCCCTGTGCCCTCTCTCTCTGCCTCCTCCCAGTTTCTCTCTGCCTCTCTCTCTCTCTCTTTGAGACCCCTCTCTCGCTCTCTGCCCTATCTCTGTCACCCACACTCACACTCTCCCCCACTCTCCCCCACTCTCCCCTATTCTCTTTCTCCTTGCCCCCACTCTCATTCTCTATCTCTCCTCCACTCTCTCTGTCCCACTCTCTCTCTCTCTCCCCCCCCCCCCGCGCCAGCGGTGCATGTCTAAACCCGGAACTTGCGGGGCCCCTATGGACGCCATTACTCCTCTTATGCGCCCATAGAGGCCGTGGATTCAGCCACTATATTTACTTACAGTCACTTCTATCTAGGCTGCTCTAGTACTGCTCTTCATTGGAGAGTGGTCATCCTATGCTGCTTCATTAAATCCGAGATAATGTGCTCAAATCTCTGGAGTGGGACTTGAACCCATTCTGATTCAGAGATGAGAGTGCTACCACCTGAGCCACAGCTGACACCTAGCTGAGCTGATTGTGTCCACATCCAATGTTCGAAAACTCGCATATTTTCCAGCATAGCGCATATGCATAGTGATCTGTAGCAGCGGCCATGGCTGATTCTTTACCTCCCAGCCTGAATTTACTGAAGACATGCATGGTGCTACCTACCACAGCTGAGATCAGAAATTCACATTCATTGCATTTGCTGCCACATAATGCACTCTGATATATTGTAAACCTGACCAGTGTGATACTGCTGCAATTCCAGTTTATTTCCTTGATAAAATGCACTACTGTTACTTAGTGGAGGATAAAAATTAGACAGTCTCCCACTTTGGGAGACCAGTGGAACCCCATGGCATGGTGGGAGATTGTTGGAGCTCCCAAGGCATGGTGGGAGATTGCTGGGGATCCCAGGGCATGGTGAGAGATTGCTGCAGGCCCCAGGGCATGGTGGGATAGTAGTGGACGTCCCAGGGCATGGTGGGACACTGGTGGAGGCCCCAAAGCATGGTGGGACACTGGTGGAGGGCCCAGGGCATGGTGGGAAACTGGTGGAGGCCCCTAGGGCATGGTGGGACACTGGTGGAGGCCCCTAGGGCATGGTGGGAGATTACTGGAGGCCTCAGGGCATGGTGCGAGATTGCTGCAGGCCCCAGGGCATGGTGGGACACTGGTGGAGGCCCCAGGGCATGGTGGGAGATTGCTGAATATCCCAGAGCATAGTGGGAGATTGTTGGAAATCCCAGGGCATGGTGGGACACTGGTGGAGGCCCCAGGACATGGTGGGAGATTGCTGGAGATCCCAGGGCATGGTGGGACACTGGTGGAGGGCCCAGGGCATGGTGGGAGAATACTGGAGATCCCAGGGCATGGTGGGACAACGGTGAGGCCCCACGGCATAGCGGGACACTGGTGGAGGGCACAGGACATGGTGGCAGATTGCTGGAGGTCCCAGGGCATAGTGGGACACAGGTGGAGGGCCCAGAGCATGGTGGGAGATTTCTGGAGGTCCTAGGGCATGGTGGGAGATTGCTGGAGGTCCCAGGGCATGGTGGGACACTGGTGGAGGCCTTGTGGAATTTGGGTTATCTGAAGGAATGGAGTAGATATGGCAGAATGATTTTTCCAAATAGCTGGTTAGAATGTTCAGCACCTTTGGCCCATTTGCGAGATGACAGAAAAACTACACCCAAATGGTGCCAAACACACTCTCTGTCAAAATTTATAGCAGCATTGCCAGTGTTAACCTTCATATTGGCAGTAAATTTGGATGGTGTATCCGTGTGGCATCCTGACCCATCTGTGGGATTGACACCTAGCAAAAGGTCACAGCAATTGGGGGGGGGGGGGGGGGGGGGGGTGACTGCTGCCAAGTCACCCTTCATAGCAGAACAAACTAATTCCAAATTTTCTGCGGTGCAGCAGGGTGATGGTTCAGCTTACCTGTTGATGTGCAGTACGCTGATAGGTGGAAGTTGAGTCGATGCTTGAAGGGAGAAATTGAATTTTCTGCAAAACCAGAAAATGGTGTGAATTTGCTGTGTCGGGAATCTTCTGTTGCTTTGCTTAACACTGATTGATGTTGGCGCGCTCTGATGAGAATATGCTTATTTATGGATATGGAATTAAGAATGCCTTTATTTTGACAGTTTTGTGCACTTATTCATTTTGGATTTTCTGTATCTGACCTTCACAGTACGACACCCTGCTGCAGATGGAGGCTGATCGCTTATTAATTAAGGAGTGCAATCTGGCACAAGAGTTGATTCTCTCTTCCCGCAGCGATGTGTCTGAGGCAAGTCAACGTGCACGTAATATTTTCTCTCGGTAAGATTATTTGTAATTCGTATAATTTGAGTTCCTACCTGATCAACACCCACCCCCACCATTAACGTTTCCTCCGCAGTGTACTTCACTTCATTAATACTGCCGTTTTACAATCAGCGCCATTCTTTGCTCAATCTACTGGATAACAAGCTTGAGTCATTACTTGGAGAGTTTCCCCTCCAAAGTGCAGTCCCTCTTGTCTATCAGAATTGCAGTCTTCCTCACTCTCAGGTGGACTTAAAAGATCCCACTGCACTATTTCGAAGAAACACACGGGAGTTCGATCTGGTGTTCTTGCCAACATTTATCCTTCAACCAACAATTAAAAGCAGATTATCTGATCATTATCACATTGCTGTTTGTGGTCGCTAGCTGTGCACAAGTTGACTGACCCATTTACTGCATTAATAAAAGTGACGACAATTCAGAAGTACTTCATTGGCTGTAAAGTGCTTTGGGATGTCCTGAGGTTGTGAAAGGCGCTATATAAAGTGAAAGACTTGGATTTATATAGTGCCTTGCACGACCACCGTACGTCTCAAAGCGCTTTACAGCCAATGAAGTACTTTTAGAATGTAGTCACTGTTGTAATGTGGGAAACGCAGCATCCAATTTGCACACAGCAAGCTCCCACAAACAGCAATGTGATTATGACCAGATAATCTGTTTTTGTTATGTTGATTGAGAGATAAATATTAACCAGGACACCGGGGGTAACTCCCCTGCTCTTCTTCGAAATAGTGCCCTGGGATCTTTTACGTCCACCTGAGAGAGCAGACGGGGCCTCGGTTTAACGTCTCATCCAATAGAGAGCATCTCCGACAGTGCAGCACTCCCTCAGTACTGCACTGGAGTGTCAGCCTAGATTTATGTGTTCAAGTCCCTGGAGTGGGTCTTGAAACCACAGTCACAGCTGACACAGCAAGTCTTTCTTTCCTTTTTCCTGTCTTTGCACCCAAGAATGCCTGTTCCCAACTCAAAGTACAGAAGGAAGGGACAGTGGCAGCTCACCCAAGTGCCATTCTTCATGTGCAAGGCAGCCAATGAATGCCAATGGTTTATTTTGCCACTGGAAGCTCCACAGCTATGTCCACAGCTGACTGGCATCCAATCATACACTCTCTCCAACCGGTTGGTGACTCGGGTCACAAAGCCCGGCTGATTCTTTTCATTCCCTTCCCTTCCCTAGCCCACCAGGTCTGAGATCAATTACATTTCCCCAACTAGTGCCCTGGCTGAGATCAAGTACAGATTGGGACCTTCTCGTCTGTGTGGATCAGCAACAGACTGAGCAGTTACTTTCGCCCGTTGGTCATATTCACATTGCTTAGTTGGATTATTGAGTGCCTTCGAGATGCTAACTGACAGATAAAGTCAATTCAGGGCCCTAAGATGTGTGAAATTATTAATATGCTATGCTGCACTTATAGTAAGGTGTCATGTGTGGATTCTTTCTTTATGAATGTTTTCATCTCTGAGGTGGAGAGGTAATGTGTCATTTTAATCACTGGAGAGAAGAGATGGTTTTGCCTCTATTAACCTGAATGAGTGGAAAATTACAGGCTGGCGAATGCAGAAACAGAATTTCTGCCCATGATGTAAGGGGAGCTTGGGGTGTGGGTTTGAATCCATACTCCCCTGGGGTTCTGTACGTGCGATTTATGGGGATGGGTGAGTAATGAAGCAGCAGACACAGTGGGTAAGAGTACAAAATGGCTAATGTTGTTTATTTAGAATAGTAAACACCAAGATAGAGGGCATAGGAAGAGGGCATAAATAGCAGCAATGGCACAATCTCACTCAACAACACGAAAAATCTCGCAACAGGGAAGGGGAAAATAAGAGGTTACAACATTCCACTCACACACAACCACACCTCCCACTTCCACCCTTCTTACCAATTCCTATCCTAAATTGAGTCTGTGAGGGGGTTTGGGCTATACTCACAATCCTACCAACTCCGGGGTTCTGGGGGCAATTATTTCAGCTCGGGTCCCTCTGGGGTGGGTTTTACGTTGTTGGTCGGTTCGGTTTTCCTCCTCGATGTTGCGTCGATTTCTTCTATTTGCCTCTCGGTTGGCTCCTAAGCAAAAAGCTGCTGGAGTTAAGCACACCTTCCTCAGAGCGAGGGCCCAGTGAAAAGCTGACTCAACTCCCACAAGCTGACTCCAACTGCTCCAAAAGCTGACTCCAACTGCTCCAAAAGCTGACTCCAACTGCTCGTTCTATAGGTCATATATTTGTATCCAATTTAGTTCTGGCCTTTTCGCGCTCAAACTCAGTTGGTGGTCCATTGTGTAAGTTTGGGCGGGGAGATAGCTTTGAATATTTAATCAGAAGATGTCACAGGTACAGGTAGGTGTGAGGACAGGGGTATTGTTTCAGTGCACATTGGTGCCTCAAAGTCTGCTGGTCCATTGTAACAGTCCTGGGAGTCAATCGGTTTGGGCCTCCCCTTTGATGGGCCATTAGGTAGATGATGGTTCACATTCATCAGGGGTGAGTCATATTTTCAAACTGGGCCAGGTAGTCCCCATTGGTTGAGGATTTCCCTGCTTCAGGCTCGACTCGACCCCTGATTGGCCTGCCAGAATACACTTTTCCCCCATTGGCCAGTGCCTCTGTTTCGCTTGTGAGCCAGACTCCACAATGTATGTATTCACCCACACATTTCCCTGGTCTGAGGATTTTACTTGGCCAAAAATGTTCATTTAAAATGTATAGGACGATTCCATGGTAGTTTTCTTGCCCTTAGGGTGTTCCAATAAAATGTGGCCGTGGATTTTTGAACCTTACAATGATGTATGGACTAGTGCGGGTTAAGTTGGCGGCTGTTGGTCTAAAAGCTGCTGGCATTGCATAGTTTGGCCACTGTATATTTGTGTTCACAAGTCAAGTTGGCGTTGATGCGGAGAAGAGAAAAAAAGGAAGTCGTACAAAGAGATAGAACTGAGGGAGAAGATGAAACCCAAGCAGAGAGGGGCAATAACCAAAGGGACAATACAGATTGCTAGGAATTAGCCACTACACGTGCATGGAGACAAGATAAAGAGAGCTCGTCCATTGGGGGATGAAAAGTATCAAGTTGTTGGACTTGGTTATCTGCTGCAGCTGAAAGGGGCAGGCATCATCATCGCCATTTTTAGTGCAACGATAAAAGTTCAGAGAAGACATTGGCCGGGTCTGTAGGAAATCAAATATTCTCCTTTTCTGTCGGAGGGTAAATAGACTGTTTCTGTCGGAGGATAAATAGACTGTTTCTGTAGGAGGGTAAATAGACTGCTTCTGTCAGATGGTAAATAGACTGTTTCTGTCAGAGGGCAGATAGACTATTTCTGTAGGAGTGCAAATAGACTGTTTCTACAGGAGGGGAAATAGACTGTTTCTGTAGGAGGGGAAATAGACTGTTTCTGTCGGAGGATAAACAGACTGTTTCTGTCAGAGGGTAAATAAACTGTTTCTGTCGGAGGGTAAATAGACTGTTTCTGACGGAGGGTAAATAGACTGTTTCTGAAGAAGTTTAAATAGACTGTTTCTGTAGGAGGGTAAATAGACTGTTTCTGTAGGAGGATAAACCGGCTGTTTCTGTAGGAGGGTAAATCGGCTGTTTCTGTAGGAGGGTAGATGGACTATTTCTGTAGGAGGGGAGAAAGACTATTTATGTCGGAGGGTAAATAGACTGTTTCTGTAGGAGGGTAAATAGACTGTTTCTGCAGGAGGGTAAATAGACTGTTTCTGTCAGAGGGTAAATTAACTGTTTCTGTTGGAGGGTAAATAGACTGTTTCTGACGGAGGGTAAATAGACTGTTTCTGACAGAGGGTAAATAGACTGATTCTGTCAGAGGGTAAATAGACTGTTTCTGTAGGAGTGCAGATAGACTGTTTCTGTAGGAGGGGAGAAAGACTATTTATGTCGGAGGGTAAATAGACTGTTTCTGTAGGAGGGTAAATAGACTGTTTCTGCAGGAGGGTAAATAGACTGTTTCTGTCAGAGGGTAAATTAACTGTTTCTGTTGGAGGGTAAATAGACTGTTTCTGACGGAGGGTAAATAGACTGTTTCTGACAGAGGGTAAATAGACTGATTCTGTCAGAGGGTAAATAGACTGTTTCTGTAGGAGTGTAGATAGACTGTTTCTGTAGGAGGGTAAATAGACTCTGTCGGAGGGTAAATAGACTGTTTCTGTCGGAGGGTAAATAGATTATTTCTGTACGAGGGTAAATAGACTGTTTCTGTCGGAGGGTAAATAGACTGTTTCTGTAGGAGGGTAAATCGACAGTTTCTGTCAGAGGGCAGATAGACTGTTTCTGAAGGAGTGTAAATAGACTGTTTCTGTCGAAGGGTAAATAGACTGTTTCTGTAGGTGGGTAAATAGACTGTTTCTGTGGGAGGGTAAATAGACTGTTTCTGCAGGAGGGTAAATAGAATGTTTCTGTCGGATGGTAAATAGTCTGTTTCTGTTGGAGGGTAGATAGACTCTTCCTGTCGCAGGTGAAATAGACTGTTTCTGTAGGATGGTAAATAGACTGTTCCTGTCGGAGGGCAGATAGACTATGTCTGTCGGAGGGCAGATAGACTATGTCTGTCGGAGGGCAGATAGACTATGTCTATCGGAGGGCAGATAGACTATGTCTGTCGGAGGGCAGATAGACTATGACTGTCGGAGGGCAGATAGACTATGTCTGTCGGAGGGCAAATAGACTATTTCTGTAGGAGGGTAAATAGACTGTTTCTGTAGGAGGGTAAATAGACTGTTTCTGTAGGAGGGGAAATAGACTGTTTCTGTAGGATGGTAAAGAGACTGTTTCAGTCATAGGGTAAATAGACTGTTTCTGTCGGAGGGTAAATAGACTGTATCTGTAGGAGGGTAAATAGACTGTTTCTGTAGGAGGGTAAATAGACTGTTGTTGTCGGAGGGTAAATAGATTGTTTCTGTCGGAGGGTAAATAGACTGTTTCTATAGGAGGGTAAATTGACTATTTCTGTAGGAGGATAAATCGACTGTTTCTGTAGGAGGGTAAATAGAATGTATCTGTCAGAGGGTAAATAGACTGTATCTTTAGGAGGGTAAATAGACTGTTTCTGTAGGAGGGTAAATAGACTGTTTCTGTAGGAGCGTAAATAGACTGTGTCTGTCGGAGGGTAAATAGACTCTTTCTGTCGGATGGTAATTAGACTGTTTCTGTCGGAGGTAAATAGACTGTTTCTGTAGGAGGGTAACTGGACTGTTTCTGTAGGAAGGTAGATGGACTATTGGTAATTAGACTGTTTCTGTCGGAGGTAAATAGACTGTTTCTGTAGGAGGGTAACTGGACTGTTTCTGTAGGAAGGTAGATGGACTATTTCTGTCGGAGGGTAAATAAACTGTTTCTGTCGGAGGGTAAATCGACTGTTTCTGCAGGAAGGTAGATGGACTATTTCTGTAGGAAGGTAGATGGACTATTTCTGTCGGAGGGTAGATAGACTCTTTCTGTCGGAGGGTAAATAGACTGTTTCTGTCGGAGGGTAAATAGACTATTTCTGTAGGAGGGTAAATAGACTGTTTCTGTCAGAGGGTAAATGGACTGTTTATGTCGCAGATGAAATAGACTGTTTCTGTAGGATGGTAAATAGACTGTTCCTGTCGGAGGGCAGATAGCCTATGTCTGTCGGAGGGCAGATAGACTATGTCTGTCGGAGGGCAGATAGACTATGTCTGTCGGAGGGCAAATAGACTATTTCTGTAGGAGGGCAAATACACTATTTCTGTAGGAGGGTAAATAGACTATTTCTGTAGGAGGGCAAATAGATTGTTTCTGTCGGAGGGTAAATAGACTGTTTCTATAGGAGGGTAAATTGACTATTTCTGTAGGAGGATAAATCGACTGTTTCTGTAGGAGGGTAAATAGAATGTATCTGTCAGAGGGTAAATAGACTGTATCTGTAGGAGGGTAAATAAACCGTTTCTGTAGGAGGTTAAATGGACTGTTTCTGTCGGAGGGCAAATAGTCTGTATCTGTCGGAGGGCAAATAGGCTGTATCTGTAGGAGGGTAAATAGACTGTATCTGTCGGAGGGCAAATAGACTGTATCTGTAGGAGGGTAAATGGACTGTTTCTGTAGGAGGGTAAATAGACTGTTTGTGTCGGTGGGCAGATAGACTATTTCTGTCGTAGGGCAGATAGACTATTTCTGCAGGAGGGTAAATAGACTGTTTCTGCAGGAGGGTAACTAGACTGTGTCTGTCGGAGGGTAAATAGACTGTTTCTGTCGGATGGTAATTAGACTGTTTCTGTCGGAGGTAAATAGACTGTTTCTGTAGCAGGGTAAATAGAATGTTTCTGTCGGATGGTAAATAGTCTGTTTCTGTAGGAGGGAAAATAGACTGTTTCTGCAGGAGGGTAAATAGACTGTTTCTGTCGGCGGGTAAATAGACTGTTTCTGTCGGAGGGGAAATGGACTGTTTATGTCGCAGGTGAAATAGACTGTTTCTGTAGGAGGGTAAATAGACTGTTTCTGTCGGAAGGTAAATAGACTGTTTCTGTAGGAGGGTAAATAGACTGTTTCTGTCGGAGGGCAGATAGACTATGTCTGTCGGACTGCAAATAGACTATTTCTGTAGGAGGGTAAATAGACTGTTTCTGTAGGAGGGTAAATAGACTGTTTCTGCAGGATGGTAAATAGACTGTTTCAGTCGTAGGGTAAATAGACTGTTTCTGTCGGAGGGTAAATAGACTGTATCTGTAGGAGGGTAAATAGACTGTTTCTGTGGGAGGGTAAATAGACTGTTGTTGTCAGAGGGTAAATAGATTTTTTCTGTCGGAGGGTAAATAGACTGTTTCTGAAGGAGCGTAAATAGACTGTTTCTGTAGGAGGGGAAATAGACTATTTCTGTAGGAGGGTAAATCGACTGTTTCTGCAGGAGGGTAAATCGACAGTTTCTGCAGAAGGGTAAATCGACTGTTTCTGTAGGATGGTAAATAGACTATTTCAGTAGGATGGTAAATAGACTGTTTCTGTAGGTGGGTAAATAGACTGTTTCTGTAGGAGGGTAAATAGACTGTATCTGTCGGAGGGCAAATAGACTGTATCTGTCGGAGGGTAAATAGTCTGTTTCTGTTGGAGCGTAAATAGACTTTCTGTCGAAGGGTAAATAGACTATTTATGTCGGTGGGGAAATAGACTGTTTCTGTCGGAGGGCAAATAGACTATTTCTGTAGGAGGGTAAATAGACTGTTTCTGTAGGAGGGTAAATAGACTGTTTCTGTAGGATGGTAAAGAGACTGTTTCAGTCGTAGGGTAAATAGACTGTTTCTGTCGGAGGGTAAATAGACTGTATCTGTAGGAGGGTAAATAAACCGTTTCTGTAGGAGGTTAAATGGACTGTTTCTGTCGGAGGGCAAATAGTCTGTATCTGTCGGAGGGCAAATAGGCTGTATCTGTAGGAGGGTAAATAGACTGTTTCTGCTGAAGGGTAAATAGACTGTTTCTGTAGGAGGGTAAATAGACTGTATCTGTCGGAGGGCAAATAGACTGTATCTGTAGGAGGGTAAATAGACTGTTTCTGTAGGAGGGTAAATAGACTGTTTCTGTCGGAGGGCAGATAGACTATTTCTGTAGGAGGTTAAATGGACTGTATCTATAGGAGGGTAAATAGACTGTTTCTGTAGGAGGGTAAATAGACTGTTTCTGTTGGAGCGTAAAGCGACTTTCTGTCGAAGGGTAAATAGACTATTTATGTCGGTGGGGAAATAGACTGTTACTGTAGGAGGGTAAATAGACTGTTTCTGTCGGAGGGTAACTAGACTGTGTCCGTCGGATGGTAAATAGACTGTGTCTGTCGGATGGTAAATAGACTGTTTCTGTCGGAGGGTAAATGGACTGTTTATGTCGCAGGTGAAATAGACTATGTCTGTCGGAGGGCAGACAGACTATGTCTGCAGGAGGGTAAATAGACTGTTTCTGTAGGAGGGTAAATAGACTGTTTCTGTAGGATTGTAAATAGACTGTTTCAGTCGTAGGGTAAATAGATTGTTTCTGTCGGAGGGTAAATAGACTATTTCTGAAGGAGCGTAAATAGACTGTTTCTGTCGAAGGGTAGATAGACTGTTTCTGTAGGAGGGTAAATAGACTGTTTCTGAAGGAGCGTAAATAGACTGTTTCTGTCGAAGGGTCAATAGACTGTTTCTGTAGGAGGGTCAATAGACTGTTTCTGTAGGAAGGTAAATAGGCTGTTTCTGTAGGAGGGCAAATAGACTGTATCTGTCGGAGGGTAAATAGACTGTTTCTGTAGGAAGGTAGATGGACTCTTTCTGTCGGAGGCTAAATAGACTGTTTCTGTCGGAGGCTAAATGGACTGTTTCTGCAGGAGGGTAAAAAGACTGTTTCTGTAAGAGGGTAAATAGACTGTTTCTGTAGGTGGGTAAATAGACTGTTTCTGTTGGAGGGCCGAGAGACTGTATCTGCAGGACTGCAGATAGACTGTTTCTGTCGGAGGGTAAATAGTCTGTTTCTGTAGGAGGATAAATAGACTGTTTCTGTCGGAGGCTAAATGGACTGTTTCTGCAGGAGGGTAAAAAGACTGTTTCTGTAAGAGGGTAAATAGACTGTTTCTGTAGGAGGGTAAATAGACTGTTTCTGTCGGAGGGCCGAGAGACTGTTTCTGCAGGACGGCAGATAGACTGTTTCTGTCGTAGGGTAAATAGACTGTTTCTGTCGGAGGGTAGATAGACTGTTTCTGTGGGAGGGTAAATAGACTGTTGTTGTCAGAGGGTAAATAGATTTTTTCTGTCGGAGGGTAAATAGACTGTTTCTGAAGGAGCGTAAATAGACTGTTTCTGTGGGAGGGTAAATAGACTGTTGTTGTCAGAGGGTAAATAGATTTTTTCTGTCGGAGGGTAAATAGACTGTTTCTGAAGGAGCGTAAATAGACTGTTTCTGTAGGAGGGTAAATCGACTGTTCCTGTCGGAGGGTAAATCGACTGTTTCTGTAGGATGGTAAATAGACTGTTTCTGCAGGAAGGTAAATAGGCTGTTTCTGTAGGAGGGTAAATAGACTGTTTCTGTAGGAGGGTAAATAGACTAGCTGTCGGAGGGCAAATAGACTGTATCTGTAGGAGGGTAAATAGACTGTTTCTGTAGGAGGGTAAATAGACTATCTGTCGAAGGGTAGATAGACTGTTTCTGCAGAAGGGTAAATCGACTGTTTCTGTAGGAGGGTAAATAGAATGTATCTGTCGGAGGGCAAATAGACTGTATCTGTCGGAGGGCAAAAAGACTGTATCTGTAGGAGGGTAAATAGACTGTTTCTGTAGGAGGGTAAATAGTTCGTTTCTGTCGGAGGGTAAATAGACTGTTTCTGAAGGAGCGTAAATAGACTGTTTCTGTCGAAGGGTACATAGACTGTTTCTGCAGAAGGGTAAATCGACTGTTTCTGTCGGAGGGTAAATAGACTGTATCTTTCGGAGGGTAAATAGACTGTTTCTGTAGGAGGGTAAATAGAATGTTTCTGTCGGAGCGTAAATAGACTGTGTCTGTCGGAGGGTAAATAGACTCTTTCTGTCGGATGGTAATTAGACTGTTTCTGTAGAAGGGTAACTAGACTGTTTCTGTAGGAAGGTAGATGGACTCTTTCTGTCGGAGGGTAAATAGACTGTTTCTGTCGGAGGGTAAATAGTCTGTTTCTGTAGGAGGATAAATAGACTGTTTCTGTAGGAGGGTAAATAGACTGTTTCTGTAGGAGGGTAAATAGACTGTTTCTGCAGGACGGCAGATAGACTGTTTCTGTAGGAGGGTAAATAGACTGTTTCTGTAGCAGGGGAAATAGAATGTTGCTGTCGGATGGTAAATAGTCTGTTTCTGTAGGAGGGTAAATAGACTGTTTCTGTCGGAGGGTAGATAGACTCTTTCTGTCGTCGGGTAAATCGACTGTTTCTGTAGGAGGGTAAATCGACTGTTTCTGCAGGAGGGTAAATAGACTGTTTCTGTAGGAGGGCAGATAGACTATGTCTGTCGGACGGCAAATAGACTGTTTCTGTAGGAGGGTAAATAGACTGTTTCTGTCGGACGGCAAATAGACTGTTTCTGTCGGAGGGGAAATGGACTGTTTATGTCGCAGGTGAAATAGACTGTTTCTGTAGGAGGGTAAATAGACTGTTTTTGTCGGAGGGTAAATAGACTGTTTCTGTAGGAGGGCAGATAGACTATGTCTGTCGGACGGCAAATAGACTGTTTCAGTCGGATGGTAAATAGACTGTTTCTGTCGGAGGGTAAATAGACTATGTCTGTCGGACGGCAAATAGACTGTTTCTGTAGGAGGGTAAATAGACTGTTTCTGTAGGAGGGTAAATAGACTGTTTCTGTCGGAGGGTAAATAGATTTTTTCTGTCGGAGGGTAAATAGACTGTTTCTGAAGGAGCGTAAATAGACTGTTTCTGTAGGAGCGTAAATCGACTGTTTCTGAAGGAGCGTAAATAGACTGTTTCTGTAGGAGCGTAAATCGACTGTTTCTGTAGGAGGGTAAATAGACTATTTCTGTAGGAGGGTAAATAGGCTGTTTCTGTAGGAGGGTAAATAGACTGTATCTGTAGGAGGGTAAATAGACTGTTTCTGTAGGAGGGTAAATAGTCTGTTTCTGTAGGAGCGTAAATCGACTGTTTCTGAAGGAGCGTAAATAGACTGTTTCTGTAGGAGCGTAAATCGACTGTTTCTGTAGGAGGGTAAATAGACTATTTCTGTAGGAGGGTAAATAGGCTGTTTCTGTAGGAGGGTAAATAGACTGTATCTGTAGGAGGGTAAATAGACTGTTTCTGTAGGAGGGTAAATAGTCTGTTTCTGTCGGAGGGCAGATAGACTATGTCTGTCGGACGGCAAATAGACTGTTTCAGTCGGAGGGTAAATAGACTGTTTCTGTCGGAGGGTAAATAGACTGTTTCTGTCGGAGGGCAGATAGACTATGTCTGTCGGACGGCAAATAGACTGTTTCTGTAGGAGGGTAAATAGACTGTTTCAGTCGGAGGGTAAATAGACTGTTGTTGTCAGAGGGTAAATAGACTGTTTCTGAAGGAGCGTAAATAGACTGTTTCTGTAGGAGGGTAAATAGTCTGTTTCTGTAGGAGGGTAAATAGACTGTTTCTGTAGGAGGGCAGATAGACTAATTCTGTAGGAGGTTAAATGGACTGTAGCTGTAGGAGGGTAAATAGACTGTTTCTGTAGGAGGGTAAATAGACTGTTTCTGTTGGAGCGTAAATAGACTTTCTGTCGAAGGGTAAATAGACTATTTATGTCGGTGGGGAAATAGACTGTTTCTGTAGGAGGGTAAATAGACTATTTCTGTCGGAGGGTAAATCGACTGTTTCTGTAGGAGGTAAATAGACTGTTTCTGTCGGAGGGCAAATAGACTGTTTCTGTCGGAGGGTAAATAGACTATTTATGGCGGTGGGGAAATAGACTGTGTCTGTCGGAGGGTAAATAGACTGTTTCCGTCGGAGGTAAATAGACTATTTCTGTCGGAGGGTAAGTAGACTGTTTCTGTCGGAGGGTAAATCGACTGTTTCTGCAGAAGGGTAAATGGACTGTTTCTGTCGGAGCGTAAATAGACTGTTTCTGTCGGACGACTGTTTATGTCGCAGGTGAAATAGACTGTTTCTGTAGGAGTGTAAATAGACTGTTTCTGTCGGAGGGCAGATTTACTATGTCTGTCGGAGGGCAGACAGACTATGTCTGTCGGACGGCAAATAGACTGTTTCTGTAGGAGGGTAAATAGACTGTTGTTGTCGGATGGTAAATAGATTGTTTCTGTCGGAAGGTAAATAGAATGTTTCTGAAGGAGCGTAAATCGACTGTTTCTGCAGAAGGGTAAATCGACTGTTTCTGTAGGAGGGTCAATAGACTGTTTCTGTAGGATGGTAAATAGACTGTTTCTGCAGAAGGGTAAATCGACTGTTTCTGTAGGAGGGTCAATAGACTGTTTCTGTAGGATGGTAAATCGACTGTTTCTGCAGAAGGGTAAATCGACTGTTTCTGTAGGAGGGTAAATAGACTATTTCTGTAGGATGGTAAATAGACTGTTTCTGTAGGTGGGTAAATAGACTGTATCTGTCGGAGGGTAAATAGACTGTTTCTGTCGGAGGGCAGATAGACTATTTCTGTAGGAGGGTAAATAGACTGTTTCTGTAGGAGGGTAAATAGACTTTCTGTTGGAGCGTAAATAGACTGTTTCTGTCGGAGGTAAATAGACTGTTTCTGCAGGATGGTAAATACACTGTTTCTGTCGGAGGGTAAATGGACTGTTTATGTCGCAGGTGAAATAGACTGTTTCTGTCGGAGGGCAGATAGACTGTTTC
The DNA here is from genome assembly GCF_044704955.1 of Pristiophorus japonicus. NCBI lineage: Eukaryota > Metazoa > Chordata > Chondrichthyes > Pristiophoridae > Pristiophorus > Pristiophorus japonicus. The sequence goes on along the minus strand of NC_091989.1, from coordinate 88,074,950 downwards.
TGATGGAGCGTAAATAGACTGTTTCTGTCGAAGGGTAGATAGACTATTTATGTCGGTGGGGATATAGACTGTTTCTGTCGGAGGGTAACTAGACTGTGTCTGTCGGAGGGTAAATAGACTCTTTCTGACGGATGGTAATTAGACTGTTTCTGTCGGAGGTAAATAGACTGTTTCTGTAGAAGGGTAAATAGACTGTTTCTGTAGGAGGGTAACTAGACTGTTTCTGCAGGAAGGTAGATGGACTCTTTCTGTCGGAGGGTAAATAGACTGTTTCTGTCGGAGGGTAAATAGTCTGTTTCTGTAGGAGGATAAATAGACTGTTTCTGTCGGAGGCTAAATGGACTGTTTCTGCAGGAGGGTAAAAAGACTGTTTCTGTAAGAGGGTAAATAGACTGTTTCTGTAGGAGGGGAAATAGACTGTTTCTGTTGGAAGGCCGAGAGACTGTTTCTGTAGCAGGGTAAATAGACTGTTTCTGTCGCAGGGTAAATAGACTGTTTGTGTCGCAGGGTAAATAGACTGTTTCTGTCGAAGGGTATATAGAATGTTTCTGTCGGATGGTAAATAGTCTGTTTCTGTAGCAGGGTAAATAGACTGTTTCTGTAGCAGGGGAAATAGACTGTTTCTGTTGGAAGGCCGAGAGACTGTTTCTGCAGGACGGCAGATAGACTGTTTCTGTAGGAGGGTAAATAGACTGTTTCTGTAGCAGGGGAAATAGACTGTTTCTGTCGGAGGGTAAATAGATTGTTTCTGTCGCAGGGTAAATAGACTGTTTCTGTCGAAGGGTAAATAGACTGTTTCTGTTGGAAGGCCGAGAGACAGTTTCTGCAGGACGGCAGATAGACTGTTTCTGTAGGAGGGTAAATAGACTGTTTCTGTCGGAGGGTAAATAGATTGTTTCTGTCGCAGGGTAAATAGACTGTTTCTGTCGAAGGGTAAATAGACTGTTTCTGCAGGAGGGTAAATCGACTGTTTCTGTAGGAGGGTGAATAGACTATTTCTGCAGCAGGGTATATAGAATGTTTCTGTCGGATGGTAAATAGTCTGTTTCTGTAGCAGGGTAAATAGAATGTTTCTGTCGGATGGTAAATAGTCTGTTTCTGTAGGAGGGTAAATAGACTGTTTCTGTCGGAGGGTAGATAGACTCTTTCTGTCGGAGGGTAAATCGACTGTTTCTGCAGGAGGGTAAATCGACTGTTTCTGTCGGAGGTAAATAGACTGTTTCTGCAGGAGGGTAAATCGACTGTTTCTGTCGGAGGTAAATAGACTGTTTCTGTAGCAGGGTAAATAGAATGTTTCTGTCGGAGCGTAAATAGACTGTGTCTGTCGGAGGGTAAATAGACTCTTTCTGTCGGATGGTAATTAGACTGTTTCTGTCGGAGGTATATAGACTGTTTCTGTAGAAGGGTAAATAGACTGTTTCTGTAGGAGGGTAACTAGACTGTTTCTGTAGGAAGGTAGATGGACTCTTTCTGTCGGAGGGTAAATAGACTGTTTCTGTCGGAGGGTAAATAGTCTGTTTCTGTAGGAGGCTAAATGGACTGTTTCTGCAGGAGGGTAAAAAGACTGTTTCTGTAAGAGGGTAAATAGACTGTTTCTGTAGGAGGGTAAATAGACTGTTTCTGTTGGAAGGCCGAGAGACTGTTTCTGCAGGACGGCAGATAGACTGTTTCTGTAGGAGGGTAAATAGACTGTTTCTGTAGCAGGGGAAATAGACTGTTTCTGTCGCAGGGTAAATAGACTGTTTCTGTCGAAGGGTAAATAGACTGTTTCTGCAGGACGGCAGATAGACTGTTTCTGTAGGAGGGTAAATAGACTGTTTCTGTAGCAGGGGAAATAGATTGTTTCTGTCGCAGGGTAAATAGACTGTTTCTGTCGAAGGGTAAATAGACTGTTTCTGCAGGAGGGTAAATAGACTGTTTCTGTATGAGGATAAATCGACTGTTTCTGTAGGAGGGTGAATAGACTATTTCTGCAGCAGGGTATATAGAATGTTTCTGTCGGATGGTAAATAGTCTGTTTCTGTAGGAGGGTAAATAGAATGTTTCTGTCGGATGGTAAATAGTCTGTTTCTGTAGGAGGGTAAATAGACTGTTTCTGGCGAAGGGTAGATAGACTGTTTCTGCAGGAGGGTAAATCGACTGTTTCTGTAGGAGGGTAAATCGACTGTTTCTGTCGGAGGTAAATAGACTGTTTCTGTTGGCGGGTAAATAGACTGTTTCTGTCGGAGGGTAAATGGACTATTTCTGTAGGAGGGTAAATAGACTGTTTCTGTAGGAGGGTAAATAGACTGTTTCAGTCGGAGGGTAAATAGACTGTTTCTGTCGGAGGGTAAATAGACTGTTGTTGTCAGAGGGTAAATAGATTTTTTCTGTCGGAGGGTAAATAGACTGTTTCTGAAGGAGCGTAAATAGACTGTTTCTGTAGGAGCGTAAATCGACTGTTTCTGTAGGAGGGTAAATAGACTGTTTCTGTCGGATGGTAAATAGGCTGTTTCTGTAGGAGGGTAAATAGACTGTATCTGTAGGAGGGTAAATAGACTGTTTCAGTCGGAGGGTAAATAGACTGTTTCTGTCGGAGGGTAAATAGACTGTTGTTGTCGGAGGGTAAATAGATTTTTTCTGTCGGAGGGTAAATAGACTGTTTCTGAAGGAGCGTAAATAGACTGTTTCTGAAGGAGCGTAAATAGACTGTTTCTGTAGGAGCGTAAATCGACTGTTTCTGTAGGAGGGTAAATAGACTATTTCTGTAGGAGGGTCAATAGACTGTTTCTGTAGGATGGTAAATCGACTGTTTCTGCAGAAGGGTAAATCGACTGTTTCTGTAGGAGGGTCAATAGACTGTTTCTGTAGGATGGTAAATAGACTGTTTCTGTAGGTGGGTAAATAGACTGTATCTGTAGGAGGGTAAAATTACTGTTTCTGTCGGAGGGTAAATAGACTGTTTCTGTCGGAGGGCAGATAGACTATTTCTGTAGGAGGTTAAATGGACTGTATCTGTAGGAGGGTAAATAGACTGTTTCTGTAGGAGGGTAAATAGACTTTCTGTTGGAGCGTAAATAGACTGTTTCTGTCGGATGGTAAATCGACTGTTTCCGTCGGAGGGTAAGTAGACTGTTTCTGTCGGAGGTAAATAGACTGTTTCTGTCGAAGGGTAGATAGACTATTTATGTCGGTGGGGATATAGACTGTTTCTGTCGGAGGGTAACTAGACTGTGTCTGTCGGAGGGTAAATAGACTCTTTCTGTCGGATGGTAATTAGACTGTTTCTGTAGAAGGGTAAATAGACTGTTTCTGTCGGAGGGTAACTAGACTGTTTCTGCAGGAAGGTAGATGGACTCTTTCTGTCGGAGGGTAAATAGACTGTTTCTGTCGGAGGGTAAATAGTCTGTTTCTGTAGGAGGATAAATAGACTGTTTCTGTCGGAGGCTAAATGGACTGTTTCTGCAGGAGGGTAAAAAGATTGTTTCTGTAAGAGGGTAAATAGACTGTTTCTGTAGGAGGGGAAATAGACTGTTTCTGTTGGAAGGCCGAGAGACTGTTTCTGTAGCAGGGTAAATAGACTGTTTCTGTCGAAGGGTAAATGGACTGTTTCTGCAGGAGGGTATATAGAATGTTTCTGTCGGATGGTAAATAGTCTGTTTCTGTAGCAGGGTAAATAGTCTGTTTCTGTAGGAGGGTAAATAGACTGTTTCTGTCGGAGGGTAGATAGACTCTTTCTGTCGGAGGGTAAATCGACTGTTTCTGTAGGAGGGTAAATCGACTGTTTCTGTCGGAGGTAAATAGACTGTTTCTGCAGGAGGGTAAATCGACTGTTTCTGTCGGAGGTAAATAGACTGTTTCTGTAGCAGGGTAAATAGAATGTTTCTGTCGGAGCGCAAATAGACTGTGTCTGTCGGAGGGTAAATAGACTTTCTGTCGGATGGTAATTAGACTGTTTCTGTCGGAGGTATATAGACTGTTTCTGTAGAAGGGTAAATAGACTGTTTCTGTAGGAGGGTAACTAGACTGTTTCTGTAGGAAGGTAGATGGACTCTTTCTGTCGGAGGGTAAATAGACTGTTTCTGTCGGAGGGTAAATAGTCTGTTTCTGTAGGAGGCTAAATGGACTGTTTCTGCAGGAGGGTAAAAAGACTGTTTCTGTAAGAGGGTAAATAGACTGTTTCTGTAGGAGGGTAAATAGACTGTTTCTGTTGGAAGGCCGAGAGACTGTTTCTGCAGGACGGCAGATAGACTGTTTCTGTAGCAGGGGAAATAGACTGTTTCTGTCGGAGGGTAAATAGATTGTTTCTGTCGCAGGGTAAATAGACTGTTTCTGTCGAAGGGTAAATAGACTGTTTCTGTTGGAAGGCCGAGAGACTGTTTCTGCAGGACGGCAGATAGACTGTTTCTGTAGGAGGGTAAATAGACTGTTTCTGTCGAAGGGTAAATAGACTGTTTCTGCAGGAGGGTAAATCGACTGTTTCTGTAGGAGGGTGAATAGACTATTTCTGCAGCAGGGTATATAGAATGTTTCTGTCGGATGGTAAATAGTCTGTTTCTGTAGCAGGGTAAATAGACTGTTTCTGTCGGAGGGTAGATAGACTCTTTCTGTCGGTGGGTAAATCGACTGTTTCTGTAGGAGGGTAAATCGACTGTTTCTGTCGGAGGTAAATAGACTGTTTCTGCAGGAGGGTAAATCGACTGTTTCTGTCGGAGGTAAATAGACTGTTTCTGTAGCAGGGTAAATAGAATGTTTCTGTCGGAGCGTAAATAGACTGTTTCTGTAGAAGGGTAAATAGACTCTTTCTGTCGGATGGTAATTAGACTGTTTCTGTAGGAAGGTAGATGGACTCTTTCTGTCGGAGGGTAAATAGACTGTTTCTGTAGGAGGCTAAATGGACTGTTTCTGCAGGAGGGTAAAAAGACTGTTTCTGTAAGAGGGTAAATAGACTGTTTCTGTAGGAGGGTAAATAGACTGTTTCTGTTGGAAGGCCGAGAGACTGTTTCTGTAGGAGGGTAAATAGTCTGTTTCTGTAGGAGGCTAAATGGACTGTTTCTGCAGGAGGGTAAAAAGACTGTTTCTGTAAGAGGGTAAATAGACTGTTTCTGTAGGAGGGTAAATAGACTGTTTCTGTTGGAAGGCCGAGAGACTGTTTCTGCAGGACGGCAGATAGACTGTTTCTGTAGCAGGGGAAATAGACTGTTTCTGTCGGAGGGTAAATAGATTGTTTCTGTCGCAGGGTAAATAGACTGTTTCTGTCGAAGGGTAAATAGACTGTTTCTGCAGGACGGCAGATAGACTGTTTCTGTAGGAGGGTAAATAGACTGTTTCTGTAGCAGGGGAAATAGACTGTTTCTGTCGGAGGGTAAATAGATTGTTTCTGTCGCAGGGTAAATAGACTGTTTCTGTCGAAGGGTAAATAGACTGTTTCTGCAGGAGGGTAAAAAGACTGTTTCGGTAAGAGGGTAAATAGACTGTTTCTGTAGGAGGGTAAATAGACTGTTTCTGTTGGAAGGCCGAGAGACTGTTTCTGCAGGACGGCAGATAGACTGTTTCTGTAGGAGGGTAAATAGACTGTTTCTGTAGGAGGGTAACTAGACTGTTTCTGTAGGAAGGTAGATGGACTCTTTCTGTCGGAGGGTAAATAGACTGTTTCTGTCGGAGGGTAAATAGTCTGTTTCTGTAGGAGGCTAAATGGACTGTTTCTGCAGGAGGGTAAAAAGACTGTTTCTGTAAGAGGGTAAATAGACTGTTTCTGTAGGAGGGTAAATAGACTGTTTCTGTTGGAAGGCCGAGAGACTGTTTCTGTAGGAGGGTAAATAGTCTGTTTCTGTAGGAGGCTAAATGGACTGTTTCTGCAGGAGGGTAAAAAGACTGTTTCTGTAAGAGGGTAAATAGACTGTTTCTGTAGGAGGGTAAATAGACTGTTTCTGTTGGAAGGCCGAGAGACTGTTTCTGCAGGACGGCAGATAGACTGTTTCTGTAGCAGGGGAAATAGACTGTTTCTGTCGGAGGGTAAATAGATTGTTTCTGTCGCAGGGTAAATAGACTGTTTCTGTCGAAGGGTAAATAGACTGTTTCTGCAGGACGGCAGATAGACTGTTTCTGTAGGAGGGTAAATAGACTGTTTCTGTAGCAGGGGAAATAGACTGTTTCTGTCGGAGGGTAAATAGATTGTTTCTGTCGCAGGGTAAATAGACTGTTTCTGTCGAAGGGTAAATAGACTGTTTCTGCAGGAGGGTAAATAGACTGTTTCTGTATGAGGGTAAATCGACTGTTTCTGTAGGAGGGTGAATGGACTATTTCTGCAGCAGGGTATATAGAATGTTTCTGTCGGATGGTAAATAGTCTGTTTCTGTAGCAGGGTAAATAGAATGTTTCTGTCGGATGGTAAATAGACTGTTTCTGTCGGAGGGTAGATAGACTCTTTCTATAGGAGGGTAAATCGACTGTTTCTGCAGGAGGGTAAATAGACTGTTTCTGTCGGCGGGTAAATCGACTGTTTCTGTCGGAGGGGAAATGGACTGTTTATGTCGCAGGTGAAATAGACTGTTTCTGTCGGAGGTAAATAGACTATTTCTGTCGGAGGGTAAGTAGACTGTTTCTGTCGGAGGTAAATAGACTGTTTCTGTCGGAGGGTAAGTAGACTGTTTCTGTAGGAGGGTAAATCGACTGTTTCTGTCGGAGGTAAATAGACTGTTTCTGTCGGAGGGTAAGTAGACTGTTTCTGTAGAAGGGTAAATCGACTGTTTCTGTCGGAGGTAAATAGACTGTTTCTGTCGGAGGGTAAGTAGACTGTTTCTGTAGGAGGGTAAATCGACTGTTTATGTCGCAGGTGAAATAGACTGTTTCTGCAGAAGGGTAAATAGACTGTTTCCGTCGGAGGTAAATAGACTATTTCTGTCGGAGGGTAAGTAGACTGTTTCTGTCGGAGGGTAAATCGACTGTTTCTGTAGAAGGGTAAATGGACTGTTTCTGTCGGAGGGTAAATAGACTGTTTCTGTCGGAGGGTAAATCGACTGTTTCTGTAGAAGGGTAAATCGACTGTTTCTGTAGGAGGTAAATAGACTGTTTCTGCAGGAGGGTAAATGGACTGTTTCTGTCGGAGGATAAATCGACTGTTTCTGTAGAAGGGTAAATCGACTGTTTCTGTAGGAGGTAAATAGACTGTTTCTGCAGGAGGGTAAATGGACTGTTTCTGTCGGAGGGTAAATAGACTGTTTCTATCCGAGGGTAAATGGACTGTTTATGTCGCAGGAGAAATAGACTGTTTCTGTAGGAGGGTAAATAGACTGTTTCTGTCGGAGGGCAGATCGACTATGTCTGTCGGAGGGCAGACAGACTATGTCTGTCGGACGGCAAATAAGACTGTTTCTGTAGGAGGGTAAATAGACTGTTTCTGTGGGAGAGTAAATAGACTGTTGTTGTCGGAGGGTATCGGAGGGTAAATAGATTGTTTCTGTCGGAGGGTAAATAGAATGTTTCTGAAGGAGGGTAAATCGACTGTTTCTGTAGGAGGGTAAATCGACTGTTTCTGTAGGAGGGTAAATAGACTATTTCTGTTGGAGGGTCAATAGACTGTTTCTGTAGGATGGTAAACAGACTGTTTCTGTAGGAAGGTAAATAGACTGTTTCAGTAGGAGGGTAAATAGACTATATCTGTCGGAGGGCAAATAGACTGTATCTGTAGGAGGGTAAATAGACTGTTTCTGTAGGAGGGTAAATAGACTGTTTCTGTCGGAGGGCAGATAGACTATTTCTGTAGGAGGTTAAATGGACTGTATCTATAGGAGGGTAAATAGACTGTTTCTGTAGGAGGGTAAATAGACTGTTTCTGTTGGAGCGTAAATAGACTTTCTGTCGAAGGGTAAATGGACTATTTATGTCGGTGGGGAAATAGACTGTTTCTGTAGGAGGGTAAATAGACTGTTTCTGTCGGAGGGTAAATAGACTGTATCTGTAGGAGGGTAAATAGACTGTTTCTGTAGGAAGGTAAATAGGCTGTTTCTGTAGGTGGGTAAATAGACTGTTTCTGTAGGAGGGTAAATAGACTGTTTCTGTTGGAGCGTAAATAGACTTTCTGTCGAAGGGTAAATAGACTATTTATGTCGGTGGGGAAATAGACTGTTTCTGTAGGAGGGTAAATAGACTATTTCTGTCGGAGGGTAAATCGACTGTTTCTGTAGGAGGTAAATAGACTGTTTCTGTCGGAGGGCAAATAGACTGTTTCTGTCGGAGGGTAAATAGACTATTTATGGCGGTGGGGAAATAGACTGTGTCTGTCGGAGGGTAAATAGACTGTTTCCGTCGGAGGTAAATAGACTATTTCTGTCGGAGGGTAAGTAGACTGTTTCTGTCGGAGGGTAAATCGACTGTTTCTGCAGAAGGGTAAATGGACTGTTTCTGTCGGAGCGTAAATAGACTGTTTCTGTCGGACGACTGTTTATGTCGCAGGTGAAATAGACTGTTTCTGTAGGAGTGTAAATAGACTGTTTCTGTCGGAGGGCAGATTTACTATGTCTGTCGGAGGGCAGACAGACTATGTCTGTCGGACGGCAAATAGACTGTTTCTGTAGGAGGGTAAATAGACTGTTGTTGTCGGATGGTAAATAGATTGTTTCTGTCGGAAGGTAAATAGAATGTTTCTGAAGGAGCGTAAATCGACTGTTTCTGCAGAAGGGTAAATCGACTGTTTCTGTAGGAGGGTCAATAGACTGTTTCTGTAGGATGGTAAATAGACTGTTTCTGCAGAAGGGTAAATCGACTGTTTCTGTAGGAGGGTCAATAGACTGTTTCTGTAGGATGGTAAATCGACTGTTTCTGCAGAAGGGTAAATCGACTGTTTCTGTAGGAGGGTAAATAGACTATTTCTGTAGGATGGTAAATAGACTGTTTCTGTAGGTGGGTAAATAGACTGTATCTGTCGGAGGGTAAATAGACTGTTTCTGTCGGAGGGCAGATAGACTATTTCTGTAGGAGGGTAAATAGACTGTTTCTGTAGGAGGGTAAATAGACTTTCTGTTGGAGCGTAAATAGACTGTTTCTGTCGGAGGTAAATAGACTGTTTCTGCAGGATGGTAAATACACTGTTTCTGTCGGAGGGTAAATGGACTGTTTATGTCGCAGGTGAAATAGACTGTTTCTGTCGGAGGGCAGATAGACTGTTTCTGATGGAGCGTAAATAGACTGTTTCTGTCGAAGGGTAGATAGACTATTTATGTCGGTGGGGATATAGACTGTTTCTGTCGGAGGGTAACTAGACTGTGTCTGTCGGAGGGTAAATAGACTCTTTCTGACGGATGGTAATTAGACTGTTTCTGTCGGAGGTAAATAGACTGTTTCTGTAGAAGGGTAAATAGACTGTTTCTGTAGGAGGGTAACTAGACTGTTTCTGCAGGAAGGTAGATGGACTCTTTCTGTCGGAGGGTAAATAGACTGTTTCTGTCGGAGGGTAAATAGTCTGTTTCTGTAGGAGGATAAATAGACTGTTTCTGTCGGAGGCTAAATGGACTGTTTCTGCAGGAGGGTAAAAAGACTGTTTCTGTAAGAGGGTAAATAGACTGTTTCTGTAGGAGGGGAAATAGACTGTTTCTGTTGGAAGGCCGAGAGACTGTTTCTGTAGCAGGGTAAATAGACTGTTTCTGTCGCAGGGTAAATAGACTGTTTGTGTCGCAGGGTAAATAGACTGTTTCTGTCGAAGGGTATATAGAATGTTTCTGTCGGATGGTAAATAGTCTGTTTCTGTAGCAGGGTAAATAGACTGTTTCTGTAGCAGGGGAAATAGACTGTTTCTGTTGGAAGGCCGAGAGACTGTTTCTGCAGGACGGCAGATAGACTGTTTCTGTAGGAGGGTAAATAGACTGTTTCTGTAGCAGGGGAAATAGACTGTTTCTGTCGGAGGGTAAATAGATTGTTTCTGTCGCAGGGTAAATAGACTGTTTCTGTCGAAGGGTAAATAGACTGTTTCTGTTGGAAGGCCGAGAGACAGTTTCTGCAGGACGGCAGATAGACTGTTTCTGTAGGAGGGTAAATAGACTGTTTCTGTCGGAGGGTAAATAGATTGTTTCTGTCGCAGGGTAAATAGACTGTTTCTGTCGAAGGGTAAATAGACTGTTTCTGCAGGAGGGTAAATCGACTGTTTCTGTAGGAGGGTGAATAGACTATTTCTGCAGCAGGGTATATAGAATGTTTCTGTCGGATGGTAAATAGTCTGTTTCTGTAGCAGGGTAAATAGAATGTTTCTGTCGGATGGTAAATAGTCTGTTTCTGTAGGAGGGTAAATAGACTGTTTCTGTCGGAGGGTAGATAGACTCTTTCTGTCGGAGGGTAAATCGACTGTTTCTGCAGGAGGGTAAATCGACTGTTTCTGTCGGAGGTAAATAGACTGTTTCTGCAGGAGGGTAAATCGACTGTTTCTGTCGGAGGTAAATAGACTGTTTCTGTAGCAGGGTAAATAGAATGTTTCTGTCGGAGCGTAAATAGACTGTGTCTGTCGGAGGGTAAATAGACTCTTTCTGTCGGATGGTAATTAGACTGTTTCTGTCGGAGGTATATAGACTGTTTCTGTAGAAGGGTAAATAGACTGTTTCTGTAGGAGGGTAACTAGACTGTTTCTGTAGGAAGGTAGATGGACTCTTTCTGTCGGAGGGTAAATAGACTGTTTCTGTCGGAGGGTAAATAGTCTGTTTCTGTAGGAGGCTAAATGGACTGTTTCTGCAGGAGGGTAAAAAGACTGTTTCTGTAAGAGGGTAAATAGACTGTTTCTGTAGGAGGGTAAATAGACTGTTTCTGTTGGAAGGCCGAGAGACTGTTTCTGCAGGACGGCAGATAGACTGTTTCTGTAGGAGGGTAAATAGACTGTTTCTGTAGCAGGGGAAATAGACTGTTTCTGTCGCAGGGTAAATAGACTGTTTCTGTCGAAGGGTAAATAGACTGTTTCTGCAGGACGGCAGATAGACTGTTTCTGTAGGAGGGTAAATAGACTGTTTCTGTAGCAGGGGAAATAGATTGTTTCTGTCGCAGGGTAAATAGACTGTTTCTGTCGAAGGGTAAATAGACTGTTTCTGCAGGAGGGTAAATAGACTGTTTCTGTATGAGGATAAATCGACTGTTTCTGTAGGAGGGTGAATAGACTATTTCTGCAGCAGGGTATATAGAATGTTTCTGTCGGATGGTAAATAGTCTGTTTCTGTAGGAGGGTAAATAGAATGTTTCTGTCGGATGGTAAATAGTCTGTTTCTGTAGGAGGGTAAATAGACTGTTTCTGGCGAAGGGTAGATAGACTGTTTCTGCAGGAGGGTAAATCGACTGTTTCTGTAGGAGGGTAAATCGACTGTTTCTGTCGGAGGTAAATAGACTGTTTCTGTTGGCGGGTAAATAGACTGTTTCTGTCGGAGGGTAAATGGACTATTTCTGTAGGAGGGTAAATAGACTGTTTCTGTAGGAGGGTAAATAGACTGTTTCAGTCGGAGGGTAAATAGACTGTTTCTGTCGGAGGGTAAATAGACTGTTGTTGTCAGAGGGTAAATAGATTTTTTCTGTCGGAGGGTAAATAGACTGTTTCTGAAGGAGCGTAAATAGACTGTTTCTGTAGGAGCGTAAATCGACTGTTTCTGTAGGAGGGTAAATAGACTGTTTCTGTCGGATGGTAAATAGGCTGTTTCTGTAGGAGGGTAAATAGACTGTATCTGTAGGAGGGTAAATAGACTGTTTCAGTCGGAGGGTAAATAGACTGTTTCTGTCGGAGGGTAAATAGACTGTTGTTGTCGGAGGGTAAATAGATTTTTTCTGTCGGAGGGTAAATAGACTGTTTCTGAAGGAGCGTAAATAGACTGTTTCTGAAGGAGCGTAAATAGACTGTTTCTGTAGGAGCGTAAATCGACTGTTTCTGTAGGAGGGTAAATAGACTATTTCTGTAGGAGGGTCAATAGACTGTTTCTGTAGGATGGTAAATCGACTGTTTCTGCAGAAGGGTAAATCGACTGTTTCTGTAGGAGGGTCAATAGACTGTTTCTGTAGGATGGTAAATAGACTGTTTCTGTAGGTGGGTAAATAGACTGTATCTGTAGGAGGGTAAAATTACTGTTTCTGTCGGAGGGTAAATAGACTGTTTCTGTCGGAGGGCAGATAGACTATTTCTGTAGGAGGTTAAATGGACTGTATCTGTAGGAGGGTAAATAGACTGTTTCTGTAGGAGGGTAAATAGACTTTCTGTTGGAGCGTAAATAGACTGTTTCTGTCGGATGGTAAATCGACTGTTTCCGTCGGAGGGTAAGTAGACTGTTTCTGTCGGAGGTAAATAGACTGTTTCTGTCGAAGGGTAGATAGACTATTTATGTCGGTGGGGATATAGACTGTTTCTGTCGGAGGGTAACTAGACTGTGTCTGTCGGAGGGTAAATAGACTCTTTCTGTCGGATGGTAATTAGACTGTTTCTGTAGAAGGGTAAATAGACTGTTTCTGTCGGAGGGTAACTAGACTGTTTCTGCAGGAAGGTAGATGGACTCTTTCTGTCGGAGGGTAAATAGACTGTTTCTGTCGGAGGGTAAATAGTCTGTTTCTGTAGGAGGATAAATAGACTGTTTCTGTCGGAGGCTAAATGGACTGTTTCTGCAGGAGGGTAAAAAGATTGTTTCTGTAAGAGGGTAAATAGACTGTTTCTGTAGGAGGGGAAATAGACTGTTTCTGTTGGAAGGCCGAGAGACTGTTTCTGTAGCAGGGTAAATAGACTGTTTCTGTCGAAGGGTAAATGGACTGTTTCTGCAGGAGGGTATATAGAATGTTTCTGTCGGATGGTAAATAGTCTGTTTCTGTAGCAGGGTAAATAGTCTGTTTCTGTAGGAGGGTAAATAGACTGTTTCTGTCGGAGGGTAGATAGACTCTTTCTGTCGGAGGGTAAATCGACTGTTTCTGTAGGAGGGTAAATCGACTGTTTCTGTCGGAGGTAAATAGACTGTTTCTGCAGGAGGGTAAATCGACTGTTTCTGTCGGAGGTAAATAGACTGTTTCTGTAGCAGGGTAAATAGAATGTTTCTGTCGGAGCGCAAATAGACTGTGTCTGTCGGAGGGTAAATAGACTTTCTGTCGGATGGTAATTAGACTGTTTCTGTCGGAGGTATATAGACTGTTTCTGTAGAAGGGTAAATAGACTGTTTCTGTAGGAGGGTAACTAGACTGTTTCTGTAGGAAGGTAGATGGACTCTTTCTGTCGGAGGGTAAATAGACTGTTTCTGTCGGAGGGTAAATAGTCTGTTTCTGTAGGAGGCTAAATGGACTGTTTCTGCAGGAGGGTAAAAAGACTGTTTCTGTAAGAGGGTAAATAGACTGTTTCTGTAGGAGGGTAAATAGACTGTTTCTGTTGGAAGGCCGAGAGACTGTTTCTGCAGGACGGCAGATAGACTGTTTCTGTAGCAGGGGAAATAGACTGTTTCTGTCGGAGGGTAAATAGATTGTTTCTGTCGCAGGGTAAATAGACTGTTTCTGTCGAAGGGTAAATAGACTGTTTCTGTTGGAAGGCCGAGAGACTGTTTCTGCAGGACGGCAGATAGACTGTTTCTGTAGGAGGGTAAATAGACTGTTTCTGTCGAAGGGTAAATAGACTGTTTCTGCAGGAGGGTAAATCGACTGTTTCTGTAGGAGGGTGAATAGACTATTTCTGCAGCAGGGTATATAGAATGTTTCTGTCGGATGGTAAATAGTCTGTTTCTGTAGCAGGGTAAATAGACTGTTTCTGTCGGAGGGTAGATAGACTCTTTCTGTCGGTGGGTAAATCGACTGTTTCTGTAGGAGGGTAAATCGACTGTTTCTGTCGGAGGTAAATAGACTGTTTCTGCAGGAGGGTAAATCGACTGTTTCTGTCGGAGGTAAATAGACTGTTTCTGTAGCAGGGTAAATAGAATGTTTCTGTCGGAGCGTAAATAGACTGTTTCTGTAGAAGGGTAAATAGACTCTTTCTGTCGGATGGTAATTAGACTGTTTCTGTAGGAAGGTAGATGGACTCTTTCTGTCGGAGGGTAAATAGACTGTTTCTGTAGGAGGCTAAATGGACTGTTTCTGCAGGAGGGTAAAAAGACTGTTTCTGTAAGAGGGTAAATAGACTGTTTCTGTAGGAGGGTAAATAGACTGTTTCTGTTGGAAGGCCGAGAGACTGTTTCTGTAGGAGGGTAAATAGTCTGTTTCTGTAGGAGGCTAAATGGACTGTTTCTGCAGGAGGGTAAAAAGACTGTTTCTGTAAGAGGGTAAATAGACTGTTTCTGTAGGAGGGTAAATAGACTGTTTCTGTTGGAAGGCCGAGAGACTGTTTCTGCAGGACGGCAGATAGACTGTTTCTGTAGCAGGGGAAATAGACTGTTTCTGTCGGAGGGTAAATAGATTGTTTCTGTCGCAGGGTAAATAGACTGTTTCTGTCGAAGGGTAAATAGACTGTTTCTGCAGGACGGCAGATAGACTGTTTCTGTAGGAGGGTAAATAGACTGTTTCTGTAGCAGGGGAAATAGACTGTTTCTGTCGGAGGGTAAATAGATTGTTTCTGTCGCAGGGTAAATAGACTGTTTCTGTCGAAGGGTAAATAGACTGTTTCTGCAGGAGGGTAAAAAGACTGTTTCGGTAAGAGGGTAAATAGACTGTTTCTGTAGGAGGGTAAATAGACTGTTTCTGTTGGAAGGCCGAGAGACTGTTTCTGCAGGACGGCAGATAGACTGTTTCTGTAGGAGGGTAAATAGACTGTTTCTGTAGGAGGGTAACTAGACTGTTTCTGTAGGAAGGTAGATGGACTCTTTCTGTCGGAGGGTAAATAGACTGTTTCTGTCGGAGGGTAAATAGTCTGTTTCTGTAGGAGGCTAAATGGACTGTTTCTGCAGGAGGGTAAAAAGACTGTTTCTGTAAGAGGGTAAATAGACTGTTTCTGTAGGAGGGTAAATAGACTGTTTCTGTTGGAAGGCCGAGAGACTGTTTCTGTAGGAGGGTAAATAGTCTGTTTCTGTAGGAGGCTAAATGGACTGTTTCTGCAGGAGGGTAAAAAGACTGTTTCTGTAAGAGGGTAAATAGACTGTTTCTGTAGGAGGGTAAATAGACTGTTTCTGTTGGAAGGCCGAGAGACTGTTTCTGCAGGACGGCAGATAGACTGTTTCTGTAGCAGGGGAAATAGACTGTTTCTGTCGGAGGGTAAATAGATTGTTTCTGTCGCAGGGTAAATAGACTGTTTCTGTCGAAGGGTAAATAGACTGTTTCTGCAGGACGGCAGATAGACTGTTTCTGTAGGAGGGTAAATAGACTGTTTCTGTAGCAGGGGAAATAGACTGTTTCTGTCGGAGGGTAAATAGATTGTTTCTGTCGCAGGGTAAATAGACTGTTTCTGTCGAAGGGTAAATAGACTGTTTCTGCAGGAGGGTAAATAGACTGTTTCTGTATGAGGGTAAATCGACTGTTTCTGTAGGAGGGTGAATGGACTATTTCTGCAGCAGGGTATATAGAATGTTTCTGTCGGATGGTAAATAGTCTGTTTCTGTAGCAGGGTAAATAGAATGTTTCTGTCGGATGGTAAATAGACTGTTTCTGTCGGAGGGTAGATAGACTCTTTCTATAGGAGGGTAAATCGACTGTTTCTGCAGGAGGGTAAATAGACTGTTTCTGTCGGCGGGTAAATCGACTGTTTCTGTCGGAGGGGAAATGGACTGTTTATGTCGCAGGTGAAATAGACTGTTTCTGTCGGAGGTAAATAGACTATTTCTGTCGGAGGGTAAGTAGACTGTTTCTGTCGGAGGTAAATAGACTGTTTCTGTCGGAGGGTAAGTAGACTGTTTCTGTAGGAGGGTAAATCGACTGTTTCTGTCGGAGGTAAATAGACTGTTTCTGTCGGAGGGTAAGTAGACTGTTTCTGTAGAAGGGTAAATCGACTGTTTCTGTCGGAGGTAAATAGACTGTTTCTGTCGGAGGGTAAGTAGACTGTTTCTGTAGGAGGGTAAATCGACTGTTTATGTCGCAGGTGAAATAGACTGTTTCTGCAGAAGGGTAAATAGACTGTTTCCGTCGGAGGTAAATAGACTATTTCTGTCGGAGGGTAAGTAGACTGTTTCTGTCGGAGGGTAAATCGACTGTTTCTGTAGAAGGGTAAATGGACTGTTTCTGTCGGAGGGTAAATAGACTGTTTCTGTCGGAGGGTAAATCGACTGTTTCTGTAGAAGGGTAAATCGACTGTTTCTGTAGGAGGTAAATAGACTGTTTCTGCAGGAGGGTAAATGGACTGTTTCTGTCGGAGGATAAATCGACTGTTTCTGTAGAAGGGTAAATCGACTGTTTCTGTAGGAGGTAAATAGACTGTTTCTGCAGGAGGGTAAATGGACTGTTTCTGTCGGAGGGTAAATAGACTGTTTCTATCCGAGGGTAAATGGACTGTTTATGTCGCAGGAGAAATAGACTGTTTCTGTAGGAGGGTAAATAGACTGTTTCTGTCGGAGGGCAGATCGACTATGTCTGTCGGAGGGCAGACAGACTATGTCTGTCGGACGGCAAATAAGACTGTTTCTGTAGGAGGGTAAATAGACTGTTTCTGTGGGAGAGTAAATAGACTGTTGTTGTCGGAGGGTATCGGAGGGTAAATAGATTGTTTCTGTCGGAGGGTAAATAGAATGTTTCTGAAGGAGGGTAAATCGACTGTTTCTGTAGGAGGGTAAATCGACTGTTTCTGTAGGAGGGTAAATAGACTATTTCTGTTGGAGGGTCAATAGACTGTTTCTGTAGGATGGTAAACAGACTGTTTCTGTAGGAAGGTAAATAGACTGTTTCAGTAGGAGGGTAAATAGACTATATCTGTCGGAGGGCAAATAGACTGTATCTGTAGGAGGGTAAATAGACTGTTTCTGTAGGAGGGTAAATAGACTGTTTCTGTCGGAGGGCAGATAGACTATTTCTGTAGGAGGTTAAATGGACTGTATCTATAGGAGGGTAAATAGACTGTTTCTGTAGGAGGGTAAATAGACTGTTTCTGTTGGAGCGTAAATAGACTTTCTGTCGAAGGGTAAATGGACTATTTATGTCGGTGGGGAAATAGACTGTTTCTGTAGGAGGGTAAATAGACTGTTTCTGTCGGAGGGTAAATAGACTGTATCTGTAGGAGGGTAAATAGACTGTTTCTGTAGGAAGGTAAATAGGCTGTTTCTGTAGGTGGGTAAATAGACTGTTTCTGTAGGAGGGTAAATAGACTGTATCTGTAGGAGGGTAAATAGACTGTATCTGTCGGAGACCAAATAGTCTGTTTCTGTAGGAGGGTAAATAGACTGTTTCTGTAGGAGGGTAAATGGACTGTATCTGTAGGAGGGTAAATAGACTGTTTCTGTCGGAGGGCAGATAGACTATTTCTGTAGGAGGGTAAGGAGACTGTTTCTGTCGGAGGGTAAATAGACTGTTTCTGTTGGAGCGTAAATAGACTTTCTGTCGAAGGGTAAATAGACTGTTTCTGTCGGAGGGGAAATGGACTGTTTATGTCGCAGGTGAAATAGACTGTTTCTGTAGGAGGGTAAATAGACTGTTTCTGTAGGAGGGTAAATAGACTGTTTCAGTCGAAGGGTAAATAGACTGTTTCTGTCGGAGGGTAAATAGACTGTATCTGTAGGAGGGTAGATAGACTGTTTCTGTGGGAGGGTAAATAGACTGTTGTTGTCAGAGGGTAAATAGATTTTTTCTGAAGGAGCGTAAATAGACTGTTTCTGTAGGAGGGTAAATCGACTGTTTCTGTAGGAGGGTAAATCGACTGTTTCTGCAGGAGGGTAAATAGACTGTTTCTGTAGGAAGGTAAATAGGCTGTTTCTGCAGGAGGGTAAATAGACTGTTTCTGTAGGAGGTTAAATGGACTGTATCTGTCGGAGGGCAAATAGACTGTATCTGTCGGAGGGCAAAGAGACTGTTTCTGTAGGAGGGTAAATAGACTGTTGTTGTAGGAGGGTAAATAGATTGTTTCTGTCGGAGGGTAAATAGACTGTTTCTGAAGGAGCGTAAATAGACTGTTTCTGCAGAAGGGTAAATCGACTGTTTCTGTAGGAGGGTAAATAGAATGTATCTGTCGGAGGGTAAATAGACTGTATCTTTCGGAGGGTAAATAGACTGTTTCTGTCGGAGGGTAAATAGAATGTTTCTGTCGGAGCGTAAATAGACTGTTTCTGTAGGAAGGTAGATGGACTCTTTCTGTCGGAGGGTAAATAGACTGTTTCTGTCGGAGGCTAAATGGACTGTTTCTGTAGGAGGGTAAATAGACTGTTTCTGTAGGAGGGTAAATAGACTGTTTCTGTTGGAGGGCCGAGAGACTGTTTCTGCAGGACGGCAGATAGACTGTTTCTGTAGGAGGGTAAATAGACTGTTTCTGTAGCAGGGGAAATAGAATGTTTCTGTCGGATGGTAAATAGTCTGTTTCTGTAGGAGGGTAAATAGACTGTTTCTGTCGGAGGGTAGATAGACTCTTTCTGTCGTCGGGTAAATCGACTGTTTCTGTAGGAGGGTAAATAGACTGTTTCTGCAAGAGGGTAAATAGACTGTTTCTGTCGGCGGGTAAATAGACTGTTTCTGTCGCAGGTGAAATAGACTGTTTCTGTAGGAGGGTAAATAGACTGTTTCTGTCGGAGGGTAAATAGACTGTTTCTGTAGGAGGGTAAATAGACTATGTCTGTCGGACGGCAAATAGACTGTTTCTGTAGGAGGGTAAATAGACTGTTTCAGTCGGAGGGCAAATAGACTGTATCTGTAGGAGGGTAAATAGACTGTTTCTGTAGGAGGGTAAATAGACTGTTTCTGTCGGAGGGCAGATAGACTATTTCTGTAGGAGGTTAAATGGACTGTATCTATAGGAGGGTAAATAGACTGTTTCTGTAGGAGGGTAAATAGACTGTTTCTGTTGGAGCGTAAATAGACTTTCTGTCGAAGGGTAAATAGACTATTTATGTCGGTGGGGAAATAGACTGTTTCTGTAGGAGGGTAAATAGACTGTTTCTGTCGGAGGGTAACTAGACTGTGTCTGTCGGAGGGTAAATAGACTATTTCTGTCGGAGGGTAAGTAGACTGTTTCTGTAGGAGGGTAAATCGACTGTTTCTGTAGAAGGGTAAATGGACTGTTTCTATCGGAGGTAAATAGACTATTTCTGTCGGAGGGTAAGTAGACTGTTTCTGTCGGAGGGTAAATAGACTGTTTCTGTAGGAGGGTAAATAGACTGTTTCTGTAGGAGGGTAAATGGACTTTCTGTCGAAGGGTAAATAGACTATTTATGGCGGTGGGGAAATAGACTGTGTCTGTCGGAGGGTAAATAGACTGTTTCCGTCGGAGGTAAATAGACTATTTCTGTCGGAGGGTAAATCGACTGTTTCTGCAGGAGGGTAAATAGACTGTTTCTGTCGGAGGGTAAATGGACTGTTTATGTCGCAGGTGAAATAGACTGTTTCTGTAGGAGGGTAAATAGACTGTTTCTGTCGGAGGGCAGATCGACTATGTCTGTCGGAGGGCAGATAGTCTATGTCTGTCGGAGGGCAGATAGTCTATTTCTGTAGGAGGGTAAATAGACTGTTTCTGTGGGAGGGTAAATAGACTGTTGTTGTCGGAGGGTAAATAGATTGTTTCTGTCGGAGGGTAAATAGACTGTTTCTGTAGGAGTGTAAATAGACTGTTTCTGTCGGAGTGCAGATAGACTATTTCTGTAGGAGGTTAAATGGACTGTATCTATAGGAGGGTAAATAGACTGTTTCTGTAGGAGGGTAAATAGACTGTTTCTGTTGGAGCGTAAATCGACTTTCTGTCGAAGGGTAAATAGACTATTTATGTCGGTGGGGAAATAGACTGTTTCTGTAGGAGGGTAAATAGACTGTTACTGTAGGAGGGTAAATAGACTATTTATGTCGGTGGGGAAATAGACTGTTTCTGTAGGAGGGTAAATAGACTGTTACTGTAGGAGGGTAAATAGACTGTGTCTGTCGGAGGGTAACTAGACTGTTTGTGTCGGAGGGTAAATAGACTGTTTCTGCAGGAGGGTAAATAGACTGTTTCTGTGGGAGGGTAAATAGACTGTTGTTGTCGGAGGGTAAATAGATTGTTTCTGTCGGAGGGTAAATAGACTGTTTCTGTAGGAGTGTAAATCGACTGTTTCTGCAGAAGGGTAAATAGACTATTTCTGTAGGAGGATCAATAGACTGTTTCTGTAGGATGGTAAATAGACTGTTTCTGTAGGAAGGTAAATAGGCTGTTTCTGTAGGAGGGTAAATAGACTGTTTCTGTAGGAGGGCAAATAGACTGTATCTGTAGGAGTGTAAATAGACTGTTTCTGTCGGAGGGCAGATAGACTATCTCTGTAGGAGGTTAAATGGACTGTATCTATAGGAGGGTAAATAGACTGTTTCTGTAGGAGGGTAAATAGACTGTTTCTGTTGGAGCGTAAATCGACTTTCTGTCGAAGGGTAAATAGACTATTTATGTCGGTGGGGAAATAGACTGTTTCTGTAGGAGGGTAAATAGACTGTTACTGTAGGAGGGTAAATAGACTATTTATGTCGGTGGGGAAATAGACTGTTTCTGTAGGAGGGTAAATAGACTGTTACTGTAGGAGGGTAAATAGACTGTGTCTGTCGGAGGGTAACTAGACTGTTTCTGTCGGAGGGTAACTAGACTGTTTCTGCAGGAGGGTAAATGGACTGTTTCTGTCGGAGGGTAAATAGACTGTTTCTGTCGGAGGGTAAATGGACTGTTTATGTCGCAGGTGAAATAGACTGTTTCTGTCGGAGGGCAGATAGACTATGTCTGTCGGAGGGCAGACAGACTATGTCTGTCGGACGGCAGATAGACTATTTCTGTAGGAGGGTAGATAGACTGTTTCTGTAGGAGGGTAAATAGACTGTTTCTGTAGGATGGTAAATAGACTGTTTCAGTCGTAGTCTAAATAGATTGTTTCTGTCGGAGGGTAAATAGACTGTTTCTGAAGGAGCGTAAATAGACTTGCTGTAGGAGGTAAATAGACTGTTTCTGCAGGAGGGTAAATGGACTGTTTCGGTCGGAGGGTAAATGGACTGTTTATGTCGCAGGTGAAATAGACTGTTTCTGTCGGAGGGCAGACAGACTATGTCTGTCGGACGGCAGATAGACTGTTTCTGTAGGATGGTAAATAGACTGTTTCAGTCGTAGTCTAAATAGATTGTTTCTGTCGGAGGGTAAATAGACTGTTTCTGAAGGAGCGTAAATAGACTGTTGCTGTAGGAGGTAAATAGACTGTTTCTGCAGGAGGGTAAATGGACTGTTTCTGTCGGAGGGTAAATAGACTGTTTATGTCGCAGGTGAAATAGACTGTTTCTGTCGGAGGGCAGACAGACTATGTCTGTCGGACGGCAGATAGACTGTTTCTGTAGGAGGGTAAATAGACTGTTTCTGTAGGAGGGTAAATAGCTGTAGGATGGTAAATAGACTGTTTCAGTCGTAGGGTAAATAGATTGTTTCTGTCGGAGGGTAAATAGACTGTTTCTGAAGGAGCGTAAATAGACTGTTTCTGTCGGAGGGTAAATGGACTGTTTATGTCGCAGGTGAAATAGACTGTTTCTGTCGGAGGGCAGATAGACTATGTCTGTCGGAGGGCAGATATACTATTTCTGTAGGAGGGTAGATAGACTGTTTCTGTAGGATGGTAAATAGACTATTTCAGTCGTAGGGTAAATAGACTGTTTCTGAAGGAGCGTAAATAGACTGTTTCTGTCGAAGGGTTGATAGACTATTTATGTCGGTGGGGAAATAGACTGTTTCTGTAGAAGGGTAAATAGACTGTATCTTTAGGAGGGTAAATAGACTGTTTCTGTAGGCGGGTAAATAGAATGTTTCTGTCGGAGCGTAAATAGACTGTGTCTGTCGGAGGGTAAATAGACTCTTTCTGTCGGATGGTAATTAGACTGTTTCTGTAGAAGGGTAAATAGACTGTTTCTGTAGGAGGGTAACTAGACTGTTTCTGTAGGAAGGTAGATGGACTCTTTCTGTCGGAGGGTAAATAGACTGTTTCTGTCGGAGGGTAAATAGTCTGTTTCTGTAGGAGGATAAATAGACTGTTTCTGTCGGAGGCTAAATGGACTGTTTCTGCAGGAGGGTAAATAGACTGTTTCTGTAGGAGGGTAAATAGACTGTTTCTGTTGGAGGGCCGAGAGACTGTTTCTGTAGGAGGGTAAATAGACTGTTTCTGTAGCAGGGGAAATAGATTGTTTCTGTCGCAGGGTAAATAGACTGTTTCTGCAGGAGGGTAAATAGACTGTTTCTGTATGAGGGTAAATAGACTGTTTCTGTCGGAGGGGAAATGGACTGTTTATGTCGCAGGTGAAATAGACTGTTTCTGTAGGAGGGTAAATAGACTGTTTCTGTAGGAGGGTAAATAGACTGTTTCAGTCGAAGGGTAAATAGACTGTTTCTGTCGGAGGGTAAATAGACTGTATCTGTAGGAGGGTAGATAGACTGTTTCTGTGGGAGGGTAAATAGACTGTTGTTGTCAGAGGGTAAATAGATTTTTTCTGAAGGAGCGTAAATAGACTGTTTCTGTAGGAGGGTAAATCGACTGTTTCTGTAGGAGGGTAAATCGACTGTTTCTGCAGGAGGGTAAATAGACTGTTTCTGTCGGAAGGTAAATAGACTGTTTCTGCAGGAGGGTAAATAGACTGTTTCTGTAGGAGGTTAAATGGACTGTATCTGTCGGAGGGCAAATAGACTGTATCTGTCGGAGGGCAAAGAGACTGTTTCTGTAGGAGGGTAAATAGACTGTTGTTGTAGGAGGGTAAATAGATTGTTTCTGTCGGAGGGTAAATAGACTGTTTCTGAAGGAGCGTAAATAGACTGTTTCTGCAGAAGGGTAAATCGACTGTTTCTGTAGGAGGGTAAATAGAATGTATCTGTCGGAGGGTAAATAGACTGTATCTTTCGGAGGGTAAATAGACTGTTTCTGTAGGAGGGTAAATAGAATGTTTCTGTCGGAGCGTAAATAGACTGTTTCTGTAGGAAGGTAGATGGACTCTTTCTGTCGGAGGGTAAATAGACTGTTTCTGTCGGAGGCTAAATGGACTGTTTCTGTAGGAGGGTAAATAGACTGTTTCTGTAGGAGGGTAAATAGACTGTTTCTGTTGGAGGGCCGAGAGACTGTTTCTGCAGGACGGCAGATAGACTGTTTCTGTAGGAGGGTAAATAGACTGTTTCTGTAGCAGGGGAAATAGAATGTTTCTGTCGGATGGTAAATAGTCTGTTTCTGTAGGAGGGTAAATAGACTGTTTCTGTCGGAGGGTAGATAGACTCTTTCTGTCGTCGGGTAAATCGACTGTTTCTGTAGGAGGGTAAATAGACTGTTTCTGCAAGAGGGTAAATAGACTGTTTCTGTCGGCGGGTAAATAGACTGTTTCTGTCGCAGGTGAAATAGACTGTTTCTGTAGGAGGGTAAATAGACTGTTTCTGTCGGAGGGTAAATAGACTGTTTCTGTAGGAGGGTAAATAGACTATGTCTGTCGGACGGCAAATAGACTGTTTCTGTAGGAGGGTAAATAGACTGTTTCAGTCGGAGGGTAAATAGACTGTATCTGTAGGAGGGTAAATAGACTGTTTCTGTAGGAGGGTAAATAGACTGTTTCTGTCGGAGGGCAGATAGACTATGTCTGTCGGACGGCAAATAGACTGTTTCTGTTGGAGGGTAAATAGACTGTTTCTGTAGGAGGATAAATAGACTGTTTCTGTAGGATGGTAAATAGACTGTTTCAGTCGGAGGGTAAATAGACTGTTTCTGTCGGAGGGTAAATAGACTGTATCTGTAGGAGGGTAAATAGACTGTTGTTGTCAGAGGGTAAATAGAATTTTTCTGTCGGAGGGTAAATAGACTGTTTCTAAAGGAGCGTAAATAGACTGTTTCTGTAGGAGCGTAAATAGACTGTTTCTGCAGAAGGGTAAATAGACTGTTTCTGTCCGAGGGTAAATAGACTGATTCTGTCGGAGGGCAGATAGACTATGTCTGTAGGAGGGTAAATAGACTGTTTCAGTCGGAGGGTAAATAGACTGTTTCTGTCGGAGGGTAAATAGACTGTATCTGTAGGAGGGTAAATAGACTGTTTCTGTAGGAAGGTAAATAGGCTGTTTCTGTAGGTGGGTAAATAGACTGTTTCTGTAGGAGGGTAAATAGACTGTATCTGCAGGAGGGTAAATAGACTGTATCTGTCGGAGACCAAATAGTCTGTTTCTGTAGGAGGGTAAATGGACTGTATCTGTAGGAGGGTAAATAGACTGTTTCTGTCGGAGGGCAGATAGACTATTTCTGTAGGAGGGTAAATAGACTGTTTCTGTAGGAGGGTAAATAGACTGTTTCTGTTGGAGCGTAAATAGACTTTCTGTCGAAGGGTAAATAGACTGTTTCTGTCGGAGGGGAAATGGACTGTTTATGTCGCAGGTGAAATAGACTGTTTCTGTAGGAGGGTAAATAGACTGTTTCTGTAGGAGGGTAAATAGACTGTTTCAGTCGAAGGGTAAATAGACTGTTTCTGTCGGAGGGTAAATAGACTGTATCTGTAGGAGGGTAGATAGACTGTTTCTGTGGGAGGGTAAATAGACTGTTGTTGTCAGAGGGTAAATAGATTTTTTCTGAAGGAGCGTAAATAGACTGTTTCTGTAGGAGGGTAAATCGACTGTTTCTGTAGGAGGGTAAATCGACTGTTTCTGCAGGAGAGTAAATAGACTGTTTCTGTAGGAAGGTAAATAGGCTGTTTCTGCAGGAGGGTAAATAGACTGTTTCTGTAGGAGGTTAAATGGACTGTATCTGTCGGAGGGCAAATAGACTGTATCTGTCGGAGGGCAAAGAGACTGTTTCTGTAGGAGGGTAAATAGACTGTTGTTGTAGGAGGGTAAATAGATTGTTTCTGTCGGAGGGTAAATAGACTGTTTCTGAAGGAGCGTAAATAGACTGTTTCTGCAGAAGGGTAAATCGACTGTTTCTGTAGGAGGGTAAATAGAATGTATCTGTCGGAGGGTAAATAGACTGTATCTTTCGGAGGGTAAATAGACTGTTTCTGTAGGAGGGTAAATAGAATGTTTCTGTCGGAGCGTAAATAGACTGTTTCTGTAGGAAGGTAGATGGACTCTTTCTGTCGGAGGGTAAATAGACTGTTTCTGTCGGAGGCTAAATGGACTGTTTCTGTAGGAGGGTAAATAGACTGTTTCTGTAGGAGGGTAAATAGACTGTTTCTGTTGGAGGGCCGAGAGACTGTTTCTGCAGGACGGCAGATAGACTGTTTCTGTAGGAGGGTAAATAGACTGTTTCTGTAGCAGGGGAAATAGAATGTTTCTGTCGGATGGTAAATAGTCTGTTTCTGTAGGAGGGTAAATAGACTGTTTCTGTCGGAGGGTAGATAGACTCTTTCTGTCGTCGGGTAAATCGACTGTTTCTGTAGGAGGGTAAATAGACTGTTTCTGCAAGAGGGTAAATAGACTGTTTCTGTCGGCGGGTAAATAGACTGTTTCTGTCGCAGGTGAAATAGACTGTTTCTGTCGCAGGTGAAATAGACTGTTTCTGTAGGAGGGTAAATAGACTGTTTCTGTCGGAGGGTAAATAGACTGTTTCTGTAGGAGGGTAAATAGACTATGTCTGTCGGACGGCAAATAGACTGTTTCTGTAGGAGGGTAAATAGACTGTTTCAGTCGGAGGGCAAATAGACTGTATCTGTAGGAGGGTAAATAGACTGTTTCTGTAGGAGGGTAAATAGACTGTTTCTGTCAGAGGGCAGATAGACTATGTCTGTCGGACGGCAAATAGACTGTTTCTGTTGGAGGGTAAATAGACTGTTTCTGTAGGAGGGTAAATAGACTGTTTCTGTAGGATGGTAAATAGACTGTTTCAGTTGGAGGGTAAATAGACTGTTTCTGTCGGAGGGTAAATAGACTGTATCTGTAGGAGGGTAAATAGACTGTTGTTGTCAGAGGGTAAATAGAATTTTTCTGTAGGAGCGTAAATAGACTGTTTCTGCAGAAGGGTAAATAGACTGTTTCTGTCCGAGGGTAAATAGACTGATTCTGTCGGAGGGCAGATAGACTATGTCTGTCGGACGGCAAATAGACTGTTTCTGTAGGAGGGTAAATAGACTGTTTCAGTCGGAGGGTAAATAGACTGTTTCTGTCGGAGGGTAAATAGACTGTATCTGTAGGAGGGTAAATAGACTGTTTCTGTAGGAAGGTAAATAGGCTGTTTCTGTAGGTGGGTAAATAGACTGTTTCTGTAGGAGGGTAAATAGACTGTATCTGTAGGAGGGTAAATAGACTGTATCTGTCGGAGACCAAATAGTCTGTTTCTGTAGGAGGGTAAATAGACTGTTTCTGTAGGAGGGTAAATGGACTGTATCTGTAGGAGGGTAAATAGACTGTTTCTGTCGGAGGGCAGATAGACTATTTCTGTAGGAGGGTAAATAGACTGTTTCTGTAGGAGGGTAAATAGACTGTTTCTGTTGGAGCGTAAATAGACTTTCTGTCGAAGGGTAAATAGACTATTTATGTCGGTGGGGAAATAGACTGTTTCTGTAGGAGGGTAAATAGACTGTTACTGTAGGAGGGTAAATAGACTGTTTCTGTCGGAGGTAAATAGACTATTTCTGTCGGAGGGTAAGGAGACTGTTTCTGTCGGAGGGTAAATCGACTGTTTCTGTAGAAGGGTAAATCGACTGTTTCTGTAGGAGGTAAATAGACTGTTTCTGCAGGAGGGTAAATGGAATGTTTCTGTCGGAGGGTAAATAGACTGTTTCTGTCGGAGGGTAAATGGACTGTTTATGTCGCAGGTGAAATAGACTGTTTCTGTAGGAGGGTAAATAGACTGTTTCTGTCGGAGGGCAGATCGACTATGTCTGTCGGAGGGCAGACAGACTATGTCTGTCGGACGGCAAATAGACTGTTTCTGTAAGAGGGTAAATAGACTGTTTCTGTGGGAGCGGAAATAGACTGTTGTTGTCGGAGGGTAAATAGATTGTTTCTGTCGGAGGGTAAATAGAATGTTTCTGAAGGAGCGTAAATCGACTGTTTCTGCAGGAGGGTAAATCGACTGTTTCTGCAGAAGGGTAAATCGACTGTTTCTGTAGGAGGGTAAATCGACTGTTTCTGTGGGAGGGTAAATAGACTGTTGTTGTCGGAGGGTAAATAGATTGTTTCTGCAGAAGGGTAAATCGACTGTTTCTGTAGGAGGGTCAATAGACTGTTTCTGTAGGATGGTAAATAGACTGTTTCTGTAGGAAGGTAAATAGGCTGTTTCTGTAGGAGGGTAAATGGACTGTATCTGTCGGAGGGCAAATAGACTGTATCTGTAGGAGGGTAAATAGACTGTTTCTGTAGGAGGGTAAATAGACTGTTTCTGTCGGAGGGCAGATAGACTATTTCTGTAGGAGGTTAAATGGACTGTATCTATCGGAGGGTAAATAGACTGTTTCTGTTGGAGCGTAAATAGACTTTCTGTCGAAGGGTAAATAGACTATTTATGTCGGTGGGGAAATAGACTGTTTCTGTAGGAGGGTAAATAGACTGTTACTGTAGGAGGGTAAATAGACTGTTTCCGTCGGAGGGTAAGTGGACTGTTTCTGTCGGAGGGTAAATCGACTGTTTCTGTAGGAGGTAAATAGACTGTTTCTGCAGGAGGGTAAATGGACTGTTTATGTCGGAGGGCAGATAGACTATGTCTGTCGGAGGGCAGACAGACTATGTCTGTCGGAGGGCAGATAGACTGTGTCTGTCGGACGGCAAATAGACTATTTCTGTAGGAGGGTAAATAGACTGTTTCTGTAGGAGGGTAGACAGACTATGTCTTTCGGAGGGCAGATAGACTGTGTCTGTCGGACGGCAAATAGACTATTTCTGTGGGAGGGTAAATAGAATGTTTCTGTCGGAGCGTAAATAGACTGTGTCTGTCGGAGGGTAAATAGACTCTTTCTGTCGGATGGTAATTAGACTGTTTCTGTCGGAGGTAAATAGACTGTTTCTGTAGAAGGGTAAATAGACTGTTTCTGTAGGAGGGTAGATGGACTGTTTCTGTCGGAGGGTAAATAGTCTGTATCTGTAGGAGGATAAATAGACTGTTTCTGTCGGAGGCTAAATGGACTGTTTCTGCAGGAGGGTAAAAAGACTGTTTCTGTAGGAGGGTAAATAGACTGTTTCTGTTGGAGGGCCGAGAGACTGTTTCTGCAGGACGGCAGATAGACTGTTTCTGTAGGAGGGTAAATAGACTGTTTCTGTAGCAGGTGAAATAGACTGTTTCTGTCGCAGGGTAAATAGACTGTTTCTGTCGAAGGGTAAATAGATTGTTTCTGTCGCAGGGTAAATAGACTGTTTCTGTCGAAGGGTAAATAGACTGTTTCTGTATGAGGGTAAATCGACTGTTTCTGCTGGAGGGTAAATAGACTGTTTCTGTATGAGGGTAAATCGACTGTTTCTGTAGGAGGGTAAATAGACTATTTCTGCAGCAGGGTATATAGAATGTTTCTGTCGGATGGTAAATAGTCTGTTTCTGCAGCAGGGTAAATAGAATGTTTCTGTCGGATGGTAAATAGTCTGTTTCTGTAGGAGGGTAAATAGACTGTTTCTGTCGAAGGGTAAATAGATTGTTTCTGTCGCAGGGTAAATAGACTGTTTCTGTCGAAGGGTAAATAGACTGTTTCTGTATGAGGGTAAATCGACTGTTTCTGCTGGAGGGTAAATAGACTGTTTCTGTATGAGGGTAAATCGACTGTTTCTGTAGGAGGGTAAATAGACTATTTCTGCAGCAGGGTATATAGAATGTTTCTGTCGGATGGTAAATAGTCTGTTTCTGTAGCAGGGTAAATAGAATGTTTCTGTCGGATGGTAAATAGTCTGTTTCTGTAGGAGGGTAAATAGACTGTTTCTGTCGGAGGGTAGATAGACTCTTTCTGTCGTAGGGTAAATCGACTATTTCTGCCGGAGGGTAAATCGACTGTTTCTGTAGGAGGGTAAATCGACTGTTTCTGCAGGAGGGTAAATAGACTGTTTCTGTCAGAGGGGAAATGGACTGTTTATGTCGCAGGTGAAATAGACTGTTTCTGTAGGAGGGTAAATAGACTGTTTCTGTCGGAGGGTAAATAGACTGTTTCTGTCGGAGGGTAAATAGACTGTTTCTGTCGGAGGGCAGATAGACTATGTCTGTCGGACGGCAAATAGACTATTTCTGTAGGAGGATAAATAGACTGTTTCTGTAGGAGGGTAAATAGACTGTTTCTGTCGGAGGGTAAATAGACTGTATCTGTAGGAGGTTAAATAGACTGTTTCTGTGGGAGGGTAAATAGACTGTTGTTGTCAGAGGGTAAATAGATTTTTTCTGTCGGAGGGTAAATAGACTGTTTCTGAAGGAGCGTAAATAGACTGTTTCTGTAGGAGGGTAAATCGACTGTTTCTGCAGGAGGGTCAATAGAATGTATCTGTAGGATGGTAAATAGGCTGTTTCTGTAGGAGGGTAAATAGATTGTTTCTGTAGGAGGTTAAATGGACTGTATCTGTAGGAGGGTAAATAGACTATCTGTCGGAGGGCAAAAAGACTGTATCTGTAGGAGGGTAAATAGACTGTTTCTGTCGAAGGGTAGATAGACTGTTTCTGCAGAAGGGTAAATCGACTGTTTCTGTAGGAGGGTAAATAGACTGTATCTTTAGGAGGGTAAATAGACTGTTTCTGTAGGAAGGTAGATGGACTCTTTCTGTCGGAGGGTAAATAGACTGTATCTGTAGGAGGTTAAATAGACTGTTTCTGTGGGAGGGTAAATAGACTGTTGTTGTCAGAGGGTAAATAGATTTTTTCTGTCGGAGGGTAAATAGACTGTTTCTGAAGGAGCGTAAATAGACTGTTTCTGTAGGAGGGTAAATCGACTGTTTCTGCAGGAGGGTCAATAGAATGTATCTGTAGGATGGTAAATAGGCTGTTTCTGTAGGAGGGTAAATAGATTGTTTCTGTAGGAGGTTAAATGGACTGTATCTGTAGGAGGGTAAATAGACTATCTGTCGGAGGGCAAAAAGACTGTATCTGTAGGAGGGTAAATAGACTGTTTCTGTCGAAGGGTAGATAGACTGTTTCTGCAGAAGGGTAAATCGACTGTTTCTGTAGGAGGGTAAATAGACTGTATCTTTAGGAGGGTAAATAGACTGTTTCTGTAGGAAGGTAGATGGACTCTTTCTGTCGGAGGGTAAATAGACTGTTTCTGTCGGAGGGTAAATAGTCTGTTTCTGTAGGAGGATAAATAGACTGTTTCTGCAGGAGGGTAAAAAGACTGTTTCTGTAGGAGGGTAAATAGACTGTTTCTGTTGGAGGGCCGAGAGACTGTTTCTGCAGGACGGCAGATAGACTGTTTCTGTAGGAGGGTAAATAGACTGTTTCTGTCGGAGGGTAAATAGACTGTTTCTGCAGGAGGGTAAATAGACTGTTTCTGCAGGAAGGTAAATAGACTGTTTCTGTATGAGGGTAAATAGACTGTTTCTGTCGGAGGGGAAATGGACTGTTTATGTCGCAGGTGAAATAGACTGTTTCTGTAGGAGGGTAAATAGACTGTTTCTGTAGGAGGGCCGAGAGACTGTTTCTGCAGGACGGCAGATAGACTGTTTCTGTAGGAGGGTAAATAGACTGTTTCTGTCGGAGGGTAAATCGACTGTTTCTGTAGGAGGGTAAATAGAATGTATCTGTCGGAGGGTAAATAGACTGTATCTTTAGGAGGGTAAATAGACTGTTTCTGTAGGAAGGTAGATGGACTCTTTCTGTCGGAGGGTAAATAGACTGTTTATGTCGCAGGTGAAATAGACTGTTTCTGTAGGAGGGTAAATAGACTGTTTCTGTAGGAAGGTAAATAGACTGTTTCTGTAGGAAGGTAAATAGACTGTTTCTGCAGGAGGGTAAATAGGCTGTTTCTGCAGGAGGTTAAATGGACTGTATCTGTCGGAGGTTAAATAGACTGTATCTGTCGGAGGGCAAAGAGACTGTATCTGTAGGAGGGTAAATAGACTGTTTCTGTCGGAGGGTAAATAGACTGTTGTTGTAGGAGGGTAAATAGATTGTTTCTGTCGGAGGGTAAATAGACTGTTTCTGAAGGAGCGTAAATAGACTGTTTCTGTCGAAGGGTAGATAGACTGTTTCTGCAGAAGGGTAAATAGACTGTTTCTGTTGGAGGGCCGAGAGACTGTTTCTGCAGGACGGCAGATAGACTGTTTCTGTAGGTGGGTAAATAGACTGTTTCTGTAGCAGGGGAAATAGAATGTTTCTGTCGGATGGTAAATAGTCTGTTTCTGTAGGAGGGTAAATAGACTGTTTCTGTCGGAGGGTAGATAGACTCTTTCTGTCGGAGGGTAAATAGACTGTATCTGTAGGAGGGTAAATAGACTGTTTCTGCAGGAGGGTAAATAGACTGTTTCTGTCGGCGGGTAAATAGACTGTTTCTGTCGCAGGTGAAATAGACTGTTTCTGTAGGAGGGTAAATAGACTGTTTCTGTCGGAGGGTAAATAGACTGTTTCTGTAGGAGGGTAAATAGACTGTTTCTGTCGGAGGGCAGATAGACTATGTCTGTCGGACGGCAGATAGACTGTTTCTGTCGGAGGGTAAATAGACTGTTTCTGTAGGATGGTAAATAGACTGTTTCTGTCGGAGGGCAGATAGACTATGTCTGTCGGACGGCAAATAGACTGTTTCTGTAGGAGGGTAAATAGACTGTTTCAGTCGGAGGGTAAATAGACTGTTTCTGTCGGAGGGTAAATAGACTGTTTCTGTCGGAGGGCAGATAGACTATGTCTGTCGGACGGCAAATAGACTGTTTCTGTTGGAGGGTAAATAGACTGTTTCTGTAGGATGGTAAATAGACTGTTTCAGTCGGAGGGTAAATAGACTGTTTCTGTCGGAGGGTAAATAGACTGTTGTTGTCAGAGGGTAAATAGATTTTTTCTGTCGGAGGGTAAATAGACTGTTTCTGAAGGAGCGTGAATAGACTGTTTCTGTAGGAGCGTAAATAGACTGTTTCTGCAGAAGGGTAAATAGACTGTTTCTGTCGGAGGGTAAATAGACTGTTTCTGTCGGAGGGCAGATAGACTATGTCTGTCGGACGGCAAATAGACTGTTTCAGTCGGAGTGTAAATAGACTGTTTCTGTAGGAGGGTAAATAGACTGTTTCTGTAGGAGGGTAAATAGACTGTATCTGTCGGAGGGTAAATAGACTGTATCTGTCGGAGGGTAAATAGACTATTTCTGTAGGAGGGTAAATAGACTGTTTCTGTTGGAGCGTAAATAGACTTTCTGTCGAAGGGTAAATAGACTATTTATGTCGGTGGGTAAATAGACTGTTACTGTAGGAGGGTAAATAGACTGTTTCTGTCGGAGGTAAATAGACTATTTCTGTCGGAGGGTAAGTAGACTGTTTCTGTCGGAGGGTAAGTAGACTGTTTCTGTCGGAGGGTAAATCGACTGTTTCTGTAGAAGGGTAAATCGACTGTTTCTGTAGGAGGTAAATAGACTGTTTCTGCAGGAGGGTAAATGGAATGTTTCTGTCGGAGGGTAAATAGACTGTTTCTGTCGCAGGTGAAATAGACTGTTTCTGTAGGAGGGTAAATAGACTGTTTCTGTCGGAGGGCAGATCGACTATGTCTGTCGGAGGGCAGACAGACTATGTCTGTCGGACGGCAAATAGACTATTTCTGTAGGAGGGTAAATAGACTGTTTCTGTGGGAGGGTAAATAGACTGTTGTTGTCGGAGGGTAAATAGATTGTTTCTGTTGGAGGGTAAATAGATTGTTTCTGAAGGAGCGTAAATCGACTGTTTCTGCAGGAGGGTAAATCGACTGTTTCTGCAGAAGGGTAAATCGACTGTTTCTGTGGGAGGGTAAATAGACTGTTGTTGTCGGAGGGTAAATAGATTGTTTCTGCAGAAGGGTAAATCGACTGTTTCTGTAGGAGGGTAAATAGACTATTTCTGTAGGAGGGTCAATAGACTGTTTCTGTAGGATGGTAAATAGACTGTTTCTGTAGGAAGGTAAATAGGCTGTTTCTGTAGGTGGGTAAATAGACTGTTTCTGTAGGAGGGTAAATAGACTGTATCTGTCGGAGGGCAAATAGACTGTATCTGTAGGAGGGTAAATAGACTGTTTCTGTAGGAGGGTAAATAGACTGTTTCTGTCGGAGGGCAGATGGACTATTTCTGTAGGAGGTTAAATGGACTGTATCTATAGGAGGGTAAATAGACTGTTTCTGTTGGAGCGTAAATAGACTTTCTGTCGAAGGGTAAATAGACTATTTATGTCGGTGGGGAAATAGACTGTTTCTGTAGGAGGGTAAATCGACTGTTTCTGTAGGAGGTAAATAGACTGTTTCTGCAGGAGGGTAAATGGACTGTTTCTGTCGGAGGGTAAATGGACTGTTTATGTCGCAGGTGAAATAGACTGTTTCTGTCGGAGGGCAGACAGACTATGTCTGTCGGAGGGCAGATAGACTGTGTCTGTCGGACGGCAAATAGACTATTTCTGTAGGAGGGTAAATAGACTGTTTCTGTAGGAGGGTAAATAGACTGTTTCTGTAGGAGGGTAGACAGACTATGGCTTTCGGAGGGCAGATAGACTGTGTCTGTCGGACGGCAAATAGACTATTTCTGTAGGAGGGTAAATAGACTGTTTCTGTAGGAGGGTAAATAGACTGTTTCAGTCGTAGAGTAAATAGATTGTTTCTGTCGGAGGGTAAATAGACTGTTTCTGTAGGAGGGTAAATAGACTGTTTCTGCAGGAGGGTAAATAGGCTGTTTCTGTAGGAGGGTAAATAGACTGTTTCTGTAGGAGGGTAAATAGAATGTTTCTGTCGGAGCGTAAATAGACTGTGTCTGTCGGAGGGTAAATAGACTCTTTCTGTCGGATGGTAATTAGACTGTTTCTGTCGGAGGTAAATAGACTGTTTCTGTCGGAGGTAAATAGACTGTTTCTGTAGAAGGGTAAATAGACTGTTTCTGTAGGAGGGTAACTAGACTGTTTCTGTAGGAAGGTAGATGGACTCTTTCTGTCGGAGGGTAAATAGACTGTTTCTGTCGGAGGGTAAATAGTCTGTTTCTGTAGGAGGATAAATAGACTGTTTCTGTCGGAGGCTAAATGGACTGTTTCTGCAGGAGGGTAAAAAGACTGTTTCTGTAAGAGGGTAAATAGACTGTTTCTGTCGGAGGGTAAATAGACTGTCTGTTGGAGGGCCGAGAGACTGTTTCTGCAGGACGGCAGATAGACTGAGGGTAAATAGTCTGTTTCTGTAGCAGGGGAAATAGACTGTTTCTGTCGGAGGGTAAATAGATTGTTTCTGTCGCAGGGTAAATAGACTGTTTCTGTCGAAGGGTAAATAGATTGTTTCTGTCGCAGGGTAAATAGACTGTTTCTGTCGAAGGGTAAATAGACTGTTTCTGTATGAGGGTAAATCGACTGTTTCTGCTGGAGGGTAAATAGACTGTTTCTGTATGAGGGTAAATCGACTGTTTCTGTAGGAGGGTAAATAGACTATTTCTGCAGCAGGGTATATAGAATGTTTCTGTCGGATGGTAAATAGTCTGTTTCTGTAGCAGGGTAAATAGAATGTTTCTGTCGGATGGTAAATAGTCTGTTTCTGTAGGAGGGTAAATAGACTGTTTCTGTCGGAGGGTAGATAGACTCTTTCTGTCGTAGGGTAAATAGACTGTTTCTGTCGGAGGGGAAATGGACTGTTTATGTCGCAGGTGAAATAGACTGTTTCTGTCGGAGGGTAAATAGACTGTTTCTGTCGGAGGGTAAATAGACTGTTTCTGTCGGAGGGCAGATAGACTATGTCTGTCGGACGGCAAATAGACTATTTCTGTAGGAGGATAAATAGACTGTTTCTGTAGGAGGGTAAATAGACTGTTTCTGTCGGAGGGTAAATAGACTGTTTCTGTAGGAGGTTAAATAGACTGTTTCTGTGGGAGGGTAAATAGACTGTTGTTGTCAGAGGGTAAATAGATTTTTTCTGTCGGAGGGTAAATAGACTGTTTCTGAAGAAGCGTAAATTGACTGTTTCTGTAGGAGGGTAAATCGACTGTTTCTGCAGGAGGGTCAATAGACTGTTTCTGTAGGATGGTAAATAGGCTGTTTCTGTAGGAGGGTAAATAGACTGTTTCTGTAGGAGGTTAAATGGACTGTATCTGTAGGAGGGTAAATAGACTATCTGTCGGAGGGCAAAAAGACTGTATCTGTAGGAGGGTAAATAGACTGTTTCTGTCGAAGGGTCGATAGACTGTTTCTGCAGAAGGGTAAATCGACTGTTTCTGTAGGAGGGTAAATAGAATGTATCTGTCGGAGGGTAAATAGACTGTATCTTTAGGAGGGTAAATAGACTGTTTCTGTAGGAAGGTAGATGGACTCTTTCTGTCGGAGGGTAAATAGACTGTTTCTGTCGGAGGGTAAATAGTCTGTTTCTGTAGGAGGATAAATAGACTGTTTCTGTCGGAGGCTAAATGGACTGTTTCTGCAGGAGGGTAAAAAGACTGTTTCTGTAGGAGGGTAAATAGACTGTTTCTGTTGGAGGGCCGAGAGACTGTTTCTGCAGGACGGCAGATAGACTGTTTCTGTAGGAGGGTAAATAGACTGTTTCTGTCGGATGGTAAATAGTCTGTTTCTGTAGGAGGGTAAATAGACTGTTTCTGTCGGAGGGTAAATAGACTGTTTCTGCAGGAGGGTAAATCGACTGTTTCTGTAGGAGGGTAAATAGACTGTTTCTGCAGGAGGGTAAATCGACTGTTTCTGCAGGAGGGTAAATAGACTGTTTCTGTCGGCGGGTAAATAGACTGTTTCTGTCGGAGGGGAAATGGACTGTTTATGTCGCAGGTGAAATAGACTGTTTCTGTCGGAGGGCAGATAGACTATGTCTGTCGGACGGCAAATAGACTGTTTCTGTAGGAGGGTAAATAGACTGTTTCTGTAGGATGGTAAATAGACTGTTTCTGTCGGAGGGTAAATAGACTGTATCTGTAGGAGGGTAAATAGACTGTTGTTGTCAGAGGGTAAATAGATTTTTTCTGTAGGAGGGTAAATCGACTGTTTCTGCAGAAGGGTAAATAGACTGTTTCTGTAGGAGGGTAAATAGACTAAGTCTGTAGGATGGTAAATAGACTATTTCTGTAGGAAGGTAAATAGGCTGTTTCTGTAGGTGGGTAAATAGACTGTTTCTGTAGGAGGTTAAATGGACTGTATCTGTAGGAGGGTAAATAGACTGTTTCTGTCGGAGGGCAGATAGACTATTTCTGTAGGAGGGTAAATAGACTGTTTCTGTAGGAGGGTAAATAGACTGTTTCTGTAGGAGGTTAAATGGACTGTATCTGTAGGAGGGTAAATAGACTATCTGTCGGAGGGCAAAAAGACTGTATCTGTAGGAGGGTAAATAGACTGTTTCTGTCGAAGGGTAGATAGACTGTTTCTGCAGAAGGGTAAATCGACTGTTTCTGTAGGAGGGTAAATAGAATGTATCTGTCGGAGGGTAAATAGACTGTATCTTTAGGAGGGTAAATAGACTGTTTCTGTAGGAAGGTAGATGGACTCTTTCTGTCGGAGGGTAAATAGACTGTTTCTGTCGGAGGGTAAATAGTCTGTTTCTGTAGGAGGATAAATAGACTGTTTCTGTCGGAGGCTAAATGGACTGTTTCTGCAGGAGGGTAAAAAGACTGTTTCTGTAGGAGGGTAAATAGACTGTTTCTGTTGGAGGGCCGAGAGACTGTTTCTGCAGGACGGCAGATAGACCGTTTCTGTAGGAGGGTAAATAGACTGTTTCTGTAGGAGGGTAAATAGACTGTTTCTGCAGGAGGGTAAATAGACTGTTTCTGTCGGAGGGTAAATAGACTGTATCTGTAGGAGGGTAAATAGACTGTTGTTGTCAGAGGGTAAATAGATTTTTTCTGTAGGAGGGTAAATCGACTGTTTCTGCAGAAGGGTAAATAGACTGTTTCTGTAGGAGGGTAAATAGACTAAGTCTGTAGGATGGTAAATAGACTATTTCTGTAGGAAGGTAAATAGGCTGTTTCTGTAGGTGGGTAAATAGACTGTTTCTGTAGGAGGTTAAATGGACTGTATCTGTAGGAGGGTAAATAGACTGTTTCTGTCGGAGGGCAGATAGACTATTTCTGTAGGAGGGTAAATAGACTGTTTCTGTAGGAGGGTAAATAGACTGTTTCTGTAGGAGGTTAAATGGACTGTATCTGTAGGAGGGTAAATAGACTATCTGTCGGAGGGCAAAAAGACTGTATCTGTAGGAGGGTAAATAGACTGTTTCTGTCGAAGGGTAGATAGACTGTTTCTGCAGAAGGGTAAATCGACTGTTTCTGTAGGAGGGTAAATAGAATGTATCTGTCGGAGGGTAAATAGACTGTATCTTTAGGAGGGTAAATAGACTGTTTCTGTAGGAAGGTAGATGGACTCTTTCTGTCGGAGGGTAAATAGACTGTTTCTGTCGGAGGGTAAATAGTCTGTTTCTGTAGGAGGATAAATAGACTGTTTCTGTCGGAGGCTAAATGGACTGTTTCTGCAGGAGGGTAAAAAGACTGTTTCTGTAGGAGGGTAAATAGACTGTTTCTGTTGGAGGGCCGAGAGACTGTTTCTGCAGGACGGCAGATAGACCGTTTCTGTAGGAGGGTAAATAGACTGTTTCTGTAGGAGGGTAAATAGACTGTTTCTGCAGGAGGGTAAATAGACTGTTTCTGTAGGAGGGTAAATCGACTGTTTCTGCAGGAGGGTAAATAGACTGTTTCTGTCGGCGGGTAAATAGACTGTTTCTGTCGGAGGGGAAATGGACTGTTTATGTCGCAGGTGAAATAGACTGTTTCTGTCGGAGGGCAGATAGACTATGTCTGTCGGACGGCAAATAGACTGTTTCTGTAGGAAGGTAAATAGACTGTTTCTGTAGGATGGTAAATAGACTGTTTCTGTCGGAGGGTAAATAGACTGTATCTGTAGGAGGGTAAATAGACTGTTGTTGTCAGAGGGTAAATAGATTTTTTCTGTAGGAGGGTAAATAGACTGTTTCTGTTGGAGGGCCGAGAGACTGTTTCTGTCGAAGGGTAGATAGACTGTTTCTGCAGAAGGGTAAATCGACTGTTTCTGTAGGAGGGTAAATAGAATGTATCTGTCGGAGGGTAAATAGACTGTATCTTTAGGAGGGTAAATAGACTGTTTCTGTAGGAAGGTAGATGGACTCTTTCTGTCGGAGGGTAAATAGACTGTTTCTGTCGGAGGGTAAATAGTCTGTTTCTGTCGGAGGATAAATAGACTGTTTCTGTCGGAGGCTAAATGGACTGTTTCTGCAGGAGGGTAAAAAGACTGTTTCTGTAGGAGGGCCGAGAGACTGTTTCTGCAGGACGGCCGAGAGACTGTTTCTGTAGGAGGGTAAATAGACTGTTTCTGTCGGATGGTAAATAGACTGTTTCTGCAGGAGGGTAAATAGACTGTTTCTGCAGGAGGGTAAATAGACTGTTTCTGTCGGAGGGGAAATGGACTGTTTATGTCGGAGGGCAGATAGACTATGTCTGTCGGACGGCAAATAGACTGTTTCTGTAGGAGGGTAAATAGACTGTTTCTGTAGGATGGTAAATAGACTGTTTCTGTCGGAGGGTAAATAGACTGTATCTGTAGGAGGGTAAATAGACTGTTGTTGTCAGAGGGTAAATAGATTTTTTCTGTAGGAGGGTAAATCGACTGTTTCTGCAGAAGGGTAAATAGACTGTTTCTGTAGGAGGGTAAATAGACTAAGTCTGTAGGATGGTAAATAGACTATTTCTGTAGGAAGGTAAATAGGCTGTTTCTGTAGGTGGGTAAATAGACTGTTTCTGTAGGAGGTTAAATGGACTGTATCTGTAGGAGGGTAAATAGACTGTTTCTGTCGGAGGGCAGATAGACTATTTCTGTAGGAGGTTAAATGGACTGTATCTGTAGGAGGGTAAATAGACTGTTTCTGTAGGAGGGTAAATAGACTGTTTCTGTTGGAGCGTAAATAGACTTTCTGTCGAAGGGTAAATAGACTATTTATGTCGGTGGGGAAATAGACTGTTTCTGTCGGAGGGTAAGTAGACTGTTTCTGTCGGAGGGTAAATCGACTGTTTCTGTAGGAGGTAAATAGACTGTTTCTGCAGGAGGGTAAATGGACTATTTCTGCAGCAGGGTATATAGAATGTTTCTGTCGGATGGTAAATAGTCTGTTTCTGTAGCAGGGTAAATAGAATGTTTCTGTCGGATGGTAAATAGTCTGTTTCTGTAGGAGGATAAATAGACTGTTTCTGTCGGAGGCTAAATGGACTGTTTCTGCAGGAGGGTAAAAAGACTGTTTCTGTAGGAGGGTAAATAGACTGTTTCTGTAGGAGGGTAAATAGACTGTTTCTGTAGGAGGGTAAATAGACTGTTTCTGTTGGAGGGCCGAGAGACTGTTTCTGCAGGACGGCAGAAAGACTGTTTCTGTAGGAGGGTAAATAGACTGTTTCTGTCGGATGGTAAATAGTCTGTTTCTGTAGGAGGGTAAATAGACTGTTTCTGTCGGAGGGTAGATAGACTCTTTCTGTCGGAGGGTAAATCGACTGTTTCTGTAGGAGGGTAAATCGACTGTTTCTGTAGGAGGGTAAATAGACTGTTTCTGTCGGATGGTAAATAGTCTGTTTCTGTAGGAGGGTAAATAGACTGTTTCTGTCGGAGGGTAGATAGACTCTTTCTGTCGTAGGGTAAATCGACTGTTTCTGTAGGAGGGTAAATCGACTGTTTCTGCAGGAGGGTAAATAGACTGTTTCTGTCGGAGGGTAAATAGTCTGTTTCTGTCGGAGGATAAATAGACTGTTTCTGTCGGAGGCTAAATGGACTGTTTCTGCAGGAGGGTAAAAAGACTGTTTCGGTAGGAGGGCCGAGAGACTGTTTCTGCAGGACGGCCGAGAGACTGTTTCTGTAGGAGGGTAAATAGACTGTTTCTGTCGGATGGTAAATAGACTGTTTCTGCAGGAGGGTAAATAGACTGTTTCTGCAGGAGGGTAAATAGACTGTTTCTGTCGGAGGGGAAATGGACTGTTTATGTCGGAGGGCAGATAGACTATGTCTGTCGGACGGCAAATAGACTGTTTCTGTAGGAGGGTAAATAGACTGTTTCTGTAGGATGGTAAATAGACTGTTTCTGTCGGAGGGTAAATAGACTGTATCTGTAGGAGGGTAAATAGACTGTTGTTGTCAGAGGGTAAATAGATTTTTTCTGTAGGAGGGTAAATCGACTGTTTCTGCAGAAGGGTAAATAGACTGTTTCTGTAGGAGGGTAAATAGACTAAGTCTGTAGGATGGTAAATAGACTATTTCTGTAGGAAGGTAAATAGGCTGTTTCTGTAGGTGGGTAAATAGACTGTTTCTGTAGGAGGTTAAATGGACTGTATCTGTAGGAGGGTAAATAGACTGTTTCTGTCGGAGGGCAGATAGACTATTTCTGTAGGAGGTTAAATGGACTGTATCTGTAGGAGGGTAAATAGACTGTTTCTGTAGGAGGGTAAATAGACTGTTTCTGTTGGAGCGTAAATAGACTTTCTGTCGAAGGGTAAATAGACTATTTATGTCGGTGGGGAAATAGACTGTTTCTGTCGGAGGGTAAGTAGACTGTTTCTGTCGGAGGGTAAATCGACTGTTTCTGTAGGAGGTAAATAGACTGTTTCTGCAGGAGGGTAAATGGACTATTTCTGCAGCAGGGTATATAGAATGTTTCTGTCGGATGGTAAATAGTCTGTTTCTGTAGCAGGGTAAATAGAATGTTTCTGTCGGATGGTAAATAGTCTGTTTCTGTAGGAGGATAAATAGACTGTTTCTGTCGGAGGCTAAATGGACTGTTTCTGCAGGAGGGTAAAAAGACTGTTTCTGTAGGAGGGTAAATAGACTGTTTCTGTAGGAGGGTAAATAGACTGTTTCTGTAGGAGGGTAAATAGACTGTTTCTGTTGGAGGGCTGAGAGACTGTTTCTGCAGGACGGCAGAAAGACTGTTTCTGTAGGAGGGTAAATAGACTGTTTCTGTCGGATGGTAAATAGTCTGTTTCTGTAGGAGGGTAAATAGACTGTTTCTGTCGGAGGGTAGATAGACTCTTTCTGTCGGAGGGTAAATCGACTGTTTCTGTAGGAGGGTAAATCGACTGTTTCTGTAGGAGGGTAAATAGACTGTTTCTGTCGGATGGTAAATAGTCTGTTTCTGTAGGAGGGTAAATAGACTGTTTCTGTCGGAGGGTAGATAGACTCTTTCTGTCGTAGGGTAAATCGACTGTTTCTGTAGGAGGGTAAATCGACTGTTTCTGCAGGAGGGTAAATAGACTGTTTCTGCAGGAGGGGAAATGGACTGTTTATGTCGCAGGTGAAATAGACTGTTTCTGTCGGAGGGCAGATAGACTATGTCTGTCGGTAGGAGGGTAAATAGACTGTTGTTGTCAGAGGGTAAATAGATTTTTTCTGTCGGAGGGTAAATAGACTGTTTCTGAAGGAGCGTAAATAGACTGTTTCTGTAGGAGGGTAAATAGACTGTTTCTGTAGGAGGGTAAATAGACTGTTTCTGTAGGAAGGTAAATAGGCTGTTTCTGTAGGTGGGTAAATAGACTGTTTCTGTAGGAGGTTAAATGGACTGTATCTGTAGGAGGGTAAATAGACTGTTTCTGTAGGAGGGTAAATAGACTGTTTCTGTAGGAAGGTAAATAGGCTGTTTCTGTAGGTGGGTAAATAGACTGTTTCTGTAGGAGGTTAAATGGACTGTATCTGTAGGAGGGTAAATAGACTGTTTCTGTCGGAGGGCAGATAGACTATTTCTGTAGGAGGTTAAATGGACTGTATATGTAGGAGGGTAAATAGACTGTTTCTGTAGGAGGGTAAATAGACTGTTTCTGTTGGAGCGTAAATAGACTTTCTGTCGAAGGGTAAATAGACTATTTATGTCGGTGGGGAAATAGACTGTTTCTGTAGGAGGGTAAATAGACTGTTACTGTAGGAGGGTAAATAGACTGTTTCTGTCGGAGGTAAATAGACTGTTTCTGTCGGAGGGTAAGTAGACTGTTTCTGTCGGAGGGTAAATCGACTTTCTGTAGAAGGGTAAATCGACTGTTTCTGTAGGAGGTAAATAGACTGTTTCTGCAGGAGGGTAAATGGACTGTTTCTGTCGGAGGGTAAATAGACTATTTATGGCGGTGGGGAAATAGACTGTGTCTGTCGGAGGGTAAATAGACTGTTTCTGTCGGATGGTAAATAGACTGTTTCCGTCGGAGGGTAAGTAGACTGTTTCTGTCGGAGGGTAAATCGACTGTTTCTGTAGGAGGTAAATAGACTGTTTCTGCAGGAGGGTAAATGGACTGTTTCTGTCGGTGGGTAAATAGACTGTTTCTGTCGGAGGGTAAATGGACTGTTTATGTCGCAGGTGAAATAGACTGTTTCTGTAGGAGGGTAAATAGACTGTTTCTGTCGGATGGCAGATCGACTATGTCTGTCGGAGGGCAGATAGTCTATGTCTGTCGGACGGCAGATAGACTATTTCTGTAGGAGAGTAAATAGACTGTTTCTGCAGGAGGGTAAATAGACTGTTTCTGTGGGAGGGTAAATAGCCTGTTGTTGTCGGAGGGTAAATAGATTGTTTCTGTCGGAGGGTAAATAGAATGTTTCTGAAGGAGCGTAAATAGACTGTTTCTGCAGGAGGGTAAATCGACTGTTTCTGTAGGATGGTAAATAGACTGTTTATGTAGGAGGGTAAATAGACTGTATCTTTAGGAGGGTAAATAGACTGTTTCTGTAGGAGGGTAAATAGAATGTTTCTGTCGGAGCGTAAATAGACTGTGTCTGTCGGAGGGTAAATAGACTCTTTCTGTCGGATGGTAATTAGACTGTTTCT
The DNA here is from genome assembly GCF_044704955.1 of Pristiophorus japonicus. NCBI lineage: Eukaryota > Metazoa > Chordata > Chondrichthyes > Pristiophoridae > Pristiophorus > Pristiophorus japonicus. The sequence goes on along the minus strand of NC_091989.1, from coordinate 88,032,113 downwards.
GTCGAAGGGTAAATAGACTGTTTCTGTAGGAGGGTAACTAGACTGTTTCTGTAGGAAGGTAGATGGACTCTTTCTGTCGGAGGGTAAATACACTGTTTCTGTCGGAGGGTAAATAGTCTGTTTCTGTAGGAGGATAAATAGACTGTTTCTGTCGGAGGCTAAATGGACTGTTTCTGCAGGAGGGTAAAAAGACTGTTTCTGTAGGAGGGTAAATAGACTGTTTCTGTTGGAGGGCCGAGAGACTGTTTCTGCAGGACGGCAGATAGACTGTTTCTGTAGGAGGGTAAATAGACTGTTTCTCTCGGAGGGCAGATAGACTATGTCTGTCGGACGGCAAATAGACTGTTTCTGTAGGAGGGTAAATAGACTGTTTCTGTAGGATGGTAAATAGACTGTTTCTGTCGGAGGGTAAATAGACTGTATCTGTAGGAGGGTAAATAGACTGTTTCTGTAGGAGGGTAAATAGACTGTTTCTGTAGGAAGGTAAACAGGCTGTTTCTGTAGGAGGGTAAATAGACTGTTTCTGTAGGAGGTTAAATGGACTGTATCTGTAGGAGGGTAAATAGACTGTTTCTGTCGGAGGGCAGATAGACTATTTCTGTAGGAGGTTAAATAGACTATTTCTGTAGGAGGGTAATTAGACTGTTTCTGTAGGAGGGTAAATAGACTGTTTCTGTGGGAGGGTAAATAGACTGTTTCTGTAGGAGGTTAAATGGACTGTATCTGTAGGAGGGTAAATAGACTGTTACTGTAGGAGGGTAAATAGACTGTTTCTGTCGGAGGTAAATAGACTATTTCTGTCGGAGGGTAAGTAGACTGTTTCTGTCGGAGGGTAAATCGACTGTTTCTGTAGAAGGGTAAATCGACTGTTTCTGTAGGAGGTAAATGGACTGTTTCTGTCGGAGGGTAAATAGACTATTTATGGCGGTGGGGAAATAGACTGTGTCTGTCGGAGGGTAAATAGACTGTTTCTGTCGGATGTTAAATAGACTGTTTCCGTCGGAGTTAAATAGACTATTTCTGTCGGAGGGTAAGTAGACTGTTTCTGTCGGAGGGTAAATCGACTGTTTCTGTAGGAGGTTAAATCGACTGTTTCTGCAGGAGGGTAAATGGACTGTTTCTGTCGGAGGGTAAATAGACTGTTTCTGCAGGAGGGTAAATGGACTGTTTCTGCAGGAGGGTAAATGGACTGTTTCTGTCGGAGGGTAAATAGACTGTTTCTGTCGGAGGGTAAATGGACTATTTATGTCGCAGGTGAAATAGACTGTTTCTGTAGGAGGGTAAATAGACTGTTTCTGTCGGAGGGCAGATCGACTATGTCTGTCGGAGGGCAGATCGTCTATGTCTGTCGGACGGCAAATAGACTGTTTCTGTAGGAGGGTAAATAGACTGTTTCTGTAGGAGAGTAAATAGACTGTTTCTGTGGGAGGGTAAATAGCCTGTTGTTGTCGGAGGGTAAATAGAATGTTTCTGTAGGAGGGTAAATCGACTGTTTCTGTAGGATGGTAAATAGACTGTTTCTGTAGGAAGGTAAATAAGCTGTTTCTGTAGGTGGTTAAATAGACTGTTTCTGTAGGAGGGTAAATGGACTGTATCTGTCGGAGGGCAAATAGACTGTATCTGTAGGAGGGTAAATCGACTGTTTCTGTAGGAGGGTAAATCGACTGTTTCTGCAGAAGGGTAAATCGGCTGTTTCTGTAGGAGGGTAAATCGACTGTTTCTGTAGGAGGGTAAATGGACTGTTTCTGTAGGAAGGTAAATGGACTGTATCTGTAGGAGGGTAAATAGACTGTATCTGTCGGAGGGCAAATAGACTGTATCTGTCGAAGGGCAAATAGACTGTTTCTGTAGGAGGGTAAATAGACTGTTTCTGTAGGAGGGTAAATAGACTTTCTGTCGAAGGGTAAATAGACTATTTATGTCGGTGGGGAAATAGACTGTTTCTGTAGGAGGGTAAATAGACTGTTACTGTAGGAGGGTAAATAGACTGTTTCTGTCGGAGGGTAACTAGACTGTGTCTGTCGGAGGGTAAATAGACTGTTTCTGTCGGAGGGTAAATAGACTGTTTCCGTCGGATGGTAAATAGACTGTTTCTGTAGGAGGGTAAATGGACTGTTTATGTCGCAGGTGAAATAGACTGTTTCTGTCGGAGGTCAGATAGACTATGTCTGTCGGACGGCAAATAGACTATTTCTGTAGGAGGGTAAATAGACTGTTTCTGTAGGATGGTAAATAGACAGTTTCTGTGGGAGGGTAAATAGACTGTTGTTGTCAGAGGGTAAATAGATTTTTTCTGTCGGAGGGTAAATAGACTGTTTCTGAAGGAGCGTAAATAGACTGTTTCTGTAGGAGGGTAAATCGACTGTTTCTGTAGGAGGGTAAATCGACTGTTTCTGTAGGATGGTAAATAGACTGTTTCTGTAGGTGGGTAAATGGACTGTATCTGTAGGAGGGTAAATAGATTGTATCTGTCGGAGGGTAAATAGACTGTTTCTGTAGGAGGGTAAATAGACTGTTTCTGTCGGAGGGCAGATAGACTATTTCTGTAGGAGGTTAAATGGACTGTATCTATAGGAGGGTAAATAGACTGTTTCTGTAGGAGGGTAAATAGACTGTTTCTGTTGGAGCGTAAATAGACTTTCTGTCGAAGGGTAAATAGACTATTTATGTCGGTGGGGAAATAGACTGTTTCTGTAGGAGGGTAAATCGACTGTTTCTGTCGAAGGGTAAATCGACTGTTTCTGTAGAAGGGTAAATCGACTGTTTCTGCAGGAGGTAAATGGACTTTCTGTCGGAGGGTAAATAGACTATTTATGGCGGTGGGGAAATAGACTGTGTCTGTCGGAGGGTAAATAGACTGTTTCTGTCGGATGGTAAATAGACTGTTTCCGTCGGAGGTAAATAGACTATTTCTGTCGGAGGGTAAGTAGACTGTTTCTGTAGGAGGGTAAATCGACTGTTTCTGTAGGAGGTAAATAGACTGTTTCTGCAGGAGGGTAAATGGACTGTTTCTGTCGGAGGGTAAATAGACTGTTTCTGTCAGAGGGTAAATGGACTGTTTATGTCGCAGGTGAAATAGACTGTTTCTGTAGGAGGGTAAATAGACTGTTTCTGTCGGAGGGCAGATCGACTATGTCTGTCGGAGGGCAGATAGTCTATGTCTGTCGGACGGCAAATAGACTATTTCTGTAGGAGAGTAAATAGACTGTTTCTGCAGGAGAGTAAATAGACTGTTTCTGTGGGAGGGTAAATAGACTGTCGTTGTCGGAGGGTAAATAGATTGTTTCTGTCGGAGGGTAAATAGAATGTTTCTGAAGGAGCGTAAATAGACTGTTTCTGTAGGAGTGTAAATAGACTGTTTCTGTAGGATGGTAAATAGGCTGTTTCTGTAGGTGGGTAAATAGACTGTTTCTGTAGTAGGGTAAATAGACTGTATCTGTCGGAGGGCAAATAGACTGTATCTGTAGGAGGGTAAATAGACTGTTTTTGTAGGAGGGTAAATAGACTGTTTCTGTAGGAGGGTAAATAGACTGTTTCTGTCGGAGGGCAGATAGACTATTTCTGTAGGAGGTTAAATGGACTGTATCTATAGGAGGGTAAATAGACTGTTTCTGTAGGATGGTAAATAGACTGTTTCTGTCGGAGGTTTAGTAGACTGTTTCTGTCGGAGGGTAAATAGACTGTTTCTGTAGGAGGGTAAATGGACTGTTTATGTCGCAGGTGAAATAGACTCTTTCTGTCGGAGGGCAGATAGACTATGTCTGTCGGACGGCAAATAGACTATTTCTGTAGGAGGGTAAATAGACTGTTTCTGTAGGAGGGTAAATAGACTGTTTCTGTGGGAGGGTAAATAGACTGTTGTTGTCAGAGGGTAAATAGATTTTTTCTGTCGGAGGGTAAATAGACTGTTTCTGAAGGAGCGTAAATAGACTGTTTCTGTAGGAGGATAGATGAACTATTTCTGTAGGAGGGTAAATAGACGGTTTCTGTAGGAGGGTAAATAGACTGTTTCTGTAGGAGGGTAGATGGACTGTTTCTGTCAGAGGGTAAATAGACTGTTTCTGTAGGAGGGCAGATGGACTATTTCTATAGGAGGGTAAATAGACTGTTTCTGTAGGAGGGCAGATCGACTATGTCTGTCGGAGGGCAGATAGTCTATGTCTGTCGGACGTCAAATAGACTATTTCTGTAGGAGGGTAAATAGACTTTCTGTAGGAGAGTAAATAGACTGTTTCTGTGGGAGGGTAAATAGACTGTTGTTGTCGGAGGGTAAATAGATTGTTTCTGTCGGAGGGTAAATAGAATGTTTCTGAAGGAGCGTAAATAGACTGTTTCTGTAGGAGGGTAAATAGACTGTTTCTGTAGGATGGTAAATAGGCTGTTTCTGCAGGTGGGTAAATAGACTGTTTCTGTAGGAGGGTAAATGGACTGTATCTGTAGTAGGGTAAATAGACTGTTTCTGTCGGAGGGCAAATAGACTGTATCTGTAGGAGGGTAAATAGACTGTTTCTGTCGGAGGGCAGATAGACTATTTCTGTAGGAGGTTAAATGGACTGTATCTATAGGAGGGTAAATAGACTGTTTCTGTAGGATGGTAAATAGACTGTTTCTGTCGGAGGTTTAGTAGACTGTTTCTGTCGGAGGGTAAATAGACTGTTTCTGTAGGAGGGTAAATGGACTGTTTATGTCGCAGGTGAAATAGACTCTTTCTGTCGGAGGGCAGATAGACTATGTCTGTCGGACGGCAAATAGACTATTTCTGTAGGAGGGTAAATAGACTGTTTCTGTAGGAGGGTAAATAGACTGTTTCTGTGGGAGGGTAAATAGACTGTTGTTGTCAGAGGGTAAATAGATTTTTTCTGTCGGAGGGTAAATAGACTGTTTCTGAAGGAGCGTAAATAGACTGTTTCTGTAGGAGGATAGATGAACTATTTCTGTAGGAGGGTAAATAGACGGTTTCTGTAGGAGGGTAAATAGACTGTTTCTGTAGGAGGGTAGATGGACTGTTTCTGTCAGAGGGTAAATAGACTGTTTCTGTAGGAGGGCAGATGGACTATTTCTATAGGAGGGTAAATAGACTGTTTCTGTAGGAGGGCAGATCGACTATGTCTGTCGGAGGGCAGATAGTCTATGTCTGTCGGACGTCAAATAGACTATTTCTGTAGGAGGGTAAATAGACTTTCTGTAGGAGAGTAAATAGACTGTTTCTGTGGGAGGGTAAATAGACTGTTGTTGTCGGAGGGTAAATAGATTGTTTCTGTCGGAGGGTAAATAGAATGTTTCTGAAGGAGCGTAAATAGACTGTTTCTGTAGGAGGGTAAATAGACTGTTTCTGTAGGATGGTAAATAGGCTGTTTCTGCAGGTGGGTAAATAGACTGTTTCTGTAGGAGGGTAAATGGACTGTATCTGTAGTAGGGTAAATAGACTGTTTCTGTCGGAGGGCAAATAGACTGTATCTGTAGGAGGGTAAATAGACTGTTTCTGTAGGATGGTAAATAGGCTGTTTCTGTAGGTGGGTAAATAGACTGTTTCTGTAGGAGGGTAAATGGACTGTATCTGTAGTAGGGTAAATAGACTGTATCTGTAGTAGGGTAAATAGACTGTATCTGTCGGAGGGCAAATAGACTGTATCTGTAGGAGGGTAAATAGACTGTTTTTGTAGGAGGGTAAATAGACTGTTTCTGTAGGAGGGTAAATAGACTGTTTCTGTCGGAGGGCAGATAGACTATTTCTGTAGGAGGTTAAATGGACTGTATCTATAGGAGGGTAAATAGACTGTTTCTGTAGGATGGTAAATAGACTGTTTCCGTCGGAGGTAAATAGACTGTTTCTGTCGGAGGTTTAGTAGACTGTTTCTGTCGGAGGGTAAATAGACTGTTTCTGTAGGAGGGTAAATGGACTGTTTATGTCGCAGGTGAAATAGACTCTTTCTGTCGGAGGGCAGATAGACTATGTCTGTCGGACGGCAAATAGACTATTTCTGTAGGAGGGTAAATAGACTGTTTCTGTCGGAGGTTTAGTAGACTGTTTCTGTCGGAGGGTAAATAGACTGTTTCTGTAGGAGGGTAAATGGACTGTTTATGTCGCAGGTGAAATAGACTCTTTCTGTCGGAGGGCAGATAGACTATGTCTGTCGGACGGCAAATAGACTGTTTCTGTAGGAGGGTAAATAGACTGTTTCTGTGGGAGGGTAAATAGACTGTTGTTGTCAGAGGGTAAATAGATTTTTTCTGTCGGAGGGTAAATAGACTGTTTCTGAAGGAGCGTAAATAGACTGTTTCTGTAGGAGGATAGATGAACTATTTCTGTAGGAGGGTAAATAGACTGTTTCTGTCGGAGGGTAAATGGACGGTTTCTGTAGGAGGGTAAATAGACTGTTTCTGTAGGAGGGTAGATGGACTGTTTCTTTCAGAGGGTAAATAGACTGTTTCTGTAGGAGGGCAGATGGACTATTTCTATAGGAGGGTAAATAGACTGTTTCTGTAGGAGGGCAGATAGATTGTTTCTGTAGGAGGGTAAATAGATTGTTTCTGTCGGAGGGTAAATAGACTGTTTCTGCAGGAGTGTAAATAGACTGTTTCTGTAAGAGGGTAAATAGACAGTTTCTGTTAGAGGGTAAATAGACTGTTTCTGTCGGATGGTAAATGGACTATTTATGTACGAGGGTAAATAGACTATTTCTATAGGAGGGCAGATGGACTATTTCTGTAGGAGGGTAAATAGACTGTTTCTGTCGGAGGGTAAATGGACTGTTTCTGTTGGAGTGTAAATAGACTGTTGCTGTAAGAGGGCAGATGGTCTATTTCTGTCAGAGGACAAATAGACTGTTTCTGTAGTTGGGTAAATAGACTGTTTCTGTTGGAGGGTAAATAGACTATTTCTGTTGGATGGTAAATAGACGGTTTCTGTAGGAGGGCAGATAGACTGTTTCTATAGGATGGTAAATAGATTGTTTCTGTCGGAGGCTAAATAGACTGTTTCTGCAGGAGGGTAAATAGACTGTTTCTGTCGGAGGGTAATAGACTATTTCTGTTGGAGGGTAAATAGACTGTTTCTGTCGGAGGGTAAATGCACTATTTATGTAGGAGGGTAAATAGACTGTTTCAGTCGTATTGTAAATAGACTGTTTCTGTTGGAGGGTAAATAGACTGTTTCTGTCGGATGGTAAATAGACTGTTTCTGCAGGACGGTAAATAGACTGTTTCTGTAGGAGGATAGATGAACTATTTCTGTAGGAGGGTAAATAGACTGTTTCTGTCCGAGGGTAATAGACTATTTCTGTTGGAGGGTAAATAGACTGTTTCTGTCGGAGGGTAAATGGAAGATTTCTGTCGGAGGGTAAATAGACTGTTTCTGTCGTAGGGTAAATGGACGGTTTCTGTAGGAGGGTAAATAGACTGTTTCTGTAGGAGGGTAGATGGACTGTTTCTGTCGGAGGGTAAATGGACGATTTCTGTGGGAGGGTAAATAGACTGTTTCTGTAGGAGGGTAGATGGACTGTTTCTGTCGGAGGGTAAATAGACTGTTTCTGTCGGAGGGTAAATAGACTGTTTCTGTAGGAGGGCAGATGGACTATTTGTGTAGGAGGCTAAATACACTGTTTCTGTGGGAGGGTTAATCGACTGTTTCTGTCGGAGGGTAAATAGACTGTTTCTGTCGAAGGATAAATCGACTGTTTCTGTCGGAGGGTAAATAGACTATTTCTGTCGGAGGGTAAATACACTGTTTCTGTCGGAGGGTAAATAGACTGTTTCTGTAGGAGGGTAAATAGACTGTTTCTGTGGGAGGGTAAATGCACTATTTATGTAGGAGGGCAAATAGACTGTTTCAGTCGTATTGTAAATAGACTGTTTCTGTTGGAGGGTAAATAGACTGTTTCTGTTGGATGGTAAATAGACTGTTTCTGCAGGACGGTCAATAGACTGTTTCTGTAGGAGGACAGATGAACTATTTCTGTAGGAGGGTAAATAGACTGTTTCTGTCGGAGGGTAACAGACTATTTCTGTTGGAGGGTAAATAGACTGTTTCTGTCGGAGGGTAAATGGAAGATTTCTGTCGGAGGGTAAATAGACTGTTTCTGTCGGAGGGTAAATGGACGGTTTCTGTAGCAGGGTAAATAGACTGTTTCTGTAGGAGGGTAGATGGACTGTTTCTGTCGGAGGGTAAATAGACTGTTTCTGCAGGAGGATAGATGAACTATTTCTGTAGGAGGGTCGATAGACTGTTTCTGTCGGAGGGTAAATGGACTGTTTCTGTCGGAGGGTAAATAGACTATTTCTGTCGGAGGGTAAAAAGACGGTTTCTGTTGGAGGCTAAATAGACTTTTTCTGTCGGAGGGTAAATGCACTATTTATGTAGGAGGGTAAATAGACTGTTTCAGTCGTATTGTAAATAGACTGTTTCTGTTGGAGGGTAAATAGACTGTTTCTGTAGGATGGTAAATAGACTGTTTCTGCAGGACGGTAAATAGGCTGTTACTGTAGGAGGATAGATGAACTATTTCTGTAGGAGGGTAAATAGACTGTTTCTGTCGGAGGGTAATAGACTATTTCTGTTGGAGGGTAAATAGACTGTTTCTGTCGGAGGGTAAATGGAAGATTTCTGTCGGAGGGTAAATAGACTGTTTCTGTCGGAGGGTAAATGGACGGTTTCTGTAGGAGGGTAAATAGACTGTTTCTGTAGGAGGGTAGATGGACTGTTTCTGTCGGAGGGTAAATAGACTGTTTCTGTAGGAGGGCAGATGGACTATTTCTATAGGAGGGTAAATAGACTGTTTCTGCAGGAGGGCAGATAGATTGTTTCTGTAGGAGGGTAAATAGATTGTTTCTGTCGGAGGGTAAATAGACTATTTCTGTAGGAGGGCAGATGGACTATTTCTGTAGGAGGGTAAATACACTGTTTCTGTGGGAGGGTTAATCGACTGTTTCTGTCGGAGGGTAAATACACTGTTTCTGTCGGTGGGTAAATAGACTGCTTCTGTAGGAGGGTAAATAGACTGTTTCTGTAGGAGGGTAAATAGACTGTTTCTGTCGGAGGGTAAATAGACTGTTTCTGCAGGAGGATAGATGAACTATTTCTGTAGGAGGGTAGATAGACTGTTTCTATAGGAGGGTAAATAGATTGTTTCTGTTGGAGGCTAAATAGACTGTTTCTGCAGGAGGGTAAATAGACTGTTTCTGTAGGAGGGTAAATAGACTGTTTCTGTTGGAGTGTAAATAGACTGTTTCTGTCGGAGGGTAAATGGACTGTTTCTGTCGGAGGGTAAAAAGACGGTTTCTGTTGGAGGCTAAATAGACTGTTTCTGTCGGAGGGTAAATGCACTATTTATGTAGGAGGGTAAATAGACTGTTTCAGTCGTATTGTAAATAGACTGTTTCTGTTGGAGGGTAAATAAACTGTTTCTGTAGGATGGTAAATAGACTGTTTCTGCAGGACGGTAAATAGACTGTTTCTGTAGGAGGATAGATGAACTATTTCTGTAGGAGGGTAAATAGACTGTTTCTGTCGGAGGGTAATAGACTATTTCTGTTGGAGGGTAAAAAACTGTTTCTGTCGGAGGGTAAATGGAAGATTTCTGTCGGAGGGTAAATAGACTGTTTCTGTCGGAGGGTAAATGGACGGTTTCTGTAGGAGGGTAAATAGACTGTTTCTGTAGGAGGGTAGATGGACTGTTTCTGTCGGAGGGTAAATAGACTGTTTCTGTAGGAGGGCAGATGGACTATTTCTATAGGAGGGTAAGTAGACTGTTTCTGTAGGAGGGCAGATAGATTGTTTCTGTAGGAGGGTAAATAGATTGTTTCTGTCGGAGGGGAAATAGACTGTTTCTGCAGGAGGGCAGATGCACTATTTCTGTCGGAGGGTAAATAGACTGTTTCTGTAGGAGGGCAGATAGATTGTTTCTGTAGGAGGGCAGATAGATTGTTTCTGTAGGAGGGTAAATAGATTGTTTCTGCAGGAGGGTAAATAGACTGTTTCTGCAGGAGGGTAAATAGACGGTTTCTGTTGCAGGGTAAATAGACTGTTTCTGTCGGATGGTAAATGGACTATTTATGTAGCAGGGTAAATAGACTGTTTCTGTTGGAGCGTAAATAGACTGTTTCTGCAGGAGGGTAAATAGACTGTTTCTGTAGGAGGGCAGATGGACTATTTATGTAGGAGGGTAAATAGACTGTTTCAGTCGTATTGTAAATAGACTGTTTCTGCAGGAGGGTAAATAGACTGTTTCTGTAGGAGGGCAGATGGACTATTTCTGTAGGATAGTAAATAGACTGTTTCTGTGGGAGGGTTAATCGACTGTTTCTGTCGGAGGGTAAATAGACTGTTTCTGTAGAAGGGTAAATGGACTGTTTCTATAGGAGGGTTAATCGACTGTTTCTGTCGGAGGGTAAATAGACTGTTTCTGTAGGAGGGTAAATAGACTGTTTCTGTCGGAGTGTAAATAGACTGTTTCTGTAGGAGGATAGATGAACTATTTCTGTAGGAGGGCAGATAGACTGCTTCTGTCGGAGGGTAAACAGACTGTTTGTGTCGGAGGGTAAATAGACTATTTCTGTTGGAGGGTAAATAGCCTGTTTCTGTCGGAGGGTAAATAGACTATTTCTATTGGAGGGTAAATCGACTGTTTCTGTCGGAGGTTAAATAGACTATTTCTGTAGGAGGGTAAATAGACTGTTTCTGTCGGAGGGTAAATAGACTGTTTTTGTCGGAGAGTAGATGTACTGTTTCTGTCGGAGGGTAAATAGACTATTTCTATTGGAGGGTAAATAGACTGTTTCTGTCGGAGGGTAAATAGACTGTTTCTGTCGGAGGGTAAATGGACTATTTCTGTAGGAGGGTAAATAGACTGTTTCTGTCGGAGGGTAAATAGACTGTTTCTGCAGGAGGGTAAATAGACTGTTTCTGTCGGAGGGTAAATAGACTGTTTCTGTCGGAGGGAAAATTGACTGTTTCTGTAGGAGGGCAGATAGATTGTTTCTGTAGGAGGGTAAATAGATTGTTTCTGTCAGAGGGTAAATAGACTGTTTCTGCAGGAGTGTAAATAGACTGTTTCTGTAAGCGGGTAAATAGACAGTTTCTGTTAGAGGGTAAATAGACTGTTTCTGTCGGATGGTAAATGGACTATTTATGTACGAGGGTAAATAGACTATTTCTATAGGAGGGCAGATAGACTATTTCTGTCGGAGGGCAGATAGACTATTTCTGCAGGAGGGTAAATCGACTGTTTCTGTCGGAGGGTAAATGGACTGTTTCTGTAGGAGGGTAAATAGACTGTTTCTGTCGGAGGGTAAATAGACTGTTTCTGCAGGAGGGTAAATAGACTGTTTCTGTAGGAGGGCAGATAGATTGCTTCTGTAGCAGGGTAAATAGATTGTTTCTGTCGGAGGGTAAATAGACTGTTTCTGCAGGAGTGTAAATTGACTGTTTCTGTAAGAGGATAAATAGACGGTTTCTGTTGGAGGTTAAATAGACTGTTTGTGTCGGATGGTAAATGGACTGTTTCTGTAGGAAGGTAAATGGACTGTTTCTGTAGGAGGGTAAATAGACTGTTTCTGTGGGAGGGTTAATCGACTGTTTCTGGCGGAGGGTAAATAGACTGTTTCTGCAGGTGGGTAAATGGACTATTTCTGTTGGACGGTAAATAGACTGTTTCTGTACGAGGGCAGATGGACTATTTCTGTAGGAGGGTAAATAGACTGTTTCTGTGGGAGGCTTAATCGACTGTTTCTGTCGGAGGGTAAATAGACTGTTTCTGTAGAAGGGTAAATAGACTGTTTCTCTAGGAGGTTAAATAGACTATTTCTGTCGGTAGCTAAATAAACTGTTTCTGCAGGAGGGTAAATAGACTGTTTCTGCAGGAGGGTAAATAGACTATTTCTGTCGGAGGGTAAATAGACTATTTCTGTCGGAGGGTAAAAAGACGGTTTCTGTTGGAGGCTAAATAGACTATTTCTGTCGGAGGGTAAATGCACTATTTGTGTAGGAGGGTAAATAGACTGTTTCAGTCGTATTGTAAATAGACTGTTTCTGTAGGACGGTAAATAGACTGTTTCTGTAGGATGGTAAATAGACTGTTTCTGTCGGAGGGTTGATAGACTGTTTCTGTCGGAGGGTAAATAGACTGTTTCTGTCGGAGGGTAAATAGACTATTTCTGTTGGAGGGTAAATAGACTATTTCTGTTGGAGGGTAAATAGACTGTTTCTGTTGGAGGGTAAATAGACTGTTTGTCGTATTGTAAATAGACTGTTTCTGCAGGAGTATAAATAGACTGTTTCTGTAGGAGGGCAGATGGACTATTTCTGTAGGAGGGTAAATAGACTGTTTCTGTGGGAGGGTTAATCGACTGTTTCTGTAGGAGGGTAAATGGACTATTTCTGTCGGAGGGTAAATGGACTATTTCTGTCGGAGGGTAAAAAGACAGTTTCTGTTGGAGGCTAAATAGACTATTTCTGTCGGAGGGTAAATGCACTATTTATGTCGGAGGGTAAATAGACTGTTTCAGTCGTATTGTAAATAGACTGTTTCTGTAGGACGTTAAATAGACTGTTTCTGTAGGATGGTAAATAGACTGTTTCTGTCGGAGGGTAGATAGACTGTTTCTGTCGGAGGGTAAATAGACTGTTTCTGTCGGAGGGTAAATAGACTGTTTCTGTCAGAGGGTAAATAGACTATTTCTGTTGGAGGGTAAATAGACTATTTCTGTTGGAGGGTAAATAGACTGTTTCTGTTGGAGGGTAAATAGACTGTTTGTCGTATTGTAAATAGACTGTTTCTGCAGGAGTGTAAATAGACTGTTTCTGTAGGAGGGCAGATGGACTATTTCTGTAGGAGGGTAAATAGACTGTTTCTGTGGGAGGGTTAATCGACTGTTTCTGTCGGAGGGTAAATAGACTGTTTCTGTAGAAGGGTAAATAGACTGTTTCTGTCGGAGGGTAAATAGACTGTTTCTGTAGGAGGGTAAATAGACTGTTTCTGTCGGAGGGTAAATAGACTGTTTCTGTAGGAGGATAGATGAACTATTTCTGTAGGAGGGCAGATAGACTTCTTCTGTCGGAGGGTAAACAGACTGTTTCTGTCGGAGGGTAAATAGACTATTTCTGTCAGAGGTTAAATAGACTATTTCTCTCGGAGGGTAAATAGACTATTTCTGTTGGAGGGTAAATAGACTGTTTCTGCAGGAGGGCAGATGGACTATTTCTGTAGGAGGGTAGATGGACTGTTTCTATCGGAGGGTAAATAGACTGTTTCTGTAGGAGGGCAGATGGACTATTTCTGTAGGAGGGTAAATAGACTGTTTCTGTAGGAGGGTAAATAGATTGTTTCTGTCAGAGCGTAAATAGACTGTTTCTGCAGGAGGGTAAATAGACTGTTTCTGTAGGAGGGTAAATAGACTGTTTCTGTCGGAGGGTAAATGGACTATTTCTGTCGGACGGTAAATAGACTGTTTCTGTAGGAGGGCAGATGGACTATTTCTGTAGGAGGGTAAATAGACTGTTTCTGTGGGAAGCTTAATCGACTGTTTCTGTCGGAGGGTAAATAGACTGTTTCTGTAGAAGGGTAAATAGACTGTTTTTGTCGGAGGGTAAATAGACTGTTTCTGCAGGATGATAAATAGACTGTTGCTGTAGGAGGGTAGATGGACTGTTTCTGTCGGAGGGTAAATGGACTGTTTCTGTCGGAGTGTAAATAGATTGTTTCTGTCGGAGGGTAAATAGACTGTTTCTGCAGGAGGGTAAATAGACTGTTTCTGTAGGAGGGTAAATAGACTGTTTCTTTTGGAGAGTAAATAGACTGTTTCTGTAGGGGGGTAAATAGACTATTTCTGTTGGAGGGTAAATAGACTGTTTCTGTCGGAGGGTAAATGGAAGATTTCTGTCGGAGGGTAAATAGACTGTTTCTGTCGGAGGGTAAATGGACGGTTTCTGTAGGAGGGTAAATAGACTGTTTCTGTAGGAGGGTAGATGGACTGTTTCTGTCGGAGGGTAAATCGACTGTTTCTGTAGGAGGGCAGATGGACTATTTCTATAGGAGGGCAAATAGACTGTTTCTGCAGGAGGGCAGATAGATTGTTTCTGTAGGAGGGTAAATAGATTGTTTCTGTCGTTGAGTAAATAGACTGTTTCTGCAGGAGGGTAAATAGACTGTTTCTGCAGGAGGGTAAATAGACTGTTTCTGTAGGAGGGCAGATAGACTGTTTCTGTCGGAGGGTAAATGGACTATTTCTGTCGGACGGTAAATAGACTGTTTCTGTAGGAGGGCAGATGGACTATTTCTGTAGGAGGGTAAATAGACTGTTTCTGTGGGAAGCTTAATCGACTGTTTCTGTCGGAGGGTAAATAGACTGTTTCTGTACAAGGGTAAATAGACTGTTTTTGTCGGAGGGTAAATAGACTGTTTCTGCAGGATGATAAATAGACTGTTGCTGTAGGAGGGTAGATGGACTGTTTCTGTCGGAGGGTAAATGGACTGTTTCTGTCGGAGTGTAAATAGATTGTTTCTGTCGGAGGGTAAATAGACTGTTTCTGCAGGAGGGTAAATAGACTGTTTCTGTAGGAGGGTAAATAGACTGTTTCTTTTGGAGAGTAAATAGACTGTTTCTGTAGGGGGGTAAATAGACTATTTCTGTTGGAGGGTAAATAGACTGTTTCTGTCGGAGGGTAAATGGAAGATTTCTGTCGGAGGGTAAATAGACTGTTTCTGTCGGAGGGTAAATGGACGGTTTCTGTAGGAGGGTAAATAGACTGTTTCTGTAGGAGGGTAGATGGACTGTTTCTGTCGGAGGGTAAATCGACTGTTTCTGTAGGAGGGCAGATGGACTATTTCTATAGGAGGGCAAATAGACTGTTTCTGCAGGAGGGCAGATAGATTGTTTCTGTAGGAGGGTAAATAGATTGTTTCTGTCGTTGAGTAAATAGACTGTTTCTGCAGGAGGGTAAATAGACTGTTTCTGCAGGAGGGTAAATAGACTGTTTCTGTAGGAGGGCAGATGGACTATTTCTGTAGGAGGGTAAATACACTGTTTCTGTGGGAGGGTTAATCGACTGTTTCTGTCGGAGGGTAAATACACTGTTTCTGTCGGAGGGTAAATAGACTGTTTCTGTAGGAGGGTAAATAGACTGTTTCTGTAGGAGGGTAAATAGACTGTTTCTGTCGGAGGGTAAATAGACTGTTTCTGCAGGAGGATAGATGAACTATTTCTGTAGGAGGGTAGATAGACTGTTTCTATAGGAGGGTAAATAGATTGTTTCTGTCGGAGGCTAAATAGACTGTTTCTGCAGGAGGGTAAATAGACTGTTTCTGTAGGAGGGTAAATAGACTGTTTCTGTTGGAGTGTAAATAGACTGTTTCTGTCGGAGGGTAAATGGACTGTTTCTGTCGGAGGGTAAATAGACTATTTCTGTCGGAGGGTAAAAAGACGGTTTCTGTTGGAGGCTAAATAGACTGTTTCTGTCGGAAGGTAAATGCACTATTTATGTAGGAGGGTAAATAGACTGTTTCAGTCGTATTGTAAATAGACTGTTTCTGTTGGAGGGTAAATAGACTGTTTCTGTAGGATGGTAAATAGACTGTTTCTGTCGGAGGGTAAATAGACTGTTTCTGTAGGATGGTAAATAGACTGTTTCTGCAGGACGGTAAATTGACTGTTTCTGTAGGAGGATAGATGAACTATTTCTGTAGGAGGGTAAATAGACTGTTTCTGTCGGAGGGTAATAGACTATTTCTGTTGGAGGGTAAATAGACTGTTTCTGTCGGAGGGTAAATGGACGGTTTCTGTAGGAGGGTAAATAGACTGTTTCTGTAGGAGGGTAGATGGACGGTTTCTGTAGGAGGGTAAATAGACTGTTTCTGTAGGAGGGTAGATGGACTGTTTCTGTCGGAGGGTAAATAGACTGTTTCTGTAGGAGGGCAGATGGACTATTTCTATAGGAGGGTAAGTAGACTGTTTCTGTAGGAGGGCAGATAGATTGTTTCTGTAGGAGGGTAAATAGATTGTTTCTGTCGGAGGGTAAATAGACTGTTTCTGCAGGAGGGTAAATAGACTGTTTCTGTCGGATGGTAAAATGACTATTTATGTAGGAGGGTAAATAGACTGTTTCTGTCGGAGGGTAAATAGACTGTTTCTGTAGGAGGGCAGATGGACTATTTCTGTCGGAGGGTAAATAGACTGTTTCTGTAGGAGGGCAGATAGATTGTTTCTGTAGGAGGGCAGATAGATTGTTTCTGTAGGAGGGTAAATAGATTGTTTCTGCAGGAGGGTAAATAGACTGTTTCTGCAGGAGGGTAAATAGACGGTTTCTGTTGCAGGGTAAATAGACTGTTTCTGTCGGATGGTAAATGGACTATTTATGTAGGAGGGTAAATAGACTGTTTCTGTAGGAGGTTAAATAGACTGTTTCTGCATGAGGGTAAATAGAATGTTTCTGTAGGAGGGCAGATGGACTATTTATGTAGGAGGGTAAATAGACTGTTTCAGTCGTATTGTAAATAGACTGTTTCTGCAGGAGGGTAAATAGACTGTTTCTGTAGGAGGGCATATGGACTATTTCTGTAGGATGGTAAATAGACTGTTTCTGTGGGAGGGTTAATCGACTGTTTCTGTCGGAGGGTAAATAGACTGTTTCTGTAGAAGGGTAAATAGACTGTTTCTGTAGGAGGGTTAATCGACTGTTTCTGTCGGAGGGTAAATAGACTGTTTCTGTAGGAGGGTAAATAGACTGTTTCTGTCGGAGGGTAAATAGACTGTTTCTGCAGGAGGATAGATGAACTATTTCTGTAGGAGGGCAGATAGACTGCTTCTGTCGGAGGGTAAACAGACTGTTTGTGTCGGAGGGTAAATAGACTATTTCTGTTGGAGGGTAAATCGACTGTTTCTGTCGGAGGTTAAATCGACTATTTCTGTAGGAGGGTTAATCGACTGTTTCTGTAGGAGTGTAAATAGATTGTTTCTGTCGGAGGGTAAATAGACTGTTTTTGTCGGAGAGTAGATGTACTGTTTCTGTCGGAGGGTAAATAGACTATTTCTATTGGAGGATAAATAGACTGTTTCTGCAGGAGGGTAAATAGACTGTTTCTGTCGGAGGGTAAATAGACTGTTTCTGTCGGAGGGAAAATAGACTGTTTCTGTAGGAGGGCAGATAGATTGTTTCTGTCGGAGGGTAAATAGACTGTTTTTGTCGGAGAGTAGATGTACTGTTTCTGTCGGAGGGTAAATAGACTATTTCTATTGGAGGATAAATAGACTGTTTCTGTCGGAGGGTAAATAGACTGTTTCTGCAGGAGTGTAAATAGACTGTTTCTGTAAGAGGGTAAATAGACAGTTTCTGTTAGAGGGTAAATAGACTGTTTCTGTCGGATGGTAAATGGACTATTTATGTACGAGGGTAAATAGACTATTTCTATAGGAGGGCAGATGGACTATTTCTGTAGGAGGGTAAATAGACTGTTTCTGTAGGAGGGTAAATAGACTGTTTCTGTTGGAGGGTAAATAGACTGTTGCTATAAGAGGGCAGATGGACTATTTCTGTCAGATGGTAAATAGACTGTTTCTGTAGTTGGGTAAATAGACTGTTTCTGTTGGAGGGTAAATAGACTATTTCTGTTGGATGGTAAATAGACTGTTTCTGTAGGAGGGTAAATAGACTGTTTCTGTCGGAGGGTAAATGGACTGTTTCTGTAGGAGGGTAAATAGACTGTTTCTGTCGGAGGGTAAATAGACTGTTTCTGCAGGAGGGTAAATAGACTGTTTCTGTAAGAGGGTAAATAGACTGTTTATGTCGGAGGGTAAATAAACTGTTTCTGTAGGAGGGTAAATAGACTGTTTCTGTAGGAGGGCAGATAGATTGCTTCTGTAGCAGGGTAAATAGATTGTTTCTGTCGGAGGGTAAATAGATTGTTTCTGTCAGAGGGTAAATAGACTGTTTCTGCAGGAGTGTAAATAGACTGTTTCTGTAAGAGGGTAAATAGACAGTTTCTGTTAGAGGGTAAATAGACTGTTTCTGTCGGATGGTAAATGGACTATTTATGTACGAGGGTAAATAGACTATTTCTATAGGAGGGCAGATGGACTATTTCTGTAGGAGGGTAAATAGACTGTTTCTGTAGGAGGGTAAATAGACTGTTTCTGTTGGAGGGTAAATAGACTGTTGCTATAAGAGGGCAGATGGACTATTTCTGTCAGAGGGTAAATAGACTGTTTCTGTCGTTGGGTAAATAGACTGTTTCAGTTGGAGGGTAAATAGACTATTTCTGTTGGATGGTAAATAGACTGTTTCTGTAGGACGGTAAATAGACTGTTTCTGTCGGAGGGTAAATGGACTGTTTCTGTCGGAGGGTAAATAGACTGTTTATATCGGAGGGTAAATAAACTGTTTCTGTAGGAGGGTAAATAGACTGTTTCTGTAGGAGGGCAGATAGATTGCTTCTGTAGCAGGGTAAATAGATTGTTTCTGTCGGAGGGTAAATAGACTGTTTCTGCAGGAGTGTAATTGACTGTTTCTGTAAGAGGATAAATAGACGGTTTCTGTTGGAGGTTAAATAGACTGTTTCTGTCGGATGGTAAATGGACTGTTTCTGTAGGAAGGTAAATGGACTGTTTCTGTAGGAGGGTAAATAGACTGTTTCTGTGGGAGGGTTAATCGACTGTTTCTGGCGGAGGGTAAATAGACTGTTTCTGTAGGAGGGTAAATGGACTATTTCTGTCGGACGGTAAATAGACTGTTTCTGTACGAGGGCAGATGGACTATTTCTGTAGGAGGGTAAAAAGACTGTTTCTGTGGGAGGCTTAATCGACTGTTTCTGTCGGAGGGTAAATAGACTGTTTCTGTAGAAGGGTAAATAGACTGTTTCTCTAGGAGGTTAAATAGACTATTTCTGTCGGTAGCTAAATAAACTGTTTCTGCAGGAGGTTAAATAGACTGTTTCTGGTGGAGGGTAAATAGACTATTTCTGTCGGAGGGTAAATAGACTATTTCTGTCGGAGGGTAAAAAGACGGTTTCTGTTGGAGGCTAAATAGACTATTTCTGTCGGAGGGTAAATGCACTATTTATGTAGGAGGGTAAATAGACTGTTTCAGTCGTATTGTAAATAGACTGTTTCTGTAGGACGGTAAATAGACTGTTTCTGTAGGATGGTAAATAGACTGTTTCTGTCGGAGGGTAGATAGACTGTTTCTGTCGGAGGGTAAATAGACTGTTTCTGTCGGAGGGTAAATAGACTATTTCTGTTGGAGGGTAAATAGACTACTTCTGTTGGAGGGTAAATAGACTGTTTCTGTAGAAGGGTAAATAGACTGTTTCTCTAGGAGGTTAAATAGACTATTTCTGTCGGTAGCGAAATAAACTGTTTCTGCAGGAGGTTAAATAGACTGTTTCTGGTGGAGGGTAAATAGACTATTTCTGTCGGAGGGTAAATAGACTATTTCTGTCGGAGGGTAAAAAGACGGTTTCTGTTGGAGGCTAAATAGACTATTTCTGTCGGAGGGTAAATGCACTATTTATGTAGGAGGGTAAATAGACTGTTTCAGTCGTATTGTAAATAGACTGTTTCTGTAGGACGGTAAATAGACTGTTTCTGTAGGATGGTAAATAGACTGTTTCTGTCGGAGGGTAGATAGACTGTTTCTGTCGGAGGGTAAATAGACTGTTTCTGTCGGAGGGTAAATAGACTGTTTCTGTCGGAGGGTAAATAGACTGTTTCGGTCGGAGGGTAAATAGACTATTTCTGTTGGAGGGTAAATAGACTGTTTCTATCGGAGGATAAATAGACTATTTCTGTTGGAGGGTAAATAGACTGTTTCTGCAGGAGGGCAGATGGACTATTTCTGTAGGAGGGTAAATAGACTGTTTCTGTGGGAGGGTTAATCGACTGTTTCTGTCGGAGGGTAAATAGACTGTTTCTGTCGGAGGGTAAATAGACTGTTTCTGTAGGAGGGTAAATAGACTGTTTCTGTCGGAGGGTAAATAGACTGTTTATATCGGAGGGTAAATAAACTGTTTCTGTAGGAGGGTAAATAGACTGTTTCTGTAGGAGGGCAGATAGATTGCTTCTGTAGCAGGGTAAATAGATTGTTTCTGTCGGAGGGTAAATAGACTGTTTCTGCAGGAGTGTAATTGACTGTTTCTGTAAGAGGATAAATAGACGGTTTCTGTTGGAGGTTAAATAGACTGTTTCTGTCGGATGGTAAATGGACTGTTTCTGTAGGAAGGTAAATGGACTGTTTCTGTAGGAGGGTAAATAGACTGTTTCTGTGGGAGGGTTAATCGACTGTTTCTGGCGGAGGGTAAATAGACTGTTTCTGTAGGAGGGTAAATGGACTATTTCTGTCGGACGGTAAATAGACTGTTTCTGTACGAGGGCAGATGGACTATTTCTGTAGGAGGGTAAAAAGACTGTTTCTGTGGGAGGCTTAATCGACTGTTTCTGTCGGAGGGTAAATAGACTGTTTCTGTAGAAGGGTAAATAGACTGTTTCTCTAGGAGGTTAAATAGACTATTTCTGTCGGTAGCTAAATAAACTGTTTCTGCAGGAGGTTAAATAGACTGTTTCTGGTGGAGGGTAAATAGACTATTTCTGTCGGAGGGTAAATAGACTATTTCTGTCGGAGGGTAAAAAGACGGTTTCTGTTGGAGGCTAAATAGACTATTTCTGTCGGAGGGTAAATGCACTATTTATGTAGGAGGGTAAATAGACTGTTTCAGTCGTATTGTAAATAGACTGTTTCTGTAGGACGGTAAATAGACTGTTTCTGTAGGATGGTAAATAGACTGTTTCTGTCGGAGGGTAGATAGACTGTTTCTGTCGGAGGGTAAATAGACTGTTTCTGTCGGAGGGTAAATAGACTATTTCTGTTGGAGGGTAAATAGACTACTTCTGTTGGAGGGTAAATAGACTGTTTCTGTAGAAGGGTAAATAGACTGTTTCTCTAGGAGGTTAAATAGACTATTTCTGTCGGTAGCGAAATAAACTGTTTCTGCAGGAGGTTAAATAGACTGTTTCTGGTGGAGGGTAAATAGACTATTTCTGTCGGAGGGTAAATAGACTATTTCTGTCGGAGGGTAAAAAGACGGTTTCTGTTGGAGGCTAAATAGACTATTTCTGTCGGAGGGTAAATGCACTATTTATGTAGGAGGGTAAATAGACTGTTTCAGTCGTATTGTAAATAGACTGTTTCTGTAGGACGGTAAATAGACTGTTTCTGTAGGATGGTAAATAGACTGTTTCTGTCGGAGGGTAGATAGACTGTTTCTGTCGGAGGGTAAATAGACTGTTTCTGTCGGAGGGTAAATAGACTGTTTCTGTCGGAGGGTAAATAGACTGTTTCGGTCGGAGGGTAAATAGACTATTTCTGTTGGAGGGTAAATAGACTGTTTCTATCGGAGGATAAATAGACTATTTCTGTTGGAGGGTAAATAGACTGTTTCTGCAGGAGGGCAGATGGACTATTTCTGTAGGAGGGTAAATAGACTGTTTCTGTGGGAGGGTTAATCGACTGTTTCTGTCGGAGGGTAAATAGACTGTTTCTGTCGGAGGGTAAATAGACTGTTTCTGTAGGAGGGTAAATAGACTGTTTCTGTCGTATTGTAAATAGACTGTTTCTGTAGGACGGTAAATAGACTGTTTCTGTAGGATGGTAAATAGACTGTTTCTGTCGGAGGGTTGATAGACTGTTTCTGTCGGAGGGTAAATAGACTGTTTCTGTCGGAGGGTAAATAGACTATTTCTGTTGGAGGGTAAATAGACTATTTCTGTTGGAGGGTAAATAGACTGTTTCTGTTGGAGGGTAAATAGACTGTTTGTCGTATTGTAAATAGACTGTTTCTGCAGGAGTATAAATAGACTGTTTCTGTAGGAGGGCAGATGGACTATTTCTGTAGGAGGGTAAATAGACTGTTTCTGTGGGAGGGTTAATCGACTGTTTCTGTGGGAGGGTAAATAGACTATTTCTGTCGGAGGGTAAATGGACTATTTCTGTCGGAGGGTAAAAAGACAGTTTCTGTTGGAGGCTAAATAGACTATTTCTGTCGGAGGGTAAATGCACTATTTATGTCGGAGGGTAAATAGACTGTTTCAGTCGTATTGTAAATAGACTGTTTCTGTAGGACGTTAAATAGACTGTTTCTGTAGGATGGTAAATAGACTGTTTCTGTCGGAGGGTAGATAGACTGTTTCTGTCGGAGGGTAAATAGACTGTTTCTGTCGGAGGGTAAATAGACTGTTTCTGTCAGAGGGTAAATAGACTATTTCTGTTGGAGGGTAAATAGACTATTTCTGTTGGAGGGTAAATAGACTGTTTCTGTTGGAGGGTAAATAGACTGTTTGTCGTATTGTAAATAGACTGTTTCTGCAGGAGTGTAAATAGACTGTTTCTGTAGGAGGGCAGATGGACTATTTCTGTAGGAGGGTAAATAGACTGTTTCTGTGGGAGGGTTAATCGACTGTTTCTGTCGGAGGGTAAATAGACTGTTTCTGTAGAAGGGTAAATAGACTGTTTCTGTCGGAGGGTAAATAGACTGTTTCTGTAGGAGGGTAAATAGACTATTTCTGTCGGAGGTTAAATAGACTATTTCTCTCGGAGGGTAAATAGACTATTTCTGTTGGAGGGTAAATAGACTGTTTCTGTAGGAGGATAGATGAACTATTTCTGTAGGAGGGCAGATAGACTTCTTCTGTCGGAGGGTAAACAGACTGTTTCTGTCGGAGGGTAAATAGACTATTTCTGTCGGAGGTTAAATAGACTATTTCTCTCGGAGGGTAAATAGACTATTTCTGTTGGAGGGTAAATAGACTGTTTCTGCAGGAGGGCAGATGGACTATTTCTGTAGGAGGGTAGATGGACTGTTTCTATCGGAGGGTAAATAGACTGTTTCTGTAGGAGGGCAGATGGACTATTTCTGTAGGAGGGTAAATAGACTGTTTCTGTAGGAGGGTAAATAGATTGTTTCTGTCAGAGGGTAAATAGACTGTTTCTGCAGGAGGGTAAATAGACTGTTTCTGTCGGAGGGTAAATGGACTATTTCTGTCGGACGGTAAATAGACTGTTTCTGTAGGAGGGCAGATGGACTATTTCTGTAGGAGGGTAAATAGACTGTTTCTGTGGGAAGCTTAATCGACTGTTTCTGTCGGAGGGTAAATAGACTGTTTCTGTAGAAGGGTAAATAGACTGTTTTTGTCGGAGGGTAAATAGACTGTTTCTGCAGGATGATAAATAGACTGTTGCTGTAGGAGGGTAGATGGACTGTTTCTGTCGGAGGGTAAATGGACTGTTTCTGTCGGAGGGTAAATAGATTGTTTCTGTCTGAGGGTAAATAGACTGTTTCTGCAGGAGGGTAAATAGACTGTTTCTGTAGGAGGGTAAATAGACTGTTTCTTTTGGAGAGTAAATAGACTGTTTCTGCAGGGGGGTAAATAGACTATTTCTGTTGGAGGGTAAATAGACTGTTTCTGTCAGAGGGTAAATGGAAGATTTCTGTCGGAGGGTAAATAGACTGTTTCTGTCGGAGGGTAAATGGACGGTTTCTGTAGGAGGGTAAATAGACTGTTTCTGTAGGAGGGTAGATGGACTGTTTCTGTCGGAGGGTAAATCGACTGTTTCTGTAGGAGGGCAGATGGACTATTTCTATAGGAGGGCAAATAGACTGTTTCTGCAGGAGGGCAGATAGATTGTTTCTGTAGGAGGGTAAATAGATTGTTTCTGTCGTTGAGTAAATAGACTGTTTCTGCAGGAGGGTAAATAGACTGTTTCTGCAGGAGGGTAAATAGACTGTTTCTGTAGGAGGGCAGATGGACTATTTCTGTAGGAGGGTAAATACACTGTTTCTGTGGGAGGGTTAATCGACTGTTTCTGTCGGAGGGTAAATACACTGTTTCTGTCGGAGGGTAAATAGACTGTTTCTGTAGGAGGGTAAATAGACTGTTTCTGTAGGAGGGTAAATAGACTGTTTCTGTCGGAGGGTAAATAGACTGTTTCTGCAGGAGGATAGATGAACTATTTCTGTAGGAGGGTAGATAGACTGTTTCTATAGGAGGGTAAATAGATTGTTTCTGTCGGAGGCTAAATAGACTGTTTCTGCAGGAGGGTAAATAGACTGTTTCTGTAGGAGGGTAAATAGACTGTTTCTGTTGGAGTGTAAATAGACTGTTTCTGTCGGAGGGTAAATGGACTGTTTCTGTCGGAGGGTAAATAGACTATTTCTGTCGGAGGGTAAAAAGACGGTTTCTGTTGGAGGCTAAATAGACTGTTTCTGTCGGAAGGTAAATGCACTATTTATGTAGGAGGGTAAATAGACTGTTTCAGTCGTATTGTAAATAGACTGTTTCTGTTGGAGGGTAAATAGACTGTTTCTGTAGGATGGTAAATAGACTGTTTCTGCAGGACGGTAAATTGACTGTTTCTGTAGGAGGATAGATGAACTATTTCTGTAGGAGGGTAAATAGACTGTTTCTGTCGGAGGGTAATAGACTATTTCTGTTGGAGGGTAAATAGACTGTTTCTGTCGGAGGGTAAATGGAAGATTTCTGTCGGAGGGTAAATAGACTGTTTCTGTCGGAGGGTAAATGGACGGTTTCTGTAGGAGGGCAAATAGACTGTTTCTGTAGGAGGGTAGATGGACTGTTTCTGTCGGAGGGTAAATAGACTGTTTCTGTAGGAGGGCAGATGGACTATTTCTATAGGAGGGTAAGTAGACTGTTTCTGTAGGAGGGCAGATAGATTGTTTCTGTAGGAGGGTAAATAGATTGTTTCTGTCGGAGGGTAAATAGACTGTTTCTGCAGGAGGGTAAATAGACGGTTTCTGTTGGAGGGTAAATAGACTGTTTCTGTCGGATGGTAAAATGACTATTTATGTAGGAGGGTAAAATGACTATTTATGTAGGAGGGTAAATAGACTGTTTCTGTAGAGGGCAGATGGACTATTTCTGTCGGAGGGTAAATAGACTGTTTCTGTAGGAGGGCAGATAGATTGTTTCTGTAGGAGGGCAGATAGATTGTTTCTGTAGGAGGGTAAATAGATTGTTTCTGCAGGAGGGTAAATAGACTGTTTCTGCAGGAGGGTAAATAGACGGTTTCTGTTGCAGGGTAAATAGACTGTTTCTGTCGGATGGTAAATGGACTATTTATGTAGGAGGGTAAATAGACTGTTTCTGTAGGAGGTTAAATAGACTGTTTCTGCATGAGGGTAAATAGACTGTTTCTGTAGGAGGGCAGATGGACTATTTATGTAGGAGGGTAAATAGACTGTTTCAGTCGTATTGTAAATAGACTGTTTCTGCAGGAGGGTAAATAGACTGTTTCTGTAGGAGGGCAGATGGACTATTTCTGTAGGATGGTAAATAGACTGTTTCTGTGGGAGGGTTAATCGACTGTTTCTGTCGGAGGGTAAATAGACTGTTTCTGTAGAAGGGTAAATAGACTGTTTCTGTAGGAGGGTTAATCGACTGTTTCTGTCGGAGGGTAAATAGACTGTTTCTGTAGGAGGGTAAATAGACTGTTTCTGTCGGAGGGTAAATAGACTGTTTCTGCAGGAGGATAGATGAACTATTTCTGTAGGAGGGCAGATAGACTGCTTCTGTCGGAGGGTAAGCAGACTGTTTGTGTCGGAGGGTAAATAGACTATTTCTGTTGGAGGGTAAATCGACTGTTTCTGTCGGAGGTTAAATCGACTATTTCTGTAGGAGGGTTAATCGACTGTTTCTGTAGGAGTGTAAATAGATTGTTTCTGTCGGAGGGTAAATAGACTGTTTTTGTCGGAGAGTAGATGTACTGTTTCTGTCGGAGGGTAAATAGACTATTTCTATTGGAGGATAAATAGACTGTTTCTGCAGGAGGGTAAATAGACTGTTTCTGTCGGAGGGTAAATAGACTGTTTCTGTCGGAGGGAAAATAGACTGTTTCTGTAGGAGGGCAGATAGATTGTTTCTGTCGGAGGGTAAATAGACTGTTTTTGTCGGAGAGTAGATGTACTGTTTCTGTCGGAGGGTAAATAGACTATTTCTATTGGAGGATAAATAGACTGTTTCTGTCGGAGGGTAAATAGACTGTTTCTGCAGGAGTGTAAATAGACTGTTGCTGTAAGAGGGTAAATAGACAGTTTCTGTTAGAGGGTAAATAGACTGTTTCTGTCGGATGGTAAATGGACTATTTATGTACGAGGGTAAATAGACTATTTCTATAGGAGGGCAGATGGACTATTTCTGTAGGAGGGTAAATAGACTGTTTCTGTAGGAGGGTAAATAGACTGTTTCTGTTGGAGGGTAAATAGACTGTTGCTATAAGAGGGCAGATGGACTATTTCTGTCAGAGGGTAAATAGACTGTTTCTGTAGTTGGGTAAATAGACTGTTTCTGTTGGAGGGTAAATAGACTATTTCTGTTGGATGGTAAATAGACTGTTTCTGTAGGAGGGTAAATAGACTGTTTCTGTCGGAGGGTAAATGGACTGTTTCTGTAGGAGGGTAAATAGACTGTTTCTGTCGGAGGGTAAATAGACTGTTTCTGCAGGAGGGTAAATAGACTGTTTCTGTAAGAGGGTAAATAGACTGTTTATGTCGGAGGGTAAATAAACTGTTTCTGTAGGAGGGTAAATAGACTGTTTCTGTAGGAGGGCAGATAGATTGCTTCTGTAGCAGGGTAAATAGATTGTTTCTGTCGGAGGGTAAATAGATTGTTTCTGTCAGAGGGTAAATAGACTGTTTCTGCAGGAGTGTAAATAGACTGTTTCTGTAAGAGGGTAAATAGACAGTTTCTGTTAGAGGGTAAATGGACTGTTTCTGTTGGAGGGTAAATAGACTGTTGCTATAAGAGGGCAGATGGACTATTTCTGTCAGAGGGTAAATAGACTGTTTCTGTCGTTGGGTAAATAGACTGTTTCAGTTGGAGGGTAAATAGACTATTTCTGTTGGATGGTAAATAGACTGTTTCTGTAGGACGGTAAATAGACTGTTTCTGTCGGAGGGTAAATGGACTGTTTCTGTAGGAGGGTAAATAGACTGTTTCTGTCGGAGGGTAAATAGACTGTTTATGTCGGAGGGTAAATAAACTGTTTCTGTAGGAGGGTAAATAGACTGTTTCTGTAGGAGGGCAGATAGATTGCTTCTGTAGCAGGGTAAATAGATTGTTTCTGTCGGAGGGTAAATAGACTGTTTCTGCAGGAGTGTAATTGACTGTTTCTGTAAGAGGATAAATAGACGGTTTCTGTTGGAGGTTAAATAGACTGTTTCTGTCGGATGGTAAATGGACTGTTTCTGTAGGAAGGTAAATGGACTGTTTCTGTAGGAGGGTAAATAGACTGTTTCTGTGGGAGGGTTAATCGACTGTTTCTGGCGGAGGGTAAATAGACTGTTTCTGTAGGAGGGTAAATGGACTATTTCTGTCGGACGGTAAATAGATTGTTTCTGTACGAGGGCAGATGGACTATTTCTGTAGGAGGGTAAAAAGACTGTTTCTGTAGAAGGGTAAATAGACTGTTTCTCTAGGAGGTTAAATAGACTATTTCTGTCGGTAGCTAAATAAACTGTTTCTGCAGGAGGGTAAATAGACTGTTTCTGTAAGAGGGTAAATAGACTGTTTATGTCGGAGGGTAAATAAACTGTTTCTGTAGGAGGGTAAATAGACTGTTTCTGTAGGAGGGCAGATAGATTGCTTCTGTAGCAGGGTAAATAGATTGTTTCTGTCGGAGGGTAAATAGATTGTTTCTGTCAGAGGGTAAATAGACTGTTTCTGCAGGAGTGTAAATAGACTGTTTCTGTAAGAGGGTAAATAGACAGTTTCTGTTAGAGGGTAAATAGACTGTTTCTGTCGGATGGTAAATGGACTATTTATGTACGAGGGTAAATAGACTATTTCTATAGGAGGGCAGATGGACTATTTCTGTAGGAGGGTAAATAGACTGTTTCTGTAGGAGGGTAAATAGACTGTTTCTGTTGGAGGGTAAATAGACTGTTGCTATAAGAGGGCAGATGGACTATTTCTGTCAGAGGGTAAATAGACTGTTTCTGTCGTTGGGTAAATAGACTGTTTCAGTTGGAGGGTAAATAGACTATTTCTGTTGGATGGTAAATAGACTGTTTCTGTAGGACGGTAAATAGACTGTTTCTGTCGGAGGGTAAATGGACTGTTTCTGTCGGAGGGTAAATAGACTGTTTATATCGGAGGGTAAATAAACTGTTTCTGTAGGAGGGTAAATAGACTGTTTCTGTAGGAGGGCAGATAGATTGCTTCTGTAGCAGGGTAAATAGATTGTTTCTGTCGGAGGGTAAATAGACTGTTTCTGCAGGAGTGTAATTGACTGTTTCTGTAAGAGGATAAATAGACGGTTTCTGTTGGAGGTTAAATAGACTGTTTCTGTCGGATGGTAAATGGACTGTTTCTGTAGGAAGGTAAATGGACTGTTTCTGTAGGAGGGTAAATAGACTGTTTCTGTGGGAGGGTTAATCGACTGTTTCTGGCGGAGGGTAAATAGACTGTTTCTGTAGGAGGGTAAATGGACTATTTCTGTCGGACGGTAAATAGACTGTTTCTGTACGAGGGCAGATGGACTATTTCTGTAGGAGGGTAAAAAGACTGTTTCTGTGGGAGGCTTAATCGACTGTTTCTGTCGGAGGGTAAATAGACTGTTTCTGTAGAAGGGTAAATAGACTGTTTCTCTAGGAGGTTAAATAGACTATTTCTGTCGGTAGCTAAATAAACTGTTTCTGCAGGAGGTTAAATAGACTGTTTCTGGTGGAGGGTAAATAGACTATTTCTGTCGGAGGGTAAATAGACTATTTCTGTCGGAGGGTAAAAAGACGGTTTCTGTTGGAGGCTAAATAGACTATTTCTGTCGGAGGGTAAATGCACTATTTATGTAGGAGGGTAAATAGACTGTTTCAGTCGTATTGTAAATAGACTGTTTCTGTAGGACGGTAAATAGACTGTTTCTGTAGGATGGTAAATAGACTGTTTCTGTCGGAGGGTAGATAGACTGTTTCTGTCGGAGGGTAAATAGACTGTTTCTGTCGGAGGGTAAATAGACTATTTCTGTTGGAGGGTAAATAGACTACTTCTGTTGGAGGGTAAATAGACTGTTTCTGTAGAAGGGTAAATAGACTGTTTCTCTAGGAGGTTAAATAGACTATTTCTGTCGGTAGCGAAATAAACTGTTTCTGCAGGAGGTTAAATAGACTGTTTCTGGTGGAGGGTAAATAGACTATTTCTGTCGGAGGGTAAATAGACTATTTCTGTCGGAGGGTAAAAAGACGGTTTCTGTTGGAGGCTAAATAGACTATTTCTGTCGGAGGGTAAATGCACTATTTATGTAGGAGGGTAAATAGACTGTTTCAGTCGTATTGTAAATAGACTGTTTCTGTAGGACGGTAAATAGACTGTTTCTGTAGGATGGTAAATAGACTGTTTCTGTCGGAGGGTAGATAGACTGTTTCTGTCGGAGGGTAAATAGACTGTTTCTGTCGGAGGGTAAATAGACTGTTTCTGTCGGAGGGTAAATAGACTGTTTCGGTCGGAGGGTAAATAGACTATTTCTGTTGGAGGGTAAATAGACTGTTTCTATCGGAGGATAAATAGACTATTTCTGTTGGAGGGTAAATAGACTGTTTCTGCAGGAGGGCAGATGGACTATTTCTGTAGGAGGGTAAATAGACTGTTTCTGTGGGAGGGTTAATCGACTGTTTCTGTCGGAGGGTAAATAGACTGTTTCTGTCGGAGGGTAAATAGACTGTTTCTGTAGGAGGGTAAATAGACTGTTTCTGTCGGAGGGTAAATAGACTGTTTATATCGGAGGGTAAATAAACTGTTTCTGTAGGAGGGTAAATAGACTGTTTCTGTAGGAGGGCAGATAGATTGCTTCTGTAGCAGGGTAAATAGATTGTTTCTGTCGGAGGGTAAATAGACTGTTTCTGCAGGAGTGTAATTGACTGTTTCTGTAAGAGGATAAATAGACGGTTTCTGTTGGAGGTTAAATAGACTGTTTCTGTCGGATGGTAAATGGACTGTTTCTGTAGGAAGGTAAATGGACTGTTTCTGTAGGAGGGTAAATAGACTGTTTCTGTGGGAGGGTTAATCGACTGTTTCTGGCGGAGGGTAAATAGACTGTTTCTGTAGGAGGGTAAATGGACTATTTCTGTCGGACGGTAAATAGACTGTTTCTGTACGAGGGCAGATGGACTATTTCTGTAGGAGGGTAAAAAGACTGTTTCTGTGGGAGGCTTAATCGACTGTTTCTGTCGGAGGGTAAATAGACTGTTTCTGTAGAAGGGTAAATAGACTGTTTCTCTAGGAGGTTAAATAGACTATTTCTGTCGGTAGCTAAATAAACTGTTTCTGCAGGAGGTTAAATAGACTGTTTCTGGTGGAGGGTAAATAGACTATTTCTGTCGGAGGGTAAATAGACTATTTCTGTCGGAGGGTAAAAAGACGGTTTCTGTTGGAGGCTAAATAGACTATTTCTGTCGGAGGGTAAATGCACTATTTATGTAGGAGGGTAAATAGACTGTTTCAGTCGTATTGTAAATAGACTGTTTCTGTAGGACGGTAAATAGACTGTTTCTGTAGGATGGTAAATAGACTGTTTCTGTCGGAGGGTAGATAGACTGTTTCTGTCGGAGGGTAAATAGACTGTTTCTGTCGGAGGGTAAATAGACTATTTCTGTTGGAGGGTAAATAGACTACTTCTGTTGGAGGGTAAATAGACTGTTTCTGTAGAAGGGTAAATAGACTGTTTCTCTAGGAGGTTAAATAGACTATTTCTGTCGGTAGCGAAATAAACTGTTTCTGCAGGAGGTTAAATAGACTGTTTCTGGTGGAGGGTAAATAGACTATTTCTGTCGGAGGGTAAATAGACTATTTCTGTCGGAGGGTAAAAAGACGGTTTCTGTTGGAGGCTAAATAGACTATTTCTGTCGGAGGGTAAATGCACTATTTATGTAGGAGGGTAAATAGACTGTTTCAGTCGTATTGTAAATAGACTGTTTCTGTAGGACGGTAAATAGACTGTTTCTGTAGGATGGTAAATAGACTGTTTCTGTCGGAGGGTAGATAGACTGTTTCTGTCGGAGGGTAAATAGACTGTTTCTGTCGGAGGGTAAATAGACTGTTTCTGTCGGAGGGTAAATAGACTGTTTCGGTCGGAGGGTAAATAGACTATTTCTGTTGGAGGGTAAATAGACTGTTTCTATCGGAGGATAAATAGACTATTTCTGTTGGAGGGTAAATAGACTGTTTCTGCAGGAGGGCAGATGGACTATTTCTGTAGGAGGGTAAATAGACTGTTTCTGTGGGAGGGTTAATCGACTGTTTCTGTCGGAGGGTAAATAGACTGTTTCTGTCGGAGGGTAAATAGACTGTTTCTGTAGGAGGGTAAATAGACTGTTTCTGTCGTATTGTAAATAGACTGTTTCTGTAGGACGGTAAATAGACTGTTTCTGTAGGATGGTAAATAGACTGTTTCTGTCGGAGGGTTGATAGACTGTTTCTGTCGGAGGGTAAATAGACTGTTTCTGTCGGAGGGTAAATAGACTATTTCTGTTGGAGGGTAAATAGACTATTTCTGTTGGAGGGTAAATAGACTGTTTCTGTTGGAGGGTAAATAGACTGTTTGTCGTATTGTAAATAGACTGTTTCTGCAGGAGTATAAATAGACTGTTTCTGTAGGAGGGCAGATGGACTATTTCTGTAGGAGGGTAAATAGACTGTTTCTGTGGGAGGGTTAATCGACTGTTTCTGTGGGAGGGTAAATAGACTATTTCTGTCGGAGGGTAAATGGACTATTTCTGTCGGAGGGTAAAAAGACAGTTTCTGTTGGAGGCTAAATAGACTATTTCTGTCGGAGGGTAAATGCACTATTTATGTCGGAGGGTAAATAGACTGTTTCAGTCGTATTGTAAATAGACTGTTTCTGTAGGACGTTAAATAGACTGTTTCTGTAGGATGGTAAATAGACTGTTTCTGTCGGAGGGTAGATAGACTGTTTCTGTCGGAGGGTAAATAGACTGTTTCTGTCGGAGGGTAAATAGACTGTTTCTGTCAGAGGGTAAATAGACTATTTCTGTTGGAGGGTAAATAGACTATTTCTGTTGGAGGGTAAATAGACTGTTTCTGTTGGAGGGTAAATAGACTGTTTGTCGTATTGTAAATAGACTGTTTCTGCAGGAGTGTAAATAGACTGTTTCTGTAGGAGGGCAGATGGACTATTTCTGTAGGAGGGTAAATAGACTGTTTCTGTGGGAGGGTTAATCGACTGTTTCTGTCGGAGGGTAAATAGACTGTTTCTGTAGAAGGGTAAATAGACTGTTTCTGTCGGAGGGTAAATAGACTGTTTCTGTAGGAGGGTAAATAGACTATTTCTGTCGGAGGTTAAATAGACTATTTCTCTCGGAGGGTAAATAGACTATTTCTGTTGGAGGGTAAATAGACTGTTTCTGTAGGAGGATAGATGAACTATTTCTGTAGGAGGGCAGATAGACTTCTTCTGTCGGAGGGTAAACAGACTGTTTCTGTCGGAGGGTAAATAGACTATTTCTGTCGGAGGTTAAATAGACTATTTCTCTCGGAGGGTAAATAGACTATTTCTGTTGGAGGGTAAATAGACTGTTTCTGCAGGAGGGCAGATGGACTATTTCTGTAGGAGGGTAGATGGACTGTTTCTATCGGAGGGTAAATAGACTGTTTCTGTAGGAGGGCAGATGGACTATTTCTGTAGGAGGGTAAATAGACTGTTTCTGTAGGAGGGTAAATAGATTGTTTCTGTCAGAGGGTAAATAGACTGTTTCTGCAGGAGGGTAAATAGACTGTTTCTGTCGGAGGGTAAATGGACTATTTCTGTCGGACGGTAAATAGACTGTTTCTGTAGGAGGGCAGATGGACTATTTCTGTAGGAGGGTAAATAGACTGTTTCTGTGGGAAGCTTAATCGACTGTTTCTGTCGGAGGGTAAATAGACTGTTTCTGTAGAAGGGTAAATAGACTGTTTTTGTCGGAGGGTAAATAGACTGTTTCTGCAGGATGATAAATAGACTGTTGCTGTAGGAGGGTAGATGGACTGTTTCTGTCGGAGGGTAAATGGACTGTTTCTGTCGGAGGGTAAATAGATTGTTTCTGTCTGAGGGTAAATAGACTGTTTCTGCAGGAGGGTAAATAGACTGTTTCTGTAGGAGGGTAAATAGACTGTTTCTTTTGGAGAGTAAATAGACTGTTTCTGCAGGGGGGTAAATAGACTATTTCTGTTGGAGGGTAAATAGACTGTTTCTGTCGGAGGGTAAATGGAAGATTTCTGTCGGAGGGTAAATAGACTGTTTCTGTCGGAGGGTAAATGGACGGTTTCTGTAGGAGGGTAAATAGACTGTTTCTGTAGGAGGGTAGATGGACTGTTTCTGTCGGAGGGTAAATCGACTGTTTCTGTAGGAGGGCAGATGGACTATTTCTATAGGAGGGCAAATAGACTGTTTCTGCAGGAGGGCAGATAGATTGTTTCTGTAGGAGGGTAAATAGATTGTTTCTGTCGTTGAGTAAATAGACTGTTTCTGCAGGAGGGTAAATAGACTGTTTCTGCAGGAGGGTAAATAGACTGTTTCTGTAGGAGGGCAGATGGACTATTTCTGTAGGAGGGTAAATACACTGTTTCTGTGGGAGGGTTAATCGACTGTTTCTGTCGGAGGGTAAATACACTGTTTCTGTCGGAGGGTAAATAGACTGTTTCTGTAGGAGGGTAAATAGACTGTTTCTGTAGGAGGGTAAATAGACTGTTTCTGTCGGAGGGTAAATAGACTGTTTCTGCAGGAGGATAGATGAACTATTTCTGTAGGAGGGTAGATAGACTGTTTCTATAGGAGGGTAAATAGATTGTTTCTGTCGGAGGCTAAATAGACTGTTTCTGCAGGAGGGTAAATAGACTGTTTCTGTAGGAGGGTAAATAGACTGTTTCTGTTGGAGTGTAAATAGACTGTTTCTGTCGGAGGGTAAATGGACTGTTTCTGTCGGAGGGTAAATAGACTATTTCTGTCGGAGGGTAAAAAGACGGTTTCTGTTGGAGGCTAAATAGACTGTTTCTGTCGGAAGGTAAATGCACTATTTATGTAGGAGGGTAAATAGACTGTTTCAGTCGTATTGTAAATAGACTGTTTCTGTTGGAGGGTAAATAGACTGTTTCTGTAGGATGGTAAATAGACTGTTTCTGCAGGACGGTAAATTGACTGTTTCTGTAGGAGGATAGATGAACTATTTCTGTAGGAGGGTAAATAGACTGTTTCTGTCGGAGGGTAATAGACTATTTCTGTTGGAGGGTAAATAGACTGTTTCTGTCGGAGGGTAAATGGAAGATTTCTGTCGGAGGGTAAATAGACTGTTTCTGTCGGAGGGTAAATGGACGGTTTCTGTAGGAGGGCAAATAGACTGTTTCTGTAGGAGGGTAGATGGACTGTTTCTGTCGGAGGGTAAATAGACTGTTTCTGTAGGAGGGCAGATGGACTATTTCTATAGGAGGGTAAGTAGACTGTTTCTGTAGGAGGGCAGATAGATTGTTTCTGTAGGAGGGTAAATAGATTGTTTCTGTCGGAGGGTAAATAGACTGTTTCTGCAGGAGGGTAAATAGACGGTTTCTGTTGGAGGGTAAATAGACTGTTTCTGTCGGATGGTAAAATGACTATTTATGTAGGAGGGTAAAATGACTATTTATGTAGGAGGGTAAATAGACTGTTTCTGTAGAGGGCAGATGGACTATTTCTGTCGGAGGGTAAATAGACTGTTTCTGTAGGAGGGCAGATAGATTGTTTCTGTAGGAGGGCAGATAGATTGTTTCTGTAGGAGGGTAAATAGATTGTTTCTGCAGGAGGGTAAATAGACTGTTTCTGCAGGAGGGTAAATAGACGGTTTCTGTTGCAGGGTAAATAGACTGTTTCTGTCGGATGGTAAATGGACTATTTATGTAGGAGGGTAAATAGACTGTTTCTGTAGGAGGTTAAATAGACTGTTTCTGCATGAGGGTAAATAGACTGTTTCTGTAGGAGGGCAGATGGACTATTTATGTAGGAGGGTAAATAGACTGTTTCAGTCGTATTGTAAATAGACTGTTTCTGCAGGAGGGTAAATAGACTGTTTCTGTAGGAGGGCAGATGGACTATTTCTGTAGGATGGTAAATAGACTGTTTCTGTGGGAGGGTTAATCGACTGTTTCTGTCGGAGGGTAAATAGACTGTTTCTGTAGAAGGGTAAATAGACTGTTTCTGTAGGAGGGTTAATCGACTGTTTCTGTCGGAGGGTAAATAGACTGTTTCTGTAGGAGGGTAAATAGACTGTTTCTGTCGGAGGGTAAATAGACTGTTTCTGCAGGAGGATAGATGAACTATTTCTGTAGGAGGGCAGATAGACTGCTTCTGTCGGAGGGTAAGCAGACTGTTTGTGTCGGAGGGTAAATAGACTATTTCTGTTGGAGGGTAAATCGACTGTTTCTGTCGGAGGTTAAATCGACTATTTCTGTAGGAGGGTTAATCGACTGTTTCTGTAGGAGTGTAAATAGATTGTTTCTGTCGGAGGGTAAATAGACTGTTTTTGTCGGAGAGTAGATGTACTGTTTCTGTCGGAGGGTAAATAGACTATTTCTATTGGAGGATAAATAGACTGTTTCTGCAGGAGGGTAAATAGACTGTTTCTGTCGGAGGGTAAATAGACTGTTTCTGTCGGAGGGAAAATAGACTGTTTCTGTAGGAGGGCAGATAGATTGTTTCTGTCGGAGGGTAAATAGACTGTTTTTGTCGGAGAGTAGATGTACTGTTTCTGTCGGAGGGTAAATAGACTATTTCTATTGGAGGATAAATAGACTGTTTCTGTCGGAGGGTAAATAGACTGTTTCTGCAGGAGTGTAAATAGACTGTTGCTGTAAGAGGGTAAATAGACAGTTTCTGTTAGAGGGTAAATAGACTGTTTCTGTCGGATGGTAAATGGACTATTTATGTACGAGGGTAAATAGACTATTTCTATAGGAGGGCAGATGGACTATTTCTGTAGGAGGGTAAATAGACTGTTTCTGTAGGAGGGTAAATAGACTGTTTCTGTTGGAGGGTAAATAGACTGTTGCTATAAGAGGGCAGATGGACTATTTCTGTCAGAGGGTAAATAGACTGTTTCTGTAGTTGGGTAAATAGACTGTTTCTGTTGGAGGGTAAATAGACTATTTCTGTTGGATGGTAAATAGACTGTTTCTGTAGGAGGGTAAATAGACTGTTTCTGTCGGAGGGTAAATGGACTGTTTCTGTAGGAGGGTAAATAGACTGTTTCTGTCGGAGGGTAAATAGACTGTTTCTGCAGGAGGGTAAATAGACTGTTTCTGTAAGAGGGTAAATAGACTGTTTATGTCGGAGGGTAAATAAACTGTTTCTGTAGGAGGGTAAATAGACTGTTTCTGTAGGAGGGCAGATAGATTGCTTCTGTAGCAGGGTAAATAGATTGTTTCTGTCGGAGGGTAAATAGATTGTTTCTGTCAGAGGGTAAATAGACTGTTTCTGCAGGAGTGTAAATAGACTGTTTCTGTAAGAGGGTAAATAGACAGTTTCTGTTAGAGGGTAAATGGACTGTTTCTGTTGGAGGGTAAATAGACTGTTGCTATAAGAGGGCAGATGGACTATTTCTGTCAGAGGGTAAATAGACTGTTTCTGTCGTTGGGTAAATAGACTGTTTCAGTTGGAGGGTAAATAGACTATTTCTGTTGGATGGTAAATAGACTGTTTCTGTAGGACGGTAAATAGACTGTTTCTGTCGGAGGGTAAATGGACTGTTTCTGTAGGAGGGTAAATAGACTGTTTCTGTCGGAGGGTAAATAGACTGTTTATGTCGGAGGGTAAATAAACTGTTTCTGTAGGAGGGTAAATAGACTGTTTCTGTAGGAGGGCAGATAGATTGCTTCTGTAGCAGGGTAAATAGATTGTTTCTGTCGGAGGGTAAATAGACTGTTTCTGCAGGAGTGTAATTGACTGTTTCTGTAAGAGGATAAATAGACGGTTTCTGTTGGAGGTTAAATAGACTGTTTCTGTCGGATGGTAAATGGACTGTTTCTGTAGGAAGGTAAATGGACTGTTTCTGTAGGAGGGTAAATAGACTGTTTCTGTGGGAGGGTTAATCGACTGTTTCTGGCGGAGGGTAAATAGACTGTTTCTGTAGGAGGGTAAATGGACTATTTCTGTCGGACGGTAAATAGATTGTTTCTGTACGAGGGCAGATGGACTATTTCTGTAGGAGGGTAAAAAGACTGTTTCTGTAGAAGGGTAAATAGACTGTTTCTCTAGGAGGTTAAATAGACTATTTCTGTCGGTAGCTAAATAAACTGTTTCTGCAGGAGGTTAAATAGACTGTTTCTGGTGGAGGGTAAATAGACTATTTCTGTCGGAGGGTAAATAGACTATTTCTGTCGGAGGGTAAAAAGACGGTTTCTGTTGGAGGCTAAATAGACTATTTCTGTCGGAGGGTAAATGCACTATTTATGTAGGAGGGTAAATAGACTGTTTCAGTCGTATTGTAAATAGACTGTTTCTGTAGGACGGTAAATAGACTGTTTCTGTAGGATGGTAAATAGACTGTTTCTGTCGGAGGGTAAATAGACTGTTTCTGTCGGAGGGTAAATAGACTGTTTCGGTCGGAGGGTAAATAGACTATTTCTGTTGGAGGGTAAATAGACTGTTTCTATCGGAGGATAAATAGACTATTTCTGTTGGAGGGTAAATAGACTGTTTCTGCAGGAGGGCAGATGGACTATTTCTGTAGGAGGGTAAATAGACTGTTTCTGTGGGAGGGTTAATCGACTGTTTCTGTCGGAGGGTAAATAGACTGTTTCTGTCGGAGGGTAAATAGACTGTTTCTGTAGGAGGGTAAATAGACTGTTTCTGTCGTATTGTAAATAGACTGTTTCTGTAGGACGGTAAATAGACTGTTTCTGTAGGATGGTAAATAGACTGTTTCTGTCGGAGGGTTGATAGACTGTTTCTGTCGGAGGGTAAATAGACTGTTTCTGTCGGAGGGTAAATAGACTATTTCTGTTGGAGGGTAAATAGACTATTTCTGTTGGAGGGTAAATAGACTGTTTCTGTTGGAGGGTAAATAGACTGTTTGTCGTATTGTAAATAGACTGTTTCTGCAGGAGTATAAATAGACTGTTTCTGTAGGAGGGCAGATGGACTATTTCTGTAGGAGGGTAAATAGACTGTTTCTGTGGGAGGGTTAATCGACTGTTTCTGTGGGAGGGTAAATAGACTATTTCTGTCGGAGGGTAAATGGACTATTTCTGTCGGAGGGTAAAAAGACAGTTTCTGTTGGAGGCTAAATAGACTATTTCTGTCGGAGGGTAAATGCACTATTTATGTCGGAGGGTAAATAGACTGTTTCAGTCGTATTGTAAATAGACTGTTTCTGTAGGACGTTAAATAGACTGTTTCTGTAGGATGGTAAATAGACTGTTTCTGTCGGAGGGTAGATAGACTGTTTCTGTCGGAGGGTAAATAGACTGTTTCTGTCGGAGGGTAAATAGACTGTTTCTGTCAGAGGGTAAATAGACTATTTCTGTTGGAGGGTAAATAGACTATTTCTGTTGGAGGGTAAATAGACTGTTTCTGTTGGAGGGTAAATAGACTGTTTGTCGTATTGTAAATAGACTGTTTCTGCAGGAGTGTAAATAGACTGTTTCTGTAGGAGGGCAGATGGACTATTTCTGTAGGAGGGTAAATAGACTGTTTCTGTGGGAGGGTTAATCGACTGTTTCTGTCGGAGGGTAAATAGACTGTTTCTGTAGAAGGGTAAATAGACTGTTTCTGTCGGAGGGTAAATAGACTGTTTCTGTAGGAGGGTAAATAGACTATTTCTGTCGGAGGTTAAATAGACTATTTCTCTCGGAGGGTAAATAGACTATTTCTGTTGGAGGGTAAATAGACTGTTTCTGTAGGAGGATAGATGAACTATTTCTGTAGGAGGGCAGATAGACTTCTTCTGTCGGAGGGTAAACAGACTGTTTCTGTCGGAGGGTAAATAGACTATTTCTGTCGGAGGTTAAATAGACTATTTCTCTCGGAGGGTAAATAGACTATTTCTGTTGGAGGGTAAATAGACTGTTTCTGCAGGAGGGCAGATGGACTATTTCTGTAGGAGGGTAGATGGACTGTTTCTATCGGAGGGTAAATAGACTGTTTCTGTAGGAGGGCAGATGGACTATTTCTGTAGGAGGGTAAATAGACTGTTTCTGTAGGAGGGTAAATAGATTGTTTCTGTCAGAGGGTAAATAGACTGTTTCTGCAGGAGGGTAAATAGACTGTTTCTGTCGGAGGGTAAATGGACTATTTCTGTCGGACGGTAAATAGACTGTTTCTGTAGGAGGGCAGATGGACTATTTCTGTAGGAGGGTAAATAGACTGTTTCTGTGGGAAGCTTAATCGACTGTTTCTGTCGGAGGGTAAATAGACTGTTTCTGTAGAAGGGTAAATAGACTGTTTTTGTCGGAGGGTAAATAGACTGTTTCTGCAGGATGATAAATAGACTGTTGCTGTAGGAGGGTAGATGGACTGTTTCTGTCGGAGGGTAAATGGACTGTTTCTGTCGGAGGGTAAATAGATTGTTTCTGTCTGAGGGTAAATAGACTGTTTCTGCAGGAGGGTAAATAGACTGTTTCTGTAGGAGGGTAAATAGACTGTTTCTTTTGGAGAGTAAATAGACTGTTTCTGCAGGGGGGTAAATAGACTATTTCTGTTGGAGGGTAAATAGACTGTTTCTGTCGGAGGGTAAATGGAAGATTTCTGTCGGAGGGTAAATAGACTGTTTCTGTCGGAGGGTAAATGGACGGTTTCTGTAGGAGGGTAAATAGACTGTTTCTGTAGGAGGGTAGATGGACTGTTTCTGTCGGAGGGTAAATCGACTGTTTCTGTAGGAGGGCAGATGGACTATTTCTATAGGAGGGCAAATAGACTGTTTCTGCAGGAGGGCAGATAGATTGTTTCTGTAGGAGGGTAAATAGATTGTTTCTGTCGTTGAGTAAATAGACTGTTTCTGCAGGAGGGTAAATAGACTGTTTCTGCAGGAGGGTAAATAGACTGTTTCTGTAGGAGGGCAGATGGACTATTTCTGTAGGAGGGTAAATACACTGTTTCTGTGGGAGGGTTAATCGACTGTTTCTGTCGGAGGGTAAATACACTGTTTCTGTCGGAGGGTAAATAGACTGTTTCTGTAGGAGGGTAAATAGACTGTTTCTGTAGGAGGGTAAATAGACTGTTTCTGTCGGAGGGTAAATAGACTGTTTCTGCAGGAGGATAGATGAACTATTTCTGTAGGAGGGTAGATAGACTGTTTCTATAGGAGGGTAAATAGATTGTTTCTGTCGGAGGCTAAATAGACTGTTTCTGCAGGAGGGTAAATAGACTGTTTCTGTAGGAGGGTAAATAGACTGTTTCTGTTGGAGTGTAAATAGACTGTTTCTGTCGGAGGGTAAATGGACTGTTTCTGTCGGAGGGTAAATAGACTATTTCTGTCGGAGGGTAAAAAGACGGTTTCTGTTGGAGGCTAAATAGACTGTTTCTGTCGGAAGGTAAATGCACTATTTATGTAGGAGGGTAAATAGACTGTTTCAGTCGTATTGTAAATAGACTGTTTCTGTTGGAGGGTAAATAGACTGTTTCTGTAGGATGGTAAATAGACTGTTTCTGCAGGACGGTAAATTGACTGTTTCTGTAGGAGGATAGATGAACTATTTCTGTAGGAGGGTAAATAGACTGTTTCTGTCGGAGGGTAATAGACTATTTCTGTTGGAGGGTAAATAGACTGTTTCTGTCGGAGGGTAAATGGAAGATTTCTGTCGGAGGGTAAATAGACTGTTTCTGTCGGAGGGTAAATGGACGGTTTCTGTAGGAGGGCAAATAGACTGTTTCTGTAGGAGGGTAGATGGACTGTTTCTGTCGGAGGGTAAATAGACTGTTTCTGTAGGAGGGCAGATGGACTATTTCTATAGGAGGGTAAGTAGACTGTTTCTGTAGGAGGGCAGATAGATTGTTTCTGTAGGAGGGTAAATAGATTGTTTCTGTCGGAGGGTAAATAGACTGTTTCTGCAGGAGGGTAAATAGACGGTTTCTGTTGGAGGGTAAATAGACTGTTTCTGTCGGATGGTAAAATGACTATTTATGTAGGAGGGTAAATAGACTGTTTCTGTCGGAGGGTAAATAGACTGTTTCTGTAGAGGGCAGATGGACTATTTCTGTCGGAGGGTAAATAGACTGTTTCTGTAGGAGGGCAGATAGATTGTTTCTGTAGGAGGGCAGATAGATTGTTTCTGTAGGAGGGTAAATAGATTGTTTCTGCAGGAGGGTAAATAGACTGTTTCTGCAGGAGGGTAAATAGACGGTTTCTGTTGCAGGGTAAATAGACTGTTTCTGTAGAAGGGTAAATAGACTGTTTTTGTCGGAGGGTAAATAGACTGTTTCTGCAGGATGATAAATAGACTGTTGCTGTAGGAGGGTAGATGGACTGTTTCTGTCGGAGGGTAAATGGACTGTTTCTGTCGGAGGGTAAATAGATTGTTTCTGTCTGAGGGTAAATAGACTGTTTCTGCAGGAGGGTAAATAGACTGTTTCTGTAAGAGGGTAAATAGA
Organism: Pristiophorus japonicus; assembly: GCF_044704955.1. Taxonomy (NCBI): domain Eukaryota; kingdom Metazoa; phylum Chordata; class Chondrichthyes; family Pristiophoridae; genus Pristiophorus; species Pristiophorus japonicus. The sequence continues at coordinate 87,990,523 of NC_091989.1, read as the reverse complement.
CTGTTTCTTTTGGAGAGTAAATAGACTGTTTCTGCAGGGGGGTAAATAGACTATTTCTGTTGGAGGGTAAATAGACTGTTTCTGTCGGAGGGTAAATGGAAGATTTCTGTCGGAGGGTAAATAGACTGTTTCTGTCGGAGGGTAAATGGACGGTTTCTGTAGGAGGGTAAATAGACTGTTTCTGTAGGAGGGTAGATGGACTGTTTCTGTCGGAGGGTAAATCGACTGTTTCTGTAGGAGGGCAGATGGACTATTTCTATAGGAGGGCAAATAGACTGTTTCTGCAGGAGGGCAGATAGATTGTTTCTGTAGGAGGGTAAATAGATTGTTTCTGTCGTTGAGTAAATAGACTGTTTCTGCAGGAGGGTAAATAGACTGTTTCTGCAGGAGGGTAAATAGACTGTTTCTGTAGGAGGGCAGATGGACTATTTCTGTAGGAGGGTAAATACACTGTTTCTGTGGGAGGGTTAATCGACTGTTTCTGTCGGAGGGTAAATACACTGTTTCTGTCGGAGGGTAAATAGACTGTTTCTGTAGGAGGGTAAATAGACTGTTTCTGTAGGAGGGTAAATAGACTGTTTCTGTCGGAGGGTAAATAGACTGTTTCTGCAGGAGGATAGATGAACTATTTCTGTAGGAGGGTAGATAGACTGTTTCTATAGGAGGGTAAATAGATTGTTTCTGTCGGAGGCTAAATAGACTGTTTCTGCAGGAGGGTAAATAGACTGTTTCTGTAGGAGGGTAAATAGACTGTTTCTGTTGGAGTGTAAATAGACTGTTTCTGTCGGAGGGTAAATGGACTGTTTCTGTCGGAGGGTAAATAGACTATTTCTGTCGGAGGGTAAAAAGACGGTTTCTGTTGGAGGCTAAATAGACTGTTTCTGTCGGAAGGTAAATGCACTATTTATGTAGGAGGGTAAATAGACTGTTTCAGTCGTATTGTAAATAGACTGTTTCTGTTGGAGGGTAAATAGACTGTTTCTGTAGGATGGTAAATAGACTGTTTCTGCAGGACGGTAAATTGACTGTTTCTGTAGGAGGATAGATGAACTATTTCTGTAGGAGGGTAAATAGACTGTTTCTGTCGGAGGGTAATAGACTATTTCTGTTGGAGGGTAAATAGACTGTTTCTGTCGGAGGGTAAATGGAAGATTTCTGTCGGAGGGTAAATAGACTGTTTCTGTCGGAGGGTAAATGGACGGTTTCTGTAGGAGGGCAAATAGACTGTTTCTGTAGGAGGGTAGATGGACTGTTTCTGTCGGAGGGTAAATAGACTGTTTCTGTAGGAGGGCAGATGGACTATTTCTATAGGAGGGTAAGTAGACTGTTTCTGTAGGAGGGCAGATAGATTGTTTCTGTAGGAGGGTAAATAGATTGTTTCTGTCGGAGGGTAAATAGACTGTTTCTGCAGGAGGGTAAATAGACGGTTTCTGTTGGAGGGTAAATAGACTGTTTCTGTCGGATGGTAAAATGACTATTTATGTAGGAGGGTAAATAGACTGTTTCTGTCGGAGGGTAAATAGACTGTTTCTGTAGAGGGCAGATGGACTATTTCTGTCGGAGGGTAAATAGACTGTTTCTGTAGGAGGGCAGATAGATTGTTTCTGTAGGAGGGCAGATAGATTGTTTCTGTAGGAGGGTAAATAGATTGTTTCTGCAGGAGGGTAAATAGACTGTTTCTGCAGGAGGGTAAATAGACGGTTTCTGTTGCAGGGTAAATAGACTGTTTCTGTCGGATGGTAAATGGACTATTTATGTAGGAGGGTAAATAGACTGTTTCTGTAGGAGGTTAAATAGACTGTTTCTGCATGAGGGTAAATAGACTGTTTCTGTAGGAGGGCAGATGGACTATTTATGTAGGAGGGTAAATAGACTGTTTCAGTCGTATTGTAAATAGACTGTTTCTGCAGGAGGGTAAATAGACTGTTTCTGTAGGAGGGCAGATGGACTATTTCTGTAGGATGGTAAATAGACTGTTTCTGTGGGAGGGTTAATCGACTGTTTCTGTCGGAGGGTAAATAGACTGTTTTTGTAGAAGGGTAAATAGACTGTTTCTGTAGGAGGGTTAATCGACTGTTTCTATCGGAGGGTAAATAGACTGTTTCTGTAGGAGGGTAAATAGACTGTTTCTGTCGGAGGGTAAATAGACTGTTTCTGCAGGAGGATAGATGAACTATTTCTGTAGGAGGGCAGATAGACTGCTTCTGTCGGAGGGTAAGCAGACTGTTTGTGTCGGAGGGTAAATAGACTATTTCTGTTGGAGGGTAAATCGACTGTTTCTGTCGGAGGTTAAATCGACTATTTCTGTAGGAGGGTTAATCGACTGTTTCTGTAGGAGTGTAAATAGATTGTTTCTGTCGGAGGGTAAATAGACTGTTTTTGTCGGAGAGTAGATGTACTGTTTCTGTCGGAGGGTAAATAGACTATTTCTATTGGAGGATAAATAGACTGTTTCTGCAGGAGGGTAAATAGACTGTTTCTGTCGGAGGGTAAATAGACTGTTTCTGTCGGAGGGAAAATAGACTGTTTCTGTAGGAGGGCAGATAGATTGTTTCTGTCGGAGGGTAAATAGACTGTTTTTGTCGGAGAGTAGATGTACTGTTTCTGTCGGAGGGTAAATAGACTATTTCTATTGGAGGATAAATAGACTGTTTCTGTCGGAGGGTAAATAGACTGTTTCTGCAGGAGTGTAAATAGACTGTTGCTGTAAGAGGGTAAATAGACAGTTTCTGTTAGAGGGTAAATAGACTGTTTCTGTCGGATGGTAAATGGACTATTTATGTACGAGGGTAAATAGACTATTTCTATAGGAGGGCAGATGGACTATTTCTGTAGGAGGGTAAATAGACTGTTTCTGTAGGAGGGTAAATAGACTGTTTCTGTTGGAGGGTAAATAGACTGTTGCTATAAGAGGGCAGATGGACTATTTCTGTCAGAGGGTAAATAGACTGTTTCTGTAGTTGGGTAAATAGACTGTTTCTGTTGGAGGGTAAATAGACTATTTCTGTTGGATGGTAAATAGACTGTTTCTGTAGGAGGGTAAATAGACTGTTTCTGTCGGAGGGTAAATGGACTGTTTCTGTAGGAGGGTAAATAGACTGTTTCTGTCGGAGGGTAAATAGACTGTTTCTGCAGGAGGGTAAATAGACTGTTTCTGTAAGAGGGTAAATAGACTGTTTATGTCGGAGGGTAAATAAACTGTTTCTGTAGGAGGGTAAATAGACTGTTTCTGTAGGAGGGCAGATAGATTGCTTCTGTAGCAGGGTAAATAGATTGTTTCTGTCGGAGGGTAAATAGATTGTTTCTGTCAGAGGGTAAATAGACTGTTTCTGCAGGAGTGTAAATAGACTGTTTCTGTAAGAGGGTAAATAGACAGTTTCTGTTAGAGGGTAAATGGACTGTTTCTGTTGGAGGGTAAATAGACTGTTGCTATAAGAGGGCAGATGGACTATTTCTGTCAGAGGGTAAATAGACTGTTTCTGTCGTTGGGTAAATAGACTGTTTCAGTTGGAGGGTAAATAGACTATTTCTGTTGGATGGTAAATAGACTGTTTCTGTAGGACGGTAAATAGACTGTTTCTGTCGGAGGGTAAATGGACTGTTTCTGTAGGAGGGTAAATAGACTGTTTCTGTCGGAGGGTAAATAGACTGTTTATGTCGGAGGGTAAATAAACTGTTTCTGTAGGAGGGTAAATAGACTGTTTCTGTAGGAGGGCAGATAGATTGCTTCTGTAGCAGGGTAAATAGATTGTTTCTGTCGGAGGGTAAATAGACTGTTTCTGCAGGAGTGTAATTGACTGTTTCTGTAAGAGGATAAATAGACGGTTTCTGTTGGAGGTTAAATAGACTGTTTCTGTCGGATGGTAAATGGACTGTTTCTGTAGGAAGGTAAATGGACTGTTTCTGTAGGAGGGTAAATAGACTGTTTCTGTGGGAGGGTTAATCGACTGTTTCTGGCGGAGGGTAAATAGACTGTTTCTGTAGGAGGGTAAATGGACTATTTCTGTCGGACGGTAAATAGATTGTTTCTGTACGAGGGCAGATGGACTATTTCTGTAGGAGGGTAAAAAGACTGTTTCTGTAGAAGGGTAAATAGACTGTTTCTCTAGGAGGTTAAATAGACTATTTCTGTCGGTAGCTAAATAAACTGTTTCTGCAGGAGGTTAAATAGACTGTTTCTGGTGGAGGGTAAATAGACTATTTCTGTCGGAGGGTAAATAGACTATTTCTGTCGGAGGGTAAAAAGACGGTTTCTGTTGGAGGCTAAATAGACTATTTCTGTCGGAGGGTAAATGCACTATTTATGTAGGAGGGTAAATAGACTGTTTCAGTCGTATTGTAAATAGACTGTTTCTGTAGGACGGTAAATAGACTGTTTCTGTAGGATGGTAAATAGACTGTTTCTGTCGGAGGGTAAATAGACTGTTTCTGTCGGAGGGTAAATAGACTGTTTCGGTCGGAGGGTAAATAGACTATTTCTGTTGGAGGGTAAATAGACTGTTTCTATCGGAGGATAAATAGACTATTTCTGTTGGAGGGTAAATAGACTGTTTCTGCAGGAGGGCAGATGGACTATTTCTGTAGGAGGGTAAATAGACTGTTTCTGTGGGAGGGTTAATCGACTGTTTCTGTCGGAGGGTAAATAGACTGTTTCTGTCGGAGGGTAAATAGACTGTTTCTGTAGGAGGGTAAATAGACTGTTTCTGTCGTATTGTAAATAGACTGTTTCTGTAGGACGGTAAATAGACTGTTTCTGTAGGATGGTAAATAGACTGTTTCTGTCGGAGGGTTGATAGACTGTTTCTGTCGGAGGGTAAATAGACTGTTTCTGTCGGAGGGTAAATAGACTATTTCTGTTGGAGGGTAAATAGACTATTTCTGTTGGAGGGTAAATAGACTGTTTCTGTTGGAGGGTAAATAGACTGTTTGTCGTATTGTAAATAGACTGTTTCTGCAGGAGTATAAATAGACTGTTTCTGTAGGAGGGCAGATGGACTATTTCTGTAGGAGGGTAAATAGACTGTTTCTGTGGGAGGGTTAATCGACTGTTTCTGTGGGAGGGTAAATAGACTATTTCTGTCGGAGGGTAAATGGACTATTTCTGTCGGAGGGTAAAAAGACAGTTTCTGTTGGAGGCTAAATAGACTATTTCTGTCGGAGGGTAAATGCACTATTTATGTCGGAGGGTAAATAGACTGTTTCAGTCGTATTGTAAATAGACTGTTTCTGTAGGACGTTAAATAGACTGTTTCTGTAGGATGGTAAATAGACTGTTTCTGTCGGAGGGTAGATAGACTGTTTCTGTCGGAGGGTAAATAGACTGTTTCTGTCGGAGGGTAAATAGACTGTTTCTGTCAGAGGGTAAATAGACTATTTCTGTTGGAGGGTAAATAGACTATTTCTGTTGGAGGGTAAATAGACTGTTTCTGTTGGAGGGTAAATAGACTGTTTGTCGTATTGTAAATAGACTGTTTCTGCAGGAGTGTAAATAGACTGTTTCTGTAGGAGGGCAGATGGACTATTTCTGTAGGAGGGTAAATAGACTGTTTCTGTGGGAGGGTTAATCGACTGTTTCTGTCGGAGGGTAAATAGACTGTTTCTGTAGAAGGGTAAATAGACTGTTTCTGTCGGAGGGTAAATAGACTGTTTCTGTAGGAGGGTAAATAGACTATTTCTGTCGGAGGTTAAATAGACTATTTCTCTCGGAGGGTAAATAGACTATTTCTGTTGGAGGGTAAATAGACTGTTTCTGTAGGAGGATAGATGAACTATTTCTGTAGGAGGGCAGATAGACTTCTTCTGTCGGAGGGTAAACAGACTGTTTCTGTCGGAGGGTAAATAGACTATTTCTGTCGGAGGTTAAATAGACTATTTCTCTCGGAGGGTAAATAGACTATTTCTGTTGGAGGGTAAATAGACTGTTTCTGCAGGAGGGCAGATGGACTATTTCTGTAGGAGGGTAGATGGACTGTTTCTATCGGAGGGTAAATAGACTGTTTCTGTAGGAGGGCAGATGGACTATTTCTGTAGGAGGGTAAATAGACTGTTTCTGTAGGAGGGTAAATAGATTGTTTCTGTCAGAGGGTAAATAGACTGTTTCTGCAGGAGGGTAAATAGACTGTTTCTGTCGGAGGGTAAATGGACTATTTCTGTCGGACGGTAAATAGACTGTTTCTGTAGGAGGGCAGATGGACTATTTCTGTAGGAGGGTAAATAGACTGTTTCTGTGGGAAGCTTAATCGACTGTTTCTGTCGGAGGGTAAATAGACTGTTTCTGTAGAAGGGTAAATAGACTGTTTTTGTCGGAGGGTAAATAGACTGTTTCTGCAGGATGATAAATAGACTGTTGCTGTAGGAGGGTAGATGGACTGTTTCTGTCGGAGGGTAAATGGACTGTTTCTGTCGGAGGGTAAATAGATTGTTTCTGTCTGAGGGTAAATAGACTGTTTCTGCAGGAGGGTAAATAGACTGTTTCTGTAGGAGGGTAAATAGACTGTTTCTTTTGGAGAGTAAATAGACTGTTTCTGCAGGGGGGTAAATAGACTATTTCTGTTGGAGGGTAAATAGACTGTTTCTGTCGGAGGGTAAATGGAAGATTTCTGTCGGAGGGTAAATAGACTGTTTCTGTCGGAGGGTAAATGGACGGTTTCTGTAGGAGGGTAAATAGACTGTTTCTGTAGGAGGGTAGATGGACTGTTTCTGTCGGAGGGTAAATCGACTGTTTCTGTAGGAGGGCAGATGGACTATTTCTATAGGAGGGCAAATAGACTGTTTCTGCAGGAGGGCAGATAGATTGTTTCTGTAGGAGGGTAAATAGATTGTTTCTGTCGTTGAGTAAATAGACTGTTTCTGCAGGAGGGTAAATAGACTGTTTCTGCAGGAGGGTAAATAGACTGTTTCTGTAGGAGGGCAGATGGACTATTTCTGTAGGAGGGTAAATACACTGTTTCTGTGGGAGGGTTAATCGACTGTTTCTGTCGGAGGGTAAATACACTGTTTCTGTCGGAGGGTAAATAGACTGTTTCTGTAGGAGGGTAAATAGACTGTTTCTGTAGGAGGGTAAATAGACTGTTTCTGTCGGAGGGTAAATAGACTGTTTCTGCAGGAGGATAGATGAACTATTTCTGTAGGAGGGTAGATAGACTGTTTCTATAGGAGGGTAAATAGATTGTTTCTGTCGGAGGCTAAATAGACTGTTTCTGCAGGAGGGTAAATAGACTGTTTCTGTAGGAGGGTAAATAGACTGTTTCTGTTGGAGTGTAAATAGACTGTTTCTGTCGGAGGGTAAATGGACTGTTTCTGTCGGAGGGTAAATAGACTATTTCTGTCGGAGGGTAAAAAGACGGTTTCTGTTGGAGGCTAAATAGACTGTTTCTGTCGGAAGGTAAATGCACTATTTATGTAGGAGGGTAAATAGACTGTTTCAGTCGTATTGTAAATAGACTGTTTCTGTTGGAGGGTAAATAGACTGTTTCTGTAGGATGGTAAATAGACTGTTTCTGCAGGACGGTAAATTGACTGTTTCTGTAGGAGGATAGATGAACTATTTCTGTAGGAGGGTAAATAGACTGTTTCTGTCGGAGGGTAATAGACTATTTCTGTTGGAGGGTAAATAGACTGTTTCTGTCGGAGGGTAAATGGAAGATTTCTGTCGGAGGGTAAATAGACTGTTTCTGTCGGAGGGTAAATGGACGGTTTCTGTAGGAGGGCAAATAGACTGTTTCTGTAGGAGGGTAGATGGACTGTTTCTGTCGGAGGGTAAATAGACTGTTTCTGTAGGAGGGCAGATGGACTATTTCTATAGGAGGGTAAGTAGACTGTTTCTGTAGGAGGGCAGATAGATTGTTTCTGTAGGAGGGTAAATAGATTGTTTCTGTCGGAGGGTAAATAGACTGTTTCTGCAGGAGGGTAAATAGACGGTTTCTGTTGGAGGGTAAATAGACTGTTTCTGTCGGATGGTAAAATGACTATTTATGTAGGAGGGTAAATAGACTGTTTCTGTCGGAGGGTAAATAGACTGTTTCTGTAGAGGGCAGATGGACTATTTCTGTCGGAGGGTAAATAGACTGTTTCTGTAGGAGGGCAGATAGATTGTTTCTGTAGGAGGGCAGATAGATTGTTTCTGTAGGAGGGTAAATAGATTGTTTCTGCAGGAGGGTAAATAGACTGTTTCTGCAGGAGGGTAAATAGACGGTTTCTGTTGCAGGGTAAATAGACTGTTTCTGTAGAAGGGTAAATAGACTGTTTTTGTCGGAGGGTAAATAGACTGTTTCTGCAGGATGATAAATAGACTGTTGCTGTAGGAGGGTAGATGGACTGTTTCTGTCGGAGGGTAAATGGACTGTTTCTGTCGGAGGGTAAATAGATTGTTTCTGTCTGAGGGTAAATAGACTGTTTCTGCAGGAGGGTAAATAGACTGTTTCTGTAAGAGGGTAAATAGACTGTTTCTTTTGGAGAGTAAATAGACTGTTTCTGCAGGGGGGTAAATAGACTATTTCTGTTGGAGGGTAAATAGACTGTTTCTGTCGGAGGGTAAATGGAAGATTTCTGTCGGAGGGTAAATAGACTGTTTCTGTCGGAGGGTAAATGGACGGTTTCTGTAGGAGGGTAAATAGACTGTTTCTGTAGGAGGGTAGATGGACTGTTTCTGTCGGAGGGTAAATCGACTGTTTCTGTAGGAGGGCAGATGGACTATTTCTATAGGAGGGCAAATAGACTGTTTCTGCAGGAGGGCAGATAGATTGTTTCTGTAGGAGGGTAAATAGATTGTTTCTGTCGTTGAGTAAATAGACTGTTTCTGCAGGAGGGTAAATAGACTGTTTCTGCAGGAGGGTAAATAGACTGTTTCTGTAGGAGGGCAGATGGACTATTTCTGTAGGAGGGTAAATACACTGTTTCTGTGGGAGGGTTAATCGACTGTTTCTGTCGGAGGGTAAATACACTGTTTCTGTCGGAGGGTAAATAGACTGTTTCTGTAGGAGGGTAAATAGACTGTTTCTGTAGGAGGGTAAATAGACTGTTTCTGTCGGAGGGTAAATAGACTGTTTCTGCAGGAGGATAGATGAACTATTTCTGTAGGAGGGTAGATAGACTGTTTCTATAGGAGGGTAAATAGATTGTTTCTGTCGGAGGCTAAATAGACTGTTTCTGCAGGAGGGTAAATAGACTGTTTCTGTAGGAGGGTAAATAGACTGTTTCTGTTGGAGTGTAAATAGACTGTTTCTGTCGGAGGGTAAATGGACTGTTTCTGTCGGAGGGTAAATAGACTATTTCTGTCGGAGGGTAAAAAGACGGTTTCTGTTGGAGGCTAAATAGACTGTTTCTGTCGGAAGGTAAATGCACTATTTATGTAGGAGGGTAAATAGACTGTTTCAGTCGTATTGTAAATAGACTGTTTCTGTTGGAGGGTAAATAGACTGTTTCTGTAGGATGGTAAATAGACTGTTTCTGCAGGACGGTAAATTGACTGTTTCTGTAGGAGGATAGATGAACTATTTCTGTAGGAGGGTAAATAGACTGTTTCTGTCGGAGGGTAATAGACTATTTCTGTTGGAGGGTAAATAGACTGTTTCTGTCGGAGGGTAAATGGAAGATTTCTGTCGGAGGGTAAATAGACTGTTTCTGTCGGAGGGTAAATGGACGGTTTCTGTAGGAGGGCAAATAGACTGTTTCTGTAGGAGGGTAGATGGACTGTTTCTGTCGGAGGGTAAATAGACTGTTTCTGTAGGAGGGCAGATGGACTATTTCTATAGGAGGGTAAGTAGACTGTTTCTGTAGGAGGGCAGATAGATTGTTTCTGTAGGAGGGTAAATAGATTGTTTCTGTCGGAGGGTAAATAGACTGTTTCTGCAGGAGGGTAAATAGACGGTTTCTGTTGGAGGGTAAATAGACTGTTTCTGTCGGATGGTAAAATGACTATTTATGTAGGAGGGTAAATAGACTGTTTCTGTCGGAGGGTAAATAGACTGTTTCTGTAGAGGGCAGATGGACTATTTCTGTCGGAGGGTAAATAGACTGTTTCTGTAGGAGGGCAGATAGATTGTTTCTGTAGGAGGGCAGATAGATTGTTTCTGTAGGAGGGTAAATAGATTGTTTCTGCAGGAGGGTAAATAGACTGTTTCTGCAGGAGGGTAAATAGACGGTTTCTGTTGCAGGGTAAATAGACTGTTTCTGTCGGATGGTAAATGGACTATTTATGTAGGAGGGTAAATAGACTGTTTCTGTAGGAGGTTAAATAGACTGTTTCTGCATGAGGGTAAATAGACTGTTTCTGTAGGAGGGCAGATGGACTATTTATGTAGGAGGGTAAATAGACTGTTTCAGTCGTATTGTAAATAGACTGTTTCTGCAGGAGGGTAAATAGACTGTTTCTGTAGGAGGGCAGATGGACTATTTCTGTAGGATGGTAAATAGACTGTTTCTGTGGGAGGGTTAATCGACTGTTTCTGTCGGAGGGTAAATAGACTGTTTTTGTAGAAGGGTAAATAGACTGTTTCTGTAGGAGGGTTAATCGACTGTTTCTATCGGAGGGTAAATAGACTGTTTCTGTAGGAGGGTAAATAGACTGTTTCTGTCGGAGGGTAAATAGACTGTTTCTGCAGGAGGATAGATGAACTATTTCTGTAGGAGGGCAGATAGACTGCTTCTGTCGGAGGGTAAGCAGACTGTTTGTGTCGGAGGGTAAATAGACTATTTCTGTTGGAGGGTAAATCGACTGTTTCTGTCGGAGGTTAAATCGACTATTTCTGTAGGAGGGTTAATCGACTGTTTCTGTAGGAGTGTAAATAGATTGTTTCTGTCGGAGGGTAAATAGACTGTTTTTGTCGGAGAGTAGATGTACTGTTTCTGTCGGAGGGTAAATAGACTATTTCTATTGGAGGATAAATAGACTGTTTCTGCAGGAGGGTAAATAGACTGTTTCTGTCGGAGGGTAAATAGACTGTTTCTGTCGGAGGGAAAATAGACTGTTTCTGTAGGAGGGCAGATAGATTGTTTCTGTCGGAGGGTAAATAGACTGTTTTTGTCGGAGAGTAGATGTACTGTTTCTGTCGGAGGGTAAATAGACTATTTCTATTGGAGGATAAATAGACTGTTTCTGTCGGAGGGTAAATAGACTGTTTCTGCAGGAGTGTAAATAGACTGTTGCTGTAAGAGGGTAAATAGACAGTTTCTGTTAGAGGGTAAATAGACTGTTTCTGTCGGATGGTAAATGGACTATTTATGTACGAGGGTAAATAGACTATTTCTATAGGAGGGCAGATGGACTATTTCTGTAGGAGGGTAAATAGACTGTTTCTGTAGGAGGGTAAATAGACTGTTTCTGTTGGAGGGTAAATAGACTGTTGCTATAAGAGGGCAGATGGACTATTTCTGTCAGAGGGTAAATAGACTGTTTCTGTAGTTGGGTAAATAGACTGTTTCTGTTGGAGGGTAAATAGACTATTTCTGTTGGATGGTAAATAGACTGTTTCTGTAGGAGGGTAAATAGACTGTTTCTGTCGGAGGGTAAATGGACTGTTTCTGTAGGAGGGTAAATAGACTGTTTCTGTCGGAGGGTAAATAGACTGTTTCTGCAGGAGGGTAAATAGACTGTTTCTGTAAGAGGGTAAATAGACTGTTTATGTCGGAGGGTAAATAAACTGTTTCTGTAGGAGGGTAAATAGACTGTTTCTGTAGGAGGGCAGATAGATTGCTTCTGTAGCAGGGTAAATAGATTGTTTCTGTCGGAGGGTAAATAGATTGTTTCTGTCAGAGGGTAAATAGACTGTTTCTGCAGGAGTGTAAATAGACTGTTTCTGTAAGAGGGTAAATAGACAGTTTCTGTTAGAGGGTAAATGGACTGTTTCTGTTGGAGGGTAAATAGACTGTTGCTATAAGAGGGCAGATGGACTATTTCTGTCAGAGGGTAAATAGACTGTTTCTGTCGTTGGGTAAATAGACTGTTTCAGTTGGAGGGTAAATAGACTATTTCTGTTGGATGGTAAATAGACTGTTTCTGTAGGACGGTAAATAGACTGTTTCTGTCGGAGGGTAAATGGACTGTTTCTGTAGGAGGGTAAATAGACTGTTTCTGTCGGAGGGTAAATAGACTGTTTATGTCGGAGGGTAAATAAACTGTTTCTGTAGGAGGGTAAATAGACTGTTTCTGTAGGAGGGCAGATAGATTGCTTCTGTAGCAGGGTAAATAGATTGTTTCTGTCGGAGGGTAAATAGACTGTTTCTGCAGGAGTGTAATTGACTGTTTCTGTAAGAGGATAAATAGACGGTTTCTGTTGGAGGTTAAATAGACTGTTTCTGTCGGATGGTAAATGGACTGTTTCTGTAGGAAGGTAAATGGACTGTTTCTGTAGGAGGGTAAATAGACTGTTTCTGTGGGAGGGTTAATCGACTGTTTCTGGCGGAGGGTAAATAGACTGTTTCTGTAGGAGGGTAAATGGACTATTTCTGTCGGACGGTAAATAGATTGTTTCTGTACGAGGGCAGATGGACTATTTCTGTAGGAGGGTAAAAAGACTGTTTCTGTAGAAGGGTAAATAGACTGTTTCTCTAGGAGGTTAAATAGACTATTTCTGTCGGTAGCTAAATAAACTGTTTCTGCAGGAGGTTAAATAGACTGTTTCTGGTGGAGGGTAAATAGACTATTTCTGTCGGAGGGTAAATAGACTATTTCTGTCGGAGGGTAAAAAGACGGTTTCTGTTGGAGGCTAAATAGACTATTTCTGTCGGAGGGTAAATGCACTATTTATGTAGGAGGGTAAATAGACTGTTTCAGTCGTATTGTAAATAGACTGTTTCTGTAGGACGGTAAATAGACTGTTTCTGTAGGATGGTAAATAGACTGTTTCTGTCGGAGGGTAGATAGACTGTTTCTGTCGGAGGGTAAATAGACTGTTTCTGTTGGAGGGTAAATAGACTATTTCTGTTGGAGGGTAAATAGACTGTTTCTGTTGGAGGGTAAATAGACTGTTTCTGTCGGAGGGTAAATAGACTGTTTCTATCGGAGGATAAATAGACTATTTCTGTTGGAGGGTAAATAGACTGTTTCTGCAGGAGGGCAGATGGACTATTTCTGTAGGAGGGTAAATAGACTGTTTCTGTGGGAGGGTTAATCGACTGTTTCTGTCGGAGGGTAAATAGACTGTTTCTGTCGGAGGGTAAATAGACTGTTTCTGTAGGAGGGTAAATAGACTGTTTCTGCCGGAGGGTAAATAGACTGTTTCTGTAGGAGGATAGATGAACTATTTCTGTAGGAGGGCAGATAGACTTCTTCTGTCGGAGGGTAAACAGACTGTTTCTGTCGGAGGGTAAATAGACTATTTCTGTCGGAGGTTAAATAGACTATTTCTCTCGGAGGATAAATAGACTATTTCTGTTGGAGGGTAAATAGACTGTTTCTGCAGGAGGGCAGATGGACTATTTCTGTAGGAGGGTAGATGGACTGTTTCTATCGGAGGGTAAATAGACTGTTTCTGTAGGAGGGTAAATCGACTGTTTCTGCAGGACGGTAAATAGACTGTTTCTGTTGGAGGATAGATGAACTATTTCTGTAGGAGGGTCGATAGACTTTTTCTGTCGGAGGGTAAATAGAATGTTTCTGTCGGAGGGTAAATAGACTGTTTCTGTCGGAGGGTAAATAGACTATTTCTGTTGGAGAGTAAATAGACTATTTCTGTTGGAGGGTAAATAGACTGTTTCTGTCGGAGGGTAAATAGACTGTTTCTATCGGAGGGTAAATAGACTGTTTCTGTAGGAGGGTAAATAGACTGTTTCTGTAGGAGGGTAAATAGACTGTTTCTGTCGGAGGGTAAATAGACTGTTTCTGTCGGAGGGCAGATGGACTATTTCTGTCGGAAGGTAAATAGACTGTTTCTGTAGGAGGGCAGATAGATTGTTTCTGTAGGAGGGTAAATAGATTGTTTCTGCCGGAGGGTAAATAGACTGTTTCTGCAGGAGGATAAATAGATTGTTTCTGTCGGAGAGTAAATAGACTGTTTCTGTCGGAGGGTAAATAGACTGTTTCTGTAGGAGGGCAGATGGATATTTCTGTAGGAGGGTAAATAGACTGTTTCTGTGGGAGGCTTAATCGACTTTTTCTCTCGGAGGGTAAATGGACTGTTTCTGTAGAAGGGTAAATAGACTGTTTCTGGCGGAGGGAAAATAGACTGTTTCTGCAGGAGGGTAAATAGATTGTTTCTGTCGGAGGGTAAATAGACTGTTTCTGTTGGAGAGTAAATAGACTGTTTCTGTAGGAGGGTAAATAGACTATTTCTGTCGGAGGGTAAATAGACTGTTTCTGTAGGAGGGCAGATGGACTATTTCTGTCGGACGGTAAATAGACTGTTTCTGTAGGAGGGTAAATAGACTATTTCTGTCGGAGGGTAAATAGACTGTTTCTGTAGAAGGGTAAATAGACTGTTTCTGTCGGAGGGAAAATAGACTGTTTCTGCAGGAGGGCAGATAGATTGTTTCTGTAGGAGGGTAAATAGATTGTTTCTTTCGGAGGGTAAATAGACTGTTTCTGTCGGAGAGTAAATAGACTGTTTCTGTCGGAGGGTAAATGGACTATTTCTGTAGGAGGGTAAATGGACTGTTTCTGTGGGAGGCTTAATCGACTGTTTCTGTCGGAGGGTAAATAGACTGTTTCTGTAGAAGGGTAAATAGACTGTTTCTGTCAGAGGGTAAATAGACTGTTTCTGCAGGAGGGTAAATAGACTGTTGCTGTAGGAGGGTAGATGGACTGTTTCTGTCGGAGGGTAAATGGACTGTTTCTGTCGGAGGGTAAATAGATTGTTTCTGTCGGAGGGTAAATAGACTGTTTCTGCAGGAGGGTAAATAGACTGTTTCTGTAGGAGGGTAAATAGACTGTTTCTGTTGGAGAGTAAATAGACTGTTTCTGTAGGAGGGTAAATAGACTATTTCTGTCGGAGGGTAAATAGACTGTTTCTATAGGAGGGCAGATGGACTATTTCTGTAGGAGGGTAAATAGACTGTTTCTGTAGGAGGGTCAATTGATTGTTTCTTTCGGAGGGTAAATAGACTGTTTCTGCAGGAGGGTAAATAGACTGTTTCTGTAGGAGGGTAAATAGACTGTTTCTGTTGGAGAGTAAATAGACTGTTTCTGTCGGAGGGTAAATGGACTATTTCTGTAGGAGGGTTAATCGACTGTTTCTGTCAGAGGGTAAATAGACTGTTTCTGTAGAAGGGTAAATAGACTGTTTCTGTAGGAGGGTAAATCGACTGTTTCTGCAGGACGGTAAATAGACTGTTTCTGTTGGAGGATAGATGAACTATTTTTGTAGGAGGGTCGATAGACTTTTTCTGTCGGAGGTTAAATAGAATGTTTCTGTCGGAGGGTAAATAGACTGTTTCTGTCGGATGGTAAATAGACTATTTCTGTTGGAGAGTAAATAGACTGTTTCTGTCGGAGGGTATATAGACTATTTCTGTAGGAGGGTAAATAGACTGTTTCTGTGGGAGGCTTAATCGACTGTTTCTGTCGGAGGGTAAATAGACTGTTTCTGTAGACGGATAAATAGACTGTTTCTGTAGGAGGTTAAATAGACTATTTCTGTCGGAGGGTAAATAGACTGTTTCTTTCGGAGGGTAAATAGACTATTTCTGTTGGAGGGCAAGTAGATTGTTTCTGTAGGAGGGTAAATAGACTGTTTCTGTCGGAGGGTAAATAGACTGTTTCTGTAGGAGGGTATATGGACTGTTTCTGTTGGAGGGTAAATAGACTGTTTCTGTAGGAGGATAGATGGACTGTTTCTGTAGGAGGGTAAATAGACTGTTTCTGTAGGAGTGTACATCGACTGTTTCTGTAGGAGGGTAAATAGATTGTTTCTGTAATTGCAGCAATTGAAGTGATGTAGAAGAGGGAGAGCCTGTTTGGTGTGGAGTGTCGCAGATTTCCCAGAAGAGCTGCATGGGAAACAAACAGAGGTGGCCAAGGCATTCTGTGCCATCTTGGGCAGTGAAATCACAGCATGCACAGGACATTGGAGGATGATTAGAAGCCCAATCCTATAACACGTCGAGTTCCAGGGACCGCTGTGGTGGAGACCTCCATGACATATGCCCCAAGAGTCATTTTCTTCCATTGATTGTTAGGCTGCTGCTGTAGAGGCCAGATTGGAGTGGGCTGCCTCTTCCGGCCTCCACACCATTGGGGCTCAGTTACATACAAGCATCATTTCGGCTTCACTGATTTCTTTAAGACTTCCAAGTTTCGAGTCTTTACTTGGATAAGCACTCTGATGCATTTGTACTAATCACTTTCAGAAGCCATCTGAGCATCTTACATTTGGTGTGTGTCCGTACTGCCTATATCTAACTATGTGATAATGTAATCCAGGAGTGCAACCAGATATCAGTGTCATTCAGAAATGCCCATGTATGCACCACCAACCGTTTTGAAACCATATGTAGAACAACAGTTATGATTGAATCCAATGAATACAACTACTTGTCATCACAGGCAGTCCCTCGAAATCGAGGAAGACTTGCTTCCACTCTAATAGTGCGTTCTCAGATGACTGATCATTCCAATACGGGAATTACAGTCTCTGCCACAGGTAGAACAGACAGTGGTTGAAGGAAAGGGTGGGTGGAAGTCTGGTTTGCCGCACGCTCCTTCCTCTCTCTGCTTGATTTCTGCACGCTCTCGGTGATGAGACTCGAGGTGCACAGTGCCCTCCCGGATGCTCTTTCTCCATTTTGGGCGGTCCTGGGCCAGGGAGTCCCAGGTGCCGGTGGGGATGTTGCACTTTATCAGGGAGGCTTTGAGGGTGTCCTTGAAATGTTTCCTCTGCCCACCTGGGGCTCGCTTGCCATGTAGGAGCTC
Organism: Pristiophorus japonicus; assembly: GCF_044704955.1. Taxonomy (NCBI): domain Eukaryota; kingdom Metazoa; phylum Chordata; class Chondrichthyes; family Pristiophoridae; genus Pristiophorus; species Pristiophorus japonicus. Next base: position 87,973,680 of record NC_091989.1, on the reverse strand, counting down.
CGAATAGAGCACTTACTTTCGGAGTCTTGTGTTGGGCATGCGGACAATGTGGCCCGCCCAATGGAGCTGGTCTAGTGTGGTCAGTGCTTCGATGCTGTTGGCCTGAGCGCATACACTAAAGTCGATGCGTCTATCCTTGCAGTGGATTTGCAGGATCTTGTGGAATAATAATACAAAAATAAAAAACACACAATGCTTCCCCACATCATGATTAAGTTAAACAATGTAACTCCTAAGAAGTCGTCTGCATTTGCCTTCTGAGCCTTGCTAATCCTGCCCTTGCAAGCTTTTAAAAACCTGACTGACTTCCTGTGTCTCTGTCTCTTTTTATATCATCACACGTTCACAGCCAAAAGGGAACGCCTGTCAGATCACCTCTGCTGAGCACTGGGACCAAACGCAATGGTTGAGCAATTGCCAATGCAGGCTAACAAATGCCTCATTATTTATAGTTTATAAGAACATAAGAATTAGGAACAGGAGTAGGCCATCTCGCCCTTCGAACCTGCTCCGCCATTCAATAAGATCATGGCTGATCTGGCCGTGGACTCAGCTCCACTTATCCGCCCTCTCCCCGTAACCCTCAATTCCCTTCATTCCCTTGTTGGTTAAACAACATCAAAGTTTAGCTCATTTTAAACAGGTGTGACTGCTCAACCAATCAGGTTCAGTATTCTCAATTAATAGCACTGGGAACTCTGTATCTACGAGTTCTCATTGCTAATAATTGAGAAAAAAATAAACACAATAACACCAATTAAAAAATAAAAAACATATCTCACAATTAAAATTAAAGTTAATAAATATCTTGGAGAGAAAAAGAAATTCCGAGTTTTTACAAAGTTTTTTTAATTATGGTTTAAAATTAATTTAATGTAGTGGGCAGGGTTTAAAAAAAATGTGTATTAATTAAATTTTTTATGTTTTAAGTGTATTTTAAGACTCTTACTTTTATCAGGCACAAGAGTTTTGAGGACATTTGCTGGGCAAGATATGGGTAAATACTGCAATCTTGTCCATGCAAATGTCCTCGCTCCCGATATGTGAATGATCTGTCAAGCTGACAGATCGGAAAAGCCGGTTTTCAGTGCATGCGCATTGTGCACTGGAAAGCGGGTTTTCCGATGCCTTCCCGGGTCTGTGCAAACTCCATATGGACCCAGGGAGGCCGGAATTTCTGGGCCAATGTATTTGTACTGCTTGGCTAATATTTTCCCTAAACCTCACCGCCTCTCTAGCTCTGTTTCCTTCTTTAAGACGCTCCTTAAAACCTACAGGGTCGAAATTCGGTACCGCTGTTTTGGAGGCATGACACTGCCTTAACGGTGATTTTACCGCCAAGCGGTAATCACCGCCTCAAACTGCCAAATTCACTTTTACCGCCAAAAGAGGAGAGAGCAACGCTAAAAGTGGCGTTGCACACACATCCTCGGGCGCCAACAGAGCAGTAGCTCAGGAGGCCGACCGAATTTCCCCACGGTAGGCTGCCGGCATGTGAGTTGAAAAAACTGGATAAAAGAAAGTTTCCAAAAACTTCTCACGCAAACCCACACTTCCCCACTGGTGCCATTAATACATAAATGCTGAAAAAAATTCAAGTTAACAGCTTACCTTGATCTCTGGACAATACCGCCCCGATGTACTGACAGCTTTTCCAGGCTGTACAAACGCCTGCCGGTAAGACCACCATACCTATCTTATTTTGCAGCCGCGGCACCAAGGGGACGTTGTACACTCGATGACTGTAGTTGTTAAATTCGGCAGAACCTGACGGAATCCCGTTCTTCCGGGTTTCCCGAATGCAGAACTGCACCCCTGCTCCCACCTCACCTCACAAGTATCGGGGCCAATGCCATGATGCCTTTTTCGCCCAATTTACATGGAACTGCCCAGAAATGGGTCAACACATCCTGTGCCTGCTGGAAACAATGACATCAGATGGCTGACGATCCAGTGGCGGGTTAGCCTGATTTATCACGTATATTTTAGGAGAGCCAGTCAGAGATTCCAGGCTAGTATGACTTGTACTCACAATGCAGGGTCACGGTGGGTAAAAAGTGAGGGTGATCCATTGGAAAAGTGTCCAGCACCACACTAGATTTCTGCTCATTTGGCATCCTCTTCAATTTTCCAGTTGGTATTTATTCAAAAGTAGAATCCAAGATATTATTTAGACATCTCTACAACTGGCAATTGTTTATGCTAATATAGCACTATCACCTACCTGTCCATATAAAATAGGTAACCACAGCTGCTAGGGTGTGCTGTTTACGGAAATGCATTTAATGATTCCTATGTTTGCAGCATTTTGCTTATTTTTCCTGCTTTTTTTGTTGTTTATTCCTGTTTCCACTTCGTTGCTTCGCAGGTGTGGTGCCAAATTTTCTGGCATTGCTATTGTTTTATTGGATGTGTTCACAATATTGATAAGTTTCCCATTGGAAATCCCCCTTCACTTGTGATTTTGAAGAATGAAGAGGAAGGACCTTGGAGGGATGCCAGGTGGGGCAGACTGCACCTACCTCTTCACCAACTTACAGGCAGAGATGCACCTATCTGGCAAAGATATGAGATTACACAGGGTATACGGCACAGAAACAGGCCATTCAGTTCAATCAGTCCATGCCGTGTTTATGCTCCACTCGAACCTCCTCCTGTCTTTCCTCATCTAAATCTATCAGCATAACCCTCTATTCCCTTCTTCCTCATCGGCTTGTCCAGCCTCCCCTTAAATGCATCGATACTATTCGCTTCAATCACTCCCTGTGATAGTGAGTCCCACATTCTCACCACTCTCTGGGTAAAGAAGTTTCTTCTAAATTTCCAATTGGATTTCTTGGTGACTATCTTATATTGATGGCCTCTAGTTATGCTCTTCCCCACAAGTGGAAACATTGGGGTCAAGTTTCGGCCTGAGTTGCTCCTATTTTTTTGGAGCAACTGGTTTAGAATGGAGTATCTTAGAAATTGCAATTCTTGGAATTTAGTTTGCTCCAGTTCTAGTCAGTTAGAACAGTTTCATTTTGGAACAGATTTTTTTTTCAAAAGGGGGCGTGTCCGGCCACTTACACCTGTTTTGAAAGTTTAGGCAGTGAAAACTTACTCCAAGCTAACTTAGAATGGAGTAAGTGTGGATTTTTGTATGCTCAGAAAAACCTTGCCTACACTTTACAAATCAGGCGTAGGTTACAAATCAGGCATAGGGAACGAAGGAGGGGGGGGGAAGGGAAGTAATTAAATTCTACAAGCATTCAACAGTCTTACTTGTACAAATAAAGAGCTATCCTGACTAACAAATTACAAACAATGCAAAGACAAAATGTTGAATATTCCTACCTGTGTAAAGCAGCAGCAGCCTTCAAGCTGCGGTGCTTCAGGCAGGCCTTCCATGTTGGAGACAGGGGTGGCATCAGTGACTCGACGGCAGCCCAATAACAATGGCAGCAAGCAGCCTTCGAGCTGCGGTGCTTCAGGCAGGCCTTCCTTCCATGTAGGAGACAGGGGCGGCGTCAGTGGCTCGACGGCATCCGAAGACACAGCAAGCAAGCAGCCTTCGAGCTGCGAGGGAAGATGAGAACCTTCGGCCACGGGATAGGGGGGCGGCAGTGGCTGACGGCGGCCGAAGACACAGCAAGCAGCCTTTGAGCTGCGAGGGAGACTGAGGCCATTCAGCCAGGGACAGGGAGAGGCAGCCAGATAGCCAGTTTGAAACTTAAATTTGCAGAATGGGTGCTGCATTGTCAACACCAGGTGATTTATTACAGTGCTGCTAAAAGCACTCCTTCAGACACAAAAAAATCACCAAAATTCAATCCCAAGCCTTTCCAGGGGTCCACGAGACAAATCAACACTTTTCTTTAAGTCCCTTTAAAAATGGGCGAGTTTCTGGGCTACTGTGCGTGTGCGCGCGCTCCAACACGCACGCGCAGGGCTGTCGGCACGACGTTGCCTCATTTAACTTAGCCCCGCCTCCCTCCACTTGCAGAATCAGCAGGACTCTGTGGCTCTGCCCCCTGCTGCTGTGTGCGCGCCGCGCCGAGCTCCCAGGGACCAGCAAGGAACCGGAGAATTAAGAGGTATTTTTCTGTCGCACTTTTAGGTGTGAAAAACGGACATCCAGGTCGGGACTGTGCCGTTCTAGGCACGGCCCGAAACTTGGCCCCAAACTCTCTGTATCCACGCTATATAAACCTTTCATAATTCTAACCGCTAGGTCACCCCTCAGCCGCCTTATTTCAAGAGAAAAGAGATTCAACCTGTTCATCCTTTCCTGATATGTTTACCCTTGCATTTCTGCTTTTATCCTTGTAAATCTTCTCTGCACCCTCTCCAGTGCCTCGATACACTTTTTATAGGATGGCGACCAGAACTGTACGCAGTATTCTGGTCTAACCAAGGTTCGATAGAGGTTTAACATAATTTCCCTACTTTTCAATTCTATCCCTCTAGAAGTGAACCCTAGTGCTGGGTTTGCTTTTTTATGAATTTGCGAACCTGTGTCGCAACGTTTAGTGATTGGTGTATTTGTATCCGAGATCCCTTTGTTCCTCTACCCAACCCAGACTAACACCCTCCAAGTAATAAGTGACCTCCCTATTCTTCCGACAGGAATGTAATACCTCACATTTATCTGTGTTGAACTTCATTTGCCAATTATATGCCCATTCTGCAAGTCTTTTAATGCTCTCCTGTAATTTGTTGGTCCTCCTCAGTATTGACTATCCCCCAATTTGGTGTCATCCCCAAATTTAAAAATTGTGTTTTTCATTGCAAAATCTAAACCGTTAATGTAAATTGTGAACAACAGCGGTCCAGCACTGATCCCTGTGGAACACCACTACCCACCTTCTGCCACTGTGAATAGCTACCCTTTACCCCCACTCCCTGCTTTCTGTCTTGAAGCCAGCTAGCTATCCATTCTGCTACATGTCCCTTGACTCTGCATTCTCTGACCTTGTTCATCAGTCTATTATGGGGTACCTTATCGAAGGCCTTTTGAAAATCTAGATAAATTACATCGACTGCATTACCCTTGTCTACTCTCTGTTACCTCTTCAAAAAATTCAATGAGGTTCGTCAAGCAAGACTTTCCCTTTTGAAATCCATGCTGACTATTCATTATTATATTTTTGGTTTCTAGATGTTCTTCTATTTTCTCCTTTATTTTTCCGACCACCGATATTAAGCTGACTGGTCTATAATTCCCTGGACATGTTCTATCCCCCTTCTTAAATATAGGTGTTATGTTAGCTATCCTCCAGTCCTCTGGCACTACACCTATTTTAACGAATAATTAATTATATGCAGTAATGACTCTGCTACCTCTTTCCTAGATTCTTTTAAAATGCATAATGTAATCCATCTGGACCAAGAGTTTTGTCCTCTTTGCGTTTGATTAGTTTATTTAATATATGCCCTCTTTTTATTTTAAATACACTTATCTCATTACTAATCTCGTCATCCAATATCATGTCCACCTGTTCTTCTTCGGCAGTCCCTCGGAATCATGGATGACTTGCTTTCGCCCTAACATGAGTTCTCAGGTGACTGATGAGTCAAATGCGGGACCTACAGTCTCTGTCACAGGTGGGGCAGACGGGGGTTGAAGCTCCCTGTTCTAGCTCCCTGGTAAATACTGAAGCAAAATAATGATTTAATATTCATGCCATTTTTCTATCGTTACCTGTGGTATTATTCTGTCTAGATAAGTGAAGACAAACGTAGGTCCGTTGCTGTCGGATTCAGGTGAATTTATAATGGGGAACAAAGAAATGGCGGACCAATTGAACAAATACTTTGGTTCTGTCTTCATGAAGGAAGACATAAATAACCTTCCGAATGTACTAGGGAACAGTAGGTCTAGTGAGAAGGAGGAACTGAAGGATAACCTTATCAGGCGGGAAATTGTGTTCGGAAAATTGATAAGATTGAAGGCCAATAAATCCCCGGGGCCTGATAGTCTGCATCCCAGAGTACTTAAGGAAGTGGCTCTAGAAATAGTGGATGCATTGGTGATCATTTTCCAACAGTTTATTGACTCTGGATCAGTTCCTATGTACTGGAGGAGGGTAGCTAATGTAACACCACTTTTTAAAAAAGGAGGGAGAGAGAAAACGGGTAATTATAGACATCAGTAGTAGGGAAAATGTTGGAATCAATCATTAAGGATCAAATAGCAGCACATTTGGAAAGCTATGACAGGATTGGACCAAGTCAGCATGGATTTATGAAAGGGAAATTATGCTTGATGAATCTTCTGGAATTTTTTGAGGATGTAACTAACAGAGTGGACAAGGGAGAACCAGTGGATGTGGTGTATTTGGACTTTCAAAAGGCTTTTGACAAGGTCCCGCACAAGAGATTGGTGTGCAAAATCAAAGTGCATGGTATTGGGGGTAATGTACTGACATGGATAGAGAACTGGTTGACAGACAGGAAGCAGAGAGTCGGGATAAACGGATCCTTTTCAGAGTAGCAGGCAGTGACTAGCGGAGTGCCGCAGGGCTCAGTGCTGAGACCTCAGCTCTTTACAATATACATTAATGATTTAGATGAGGGAATTGAGTATAATATCTCCAAGTTTGTGGATGACACTAAACGAGGTGGCGGTGTGAGCTGTGAGGAGGACGCTAAGAGGCTGCAGGGTGACTTGGACAGGTTAGGTGAGTGGGCAAATGCATGACAGATGCAGTGTAATGTGGATAAATGTGAGGTTATCCATTTTGGGGGCAAAAACAGGAAGGCAGAATATTATCTGGATGGTGGCAGATTAAGAAAAGGGGAGGTGCAATGAGACCTGGGTGTCATGGTTCATCAGTCACTGAAAGTGGGCATGCTGGTACAGCAGGTGGTGAAGAAGGCAAATGGTATTTTGGCCTTCATAGCTAGGGGATTTGAGTATAGGAGCAGGGAAGTCTTACTGCAGTTGTACAGGGCCTTAGTGAGGCCTCACCTGGAACATTGTGTTCAATTTTGGTCTCCTAATCTGAGGAAGGACGTTCTTGCTATTGAGAGAGTGCAGCGAAGGTTCACCAGACTAATTCCAGGGAGGGCTGGGCTGCCATATGAGAGGCTCGATCAACTCGGCCTGTATTCATTGGAGTTTAGAAGGATGAGAGGGGATCTCATAGAAACATATAAAATTCTGACGGGACTGGACAGGTTAGATGCGGGAAGAATGTTCCCGATGTTGGGGAAGTCCAGAATCATGGGACATAGTCTTAGGATAAGGGGTAAGCCATTTAGGACTGAGATGAGGAGAAACTTCTTCACTCAGAGAGTTGTTAACCTGTGGAATTCCCTGCCGCAGAGAGTTGTTGATGCCAGTTCATTGGATATATTCAAGAGGGATTTAGATATGGCCCTTACGGCTAAAGGGATCAAGGGGTATGGAGAGAAAGCAGGAAAGTGATTCTGAGGTATTGATCAGCCATGATCTTATTGAATGGCGGTGCGGGCTCGAAGAGCCGAATGGCCTACCCCTGCACCTATTTTCTACGTCTATCCCTTAATGGTCCTATTCATATCCAAACCTTCCTTTTTTTATTGATGTACATGTAAAATATTTTACTATTTTTTTTATGCTCCTTGATAATTTAATTTCATAGTTCCTCTTTGCCTTCCTAATTGTTTTTTTGACTTCTGTCCTAATTTTTTCATATTTTCCCTTTATCATGCACTCCCCTGCAGTCTGTATACTTAATGTATTACTCTTTCCTTTCCCTCAATTGTTCCCTTATGACTTTATTCCTATTAGTGCTTATTCTGTTCTTTCCTTTTCGCGAAATATATTGTTCCTGCACTCGGTTCAACAACGTTTTAAATGTTTCCCATTGCTGTTCTACATTGTTTTTTGCCAATATTGTTGCCCATTTTATTTTCCCAAGTTCTATTCTCAGGCCCTCAGGACATTTAGAAAATCATAATACGGCCAAGCAGAGTCAGCATGGTTTTATGAAAGGAAAATCATGTTTGACAAATTTGCTGGAGTTCTTTGAAGATGTAACGAGCAGAATGGATAAAGGGGAAACAGTAGATGTGTATTTGGACTTCCAGAAGGCATTCGATAAGGTGCCACATAAAAGGTTACTACACAAGATAAAAGCTCACGGGGTTGGGGGTAATCATCATCATCATCATCATAGGCAGTCCCTTGGAATCAAGGAGGACTTGCTTCCACTCCCAAAGTGAGTTATTTGATGGCTGAACAGTCCGATACGAGAGCCACAGACCCTGTTGCAGGTGGGACAGACATTCGTCGAGGGAAGGGGTTGGTGGGGCTGGTTTGCCGCGCGCTCCTTCCGCTGCCTGCGCTTGGCCTGTCCATGCTCTTTGCGCCGAGACTCGAAGAACTCAACGCCCTCCCTGATGGACTTTCTCTACCACGGGCGGTCTTTGGCCAGTGTCTCCCAGGTGTCAGTGATGATGTCGCACTTTACCAGGGAGGCTTTGAGGGTGTCCCTATAACGTTTCCGCTGACCCCCTTTGGCTTGTTTATCATGAAGGAACTCCGCATAAAGCATTTTCTTAGGGAGTCTCGTATCTGGCATGCGTACTATGTGGCCTGCCCAGCGAAGCTGATCGAGTGTGGTCAGTGCTTCACTACTGGGAATGTTAGGCTGGTCGAGTACACTGATGTTGGTGTGCCTGAGCTCCCAGGGGATTTGCATGGATATTAGCATGGATAGAGGATTGGCTAACTAACAGAAAATAGAGAGTCAGGATAAATGGATCATTTTCTGCTTGGCAAACTGTAACTACTTGGGTGCCACAGAGATCGGTGCTGGGGCCTCAACTATTTACAATCTATATTAATGATTGGATGAAGGGACCGAGTGTAATGTAGCCAAATTTGCTGATGATACCAACGATAGGTGGGAAAATAAGTTGTAAGGAGTGCAAAGAATGTACAAAGGGATATAGACAGGCTAAGCGAGTGGACAAAAATTTGGCAGATGGGGGAAAATGTGAGGTTATCCACTTTGGCAGAAAAAATAGAAAAGCAAATTACAATTTAAATGGAGAAAAATTGCAAAATGCTGCGTTACAGAGGGATCTGGAGGTCCTTACACATGAAACACAAAAAGTTAGCATGCTAGTGCAGCAAGTAATTAGGAAGGCAAATGGAATGTTGGCTTTTATTGCAAGGGGGATAGAGTGTAAAAATTGGGAAGTCTTGCAACAACTGTTGGTGAGACCACACCTGGAGTACTGCATACAGTTTTGGTCTCCGTAATAAGGAGGGATATACTTGCATTGGAGGCTGTTCAGAGAGGGTTCACTTGGTTGATTCCTGAGATGAAGGGGTTGTCTTATGAAGAAAGGTTGAGCAGGTTGGGCCTATACTCATTGGAGTTTTGAAGAATGAGAGGTGATCATCTTGAAACGTATATGTTTCTGAGGGGGCTTGACAGAGTAGATGCAGAGAGGATGTTTCCCCTCGTGGGGGAATCTAGAACTAGGGGCCATAGTTTCAGAATAAGGGGTCGCCCATTTAAAACACAAATGAGGAGGAATTTCTTCTCTCAAAGGGTCGTGAATCTTTGGCATTCTCTTCCCCAGAGAGCTGTGGAGGCTGGGTCTTTGAATATATTTAAGATGGAGATCAACAGATTTTTGAATGATAAAGTTGTCAAGGGTTATGGGGAGTGGGCAGTGATGTGGAGTTGAGGCTAAGATCACATCAGCCATGATCTTATTGAATGAAATTGCAGGCTCGAGGGGCCAAATTGGCCTACTCGTGCTCCTATTTCTTATGTTCTTATAGTCAGCCTTTCTGCAATCTATTACCCTGGTTTTCGTCATACTTATGTCCTTCTCAATTATCATCTTAAAGTGTATTATATTATGGTCACTATTGCCTAGATGTTGCTCAACTTTTAATTTTCTTATCTGTTCTGGTTCATTCTCCATTACTAGATCCAATAGCGAATCATTCCTTGTTGGGCTTTTTACATATTGGGTTAGAATGGAGTCCAGTACACATTGTAGGAACTCCATTCCCTTATCCCCTTTACCTACCTCTTCTGTCCAATTAATATTGGGGTACAAGACCATGTAGAAGTGGGCACCCCTTGAGCAGACAGCCAGATGCAGAGCTGTGCCATCTACTGCAAGGACACCAGCAGCTAAACACACATTATGAGACTGGTACTGCTGGTGTTTTTAACGGCCACTGTGCCTTCATGTCCCCTTCCACCACTCCCCTCTCGATAGGCTGCATTGGTGAGGGTGTCCTGCAGTGACAAGCAAGGCCACCTTTCTTCCTACTACCAGCACTTCACCAGCCATCAAGCAGGGCTTTGGATTGTTGCACGCACCATTACTTGGCCAGCGCTTAGCTTTGCTGCCTCGATATTTATTGTGGCAGCCTCTGTGTTTTGCCAGACACCTTTACAAAGGCTGAAATATGGACATTAAAAATATTAGCAGCCATGTGTGGTCACTTACTTTTAAGTAGTTGCATCCATTTAAGTTGAACTCTCACCCTTTATAAACAGCTTTAATACATGATTTCCCAATCCACCCGTCATGAGGTCTCAAAACTAGGCCCAATGTGGGCCAGGTGCTTGGCACCACTATAAATTAAGTTTACCTACAAAACCAATGAGGCCCTCACACTTACACTTTGTTCCTGATTGGAGACCCGATCCGTGAATCTATTTCAACGTGACATACATCCTTGTAACACTGGCTCACAAAACCCTGTTTAGGTCGCTTCACCACAAGCAGCTAAGGAAAAGTTCTTCCATGAACCTGCTGTTTTTAACATCCCCGGTTTAGTTAAAGAATTATTTCATCTTCACACACACAACAAAATATACCACCTAGAGTTCCAACATTGACAGTTTGTGCTGCGGTCTCTGGCATTGGGAAGATGGCAGATGGTGTGTTGAGGGAGTAGTTTGCTATAATTAAAAGCCTCTCACTTCTGTCTCCACACTGCATGCTGCGTCAGAAACTGGGTCAGACAGCAGGTGAGTGAGAACACACAGGTGCTGTTCTCTCAGTATGTCAACATCAATAAATGACAGCCTTAGTGGGGTAGCAGGGGGAATCCACTCCGCATCAAATATTAAAGTGGTAGGATTCTTTGTAATGGTAACAGTCCACCCAACAATCAACATGCTAGCCTGTCTCCTTCAGTCACTGACGGTATTTCCCAAGGACGTTGCACTACTCCTATGAATCCTGGTAAGCTGATTCCAGGGACTAGAGGGAAGGTTGGGCCCTTTAGGAGCAGAGGGCAGTCCTCTCTGAAGAGCAGTGTGAGAGCAGCCTGGTCTCACCTCTGACCAGATCCTGGGAAGGAATCTGTTGGTCTCTGGGAAATTGCCAAGATAATTTGAGCTACAGATCAGCCATGATCTAATTCAATGGTGGAATAGGTTTGAAGCGCTGAATAGTCTACTCCTGTTCCTTATCTAACGTTCACACTTCGCTTAATTTTACACTGTTGCCCTATAATGCATCTGAACAGCACTCAACAGAATCCTAGATGTTTACAGCACAGAAAACCACTATATATGTATGTCCCAGATCTTTGCTACAGCAATCCAAAACTAATCACACTACCCTGCTATCTCCCCATTGCCCTGTATTAATCCAAAGCGAACCCCACTGACCTGCTCTCCTCATTGCCCTGTATCTTCCTCTGCTTAAAATGTAAGTTTGGTGGCTCGCACTGTAAACTTAGAGCATCACAGAGGAAGAATGCACTCAGTAACTACTTACTTATTTTCCAAGTGCCCATGTTTCAGCACTATGATCTATATTACTACCATGCCAATTTATTTGCTTTTTGACCTGTGAAATGGGGCAAGGACCAAAAACCAAGCAACCAACAAGGCCCCTGCGATGCACATGTTCACAGACACACATCAGGTCATTGATGGTTGGGATCCTCTGGTTGGGGCAGGTTCTTTACTTCACCAGTTGCATAGCAATAGCCCCTTTCAGGGCAAGGTGTAATGTGCATCAGGTGACAGTCATCTTGAAGGTCCAGGCCAACCTGTACTGCATGGCCTCCTCTGATTCTGCCCATCCACCCTCTGAACCAGCAGATCGGCAGGGATGGCCAGTGGCAGGGCTTCAGTTGTACTTCCCTAGGTTAATACCCACAGATGGCAGGTGGTGTGTTCACTGCTGTACTGAAACCCATGGACACCATTTAAAAAAACACAATGAAATGATTGGGTCAGCATGCCACTACCATGAAGACTCCTCTTTCTTCTACGAGGGGGAAAGGAAGGGCATCCAAAGCTAGAGCTCTCTGGACGACTAAATATATTGGCCGCAATATTTGGGGGGTTTAGCACGGCTGTTATGGCCAGTTTTGATGAAAAAAATGACGTCGACTCGCTTCTGTCCACTTCCCATGGGTCCCGCGGCAGCCGTCACTCTGGGAATGTCAGTAGCGCTGCTATTGCCAGCGCTCGCTCCAGATGTTTACATGTGGCATATGGTGATCTCAGTGAGTGCAACGCTGATTTGACGCACGATCTTCTATTTTGGACGGCCGCTCCTTTTAACACCTTCCCCGAACCATGATCCGCTGACCAAGTGTTCAGCAGCAGGAAGGATCTCCCCCCGCCCCCCACCAGCTTTTCAAAGGGATCATCAACAATTTGCAGCTGACTTGTTTTTTTAATTTCTACTGGCTTTTTCTAAGTTTGCGCAACTGTTTGGAGCTTTCTACAGTTATTTAAAGTTGCAGAGGTCACAGGGAGTGTTGCTGCATGTGGAGACGGTCTTGCTTCTCATTTAATGGGTTCTGTTCACACTACTTGCTCACAGCCATTTTCTTAGCTGGTGCTTGCAAGTGTCAGATACAGTACCGATGTGTCATTTTTTTCCTCATCCGTGTCTTCCTCAAGTTCAGGATCACAGGTCACACACAGTTACCCAAAGGGTCTTCGGAGTCATAAGGCATTTTATTAAGGATCGGCAGTTCAAATTTATTTAAACACAACATGCGATAGACCACTACAAGTAGCTGTTATTAGTCCCGTTCAGACAGACAGTTAGTGGCAAGAACAGTTCTTATCTTCACCGTCTGCCCTGAAAAGCCCTTTAGGTATTTCTTTTAAGGGCTGGGCCTGGTGTAGGATTTGGACAGGACCATTTAACCTATGATATGTTGAGTTCGTTGTCTCAACTCTTAGGTGAAAAACCTCCCCTTCCAATGAAATTACACCTTCTCTTGGACAGTATTTTATCTCAAGGTTCCTTGCTCAACCTCTTATCGAGGCCTGTTTTTGCATTATGCCCTTGTAACTCAGTTGCCTGTATAATTCCTTATCTGATGTGATTGGAATCCTTCAGTGTCATCAACTTGGGCAAACTGTTCAGCAGCTTGTAAGTGAGAAGAGATTGTGGGATGAGGGGGTGGGGGGGGGAAGAGTGGGATGTCACCATCAGCGATGCTTTCCGCTTCTCCACTCATCACGGACTCTGCCACAACCTCGCCAATTGTCTGGAACACTGCTTCCTCCAGGTTAGTTAGATTCTCAACCCTCCCTTGGCAGCCTCCTGCCTTCTGTTGGTCTCTGCGGTTATGAACCACCTGCAAGGGAAGGGTAAGTGTATCAGTGAATGTAGTGCAATGTGTTTGGGTGATGTGCCTGCCATAGAAACATAGAAAATAGGAGCAGTATTAGGCCCTTCGAGTCTGCACCGCCATTCAATATGATCATGGCTGATCCTCTATTTCAACACCATATTCCCGCTTTTTCCCCATACCCCTTGATGTCTTTTGTTTCTAGAAATCTATCTATCTCCCTCTTAAATATATTCAGTGACTTGGCCTCCACAGCCTTCTGTGGTAGAGAATTCCACAGGTTCACCACCCTCTGAGTGAAAACATTTCTCCTCATCTCGGTCCTAAATTTCCTACCCCGTGTCCTGAGACTGTGACCCCTTGTTCTAGACTTCCCAGCCAGGAGAAACATCCTCCCCGCATCCAATCTATCCAACCCAGTCAGAATTTTATAAGTTTCAATGAGATCCCCCCTCATTCTTCTCAACTCTAGTGAATAGTGACCCAGTCGACCCAATCTCTCCTCATACGACAGTCCTGCCATCCCAGGAATCAGTCTGGTAAATCTTCGTTGCACTCCCTCTATGGCAAGTATATCCTTTCTTAGGTAAGGAGACCAAAACTGCACACAATACTCCAGGTGCAGACTCACCAAGGCCCTGTATAACTGTAGTAAGACATCCTTGCTCCTGTACTCAAATCCTCTTGCAATGAAGGCCAACATACCATTTGCCTTCCTAACTGCTTGCTGCACCTGCATGTTTGCTTTCAATGACTGGTGTACAAGGACACCCAGGTCCCTCTGTACATCGACACTTCCCAAGCCATCACCATTTAAATAATACTTTGTCCTTATGTTTTTCCGACCAAAGTGGAAAACTTCACATTTATCCACGTTATACTGCATCTGCCATGTGTTTGCCCACTCACTCAACCTGTCTAAATCGCCTTGCTGCATCTTTGCATCCTCCTCAAAACTCACAATCCCACCTAGTTTTGTGTCGTCGCTGATCCCTGTGGTACCCCACTTGTCACTGCCCGCCACCCCGAAAAAGACCCATTTATTCCTACTCTCTGTTTCCTGTCAGTTAACCAATTTTCAATCTATGTTAATACATTACCCCAATCCTATTGCACACTAACTCTTATGTGGGACTTTATCAAAGGCCTTCTGAAAATCCAAATACACTACATCCACGAGTGAATAGCTGACAGCGTGTGCAAAATGTGAGTCTTGCAGTAGTGGTAATTGTGTGAGGGTGAAGTGAAGCTATAATTATGAGGTATGAGTGGTGATAGCTGGAGATTGTTGGTAGGTGAGTGATGAGGGTGTTGTGCATTGAGCAGTGTGGTGCAGATATGGCATTTGCTGAAGCCTGCACTCACCTTGACCAGCCGTGTGAGATCATTAAACTTTTTGTGGCACTGGATTCAGGTCCTGGGGACAACGCACGTCGCAGTCATGGATTGAGCTATCTCCTCCCAGATCCTTCTGCTGTTCAACCTTGAAGGCCTCTTGCCCCCATGTGGGCATAAGACGTCGCACTGAGAGCGGGTGTAGGCAATTAGCGCTGGGTGGTGCCCCCGCCCATTTTCAGGCCTTATCCAATTTCAAGGCCACAGAGATGAAAATGAAAGAGAAAAAGGAGGCTTATGATAAATGTCAGCTTCATAATACAGTAAAAAGCCAAGCTAAACATAAAGTACAGAGGAGAACTGATAAAGGAAATAAGAAGGGCAAAGCGAGTGTATGAGAATAGATTAGCAGGTAACATAAAGGGAATCCAAAAGTCTTCTTTAATCAATACTGTGACTCTGTCTTGTCTAAAAATCCTGTAACCAGGAATATTGAGCTGCCAATCCTGCCTCTCTTTCAGCCATGTCTCTGTAATAGCTATAATATCATACTCCCAAGTGTCTACCTGTGCTCTTAGCTCATCCGCCTTATTCGCTATACGCATTGCATTAAAGTATATACCATTTAGCACAGGAAGACCCCATTGATTGCTACTTACTAAACCTCATTTCCACTGTCTTACAGAATCACTTTCTAAATGCTTGCTATCCAATTTCAGCTTTACTTCTTTTCCTATTGAATTTGTTCTCAGGTTCCCATCCCTCCACCAAGCTAGTTTAAACTCTCCACAACAGCACGAGCAAAACTTCCTGCAAGGATACTGCTCCCGCCGCTGTTGAGGTGCAACCCATCCAGCTTGTACAGGTCCCATCTCCCCCAGAAGCAGTCCCAATGTCTCAGGAATTTAAAGCCCTCCCTCCTACACCAACTCTTCAGCCACGTGTTCATCCTCTTTATTCTTCTATTCTTATACTCATTATCACGAGGCACCGGTAGTAACCCGGAGATTACTACCTTTGAGATCCTACCCTTTAATTTTTCTCCTAGCTCCCTAAATTCTGCCTGCGGGACCTCATCTCGTTTTCTACCTATGTCGTTGGTCCCAATATGGACCACGACCTCTAGCTGTTTACCCTCCCCCCACCAGGATGCCCTGCGTCCGCTCTGTGACATCGTTGACCCTGGCACCAGGGAGGCACCATACCATTCTGGAGTCACGTCTATGGCCCCAGAAACGCCTGTCTGTTGCCCTAACTTTAGAATCCCCTATCACTAGGGCTCTTTTGTTCTTCGTCCCTCCCCTCTGTGCAACTGAGCCACCCGTGGTGCCTTGGAATTGGCTCTGGCTGCACTCCCCAGAGGCACCATTGCCCTCACCGGTGCTCAGAAGAGAATATCGGTTGGAAAGTGAGATGGACTCACCGGGGTACTCCTGCACTACCTGCCTATCGTTCTTACTCCGTCTGGTGGTCACCCTCTTCCCTTCTACCTGCATGCTTTTAAGCTGCGGGGTGACCACCTCCTGAAACTATCCACGTAGCTCTCAGCCTCACAGATGCACCGTATTGACTCCAGCCGCTGCTCAAGTTCCGAAACGTGGAGCTCGAGTAGTTGAAGCTGGAGACACCTCCTGCACACACGGTTGTCTACGCTGTACGAAGTGTCTAGGACTTCTCACATGCCACAGGACGTGCAGTCCACGGGATGAGCTGCCCTGCCATCCCTCTAATTTGACTTATCTAATTAAAATCTAATTAATAAGAAAAAGAGAGCGATGCTTACCAATCTAACAGCTACCGCTTACCTTCCCGGACGAGGGCTGTGAGCTCCTCGCCAGAAATTAACTCCTTGCCTACCTCTGGCCCTCCTGCTCCTTGGACTCCTGGCCTCCCGAACTCTCTGGCCTCTCGGACTCACTGAGGTTGAGGCCGCTCAGGTCAGGGCTGCTCGCTCAGGTCGGGACCGCTCGGGTTAGGGCCGCTTAGTGCTCAGATCGGGGCCTCTCGGACTCACCGAGGTTGGGGCCGCTCGGTGCTCAGGTTTTAGGCCAGTCCGAGCGGTAAGAAACTAAATTGTCAAAAGGAACAAAGGAATCTGGAAATTCAGCTGCTTAAACCACTAAAATTACCAACACAAGTTGAAAATAGAGTTAAGATTAATCTCCCTGCTCCGGCTGAGAGCACCTCACACACTGAGATTTGTGTGTATGCTTTTTTTTTGTTCATTCTTGTCAGATCAACTCCAGTGCCAAAGATCACTTTGCGCTATTACACTTGATCTTAGCCAAAAGGCCGAGAGGGGAAGCTGCACCGTTCCTGGAAACACTGCAATACCAGGTCGGTGCGTGGAGTGGACGGAACAAGCCCCTGTTCCATCTCCCTGTCCCAAAAAACAATTTAATATTTGGTCCCCAGATAGGGGATATTAAACTGATAACAGATTTTTTTTTTTAATGTTTTATTCGTTGCCAATCTTTCCAAATCTTTGTCAGATCAACTTGTCAGATCATAAACGCCAAAGGTCACCTTGCACCCATCAAGGATCACTCTGCGCCAATGATTTTGCTCTTAGCCAAAAGGCCTAGAGCCAAAGCACCGTTCCTGGAAGTACTGCCATACCAGGTTCGTGCCATAAAGGTGGATGGGTCAGGCCCCCCACCCACCTCCTATTTCCAAAAACCATAGGAGAACCACCTTCCTGATCCAGGGAGAACCACTTTCTGGTCATGGTTACTCCCCTGTCAGGTCAGTTACGCATGATCTTAGCCAAAAGGCCGAGAAGCGATAAGAACAGATACTACACTTGATCTTAGCCAAAAGGTGTGTATGCTTGTGTTGACTTCAGTTGCTGTTTCGATTCTGTTCCTGTACTGCCCTGTGCCTTCAAAAGTGGGTCTTTATTCCAAAAGCACAGCTTGTGATCTCGAAACAGATTTCCTGTTCCCTCCTGTGATATCAGCTCTCCTGCTGTGCAATACAATGCAAAGCCTTCCTTGGTATCAATGGTTGAGGAATGTGTGAATGTCCCTGTATTTTTTCAGACAGAATACCATTGAAGGTGTGAATGTTCCTCTTCCTCCTTTGACAGTGACCATTGAAGGTGTGTATATCCCTCTTCTGGTGCTCTGATGATGTCCAATCTATCAATGATTCATAGTTTTGCTGCAATGGCCGGAATCATTGTATGTGTGAATGTCTCTCTTTTGATGCCATTGTCGTGTGTGGATTGTCTCTGACTTCCAGTCCCTGGTCCAGACTGGTGCTCTGATGATTTGGCTGCAATGTTTGAATTAACCCTTTCCTGCCCAGCTCTTTTTGCAGGCTGTAATGCAGTTCTGAGTTTTTATATTTAATAGTCCAATTTTTACCGTTGGGGGAGGGCGGGGGGGGAGGAACGGATCCTACACCAGGGATACAGGACTTCAGTTACATGGTGAGACTGCAGAAGCTGGGGTTTTTCTCCTTAAAGCAGAGAAGATTAAGTGGGGATTTAATTGAGGTGTTCAGAATCATGAGGGGTTTTGATAGAGTAAATAGGGAGAAATGGTTTCCACTGACAGGAGGATCGGTAACCAGAGGACATAGATTTCAGGTAAATGACACAAGAACCAGAGGTGAGATGAGAATTTCATTTTTATTCAGCGAGTTGTTGTGATCTGGAATGCGCTGCCTGAAAGGGTGGTGGAAGCAGATTCAATAATAACTTTCAAAAGGAAATTGGATATATAGTTGAAGGGAAACATTTGCAGAGCTATGGGGAAAGGGCAGGGGGATGGGACTAAGTGGATGGTTATTTCAAAGAGCACAGGCACGATGGGCTGAATGACTTCCTTCTATGCTGTATCATTCTATGATTCTATGAGTAGCAAACACAGCGGCACAGGCCAACCATGCATTACCTATTTTATATGTATGCTAAGCTCTGGTAGTGCTGTTCTGATGCTGAGACCTAATTTTGAGTCCTAGTGTACATCTGGTACTCTATGCCACACAATGGCCGTGATTTCGCCAACGGGTGCGAGTTGTGTGCGGGCGGCATCGGTGGTGTGTGGGAAACTCACTCCTGGCTCCAACCCAACAGCAATCTTCTGTTGATGGGGCCCACCCTGCGAAGTTCCCGGCCAATTAACAGGAAGTAGGTCTGATGACATCATCAGATGGCGTGTCATCAGCCGGTTTCCTGAAATGGACCAGGGACAACATTTTTCTGACAGTTCTTCTGTCAGTGTTCTGCAGCATTGAGTTGCTGCAAACATTGATAAGCACTGCACAAAACTGCACAGCTGCACCCAGGCTCTCCCAGGACTCCCTCCAGATGTTTATGGAGGGTGTCACAGCACACAGGTTCCCTATCCTTCCAATGGATGGAAGGGACCTCCCCAGGACACCACGCAGCCTGGTTGCACATTGTACAAGAGGGCACAAGCAGGGATGTGGTCAGGAGGACCTGGCTGCATTGGTACAAACCTTTCAATGATCTCAGTAGATTACGAAATATTACTGCAAAGCCACACTTCAACCTCACCCTGCTGTGCCACTCATCACATCCCTATCACTCTGCCTTCCCTACCCTACTCCTGCATATCCTTACTCACACCAACTTAGTTTGCACCTCCATACATCCCTCTCTCTCTATCTACATTGTCACTTCCCCATCTCACTAGCCACTCCTCACACTCGCCCTCATCCTTGTCAATTCATACCAACCAACAACACACAAGGGTAGGCATTTGGTGTTTTAGCCAATATTCAAGTAGACTTTCTGCTAATATGTTGTCAAACATTGAAATCTTTATTTTGAACACGTGTTTTTGGACAGATTTGTGTGCACCTTTAGAAGGGGCATTGAGAGTTGTAGTGAATGGTGAGACATAAGGGTACCCTGCACAATGGTGATGGGTGTGAAAGGAATGGCTTGGGCATTGCAGGGATGCTTTATGGTGCTGGTGTGTGGGACGGTGCCAACCTGGTACATCATGTGGCAGTCAGGGTGTACAGCATCAAGTGAAGTAAATGTGGCCATGGTGAGGCCATTCCTGGCCTCCCAGTCAGCAATGTGGTCGGGTGCTGATGCCCTGTGTCCTGTGCAGCATCAGGTGATTGCAGAGAAGGTTGGTGGTGTTGTTGGTGATGCTGGTGTGTTTAGTGATGTTGGTGTTGAGAATGATGTTGGTGTTGAGGCTGATTATGGTTGAATTCTGAGGACAAAGGTGATATTTTCTCAAGGACTGTGATGCTTCTGGAATATCGAGGTTGAAATGACAGAAGCGATCTGGGGTGACAGTGAATAGAGAGTTCACTGCAAACACTTCCAACCTGCATACAGCTCAAAAGTTTGTTCCAAATCCTGAAGGCTTCATTTTCTGACATTGGAAAGTGAACAGCTGTGGAATGGTAGCCTTTATATCACTTCTGCAGCTGTCAACTTGCCAAAGCAATAGAGAGTCACTGATCCAGACTCCACTTACCTGGCGTGTTGCTCGAGGGATGGCAAATCCATCAAAAAGTTGGTAAAATTGTAAATACCTGTTTTTAATCCTCTTAAATAGCACTAAACTACCTGTTAAGTACCTTAATGAAGTGGCCCGCCGCTTGGTGTTGGCTCTACAATCTGAACACAGACCTGACAGCTGAGAAACTCTCACGGAGGCGGGTTCAGAGCGGATCCCGACCCGCTGTCAGTCAAGGCTATTTTGGCAGCGGGCCTGCCTCCAAACCCGCACTCACAGGGCTGGAAAGATTCCGGCCAATGGGTGCACAGCAAGCTTCAGCGTGTGATAATATAGGTTGGCTGCACCCAGTGCACAGCAGCAGAACAATAACATAATTGTGGCGTTACAGAGAAAAGCAAGCTTCTTGGAGGCCAGTGGAGAGGATATGGGACTCCAGTTGAGATTAAAGGAGGTAGTGAAACCAAGAAAGCCAATGAATCGAGTTACAAGAATCCATCACCCAGATGTTCCCATTCCAATGAAAATTAAGTACAAGTAAATGTAGAAACCAGTTTTGCTCTAGGTTTGATCTCCCTGGCCTTTGCTGGAATAAATCTAGAAATAATCGGGGTGCTTCCCTGAGATTGCCTGTGATTTCCTGAGAAACAATTTGCTGGGCTATTGGGAGAGAAGGGGAATGGAACACTTTTTTTTTTATTCGTTCCGGGATGTGGGCGCGCTGGCAAAGCCAGCTTTTATTGCCCATCCCTAATTGCCCTTGAGAAGGTAAATTAGGGATGGGCAATAAATGCTGGCCCTGCCAGCGATGCCCAAAGAGTTGGCACAGACAACATGGGCCTTCTGTGCTGCATCATTCTATAATTCTATGTGTTCCCTGCTGGGAGTGCTGGGTCATGGAATCGCAGCTTATATTGTTGGAAATTAATAATATTACACGTGTATTATACCGAGAATATTATTTCTTGCAGATGTCATTTGCCTGAGTATGTCCTGGATTTGGGATTTGTAATCCTCGGCACTGTCAAGATATATAGCGTCAAGATTACGAACAGAGGCTTTTTGCCGGTATCCTTTCACACTGACCGACTTGCTCTTAAAAAGACAGGTAAGGCACCTGTGGTGCATGGAGAGGTCATGGTTGAAAGCTAAATATGCATTTATTTTGCAGAAAATACAATATAAACTGTAAATGTTCCCCCTTTTCCTCACAATTTATAGATGTTGTAGTCCAGTTATGGATAGAAACATAGAAAATAGGTGCAGGAGTAGGCCATTCGGCCCTTCGAGCCTGCACCGCCATTCAATGAGTTCATGGCTGAACATGCAACTTCAGTACCCCATTCCTGCTTTCTCGCCATACCCCTTGATCCCCCTAGTAGTAAGGACTTCATCTAACTCCTTTTTGAATATATTTAGTGAATTGGCCTCAACAACTTTCTGTGGTAGAGAATTCCACAGGTTCACCACTCTCTGGGTGAAGAAGTTTCTCCTCATCTCGGTCCTAAATGGCTTACCCCTTATCCTTAGACTGTGACCCCTGGTTCTGGACTTCCCCAACATAGGGAACATTCTTCCTGCATCTAACCTGTCTAAACCCGTCAGAATTTTAAACGTTTCTATGAGGTCCCCTCTCATTCTTCTGAACTCCAGTGAATACAAGCCCAGTTGATCCAGTCTTTCTTGATAGGTCAGTCCCGCCATCCCGGGAATCAGTCTGGTGAACCTTCGCTGCACTCCCTGAATAGCAAGAAAGTCCTTCCTCAAGTTAGGAGACCAAAACTGTACACAATACTCCAGGTGTGGCCTCACCAAGGTCCTGTACAACTGCAGCAACACCTCCCTGCCCCTGTACTCAAATCCCCTCGCTATGAAGGCCAATATGTCATTTGCTTTCTTAACCGCCTGCTGTACCTGCATGCCACCCTTCAATGACTGATGTACCACGACACCCAGGTCTCGTTGCACCTCCCCTTTTCCTAATCGGTCACCATTCAGTCTCTCTGTTTTTACCACCAAAGTGGATAACCTCACATTTATCCACATTATACTTCATCTGCCATGCATTTGCCCACTCACCTAACCTATCCAAGTCACTCTGCAGCCTCATAGCATCCTCCTCGCAGCTCACACTGCCACCCAACTTAGTGTCATCCGCAAATTTGGAGATACTACATTTAATCCCCTCGTCTAAATCATTAATGTACAGTGTAAACAGCTGGGGCCCCAGCACAGAACCTTGCCGTACCCCACTAGTCACTGCCTGCCATTCTGAAAAGTACCCATTTACTCCTACTCTTTGCTTCCTGTCTGACAACCAGTTCTCAATCCATGTCAGCACACTACCCCCAATCCCATGTGCTTTAACTTTGCACATTAATCTCTTGTGTGGGACCTTGTCGAAAGCCTTCTGAAAGTCCAAATATACCACATCAACTGGTTCTCCCTTGTCCACTCTACTGGAAACATCCTCAAAAAATTCCAGATTTGTCAAGCATGATTTCCCTTTCACAAATCCATGCTGACTTGGACCTATCATGTCACCTCTTTCCAAATGCGCGGGTATGACATCCTTAATAATTGATTCCATCATTTTACCCACTACTGAGGTCAGGCTGACCGGTCTATAATTCCGTTTTCTCTCTCCCTCCTTTTTTAAAAAGTGGGGTTACATTGGCTATCCTCCACTCGATAGGAACTGATCCAGAGTCTATGGAATGTTGGAAAATGACTGTCAATGCATCCGCTATTTCCAAGGCCACCTCCTTAAGTACTCTGGAATGCAGTCCATCAGGCCCTGGGGATTTATCGGCCTTCAATCCCATCAATTTCCCCAACACAATTTCCCGACTAATAAGGATTTCCCTCAGTTGCTCCTCCTTACTAGACCCTCTGACCGCTTTTATATCCGGAAGGTTGTTTGTGTCCTCCTTAGTAATACCGAACCAAAGTACTTGTTCAATTGGTCTGCCATTTCTTTGTTCCCCGTTATGACTTCCCCTGATTCTGACTGCAGGGGACCTACGTTTGTCTTTACTAACCTTTTTCTCTTTACATATCTATAGAAACTTTTGCAATCCGTCTTAATGTTCCCTGCAAGCTTCTTCTCGTACTCCATTTTCCCTGCCCTAATCAAACCCTTTGTCCTCCTCTGCTGAGTTCTAAATTTCTCCCAGTCCCCGGGTTCGCTGCTATTTCTGGCCAATTTGTATGCCACTTCCTTGGCTTTAATACTATCCCTGATTTCCCTAGATAGCCACGGTTGAGCCACCTTCCCTTTTTTATTTTTACGCCAGACAGGAATGTACAATTGTTGTAGTTCAACCTTTAGTGCCTGTGGCATGACTGTGCATTTGGCACATTCTCCTCAGATTGTGGGGCACTGAGGCCTGCTGAGCATCTGTGGAGCTCGAAACCTGTGGGCTAGGTCCTGTAATGTGTTCAGAGTGCCTGGACAGTGCTAAAATAAAACAAGCACTGCACAGGATCCTCTTCCCTTAAGTTGGGTCTTTACTGTTTAAAGGTGCATTGCTGTTTTTCTGATTTCTTTGCAGCTGTTTATTATTCATGGCTTCTGAGCTACGTTACTGTTGTAGGAGAAAGAATGCAGCTGAAACTTACTGGAACCTAAGCGGAGAACCTCTTAAAGCTGCAGCATATCCGTTATCTATGCTTGCTTCCCCAGGGGAATGGTCATAGTTGGAGAGGAGCTATGGGCATTGCTCTGGTTATCTTTCGTTCTCTCTAGTTGCAGTCGGTAGAAGATCACAGAGGTGAACCGGAACGGTTGTGTTCGTACAATAAGGCAAACAATAAATTTCCATCCTTATAGTGAGTCTGAGGTTCACACTTTTGTACCTGGATGTACAAATTTGACTATTCCAACGCCCTCCTGGCTGGCCTCGCACATTCTACCCTACGTATCCTTGAGGTGATCCAAAACTCGGCAGCCCATGTCTTAACTCACACCAAGTCCCGCTCACCCATCACCCCTGTGCTCGCTGACCTACATTGGCTTCCGGTTAAGCAACGCCTTGATTTCAATATTAAAGAAGCAGTAGCAGGACATTTGGAAAAGCAAAATTCGGTCAGGCAGAGTCAGCATGGATTTATGAAGGGGAAGTCATGTTTGACAAATTTGCTAGAATTCTTTGAGGATGTAACGAATAGGGTGGATAAAGGGGAACCAGTGGATGTGGTATATTTGGACTTCCAGAAGGCATTTGAAAAGGTTACTGCACAAGATAAAAGTTCACGGGGTTGGGGGTAATATATTAGCATGGATAGAGGATTGGCTAATGGACAGAAAACAGAGAGTAGGGATAAATGGTTCATTCTCAGGTTGGCAATCAGTAACCAGTGGGGTGCCGCAGGGATCAGTGCTGGGACCCCAACTTTTTACAATCTATATTAATGACTTGGAGGAAGGGACCGAGTGTAACGTAGCCAAGTTTGCTGACGATAGAAAGATGGGAGGAAAAGCAATGTGTGAGGAGGACACACAAGATCTGCAAAAGGACATAGACAGGCTAAGTGAGTGGGAAAAAATTTGGCAGATGGAGTGTAATGTTGGAAAGTGTGAGGTTATGCACTTTGGCAGAAAAAAAAAAATCGGAGAGCAAGTTATTATTTAAATGGAGAAAGATTGCAAAGTGCTGCAGTACAGCGGGACCTGGACGTACTTGTGCATGAAACACAAAAGGTTAGTTTGCAGGTAAGCCAATGGAATCTTGGCTTTTATTGCAAAGGGGATGGAGTATAAAAGCAGGGAAGTCTTGCTACAGTTGTACAGGGTATTGATGATGCCACACCTGGAATACTGTGTGCAATTTTGGTTCCAATATTTACGAAAGGATATAATTGCTTTAGAGGCAGTTCAGAGAACATTCACTAGGTTGCTTCCGAGGATGAGGGGGTTGACTTATGAGGAAAGGTTGAGTAGGTTGGGCCTCTACTCATTGGAATTCAAAAGAATGAGAGGTGATCTTATCGAAAGTATAAGATTATGAGGGGGCTTGATGGGGTGGATGCAGAGGGGATGTTTCCACTGATAGGGGAGACTAGAACGAGAGGGCATAATCTTAGAATAAGGAGCCACTCATTTAAAACTGAGATGGGGAGGAATTTCTTCTCAGAAGGTTGTGGATCTGTGGAATTCACTGCCTCAGAGAGCTGTGGAAGCTGGGTCATTGAATAAATTTAAGACAGAAATAGACAGTTTCTTAAACGCCAAGGGGATAAGGGGTTATGGGGAGCGGGCAGGGAAGTGGAGCTGAGTCCATGATCGGATCAGCCATGATCGTATTAAATAGAGGAGCAGGCTCAAGGGGCCATATGGCCTACTCCTGCTCCTATTTCTTATGTTCTTATTTCAAAACTCTCATCCTTATTTTCAAATCCCTCCATAGCCTCGCCCCTCCCTATCTCTGTAATCTCCTGCAGCCTCACAACCCCTCGAGATGTCTGCACTCCTCTAATTCTGCCCTCCTGAGCATCCTTGATTATAATCACTCAACCATCGGTGGCCGTGCCTTCTGTTGCCTGGGCCCCAAGCTCTGGCTCCCTGCCTAAACGTCTCTATCTCTCTACCTCTCTTTGCTCCTTCACGACGCTCCTTAAAACCTACCTCTTTGACCAAGCTTTTGGTCACCTGCCCTAATTTCTCCTTGTGACTTGGTGTCAAATATATTGCCTCATAATACTCTTGTTTTACTTCGTTAAAGGCGCTATATAAATACAAGTTAGTGTTGATGTGTTGAACAAAATGTTCATTTCCCAAGGAGGCCAGCATTGACCTTTGTACACTTCTGCAGTTGGATCTGACAACCAATTCAGCAACAGTCACAGTCAGAGTGTCTGCTGCCCTGAAATTGTATGTTTATAGTGTCATTCCAATCAACAGCAGGAGATACACAGCCGCATCATTTAGCTCATGGGTGCTTTGTTTGTCTGAGCCTCTCCATTCATCAATTTCCCTATAGGAAAACAGGCAGCAACTTTTAACCGTCTGGTTTCCCCAAAATAGCATGCAAATTGCCGCCAGGGCCTCACAGAAAGGGGTTCCACTGCGTCAATCTACAGCTGGTCTGTGACAGCAGGTACCGAATCATCCATGTAAATGGCTCTTCGCCTGGCAATTGCCCATATTCATTACTTTTACAACAGGCCATGATTTCAACTTTATTTGATGGGCCACCAGATGTTGACTGTTGACTATCCGCTGCAGCAGTAAGTGCTTTCCCATTGGGGAACCCGAGGCCAAGAAGTGAAGCGCCTTAGTCCAGCACACGTTTGGCATCCTTTAACAAAGGTTCAGATTCCTGGCAGCCTTCTGCATGTTACAAATAATTCAACCTCGTGAGTTCAAAGGGGCATCACAATCTACAGCACATCCATCCATCTGGGAAAGCCTACTGTGCCTCCATCCAAACATTTAACTGGCTCTGAAATGAGTCTACATTTTAATTTTACTTCCGTTGTCCTATCCAGAAGCATGTTGATCATTCTTTGCATGAAGAACTTTCTGATATCAGCCCGAAATTTGTCTGGAGCCTTTATTTCCTTGTCTCAGTATCAAGATTTACCTTGAAGTAGTACTTTGGCTTAAATTTAACTCTGGGTGGCTTGATTTCGCCGGGCCTCGGGGAACCTGGCAGCTAAAGCTAAAGGAAGGCAAGGACTGCTGTATCCAGGAGGTAAGTGCCTTTCCACTTAGCTGCTGGATCCAGCTTATCTGCTTTACCAAGCCCTGCGACCGGACCCACCCCCCACCTTACGATCTCCTCCCCCGCTTGGCCTCTGACCTCCGCATCCCCTATCCACAAGGCCTCCGATCTCCAATTCCCCCTCTGACCTTCCAGCCCGCCCCGGCCTCTGATCTCCCTTTCAGCATTCCGACCGCCCCCGATCTCTGACCTCCCCCCCCCCCCCCTCCTCCAGCCTTCCGATACAGAAATAACCTGTCTAAATCCGCCTCTTTGTTTCCACCTGTTTTGCGGTGGGTTAGAAACAATTGACATGGAGCCA
The DNA here is from genome assembly GCF_044704955.1 of Pristiophorus japonicus. Classification (NCBI taxonomy): domain Eukaryota; kingdom Metazoa; phylum Chordata; class Chondrichthyes; family Pristiophoridae; genus Pristiophorus; species Pristiophorus japonicus. The sequence continues at coordinate 87,946,311 of NC_091989.1, read as the reverse complement.
TCGGTCAGTTCTCTATGTATTCTGCCATTTCTGTGATTTTCTTCCAGAAGTGATGAGGGAGCAATGAATATGAGTGAGCATAAAGTTCCACACAGGAGACTGTTAGCAATAACAAGTGCACATGGAATTGGAGGCAACCCGTTTCCATGGTTTTTACCACAGCTGTGGTTGAGGTCGCCTCTTGAGCGAAATTTCTTTGTTGTTTTTTTAAAAATTCGGATCCAGAAGTCGCTCTTAATGGGGGCGGTGACTACACGGGAGGGGCGGAAGTTGGGGGCAGTGCAGAGTGGCCACCGCAATGATGTCATCACTTAAAGAGGAGAGCTTTCATGCTTTTAAAACTTTGGCCCACTGGGCCACCAGGGAGGGTTTCGGCTGGGCCAGCAGCCTTGCACCCAGGAGCGGTTGCCAAGTTGCCTGTTGGTGGCCCGGCCAAACCCGGGGGCATAATTGTCAGGCCGACCTGGCAGTCGGCCGACAAAAAAAACATGGCGGCAACGGCAGTGCGTCTGCCGCTGCAGAAAGCCACAGCCTCACTGGACCACCGGGGAAAACTTGTTTTGGCACCGCCGGGCGAGCCAAAGATTTTCAGAGGGGAATGTTGCCGTTGGGGGGGTAGATTGTTGGTGCACACGGTGATGACGCACTTAAGACGGATCGGCAGCAGCGGAGCGGTAGTGGGGAGGATCGGAGCACCACCGGGAAAACTCGGAAAGGCAATTGGGCTATCAGTGGCCATTCCACGAAAAGTCAGCGGCCACTCCACTCCACTCCACTCCACAGCGTGGCCGCCGATTTATGGTGGTAACAGGCCTTGAGGAGAGGGGCAATTACGGCCCCAGAGAGAATGGATAATGGGCCCGAATTTCGCCATGATTGGAGCTAAAAGGGTTTTTTTTGAGCTAAAAGGTTATTTTTGAAGGTAAATAAATTAAGAGCCATTTTGTTAGTTTCGCCAGTGGTGTAATGCCGTCCTTAAAAAAAAAAATAAGGGCCGATTTTTTTTGAGTACTGATTTTGTGATGTCACTCGGGGTCAAACTCAACGATAATGCTATTTTTTGCGAGTTTTGCTAATAAGAATATTTTTAAGGATAAATAACCGTTTTTAAAAAGGTTGCCTGGTGAAGTCAGATAGAAATCCGCGATAACGGCGCCATCTTGGGTTCTCTTCAACAGAAATCCAATCACTGGTTTGTTTACAGTGGGCCCGCTAAAACTAACTCCTGTACTCACACTCCGAATTAGCTGGTGTTTTTTTAAATTGCCACTTTGAAGAAAATAATAACTTTATTTTATGGGTAACTATTTTTACTTCTCCACAATTTCAAAGCAGCAATGTTCCTCTTTTCAAACACCAGGCTGTTCCAAAAAGGACAGGTACAACTGTGACTTCAGAAAGTCAGTATAGATCGGCACCCTTTGCAGGTTGGGTGTCGATACGGATTTTGTGTGAAAAGTTTTTCAAAGTTGTAAAACGTCAACGCCGCCATCTTGGAAAACGGAGCTGAGTTAAAGCTTTTGGAGGGAAGGCTGCGATTACAGATTGAGCTTTTTGTGAGTTTATAATTCGTTTTTAAGGACATTTAAAGAATGGGGGCTATTATATCTTTGCCATATGTGGAGTGTGCTTATGCTGTCCTGTCTCATCATCGAAGAAGGCTTATTCGGCAGCATTATCTGGGTAATCAAAGAGGTCGCAGACTTATGGGGAGGAGGCCTCACCCCGAACGAGTTTACAGGGTGAGGCACTCATACCTGCACCTGACTGAGGCTTTTGACTCAAAGGCAGACACAGCTCATAAAGGCAGACAAACAGCTCATAAAGGCAGACATACAGCCTAGAAGTGGGAGGAGGACTGCACTGCCCGCCGAGGTCAAGGTAACTGCTTCCATGCCTCCAGCTCCTTTCAGGCATCAACTTGGGATGTATGCTGCATCTCGCAACATGCTACACATAGCTGCATTTGCCAGGTGACAAGGGCACTGTACGCTTGCAGGGACAACTTCACCAACTTCTCAATGACCAGGGAGGCACAAAATGAGAGGGCTTTAGGCTTTGCACGAATTGCTGGCTTCCCCAAGTTTCAGGCTGCCATTGACTGTATGCACATCGCCCTGCAAGCACCTTTCAAGGAGCCAGAGGTTTACCGAAACAGAAAAGGATTCCACTCGCTGAACGTGCAGATCGTCTGCGACCATATGCAGCGTATCATGGCAGTAGATGCAAAATATCCAGGGAGCATCCATGATGCTTTCATCTTGCGTGAGAGCAGTGTCTCATAGATGTTTGAGCAGCAGCCACAAGGGCAGAACTGGATGCCGGGGACAAAGGCTATGGACTCGCCACCTGTTCATAACCCCCCCCCCCCCCCCTCTTGGCAAAACGCAGACAGAAGGTGAGCGTCGCTACAATACGTGCCACATAGCCACACGCAACATTGTCGAGAAGACAATTGGAGTGCCTGGGCCACTTTGGAGGCTCCCTGCAATACTCTCCTCAGCAGGTCAGTGAGTTCACTGTGGTGCATGCTACACAACTTAGCCATTATGAGGGCACAGATATTCCCACTAGAGGACATTGCAGAACCAGCTCCGGCGAGGAGTGAGGGGGGTGCGGGGAGAAGGAGGCTGATGATGAGAATGAGGAGAAATAAGAGCAGGAGTAGGCCATACGGCCCCTCGAGCCTGCTCCGCCATTCAATAAGATCATGGCTGATCTGATCATGGACTCAGCTCCACTTCCCCGCCCACTTTTTTGTCCACTCTCGGTGGTTGTCGAACAACTTCTTCTGCAAAGATGGCAATAGAAATTTTTAAGAGAGGGGCCTTCTGCTGTTGTGGCACACGCAGATAATCACATTAACAATTCAAGTAATTGTAGTGCATAAGTAAAAATGTTTATTTACTCGAACTACTTGGCCAAGGTCCTGCCACTTCTTCCGGCACAGCTTGCCGTCCCTCTGGATGGACCCCTCTGCCGGAACCTGCTCTGCAACACAAGCTTGAGCTATTACTGCAGGTTTCAGTTTACCAGCACCCTTCTTGCCAATCTGTTGCCATCCACTTTCCACAGCAGCTACCAGGGTCTCATTGGCATCTTGGGTGAACCTCCTGGCCCTTTTCCTTTCCAATTCACGCTCCATTTGTCGTTTTGCAGCTCCTGAAAATTACAATGCTCTTTAAAAATAGCTGATCCAGACCAATAAATGTACTGCGCCTGCATGGGCACACCCGTCACATGGAAATCAGATGATTTTTTTTCCTTTTTTTGCGCATACACAGAATGTGTGTTCTTTTTAAGGCAAAATAATTTAGCTCCATCCTTAAAATCGGTATTTTAGCGCTATACCAAAATTAAATAAACTTTTGTTGAAACTTTGGCCTTTATTTTTGCCGCTATTTCGGCATTAAAAATCATCCATTAATCGGAAAGAGCGCCAAATAACAGAGCTATTTTTCAATGTGGAATTTCTAGCCCAGTGACTAAGTACTCCAATTGGCAGGAAGTGACTCGTGGTGTCCTCCAGTGATCTGTACTGGGGCCTCAGCTTTTCATTATATTTATCAATTTCTGGGCACTGAACTTCAGGAAGGATATATTGGCCTTGGACGGGGTGCAGCGTAGATTCACCAGAATGATATCAGAGCGCGTCTGCTCTTCAATACATCCTAGCTGCTAGTTAGAGCAGGTTTGAGTGTTGGCTGATGCATACGAGTGTGTTTCCTTCAGATTCTCTCCCTTAATTTTACTTTTCTTCTTTTGAAAATATACCTGCCTCCACTTGATCCTTCCCCACAAATCTGTAAGTCAGCAATTTCCTCTCTGTCTGCAGTACATTGATCCTGGAATATGCTTTGCCACCATACTGACTCAGCTATGAAGTGTGATGAGTGCAGAGGAGAAACTGCCTTTAATACAGCAGTGTTGTTGTGAAAAGAAAACTGCAAGTGACGATGCGCATCACATGCACAAAGAGAAAATGAAATAATCATTAGAAAGGAGAAGGCTGAGGGGTGACCTAGTATGAAGGGGTTTGATAGGGTAGATGTAGAGAAGATGTTTCCACGTGGGGAAGACCAAATCTAGGGGCCACAAATATAAGATAGTCACAGATAAATTCAGTAAAGAATTCAGGAGAAACGACTTTACTCAGAGAATGATTAGAATCTGGAACTCGTTACCACATGAAGTAATTGATGCATTTAAGGGAAAGCTAGAAAAGCTCTTGAGGGAGAAGCGAATAGCAGCATATGCAATTAAGGTTAGATGAAGGATGGGAGGAGGCATATGTGGAGCATAAGCACTGGCATGGACTAGTTGGACCAAATGGCCTGTTTCTGTGCTATAAATTCTGCGGGCTAGAGATTCGTTATAGCCAAGAAATGGGCAGTGTTTAGAGTAAAAAAAGGTCAAGCTGTGCCACCTGAAAATTGTCTAGGATGCACACAAAATTCATGTCCACTCCTCATTAAAATAATTGTAGTCATGATTTTAGTCTTAAAAACTCAAGCCCATTGGTGTTACACTGAAAAGCTGGACCAATATCGGGGGGCAGTCTAATTGCAAGGAATGATTGCCGCAGGCTTTTTTCAGTACATTGATGCTGAAGCACCTCATTGTCATAATTGTTGGGTGTGCAGCTGCCTCAACAACCATAAGGAGAAGGTCGAATTCTTTACAATTCCTGATGGTAGATCGCCGCCCCAGGGAGCAAGCTCGAAGTTCTCTGATGAAGCTTTGGAGGCACTGGTTATCGCGGTGGAGAGAAGGCAGGTGTTCTGTAACCGCCAACTGGCAGGAGGCCCTCACCACGAGTCTGCTGCACGATGTGGAGGGAGGTGGCGCACCACATCACGGGTAGCACTGTACTCCCCAGGACCCACACCCAGGGCAGGGAGACATTTAACGACCTCACACGGGTGGTCAGGTTGAGCGAAGGCTTCAATAAATGCTACATACCAACATCTACCACAAACTTCACGCCCTGCACCATGGAGAAGCCTGCTATCCTGGCACAGCCACATGCATGCTCGTTCTGGTGATCGGAAAGCCAAAGTACTCCCTTCCCCTGGTGTAGAGAGCTTCAGTGACCTCCCGGAAGACAGCGAACTATGAGATGCTAGCTATGTCTCCTGTTGCAGATTGGAAGGATCCGCTGATTAAGAAATTTAGGTGTCAGAGTTTTGTGAAGCAGAGCCTCAATACACTGCTTCTCACCTAATTGAAGGTAGGAGAGGTGATGTAGAAAAACCCGAGGAGGGTAGGGTCTTCTGTTGAGAGCCTTGATGGCCCTCCTCCTCCCTTTGCGCGCATGTTCTCCTCTTTCTCGCTGCCTCCACTCCCTCCACCGTAGATGCTGGAGAGCGAGGGGGCTGTACTGGCAGTCGACCATGACTTTTATCAAGTGATGTAGGTTGAAGCGTCTCAAAAATAATGAGAGTCTTTTACTTACCAGAGTACTCCCTGATACCAAATAACATTAAAATAATTAAAGAAAACTCTTGCAGTTGCAAAAAGTAACACACTGCCACTCAAACTTCAAAACCCTGGAAAGTGTGAGTGATTGATGATGATCCCTTTAAATAGTGTCGCTACAGCCAGCTTCCTGCTGCTGCACGCCACCTCAACCCCTGTTGTTGTTTTCTCTAGCCGGTAACTTCAATGGCCAAATTGAAGTTTGGACAACGGACGTTAAGTGAGCATTGTACTGACGTAATAAGCTCCATGATTGCAATGTCCCCGGTTTAGCGGCAGCATTATCGGCAAAATGGATATGGCGTGCGCCGCTGGAACTACCATCAGCTGGCGGAAGAGCGCTGAATGGCGTTTTAGCACTCTACCGCAGCATTAAAATGTGGCTCTAAACATACAAATTTCTCCCGCCGCCCCCCCCGCCCCATGTATCTACATACGCCCAACCCCTGTTCCTGTCTTCCTAAATTATCCGTTAATGGTTGGAATACATATTCCAACATAGTTTCTGTCATCAGTGCCTTAGCAATGCTGGGCTCCAGAAATTGAGGGCCGGGTATAATGAGAAAGCCATCTTGTCTAGTGCAATCAAACATCATCATCATAGGCAATCCTTTGAAGCGAGGATGAGTTCACAGGTGTTTCAATGAAGGACCTAATATTCCAGATCCTGAAGGGTGGGAGATGAATGTGCGTGGATTTTTTTAATGTGGGGTGGCCATTGCACACCAGCCACCACATGGGCTTGACAGAGCTAGGTCTTGGTCCAGTGGCAAGGATTACCCAAGATGAATACGTGGCTTGAGCAGTGGTGCAGAAGGAAGGGATTCAAATTCCTGGGGCATTGGAGCTGGTTCTGGGGGAGGTGGGACCAGTACAAACCGGACGGTCTGCACCTGGGCAGGACCGGAACCAATGTCCTCGGGGGGGGTGTTTGCTAGTGCTGTTGTGGAGGAGTTAAACTAATATGGCAGGGGGATGGGAACCTATGCAGGGAGACAGAGGGAAATAAAATGGAGTCACAAGCAAAAGATAGAAAGGAGAATAGTAAAAGTGTAGGGCAGAGAAACCCAAGGCAAGAAACAAAAAGGGCCACATTACACCAAAATTCTAAATGGGCAAAGTGTGTTAGAAAGACAAGCCTGAAGGCTCTGTGCCTCAATGCGAGGAGTATTCGGAATAAGGTGGTCGAATTAACTACGCAGATAGCAGTTAACGGGTATGATGTCATTGGTATCACGGAGACATGGCTCCAGGATGACCAAGGCTGGGAACTCAACATCCAGGGGTATTCAGCATTTAGGAAGGATAGACAGAAAGGAGGAAGAGGTGGGGTAGGGTTGCTGGTTAAAGAGGAAATTACTGCTATAGTAAGGAGGGACATTAGCCTGGATGATGTGGAATCGGTATGGGTGGAGCTGCGGAATTCCAAAGGGCAGAAAACACTGGTGGGAGTTGCGTACAGACCACAAAACAGTAGTAGTGAGGTTGGGGACAGCATCAAACAAGAAATAAGGGATGTGTGCAATAAAGGTACAGCAGTTATCATGGGCGACTTTAATGTACATATTGATTGGGCGAACCAACCAATTGGTAGCAGTGCGGTGGAGGAGGATTTCCTGGAGAGTATTAGGGATGGTTTTCTAGACCAAAATGTCGAGAAACCAACTAGAGGGCTGGCCATCCTAGACTGGGTGATGTGTAATGAGAAGGGACTAATTAGCAATCTTGTTGTGTGAGGCCCCTTGGGGAACAGTGACCATAATATGGTAGAATTCTTTATTAAAATGGAGAGTGACACAATTAATTCGGAAACTAAGGTCCTGAACTTAAGGAAAGGTAACTTCGACGGTATGAGGCGTGAATTGGCTAGAATAGACTAGCAAAGGATACTTAAAGGGTTGACGGTGGATAAGCAATGGCAAACATTTAAAGATCACATGGATGAACTTCAGCAATTGTATATCCCTGTCTGGAGTAAAAATAAAACGGGGAAGGTGGCTCAACCATGGCTAACAAGGGACATTAAGGATAGTGTTAAAGCCAAGGAAGAGGCATATAATTTGGCTAGAAAAAGCAACAAACCTGAGGACTGGGAGAAATTTAGAATTCAGAGGAAGACTAAGGGTTTAATTAAGAGGGGGAAAATAGAGTACGAGAGGAAGCTTGCAGGGAACATAAAAACTGACTGCAAAAGCTTCTATAAATATGTGAAGAGAAAAAGATTAGTGAAGACAAACGTAGGTCCCTTGTAGTCGGATTCAGGTGAATTTATAATGGGGAATAAAGAAATGGCAGACCAATTGAACAAATACTTTGGTTCTGTCTTCACAAAGGAAGACACAAATAACCTTCCGATTATACTAGGGGACAGTAGGTCTAGTGAGAAGGAGGAACTGAAGGATATCCTTATTAGGCGGGAAATTGTGTTTGGGAAATTAATGGGATTGAAGGCCAACAAATCCCCGGGGCCTGATAGTCTGCATCCCAGTGTACTTAAGGAAGTGGCCCTAGAAATAGTGGATGCATTGGTGATCATTTTCCAACAGTCAATCGACTCTGGATCAGTTCCTCTGGACTGGAGGGTAGCTAATGTAACACCACTTTTTAAAAAAAGGAGGGAGAGAGAAAACAGGTAATTATAGACCGGTTAGCCTGACATCAGTAGTGGGAAAAATGCTGGAATCAATCATTAAGGATGAAATAGCAGCGCATTTGGAAAGCAGTGACAGGATCGGACCTAGTCAACATGGATTTATGAAAGGAAAATCATGTTTGACGAATCTTCTGGAATTTTTTGAGGATGTAACTAGCAGAGTGGACAAGGGAGAACCAGTGGATGTGGTGTATTTGGACTTTCAAAAGGCTTTTGACAAGGTCCCGCACAAGAGGTTGGTGTGCAAAATCAAAGCGCGTGATATTGTGGGTAATGTACTGACGTGGATAGAGAACTGGTTGGCAGACAGGAAGGAGAGAGTCGGGATAAACTGGACCTTTTCAGAATGGCAGGCAGTGATTAGTGGAGTGCCGCAGGGCTCAGTGCTGGGACCCTAGCTCTTTACAATATACATTAACGATTTAGATGAAGGAATTGAGTATAATATCTCCAAGTTTGCGGATGACACTAAACTGGGTGGCGGTGTGAGCTGTGAGGAGGATGCTAAGAGGCTGCAGGGTGACTTGAACAGGTTAGGTGAGTGGACAAATGCGTGGCAGATGCAGTATAATGTGGATAAATGTGAGGTTATCCATTTTGGGGGCAAAAACACGAAGGCAGAATATTATCTGGATGGTGGCAGATTAGGAAAAGGGGAGGTGCAACGAGGCCTGGGTGTTATGGTTCATCAGTCACTGAAAGTGGGCATGCAGGTACAGCAGGCGGTGAAGAAGACAAATGGTATGTTGGCCTTCATAACTAGGGGATTTGAGTATAGGAGCAAGGAGGTCTTACTGCAGTACAGGGCCTTGGTGAGGCCTCACCTGGAATATTGTATTCAGTTTTGGTCTCCTAATCTGAGGAAGGACGTTCTTGCTATTGAGGGAGTGCAGCAAAGGTTCACCAGAGTGTTTCCTGGGATGGCAGGACTGACATATGAGGAGAGACTGGATCGACTTGGCCTGTATTCACTGGAGTTTAGAAGGATGAGAGGGGATCTCATAGAAACGTATAAGATTCTGATGGAACTGGACAAGTTAGATGCGGGAAGAATGTTCCCGATGTTGGAGAAGTCCAGAACCAGGGGACATAGTCTTAGGATAAGGGGTAAGCCATTTAGGACTGAGATGAGGAGAAACTTCACTCAGAGTTGTTAACCTATGGAATTCCCTGCCACAGAGAGTTGTTGATGCCAGTTCATTGGATATATTCAAGAGGAAGTTAGATATGGCCCTTACGGCTAAGGGGATCAAGGGGTATGGAGAGAAAGCAGGAAAGGGGTACTGAGGGAATGATCTTATTGAATGGCAGTGCAGGCTCGAGGAGCCGAATGGCCTACTCCTACATCTATTTTCTATGTTTCTATGTTAAGACGACTGGAGACTAGCTCTGCTGCACGGACCGAACGTGCACACATATCGCAGTGTGGGCTGGCCCGTGCTGCCCCTCGCTTCTTCTGGGCCCTGAACTCACGCCTCTCCTGGGCCCCGGTCACTTCCCGCTGCAAACTCTTGCCGCTCCTTCGCTCCTCCTGCTGTGCCTGCCCGCATTGCATTCAGTGACCTGGCTTCGCAGTCGTCGCCCTCCTGCAGCAGCATGCACTGCTCCCTGCAGTTGTATGCCACCGCACACTACTCCCTCTGATGGCCCCAGCCTGCTGATGATCTTGCAGGCCGGGACCGCGCCAACTTCCGGGTACACTGGACAACATGGGACAGTGGCCATTGCCACTGGCTACCAGAGACTCAGGGCTATTTTTGCACTCTTTTCAGAGCTTCCTCCCTCCCACTCCCTCAGTCTGAGCTCCCAAAAGTATGCACGTAGAGCCCTGAAAGCCTGCAAGGAATATGTTAAGTAGCTTGATTCCAGGAAATTTGCCACAATAAGGGAGAGGCCATACTGGCTCGACACACTTTCTGTTTTGTATGTGAGCCTCACCTGTTTGTAAGACTTGCCACTAGGGGGCACACCTGTGGGAGACCTATGGGTCACCTGTGTACCCTGGAGCAAGCAGGTACAAAAGGCAGTCCACCAAGCTGCTGCCTCACTTTAGAGTTATATTAAAGAAACCAAGGTCACAATGGTTTGAGCTTACAACACAGTCTCATGGAGTTATTCTGAACTTAACAACTGGCGATGAGATACAGATCATGAACTTTCATGCGAAAATGGCTACCATTGGTATTCTTGAGAGATTCGTTGAGGGTGATGATTGGGACGCCTTCGTCGACATCTCGACCAGTACTTTGTGGCGAATGAGCTGGACACGGCTGAGATGGAGACCAAGCGCAGGGCGATTCTCCTCACCGCATGCGGGTCGTCGGTATATGGTCTTCTCAAAGATCTACTGGTCCCAGACAAACCAACGGACAAGACTTACACAGAGCTGTGTGCGCTGGCTCAAGAACACCTCCAGCCGAAGGAGAACATCTTAATGGCCAGGTATCGCTTTTACACGCACCATTGTTCCGAGGGTCAGAACGTGGCGAGCTTTGTCACCGACCTAAGACATCATGCGAGACCGTGTGAATTTTCAGAATCTTTGGGGGAAATGTTGCGGGACTTTTTCGTGCTCGGAATTGGCCACGAGGCCATCCTCCGTAAATTACCGTCTGCCGAATCCTTAGATCTGAGTAAGGCCATCACAATAGCCCAGGCTTTCACATCCACAAGCGACAACACGAAACAGATATCTTCACAGAATCGAAGCTCACTGGCAAGCACTGTGCATAAAATAATGCCCTCAGCAGGCAGAACTGTACATAGTAGGGCCCACACGACTGCAGAGGCCAGGCCTAGGGTGACTCGGAGGCCGCTGGGGAATGCTAATGTGAATCCATTAACACCATGCTGGTGCTGCGGGGGCAGTCACAGAGCCCATCAATGTCGATTCAAGCACTACGTGTGCAAGGGCTGTGGAACAATGGGGCACCTCCAGCAAATGTGCAAGCGACCTCGGACTCACCACGTGGCAGAGTCAGCAGAGAGCGACCAATCCAGCGCAGATCACGCTGAACTAGTGGGAGAGGCAACTCAACCGGAGGATGAGGAGGAAGTGTATGGGGCACCACCAAAAGCCCTCCGATAATGTTAAAAGTCAAACTTAACGGCATTCTAGTCTCCATGGAATTGGACACAAGTCAATCGATTATGAGCCAGAAGTTTTTTGAGAAACTGTGGAGTAACATGGCACAGAGGCCAAACTGAGCCCGATTCACAATACGCTGCGCACTTACACAAAGAACTCATACCTGTTATCGGCAGTGTGGCAGTGAAAGTATCGTATGACGGAAGGGTGCATGATTTTCCACTATGGATTGTACCAGGCTATGGTCCAACTCTGTTCGGCAGGAGCTGGCTAGGCAAGATCTAGTGGAACCGGGTGACATCAAAGCACTGTCCTCGGTGGATGACGCCCTGTGTGCCCAGGTGCTAAACAAATTCCCGGCGTTATTTGAGCCAGGCATCGGCAACTTCACAGGCGCCAAAGTGCAGATCCATCTTGTTCCTGGGGCACGGCCCGTTCATCACAAGGCTGCAGCTGTCCCATATATGATGCGAGAGAAAGTCGAAATCGAGCTGGACAGACTTCAACGAGAGGGAATTATATCGCCAGTCGAGTTCAACGAGTGGGGTAGTCCAATCGTGCCGGTACTAAAGAGCGATGCGACGGTCAGAATCTGCGGGGACTACAAGGTAACGATCAACCGAGTCTCGTTACAGGACCAGTACCCACTACCCAAAGCAGAGGACTTATTTGCAACGCTAGCAGGGAGAAGTTGTTCACCAAGTTAGACCTAACCTCCGCTTACATGACACAGGAGCTGGCTGAAGCATCAAAGAAGTTGACGTGCATCAACACGCACAAAGGACTGTTCTTGTACCACAGATGCCCCTTTGGGATTCGCTCAGCGGTGGCCATCTTCCAGAGGAACATGGAAAGTCTGCTGAAATCGGTTCCATGCACAGTGGTGTTCCAAGACGACATCTTGTTCACTGGTCGCAACATCACCAAACACTTGCACAACCTGGACAGAGGGGACTCAGGCTGAAACGCTCCAAGTGTGTTTTCCTGGCGCCAGAGGTTGAATTTCTGGGGAGAAAGATTGCAGCAGATGGCATCAGACCCACGGACTCCAAGACGGAGGCCATCAAGAATGCAGCCAGACCACAGAATGTGACGGAGCTGCATTCGTTCCTGGGACTCCTCAACTATTTTGGTAACTTTCTACCAGGGTTGAGCACTTTGCTGGAACCCCTGCGTTTGTTGCTACACAAGGGTGACGACTGGGTTTGGGGTAAATCTCAAGAGACAGCCTTTAATAAGGCCAGAAAGCTGCTCTATTCTAACAAGTTACTTGTATGACCCATGTAAACGCTTAGTACTAGCATGTTGTACGGGGTCGCTTGTGTGTTACAGCAAGCAAATGTGACAGGCAAACTGCAAGCGGTTGCATATGCATCCAGAAGTTTATACAAGGCTGAAAGAGCCTACAGTGTGGTTGAGAAAGAAGCGTTGGCTTGTGTATATGGGGTTAAGAAAATGCACCAATATCTATTTGGTCTCCGGTTCGAGCTCGAAACCGTCCACAAACCGCGTACTTCACTGCTCTCAGAAAGCAAAGGTATCAACACCAATGTTTCGTCCTGCATCCAAAGATGGGCACTAACATTGTCTGCATATGACTATGTAATCCGTCACAGACCAGTCACTGAGAACTGCGCTGATGCCCTCAGTCAGCTGCCATTGCCCAACACCGGGGTGGAAATGGCGCAACCCGCAGACTTGTTTCTGGTAATGGCTTTTGACAGCGAGAGGTCACCAGTCACGTCTCGCCAGATCAAGATCTGGACCAGCCAAGACCCCCTGCTATCACTAGTAAAAAGATGCATCCTCAATGGGAGCTGGTCGGGGGTTCCTGGGGAAATGCAAGATGAAATTAAGCCTTTTCACCGACGCAAGGACGAACTGTCAGTCCAGTCGGATTGTCTCCTATGGGGGAATCACGTGATTTTGCCCAAAAAGGGCAGGGAAACATTTATACCCAACCTACACAGTACCCACCCAGGCATCGCCAGGTCGTACGTCTGGTGGCCCGGCATTGACTCCAAATTAGAGTCATGCATACACCAATGCAACACTTGCTCACAGCTGAGCAACGTACCCACGGAGGCCCCCCTGAGCCTGTGGTCATGGCCCTCCAAACCGTGGTCCAGGGTCCACATAGATTTCGCTGGCCCCTTTCTAGGGAAGATGTTTCTAGTAGCAGTGGACGCTTACTCTAAATGGATTGAATGTATAATAATGTCATCATGTACGTCCACTGCCACCATTGAAAGCCTCAGGGCCATGTTCTCCAATGGACAATGGATCATGTTTCACCAGCTCGGAATTCAATGGGTTCATGACACGCAATGGCATCAAGCATGTCAGGTCTGCCCCATTTAAGCCCACATCCAACGGCCAAGCAGAACGGGCAGTCCAAACAATCAAGCAAAGCTTGAGACGCTTAACGGACGGTTCCTTGCAGACCCGGTTATCTTGGTTCCTGCTCAGCTACCGGATGCGCCCCCATTCGCTCACCGGGGTTCCACTTGCAGGATTATTAATGAAGAGAGCACTCAAAACCAGGCTCTCCTTAGTCCACCCGGATCTCAATGATCACATAGAAACCCGGCGTCACAAGCATAACGTGTACCATGATCGCGCGACGGCCTCGCGTGACGGTCTCGCGTGACGTTGAGGTCAATGATCTGGTGTTTGTTCTAAATTAAAATGGATTGCCAGCACTGTCTTAGCCAAGGAGGGGAATAGAGTGTTTGTTGTGAAATTTTTGAATGGGCAAACGTGCAGAAAGCACCTCGATCAGACCAAACTGCGATTCACGGACTACCAACAACAGTTTGAAGAAGACCCCACCATCTATGATCCACCAACACACACCCAACCAGCAATTGACCTCGCTGTCAACCACGAGGATGGACCCACCTTGCCCGACAGTCCGACCAGACCAGCCGAGCTGCCGTGCAGCGATGATCCGACCAACTCACCCATCCCAGGATTTCAGCTCGGGTAATGCAGACCGCCAGATCGCCTCAACCTGTAAATAACTTGTACTCAAGACTTTGGGGGGGAAGTGGTGTTATGTATGTGAACCTCACCTGTGTTTAAGACTTGCCACTAGGAGGCACACCTGTGGGAGACCTATGGGTCATCTGTGTACCCTGGAGCAAGCAGGTATAAAAGGCAGTCTACCACGTTGCTGCCTCACTTTGGAGTTATATTAAAGAGACCAAGGTCACAATGGTTTGAGCTTACAACACAGTCTCGTGGAGTTATTCTGAACTTAACACTTTTATCAGAAACTCCACCACAGTGGAACATCCTTGAGGTTCTGTATTCCGTGTCCACTGGTGATGCAAAGAACACGGAAAATATAGTTGCATATGCCTAATAGTCACAAGATAATACACATAAAACGATAAGAAAAAATCTACAATATATTAAAAATCTTGCCTCTGCAAACACTTCCCATCTATCAAACCTTACTTCCTGTTGTCAACATTTATAATGGAAACTGATTGTATGCGTGTTTCAAAATTCTCAAGCTCGTGTTCAAATCCCTCCGTAGCCTTGACTCTCCCTTCTCTGTAACTCCCTCGAGCCTTACAACCCTCTTGAGATCACTGCGTTCCTCCAGCTCTGGTCTCTTGCGAATCCCTCACTTCCTTCGCTCCACCATTGACAGCCGTGCCTTCAACCATCCAGGCCATCCACTCTGGAATTCCTTCCCTAAACCTCTCACTCTCCCTTGCTTTAAGATGTTGCTTAAAACCCACCTGTTTGATCAAATGCTTGGTCACCTGTTCTTCTCTCTGCTTCTTTGGCTCAGTGTCAATTATTTCTGATTATGCTCCTGTGAAGTGCCTCGGGATGCTTTACTATGTGTTGGTGCTGTATTTATTGGTGCAGTAGCACTTCTCCCAGCTCCTCCACCTGCACTGCATTCAACCTCCTATTGTAAATTCAATAATAATAATGCTTTTGGTGTAGAGGCAGCCCATGCACACGGCACATAAGCTCCCAATGCATCAAAGATCGTTGATTCAAATGACATCTAATATGTAAGACACTTGGTCAGCTCTTCAATCAGGATATGTCAAACAAGGGAAGATCTAATTCTGAATTAGTTCCAAGCCAAGAACAGAAGGAGTTTGATTAATCTTCAATATTTAATCAATTACATGATTAGTTACTAGTGTAGAATTTACCAATATCTCGCAAAGGTTCCAGGTACCTTTCCCCTGCAGAGGAGAAAAATCCCTTTCTGGGCTTTTAAAATGAGTTTAAAGGGGCAGACGAAGCCTGCGGGGGATAAAAGGGGATGCTTTCATGGAGACCCCCCCCCCCCCAGTGTTTGGACTCATAGGAAAGGGAATTCAAAATGGACCTAAATTACAGAAGCTTGAGATCCCCTAAACATCTATGGGAAGGAGCATATCAATTTTAAGATTCTACTACATTTTGGCTGCGAAAAAGAGTTACCAAATAAAGGAGGTGGGGCCAACCTCTGAAGCAAATTCGTGTATTAAGGATCCCAGGCTATTCACTCCCTAAGAGATAATCGAATTACCCAATCAAGCACAATGGAAATCATGGTCAGGAAACTGGACAATCCTAAAACAATGCAAAACCAGTGATAGCACATTCTCACACCCTAATCGAGTTACTGCTGACAAAGGAGACATTTGAAAATCAATGGACAGAACAGTTTAAACAGAGCCCAAGAGATTTGATGGGAGATAACTGAGCCTTTTTTGGGGATATATCTATGCCCCAGTTTTACAAGGAAAAACTAGCAGAACACAGACTGGAACTCACACAGACTTGAGCAGAACACAGACTGGAACTCGCACAGACTTGAGCAGAACACAGACTGGAACTCGCACAGACACGAGCAGAACACAGACTGGAACTCGCACAGACTGGAACACAGACACAGACACAAGCAGCCTGCTTCCTCTACAGTGAAGAAAACTACCAGAACTCATCAGGAACTGACCGAGCACGAGGCCCACGAAACGGAAGGTTGTCAGCAACCAAATTGGCAACCACTCTACAATCTACTTCTGAACGACCCAACGGGAGAGAAATTACCAAAAGGGACTAACTAAAACTATTTCTAACCAAAGAAAGTGGGTACTTACCCCATACATCCAAAACGCAACTTAGCGCATCAACGGACGCACCCCAACCGAAGACTACGCAGTCCGAAGTCCTCTCTTCCGTCCGGGGTGCGGCTCGCCTAGAAGGCCAAGTGCAGCGAACCCCGAAACCGCGATTCACCGGCAACTGTCTAAAGGGATTGGTGAGCATAGCCCCTGAACCCTGAGAGCTATAACTTAGTTAGTTAGGGGAATTGGGAGGGGGGAGGCTGGGATAACTTGTGTAAATGTATCTGCATTCTCCTCTTTACCCCATTTAGAGTTTAAGCTGTATCCTTTTCCCCACAGGCTGTAATTTGACATTTTATTCAATGTGTTGTACCCCTCGGTGTGTATTGGTCTGTGTGTGTTATTAAAGGTGTGCCTTTTACTTCTTTTTAAACACAATAAAGCCATATCTGCTTCCTACCTTGAAACCGATTGTCTGTCCAAGTCTGTCACAGTCCCTTCATAATTCCCGTGTCTAGAACCAAGGGTGTGGGAGTGATTCGGAACCGCTCATATAAGGTCAGAAGGGAAAGCTGACCCCCTGCAAACCACCCCTTACACTAGCTAATCTTGCCTACATTGGCATACATTACATAACATATAGTCTGTTATGTAATGTATGCCAATGTAGGCAAGGTTACATGTCCACGTGCCTCTGCCTTCTCTTGCCCGATAACAATCATTTCACCAATCTTCTTCGGGCTTTTATAACTTGCTGCTTACAACCAGTTCCTGTGACTTGCTTATCACACTAGGAGCATAACATCAGACATCCGGCGTCTGTTCTTCCTTGTCTTGCTTTTAACCATCCTTAATGTCCTTACTGGTTTGCAGCCCTTTTATTCAAGAGTTGATTGCATACTTTGAATACAAATATCTGTCTGCTTGCACTCTCCCTTCACATGTCCTTCATTATTCTTCAGCCATTTGCTATATCAGCACAGCTGTTGTCCGCAGGTTTAACACTGTACACATCTTCAGATAAACGATGGTTCGCTCTCTATCAGAATTTGGAACATGTGTCTTTTTGTCAGCAGTGTCCTTGTTACAATCTCATTGGAGCCATTACAACCACAACGCACATCCTGCTTCTCCAGACACATCATAATTGGCATGGGGATTTAACCCGTTCCCATATAGTTACATTTTTACAGAAAATTGATTTTAGTTAGTACAGCATAATGATTAATAATGAACATAATGTATTCAACAGTCCCCCTTAATACCAGGACCTAATCTTTAAACGCACTGGTATCGTTTTTTTCTCCTGAGTCTCTGGAATTAATTTGCCAGAGCTAGTCAGATTTCAATAATTCTAATCCTATTTTCCATGTTTAATCACATGCTACATATCTCACAAGCAGTTATCATTATTATATTTACACTATCACTAATTTCACACTATAGGACATAATTGTTTTCACTAGACCAATTTCAACCCAGGAGCTCTAGAACAAGTAGCAATTGTATGTCAAATTTTACTGTCAGAGTCTTTGCTGCAACATGAAATTGTTGACGGTATAAAAGATTATCCGAACATAATCACCCACACCCAGGATTGGCAGTTGACTAACTTACACTGTACCTCATCACTCATCAATAACATGCAGTACACAAGTCTGTCATAACCGCTTCTGTCAACAAAAGAAATGAAACAATCGGAATCTCTTGATTCAATTCCAGCCTGTAACTCACTCCCGGGTATCCATTATTATATACATAAACCGCCCGAACCCCTCGATTAGATTCCAGCCTGTAACTCACTCCCGGGTATCCATTATTCTATATATAAACCCCCCTCCCCCCCCATTAGATCACAGCCTGTAACTCACTCAGAATTATTCAGTAACTGGCATACAATGTGATTGTCCTGGATACATACATTCTATTTTCTCTTGTTATGCAACTATGAGGAAAGGCACTTGTGAATTGGAACAAAAATAAAATTTAGTGTCCTTGTCCTGTAGGCAAATATTGTTGATTCTAATGATGTTACCTTTTGGATAAATTGTAGATGTGTGTGTTTATCGCACTCTGTCTGATGTGCTTTGTGCTGTAGGTTTCAGCACTGAGCTGCACAGGGTGAAGAATCTGCCCCATTGTGAATCGGAGATTTTTGAAGTGCGGTTTGACCCCCTTCATGCACACCTCAGTACTGGATGTGCAGAAGCTTTGATGTCAATACAGGTGCGTAAAACATCACTCCTATTTTTCAGAAGTCCAGTTTTACAGTTTTGAATTAGAACCATTTGAGGTTAGTGGGATATGTTATTTGGTCTGGCAGCATTCACTTTAAAAGTAGGTTAATGGCAATAAAGCAGGAACACTGGATCTGTCATCCCTGCATAAACTTAGCTGCTGTGAATCAAAATGCCACCAAATTGTAAGGGTGGTCTCTGTGTCACATGCCAGAGAATGATTGGCACCTGTGATTCTTCACATGGTGAGGTTCCTTGATCTTAACTGTAGTGTCACAGGCTCCCCACAGTGTGGGGAGGAAGATCAAAAGTTGAGTCATTCTGACACCTCTCATACAACTCTCGCAGTTGGGTGATTGAAAACAGCACAGGCAGATGCCGGGACAATATCCTGTGTGCGCCTCTCTCGCAGGTGTCATATCTGCTTTGGATTATTTTTTTGGAATGTTTTAATCTTATTTTTGGGTGATAATTATCACTGCAATGCTTCCAAATATAATCTCCTCTGTTTATGAGCCGGGGAAACTTAGCATGCGAAACTTGGCCAATTTCAGTTGACTATCATTCTGCTTCTTTCCCACTTCGCAAGTGGCTTAATAGCCAGTCAAGCAGAAAAAGTAACAGCAGTGGATATTAAGCTAGCTGCTGAGAGTGGGAAATTAACCATGGCTGGCTGGGATAAATGTGCGATACAAGCTGATTACCCAGAGGAGAGCCAAGAGCACTAAAGAAAGAAAGATGTGCATTTATATAGCGTTTTTCACAACCTCAGGACATCCCAAAGCACTTTACAGCCAACGAAGTACTTCTGAAGTGGAGTCACTGTTGTAATGTAGGAAACGTGGCATCCAATTGCGCACAGCAAGCTCCACTGGAAAGCACTGGAAACATATTTCTGATTAAAATTAAAGTGCCAGTGAGCAGAGAAACTGCCTAGTTTATAGACCATGAGCAGCTGTTGTGATTCACAAATGTATGAAAGTATGTTTATGACAAATATAACCAGATTGGCAGTATACAATGTAAGCTGCCTTCCAGGTTCGGTGTCCGACATCAACAGCTGATCGGTGAGTACTGCCCACTTCCCTGAGTCTGCTACCCACAGGTTCAGCCAGTTCCCTCTTGAAAGCTGCTCCAGCTGAAGGATAGGCCAACGCCAGGGATAATTTGTGATGGTGCTGATGAGTCACCGTGCAGCTCATGCTCTCACACTATCTTCTGACTCCTGCCATAGTGAAGCACTGCAGTCTCCCCCAACCCCCTCTTCCTCCCAAGTGGCATTTTCGACTTCCCTGGAGAGACACAATTCCCATTCCGACAGGGAGCTGTGGGGAGGAAACAAATATTGGAAGCACCCATTCTACAATGCGCCCGGGTAGCACCCCCGATCCCACCCCGAGAAGAAGTGGAGCGCGCGACATTGGCTCCATTTCCTATGAGGGGCAGTGACCCCAATTTCTCTTCCGGGGCTGGACTAGGAAAGGCTACCATCCCCAACCGGGGCATTAGCCAATTTTATAGAATAATTCAGCACAGAAGGAGGCCATTTAACCCATCGTGCCCCTGCCAGCTCTTTGAAAGAGCTATCCGATTAGTTCCATTCTCCTGCTCTTTTCTCATAGCCCTACAAATGTTACCTTTTCAAGTATTTATCCAATTCGCTTTTGAAAGTTACTATTGGATCTGCTTCCTCCACCCTTTCAGGCAGTACATTCCAGATCGCAACATCACTGAGAGGTGGGTGCTAAACACCAGATCGGTAGTCTGTATAACTCCTGTCTTTACAGGGTGGGAAAGTGCGGTCAGTTCTAAAATCACCAACGATTGCCCCAACCACAGGTTTTGCAGTTTGCTGCTCCTGCGTGGGTACCTGCATATACCCAATATGTGGGGAATCTATAAGAACAACTAAAGTTCAATTTTTAATTCTTTACACTTGCTTATTTATTTTTGCCAATTCTGCCCCCCCCCCCCCCCCCCTCCTTCCTTCCTCCTCCTCTCCTGAACGTCTTACCTGCTGCTGGTGTTACAGTTCCACAGGTGACATTTGCTGTGGTATCTCGCTCGTGACACAATTCCTCATGTGCCAATCTAGATAGTATTTGCAGGCTACTTTATCATTGAAGGCATCGGAACAGAGCCTGGTCCAATTCTTACTCGGGGATTACACACGCACGTCTACCAAAAGATCTGACTGGATAGTGATCAGGTGTGAAAACCCGAGTTGAATTTTCCCTGCCGAACTGAGGCCATTTGTAGTACTCCTACTGTCTTTTCCCCAGTTTTCCAAAAGAAATCTCGGGATGTAAAAGACCCCATGGCACTATTTCAAAGAAGAGCAGGGGAGTTATCCCCAGTTTCCTGGCCAATATTTATTCCTCAATCAACATAACAAAAAAAACAGATTATTGCTGTTTGTGGGAGCTTGTACGCAAGTTAGCTGCTGCGTTTCTTTTCTTTCTTTCTGGCAAATTGCTGTCTATTTCAATTGTGGCCAAATTGATTGGGAGAATACACTTAGAAAGCAACAAACGAGCCTAAGATATTTGCTACTTAAGTGCATCTGTAATGGATTCTGGTTCAGTGGCGGGGGAGATTGTTGATCTGTGCTGAATCAGTTGCGTGTACTTGTAATGCTTTGTTTAGGTTGTAGGTGGGCCCACAGTGAATGTCACCCTGCATGCTACAGTGACTGTGCCAGGCCTGACTGTCTCCAGTGACCAACTGGACTTTGGCACCGTGCAGTGTGGGCACTGTCAGGTTATAACCCTCCAGCTCTACAACCACCTGGACGTTGCCTGTGAATGGTTTTTAACTGATACCAGCATTGTGAAGGAAAAGGTGAACAGAGTTTGTTTCTATTTTACAGTAATATGTAAATGTCAAAGTATTTTCCGCTTGTGCGGGAATGCAAAACTAGTGGTCATAAATATAAGATAGTCCTAATAAATCCAGTGGGGAATTCAGGAGAAACTTATGTACCCTGCGAGTGGTGAGAATGTGGAACTCACTACCACAGGGAGTGGTTTTAGCGAATAGCATAGATGCATTTAAGGGGAAGCTGGATAAACACAAGTGGGAGAAATAAATAGAAGGATATGTTGATAGAGTTGGAGGAGGCTCGTGTGAAGCATTAATACTGGCATAGACCTGTTGGGCCGAAAGCTTGTTTCTTTGCTGTAAAATTCAATGCAGTTCAATGTAAATGAATGTTATTGATCTGCCGCTAGTCACATTGTTAATGCAGCTTTGGTTTTTGTGATTTGCACAGCTCGATAAGCATGTTCCCCTGCACCTGCGATCCAAACTACTGAAGGAGTTGAAGCCGCCATGCAATGTGTTTCTTATGTTGCCCCCTTGTGGTGTGCTAGGCGCTGGGGAGAGAGTCAACGTGCAGGTGACGTTCATTCCTGCCGAGGAGGTGAGTTTCTCAGAGAGTGTGAATAAGCATTGAAATAGAATTTCTAATGCTGTTTCTGGTAGAAACGTGTGTCAGTATCGCGAGTTTCTGATCACAGTGCAGTTGCTGAGCACAGACTTAGTGCTTCCCTCAGGGCACGAAGGGAAAAAAGCCACCAAGGCAGCTTGTACATTTCAAAGTTTGCAACACTTTGAACAGGAACCTACATTGGGGCAGAAATTCCTCTGGGGGTCTTCCCGCAACCAATTGCCTCCGCGCTGGAGGTTTTTTTAACAAATTTACCTGTTGGTCTAGGAGGCACCCTAGATTCCGGTGGGGAGGCCTTCTCCTCCCGCGCTGCGAAGCGCGCTCCCGCCCAGAGGGTTCCGATGCAGAAGATGCAGTCATTGTGACTGCTCAGCCAATCAGGTAGGTAGTTCACAGGTTCTCATTAATAGCACTTAGACCCGCGTAAATACGAGTTCTCAGTGCTATTAATGGGGAAAAAAACAAACACTAATAAAAAATAAAAAACAGACCTCACATAATTAAACTTAATTGAAATTAAAGTTAATAAATAGTTTAGAAAAAAAACAATATATTTCCGATTTTTTTTAAAGTTTTGTAATTCGGGTTACAAATAAACTTACCTTAGTGGGCAGAGTTTTTAACAGTACAATGTGTTTATTGAATTTTAATTTTATTGTGTTTGTGTGTGTTTTTAAACACTTGCGCCTGTAAAAATAGGCTATGCTTTTTCAGGCGCAAGATTTTTGAGGACATTTCCCGGCAAGATATGGGTAAATATCGCAATCTTGCCTGTACAAATGTCCTCGCTCCCGATTTGGCTACGATCTGCCGAGCTCCAGCTTAACAGATCGGAAAAGCTGGTTTTCAGCGCATGCGCATTGTGCGCTGAAATCCGGCTTTTCCGATGCCTTCCCAGTCCATAGAAACAACTCCATTATCCCTGACTGAGAACTGCTAACTTAGTACAGATCTAGCACTGATCCTGGCCTGTAATGATTTACCCACTGAGCCATCCACAGCCCTACGTGGGAAACAGAGGACGAAGAAGAGGATTCCATAGGCTGGTTTGACATGGATCAGCTATTCTTTTCCAGCATCTAGAATCATACAACACAGAACGAGGCCATTCGGCTCATCGTGCCTGTTTGAAAGAGCTATCCAATTAGATCCACTCCCTGCTTTCCCCATAGCCTCGTAAAGTCCCATTTGAAAGTTACTATTGAATTTGCTTCCACTCCCCTTTCTGGCAGTGTAACAACTTGCTGTGTAAAAAAAATTCTCATCTCGCCTCTGGTACTTTTGCCAATAACCATAAATCTGTGTCCTCTGATTACCGACCCTCCTGTTCGTAGAAACAGTAACTCCCTATTTACTCTATCAAAACTCTTGAGACATCTTGAATATATTATAGCCTGATAATATTAATAAGTAAAGTAACAACTTCATAGTAGTGTGATTATTAACAGAAAGAGGGTTTGTATTAATGACAATGCAGCTAAATATAACCATTCATAACAATATGAGATCTGATTGCGGCTTATTTTTTAATCGGCAGAAACGTTATAACCATCGTCTGGTGGTGAGCTTTGCACAGAGCAGTAACCGGGTGTTGATCATGGCCAGGGGCCAAGGGCTGGAGCCTATCCTGGACTTTTCGACCAGTTTATTGGAACTGGGCCCAATTTTACCGTACAGCCCAGAGGTGGAGGGGGTGGTAATTGTAAAGAACCCCAGCAGCTTCCCCATTGAGTTCTATTCAGTGGAGTATGATGATAAACACCTGGAGGAAGAAAAGGTCTGTGGAGAGCTGTCAATTGTGGCATTGCTGAGAGATGTAATAGAAGATTTGTATCTTCACTGAGTCATATACAGGCGGAGCAGATCACCCACCCTAATACAACCCGCCCCATTCTCATTCAATCCAGTTCATCGCAGCCGAGTCTCACCTCGACGTCAAGCCCGATCCCCACCCCGAGCCCGAGCCCGACCTTGACCCCCATCCCCACCCCCACCCCATTCCCATCCACCCCCCCATCACCATCCCAGCCCCTTCCGCACCCCCATCTCCACTCCACCCCCGTCCCCATCCACGTCCTCATCCCCACCACCATTCCCACTCCTGATCCCCACTCACATCCCCAGCCCAGCCCCGAACCCAACTCTGAGCCCGTCCACACACACAGATAAGGTCAGGAGGGGGATTTTTCTCCACCCTGACGCAGAGATGCTGCTCTGGCTGAGATCAGTTAACTCAGCACAGAATAGGAACACTTTGTTCATTACCACCCTGGGCGGCCCATTTATTCTCTGAGTCACTAAGGGTTCTGCTGTATTATGCTTTTAAGAGTGCTGTTTTTAAGTGTGTTGCTAAGTTTTGTTTTGGATTGTGAATATATAACCTAATATAATTTTAACTATTATTAAACTAAGCATGGGAGTAAAGGCAGGTTAAGAGACAGACGTGTGTGCACCTTTACAACATTTAAGATTAAGAGTGACTTTATATGCGTACACTTCCCCATTAAATTTGTTTGCTCTAAAATGATAGGCTACCAATAGTGTTATGTATTGCCGCAGGTCGGGAGTATAGAGCTGGAGCGCTGGGCCCTGGGACATCGTGGGTCACCCCGACCTACGAGAGGACACCACCGCAGGTCGGGAGTATAAGAGCTAGAGCATGCCACTGCAGCTTCCAGCGCGAGCAGACACAAATGTGTGACGGCTTTGAGGTGGACGACTGGGACTGCGACTGATGTCATCAGGACCCAGATCGTCATTTGGAGTGTGGGCAGAAGCATTGGCGGGGTCCTGATTCAGCAGAGGAGCAGGAAGGTCATGGCAAACTTGCGATGAATGATCGGGGCGGAGGAGTGATGAGGGATCGTGGCTGAGATTTGGCGAATGTTTGTGGCGGAGGAGCAGTGAGAATTTGTGGCGGAGGTGCGGCGAGAGTTTGTGGCGGAGAAGTGACGAGAAATCGTGGCGGAGGTGCGGCGACTGACGGTACGGCGCCCAGAAGAGGCGAGGGCCCAGGGGCAGCACGGGCCAGTCCACACTGCGATATGTGTGTGCACTCGGTCCATGCAGCAGAGCAGGTTTCCAGTCCTGGTTAACCCTTGCCACTGGATAAAGGTCTAGCTCTGTCAAGCCCGTGTGGTGGCTGGTGTGCAACGGTCACCAGACATTAAAAAAATCCATGCACAGGCATCTTCCACTCTTCAATTGGAATTCAGGACTGGAACATCGGGTCCTTCATTGAAACATCTGTGAACTCGTGTGGAAGCAAGTCATCCTCGTTCGAGGGACCACCTATAATGATGGTATTAATGCTTGGGGTCACTCGACAGCAGGGGGCGCAGGGGGAAATCATCGGGCTGTACGTGCGTGCGCGCGGGCCCTGGTATATAAGAGCGAGTACCATGTCATGTGCGCACTCATGGCCGCGAATAAAGTTGAACTAGGTTTACACCTGAGTGAGTTTACAGTAACAAGTCTTTCGAGTCATTATATACATTACAAATAGCTAAGAAATCAAGGAGTTGTCTCTTAATTCCTGTTATCGATCATGAACTTTTTTAACACGTGCATTAATCAGCGCTAAATGTCAAGGATTTTAAATTTGCTAAATCTGCAATATCCCACTTTGAGCGGTTTCAGTTTGGGAAAAATGGCTTTAAAGAATGGCTTCAAAGGAATGAGGGCAGGAAACCAGTGAACTATTTTGGAGATGTGTTTGAAAGAGATTGGGAAGGTGGTTGTGTACCATCGGAATCTATAGTTTGCCGGGACACCTCCTTTGAGATCAGAATAAGATCAGGATGATTGAATGTTCTGGCTGCCCGGAAGTGACTTTGTGAAGATGGCAGAGGCGGCATGGCGGTTAGTACAGCGGGAAGTCCTGCTACAACTGTACAGGGCATTGGTGAGGCCACATCTGGAGTACTGCGCATAGTTTTGGGCTTCTTATTTAAGGAGGGATATACTTGCATTGGAGGCAGTTCAGAGAAGGTTCACGGTTGATTCCTGAGATGAAGTGGGTTGTCTTATGAAGAAAGGTTGAGCAGGTTGGGCCTATACTCATTAGAAGAATGAGAGGTGATCTTCTTGAAACAAATAAAGGGGCTTGACAGGGTAGATGCAGAGAGGATGTTTCCTCTTGTGGGGGAATCTACAACTAGGGGGCATAGTTTCAGAATAAGTGGTCGCCCATTTGAAATGGGAATGAGGAGGAATTTCTTCTCTGAGGGTTGTGAATCTTTGGAATTCTCTGTCCCAGAGAGCTGTGGAGGCTGGGTCATTGAATATATTTAAGGTGGAGATAGACAGATTTTTGAATGATAAGGGAGTCAAGGGTTATGGGGAGCGGGCAGGGAAGTGGAGCTGAGTCCAAGATCAGATCAGTCATGATCTTATTGAAAGGTGGAGCAGGCTCGAGGGGCCAAATGGCCGACTCCTGCTCCTATTCCTGATGTTCTTATATCTGGGAGCCCGAAGCTCCTGGACACTACCCACTGTAGCTGATGGCAGGCGGGACTGAGCTAGTGGACTGGCATTGCAGTGAATGGCAGGTATAACACATTAAACCAGCTACATGTTGCACTGCTCGCTGGCTCATCTTTTGTTAAAGGAAAGCCCTTTTTTCTTAATGTTTTGAAACATCCTTTAATGCTGAGCCCTCTGGTGTATCTTTATCCTGAAAGGTTCTGAGGATGATGAAGGGTTACAGTTCAGATAACACCTTGATGCTGCCCCCAAGACAACCCGGCGAGAGGCTTCCGTTTGAATTACTGGAATACTACAAGGAACAGACCCTAATCCAAGAAGAACTGGAGCAAGCAAAGAGTAAAGGCCCAGAGGCCACTGGAGACGAAAGTGGTACGTGCTCAGAAATAAACTGCACGATTTTAAATCAGCCCCTCTCAGTGTGGAACTGTAGCGTAGAAATTATTGTAAGCGATATTAGTTTATCAATACTTAGCATGTTGGTACTGTATAATGTAATTCTGTTCTCTATTTTACTGTGTCCGTGTCAGCTGTGGCTCACTCACCTCTGAGTCAGAAGGTTGCGGGTTTAAGTCCCACTCCAGGAACTTGAGCACATAAAAAAAAATCTAGGCTGACACTCCAGTGCAGTGCTGAGGGAGTGCTGCATTGTCAGAGGTGCCGTCTTTCGGATGCAAAGTTAAACCGAGGCTTCTCTCAGGTGGACGTACAAGATCCCATGACACTATTTCGAAGAAGAGCGGAGGAGTTATCCCCGGTGTCCTGGGCCAATATTTATCCCTCAACCAACATCACAGAAACAGATTATCTGGTCATTATCACAGTGCTGTTTGTGGGAGCTTGCTGTGTGCATTATTGGCTGCCGCGTTTCTTACATTACAACAGTGACTACACACCAAAGAAAAAGTACTTTATTGGCTTTGAGACGTCCGGTGGTCGTGAAAGGCGCTATATAAATGCAAATCTTTCTTTCTTCACTGCAGCCATGCGCCGATATAAAATAAACATGTTAATAAGCTCTACAATTCTCTCCATCTCTCTACTTCTCTTTAGAGATGTATCTTAAAACCTAGCTCATTGATCAAGCTTTTGGTCACCTTTCCTAACATTTCCTTTTGTAGCTCGGTGTCAAATGTTGTCTGATTACGCTGCTGTGAAGCACCTTTGGGATGCTTTACTAGGTGAAAAGGGCTATACAAATGTTGTTGTTGTGCTGTGAGCCTGAGCCATACCAGACTCTTGTTGTTTGTTAAACCGCTGTCAAAATAGTGGACAATGTATTGTCATCCTGACGTGCTGAGTGTCTGTATGCTAATATCACAAACAGTCATTTTTACGTTTATATTCAAGGAGCAAACCAGAGTAGACAACAAGTGAATTACTCAACATCAAAAGTTTTTTTTTCGACTGCATTTTATTTCTGTTGTGAAAATTAAGAGTACTTCAGAAGAAGGCCCTCTGCCACCAAGGACAACTCAGGGTGGGCAATAAATGCTGGCCTTGCCAGTGATGCCCACATATCCTTGAAGCTAAACACCATCATGAAGGTTTCCAAAGATCAATATTTCTATTATAAGTGCATGGAACTCAAAAGTTATTCCCTCAAAGAGGCCTGCATGCGCAAGAAACCCAACTTCAGGGTATTATTTTTCAGTAGCCAGTATCGTAGAAACTGCTTCATTGTTTGTGAAATGAATAAAGCGTTGGTCAGTGGTAGCGTTTCCCGGGGAGCGAGCGGTCTGTCGTGGTTAACCCTTGCCACTGGACCAAGACCTAGCTCTGTCAAGCCCGTGTGGTGACTGGTGTGCAACGGCCACCACACATTAAAAAAATCCACGCACAGGCATCTTCCACCCTTCAAGATGTAGTTCAGGATCTGGAATATTAGGTCCTTCATTGAAACACCTGTGAACTCATCCCTTTTTGGCGTGGAAGGAAGTCATCCTCGCTTCGAGGGACTGCCTATGATGATGATGATTCCCACCTCAGAGTCAGAAGGTGCCGGGTTTGAACTCCAATCAACGCAGTCCTGGCAAGTGGAGACTGCAGCTCTTGCTCTGAATTCTGGGTTGACATCCAGCCGGATGCTCACGTCCAGTCGGTGTGGATGGCCCCTACCTCTTATCATATGGGTTGTGGCAGCCCATAAAAACACTTTTGCCATACAGGACTAACCACCCTATTGATGATATATAGACGGTTACTGTTATGTCTTTAGATGCTCTGATAATGACTCCACGAGGCAATGTGTTGTACTTGAACTGTAGTGACCTTAGTCCTTTATTGATAACTCCAGAGTGAGGATCACACCTGGTGGCCTGCCTTTTACACAAGGCCAGGCACACCTGTACAGGTAACGTGCAAGTCTCCCACTGCAGTGCCCTCTGGTGCCACACTTTATAATAGTACAAACAGTAACCATGTAGGATACATGACAGTTACGATCATGGAAGGAGAGTTCACGTCACATCCTGTCAGACTGTTGATCTGCCTGCGAATCCTTACCTACTTTCCACTATTCTCCAAGGGAAGAGTGTGAAGATATGGCAGCAACAGCAACCGTCAGCAGTGGGAACCCTGGCCAAGCCACGTGCTAAGTAGCATAGGGATAAACCGATCAGTAAAGTAAATACCTGGCTGAAAGACTGGTGTTAGAGGGAGGGGTTCCAGGGACACTGGCTCCAGTACTGGGACGGGAAGGAGCTGTGCAAGAGAACTCAACCCATCATAAATCGTTCTTTCTCATCTGTCAGCCTCACCCTAACAGCTAAAACATGATAGCAGTTAGTTAATTCTACAGCAAGCAGGCTAAAGAATATAGGGATAATTTACTCAAATCACACCTGAAAAATGGGCGCTCATCTTCTCCTCCATTCTGCAACTGAATAGTGCTGTACCTCTGTTTGCTAACAGGAAACAACCACTTGTCTCATTGACAGCTGCTGAAGTCATTCACCTGGGCCTCTCCCAAGCCTATATCCAAGTTTGCTGATGATACAAAGCTAGGTGGGAATGTAAGTTATGAGGAGGATGCAAAGAGGTTTCAAGGGGATATAGATGGGTTAAGTGAATGAGTAAGATCATGGCAAATGGAATATAATGTAGAGACATGTGAAGTTATCCACTTTAGTAGGAAAAATAGAAAAGCAGAGTATTTTTTGTCATCCACCTTGGGAAAAAAAACAGTAAAAGGGAATATTATTTGAATGGGGAGAAATTACAACATGCTGCGGTGCAGAGGGACCTGGGGGTCCTTGTGCATGAATCCCAAAAAGTTAGTTTGCAGGTGCAGCAGGTAATCAGGAAGGTGAATGGAATGTTGGCCTTCATTGCGAGAGAGATGGAGTACAAAAGTAGGGAGGTCCCGCTGCAACTGTACAGGGTATTGGTGAGGCCTCACCTGGTGTACTGCGTGCAGTTTTGGTCACCTTACTTAAGGAAGGATATACTAGCTTTGGAGAGGGTACAGAGACGATTCACTAGGCTGATTCTGGAGATGAGGGGGTTACCTTATGATGATGATAGATTGAGTAGACTGGGTCTTTACTCGTTGGAGTTCAGAAGGATGAGGGGTGATCTTATAGAAACATTTAAAATAATGAAAGGGATAGACAAGATAGAGGCAGAGAGGTTTTTTCCACTGGTCGGGGAGACTAGAACTAGGGGGCACAGCCTCAAAATACGGGGGAGCCAATTTAAAACCGAGTTGAGAAGGAATTTCTTCTCCCAGAGGGTTGTGAATCTGTAGAATTCTCTGCCCAAGGAAGCAGTTGAGGTGAGCTCATTGAATGTATTCAAGTCACAGATAGATAGATTTTTAACTAATAAGAGAATTAAGGGTTATGGGGAGCGGGCGGGTAAGTGGAACTGAGTCCACGGCCAGATCAGCCATGATCTTGTTGAATGGCGGAGCAGGCTCGAGGGGCTAGATGGCCTACTCCTGTTCCTAATTCTTATATGTTTTTAAATCGTGAGAGATTGGAAAATGTTGGTGTTCAGAGTGACCTGAGTGTCCTTGTACACAAATCACTGAAAGTTAACATGCAGGTACAGCAAGCAATTAAGAAAGCAAATGGTATGTTGGCCTTTATTACAAGAGGATTTGAGTATAAGAGTAAAGAAGTTTTGCTGCAATTATATAGGGCCCTGGTGAGACCACACCTGGAGTATTGTGTACAGTGTCGGTCTCCTTACCTAAGGAAGGATATACTTGCCATAGAGGGAGTGCAACAAAGGTTCACCAGACTGATTCCTGGGATGGGGGGATTGTCTATGACGAGAGATTGAGTAGACTGGGCCTATATTCTCTAGAGTTTAGAAAAATGAGAGGTGATCTCATTGAAACATACAAAATGCTTACAGGGTTTGACAGGGTAGATGCAGGGAGGATGTTTCCCCCGGGCTGGGGAGTCTAGAACCAGGGGTCACAGTCTCAGAATAAGGGGTCGATCATTTAGGACTGAGATGAGAAGAAACCGCTTCACTCAGAGGGTGGTGAATCTTTGGAATTCTCTACCCCAGAGGGTTGTGGAGGCTCAGTCTTTGAGTATATTCAAGACAGAGATCGATATGTTTTTGGATATTAAAGGAATCCAGGGATATGGGGCAGTGCAGGAAAGTGGAGTTGAGGTAGAAGATCAGCCATGATCTCATTGAATGGCGGGGCAGGCTTGAGGGACCGAATGGCCTACTCCTGCTCCTAATTCTTATGTTCTTAAGCCACTGTTCCCCTATCACAGAGTAGGAATACTGCCCTCCTAATTACACAATTGCTTCATCATGCCTTGAATAAAAGGATAGACTCACAATCAAGTCATCACCCTCCTCTCCCCCATCAATTTCATCCCCAAGCTCCTTTTTCATGGTCCTCCACCCAGTGCATGGCACCATGCATCAGCTGCATGCATCAGCTTCCTTCAAGGCAGACTGCAGTGGCACCTGAGCTCCTGTTGGAGGTGCTGCTACCATCCCAGCCACGACACAGCAGCCAGCACAAGCTTATTCACAAGGAATGGAACCTTCAAATAAAGATATGCAAATCACAGCTTCTGCCAGCCAGTAATGAATTTAAAAATGTACCATCATTCATCAGAAGCTCTCACAATAAAAATTCTGCCCTATCAGCGTTAAAATTTAACGGTCTTCAAGGAGGATTCCATTTGATTTCTCCCTTTAATTTTTCTGCTGCCTTTAAAGTCCAGGCGACAATTGGACTTCCTCCTCTCTGGTCCTTTGCACAAGAGTGCACCATTGTATACCTAATTGAGTGAATGAAAGAAAGATTTGCATTTTTATATTCTTTCAATATCTCAGGATGTCTCAAAACACTTTACAGCCAATGAAGTATTTGTGAGGTATAGTCACTATTTTAATGCAGGAAACACAGCAGCCAATTTGCGCACAGCAAGCTGCCACGAGCAGCAATAACATAAATGACCAGATAATCTGTTTTCGTGATGTTAGTTGAGAAATAAATATTGGCCATGATGCCAAGTAGAACTACCATACTATTCCTCAAAATAGTGCCGTGGGATCTTTTATGTACACCTGAGGGGGGCCTCAGTTTTAACGCCTCATGTGAAAGACGGCACCTCCGACAGTGCAGCACTCCCTCAGTATTGCACTGGAGTATCGGCCTGGATTTAGTGCTCAAGTCTCTGGTGTGGGACTTGAACCCACGACTATCTGACTCAGAGGCTGACATGAGAAGACCGATTTGGTTTCCCCCCTTGGGGGAGTGCTCTGGGAGAGGAATATTGGCCCTGACATCTATTTCCTCGCAATTACTAAACAATTACCTGAGTCTCACTCTATATTAATTTCAAGGTATAAATTGCTAGCTAATTGACAAAAAAATGAAATCTGCTGGATTCAAAAATGTTATCACAATCTGTAACTGTTTAATTTTGAATTACGAATTCAACTTGAACTGTGATTGATTTCCCGCTAGATGTGAAAGAGAGTGAAGGGGATTTGCCAGTTCGAGATTTCTCCAGACGAGCCAGTGAAAATGAATTACCTTCAAGGCCAACAGTAAGCCCTGCAGCGGAGGTCAGAAAGGAGTCTGAGAATGAAGCGATTGAGAAAGCAACAGAGGCTAAAGGTATGGAGAGGTCAGAAGCCATTTGCAACATAGGACTGGAGTACGCCATTCAGCCCCTCGAGCCTGCACCACCATTCAATTAGATCAAGGCCTATCTGTATCTTAATAGCATTTACCCACCTTGGCACCATAAACCTTTACCTAACAAAAATCAGTCTCTGTTTTGAAATTTTCAATTGAACCCCCCCCCCCCCTTCCCCCAGCCTCAACAGCTTTTTGGGGAAGAGAGTTCCAGATTTCCACTTCCCTTTGTGTGAAGAAGTTTTTTCTAACATCACCCGTGCACGGCCCAGCTCTAATTTTAAGGTTATACCACCTTTTCCTGGACTCTCCCGCGAGAGGAAATAGCTTCTCTCTGTCTGCTATCAGTGCCTCAATGAGCAGCCACCTACAATGGTATATAATAGCGTCGTTAACGTAGCAGGCCACATTGTCCACATGCCAGACACGAGACTCGCAAAGCAAGCGCTCTACTCAGAACTCCTTCACAGCAAACGAGCCAAAGGTGGGCAGAGGAAACGTTACAAGGACACCCTCAAAGCCTCCTTGATAAAGTGCAACATCCCCACCGACACCTGGGAGTCCCTGGCCAAAGACTGCCCTAAGTGGAGGAAGAGCATCCAGGAGGGCGCTGAGCACCTCGAGTCTCGTCACCGAGAGCATGCAGAAATCAAGCGCAGGCAGCAGAAAGAGCGTGCGGCAAATCTGTCCCACCCTCCCTTACCCTCAAATACTATCTGTCCCATCTGTGACAGGGACTGTGCATTTATTGGACTGTTCAGCCACCTGAGGACTCATTCTAAGAGTGGAAGCAAGTCTTCTTCAATTCCGAGGGCCTGTCTATGATGATGACAATGGCATATAATAGCGTGATCCAGTTTACAGGCGCCCACCGGCCGCGGAAGGTCTCAAGCATACTGGTGGACACTGCGTGCTCCTTTTCCAGTGCTACCTCAAATACAGTGCGGTAAGTACCTAAGTGGGGTGATTTTCCTCTTTGCCCGGGGAACGCTCAGTTCCTA
Source organism: Pristiophorus japonicus (assembly GCF_044704955.1). Taxonomy (NCBI): domain Eukaryota; kingdom Metazoa; phylum Chordata; class Chondrichthyes; family Pristiophoridae; genus Pristiophorus; species Pristiophorus japonicus. The sequence goes on along the minus strand of NC_091989.1, from coordinate 87,912,710 downwards.
GGCACAGTGAAGGGGGAAAAATGGGACAAGACCCGTGTTGTCTGGTCTCCACCCCTGTAGTGCTTCATTAATTCATTCTCAGGATGTGGGCATCACTAGCAAGGCCAGCATTTATTGTCCATCCCGAGTTGCTCTTGAGAAGGTGGTGGTGGGCCTTCTGCTTGAACTGCCGCATTCGCTGTGGTGAAGGCACTCCCATCGTGCTGTTAGGTATTTATATAGCGCCTTTAACGTAGTGAAACGTCCCAAGGCGCTTCACAGGAGTACAATGAGACAAAAAAAATTGACACTGAGTCACACAAGGAGAAATTAGGGCAGGTGACCAAAAGCAGGTGACCGTAAGCCGATGAAAGAACCGCGATATATGTCCAAGTCAGGATGGTGTGTGACTTGGAGCTGTTCTAGATAGTGGAATTTGCAGGTTTGGTACTCCCTAAAGTATATCACTGGGCCCAAAGTACGGACAGGCACAGCATTACAATAGCAAGGCCTGCTGCCTTACTTTCCCCATTAAAAGTGGGAGGTCTTCGGGTCAGCCTAAAGTATGGAAGCAAGGCTAGTATTACTGATATGAGTGCCAGAAGGACAGGATGCCAGCAGTCAGGAGTGTAATGATAAAATAAACCAGCTCATTGATGAACAGTTGCCCTTATCTCACTAAAGCATGACCACTCCACCATTTTACAGTTGCAGAAGCACATGTGCGGGACTACAGCATCCAGTTGATGTGACAAGTAATTTCATTGTTATGGCCACAGTTCCTGGATCACGCGATTGGATATTAAATATAAACTCTTCACCATAAAGAATGCAGTGTCTGCCGAACCTGAGAGAATATCTAGTTCAGATATGAAACCTGCAACATTGGGGGAAATTTAATCCTCAGGAATGGGTGGATTGGGGGCGGATGGGTAGTTAAAATAAGTGAATTTTAGATCGCATCTGCAACCCGGCTCCAACGCGCCTGCCTCTGAGTTTAACAGAGGTGTGAGTAACCTACACGCCGCAGTCAATTAATGCAAACCGACAGGTAGTTATCACAGCAATTAACATCCCAAGAGATGTTAATGAGATCTTTCTCAATTGAATTTTACTTACCTTTAAATTTGCGTCTCCGGCACGGGCTTCCTGACCTCGGGAAACTGACCAGAGAAACCAAGTGAGATTGAGTCGCAGTTCAGGTGGGTATGTGAACTTGTCATTGCCCCATCTAAATTAAACTTCACTTATTACAGGCACAAGCTTATTTGGGAGCTGGTTGAGGCAGTACTGAGGCTGTCAAATACCATCGCAGAGCTTGTGAGCAATCCCCAGAGGGCAGTGAATGGAAAGCTTCCAGCCAGATCTTCGTTGGTGAGAAGGCAATCATCCTTTTAATCTGCAGGAGGATTAATCTTGGGCTCAAAGTGTCCCGTTAAGGCAGTTCTGTTGGGAGAAGACCACTGCTCCTTCACCACTTGGGAATAGAATAGGAATAGAAGAATATGCTGGCAGGGTTAGATAAAGCAGAGAGGGAGGAGGCTTGTGTGGAGCATAAACACCGGCATAGATCTCTTGGGCCGAATGGCCTGTTTCTGTGCTGTAAATTCTGTGCAATTCTTCAGCCATCCAGAGACCCCCTGCACTTATTGCTGAATTGGCCATCTCACTTGAGTATTTCACTGTAAGTTGAAGTAGATCTCATTGCATATAGGGATGGTGCTGACTCTTGAGAGGGCTGCTCTACACTACAAGCCACCCAGGACTGTTTGAGCCCACAGGGTTCTCTGTTTCTTGTTTGCCCTTTTATCAGCACGATGGAACCGCATACATTAGTGGTAGGTTCAGCTCATCCTGTGTGGTACACACACATCTGCTAAATTGTTGTGCCCACGTTCTGATGCGAATTCAAGATCGACAATTCTTCAGCCCCATCTTTCCCCAAATTGTTTCACTTACCTCCAGACAACAAAATACCAAGATTTTATCCACCAGCTCCCGTTTTGGAAGAGTGGTATTGCGTGCCTAGTTGGAAGGAAGTTAGAGCTGACTCTGCTCCCTCGATGGCCACTCCTCGAGTCAACAAGCACAGTGTTGTCTCAAAACCATTTGCAAAGCAGGGATCTGATCAGTCCACATGCTTTGAGCCACCACTATTATCTTGGAGCTCAGGACAAGTGCTGCAAAGCAGCTGTGTACAAAGCTGACATGAAACATTAGGTCCTAGGAGACCTCCCTCCAGTACTTGGTGCAGGAAACCTTTTATTGAGCAAGTGAGAATGAATGGTAGAGCACTTATAGTATTGAGGGATCCTCAAGCACCTTTTGCACAGGTCCCTGAGAGCATACCCCTCTTTCTTTTTCTGACCTGGTATGGCTTGGGCTATTTATCATTTTATTCTCAAACTATGAGCATTTAAAAAACATGTTAATATTATTGTCTGCTTCGGTGCTTTTGCTGACTGCCTCCTCTGAACAAGGAATTGATGATGTGAACTATCTCAGGATGATGCTATAATGCAGCAGACTGAAGCAAGATTATCCAATGGTCCAGGGGAGAATTCTCTTAAAGAGGCAGTGCACACCGTGATTTTTCTTAATAGGTAAGCTATAATTCCTGTCTGCTTGTTGAGCTATGGCCCAATGACAAAAAAAAGAGTCCTTTACCTCAGTATTGTTGTGCATCTGTAAAACATGCACTCCCATGTTCCGCCACCAGGGAGCTCATCCCCTGAAGTCCCAAGGGATCCCAGGATCCCTTGGGAGCACTATATATAAGCCGGCCCTAAGGCCTGTTCCTCACTCTGGAGTGTCTTATGAACGACTGAGGTCACTGTTACTTTAACCTCCCTTTGTGCAGCCTCATCTGTGTTAGGAACACAATAACTGGCGACGAGAATACGAATCCAGCGCAAAGATGCAGCAAGCTGTGGGCATCCTGGAGAAGTTCTCGGAGGGTGAGGACTGGTAAGTCTATGTCGAACGGCTAGACCAGTACTTTGTAGCCAATGAGCTGGACGGAGAAGGAAGTGCTGCAAAAAGGAGAGCGGTCCACCTCACAGTCTTTGGAGCACCGACCTACAGCCTCATGAAGAATCTTCTGGCTCTGGTGAAACCCACAAATAAGTTGTATGAGGAGCTGTGTACACTGGTTTGGGAGCATCTTAACCCGAGGGAGAGCGTTCCGATGGCAAGGTATTGGTTCTACACGTGCCAGCGATCTGAAGTCAGGAAGTGGCGAGCTACGTCGCCAAGCTCAGGCAACTTGCAGGACAACGTGACTTTGATGGCTACCTGGAGTAAATGCTCAGAGACTTTTTTTGTACTGGGCATTGGCCATGAGACCATCCTACGAAAACTTTTGACTGTAGAGACACCGGCCCTCAGTAAGGCCATTGCGATAGCACAGGCGTTTATGCCCACCACTGGTAACACCAAACAAATCTCTCAGCACACAAGTGCTAGCAATGTTCATAAATTAACTGGAACTGTGTTTGCGAGCAGAAATGTACAGCCAGCAGGCCTCAGGTGACCCAGATGACTCAAGAGTCCCCAACAAAGGATGAATGCAAGGTAATTCACACCTTGTTGGCGTTGTGGAGGCTTCCATTCAGCCTATTCATGCCGCTTCAAAGGGTATGTTTGCAAGAGCTGTGGAAAAATGGGGCACCTCTGCAAAACCTGCTAACTACCACGTGGCAGAGGAAGATCGGTCCATGCTGGATCAAAGCAATTTCGAGCCTCGGAGAGAGGAGGCAGATGCTGAAGTACACGGGGTGCACACCATTTTCGATGAACTGTCCACCTATAATGCTAAACCTGAAATTGAATGGCTGACCCGTAGCCATGGCACTGGACACTGGCGCTAGCCAATCCATCATACGTAAAAAGATGTTTGAGAGACTGTGGTGCAACAAGGCACTCAGACCAGACCTGAGCCCCATCCACACGAAACTGAGAACGTACACCAAAGAGCTTATCACTGTCCTGGGCAGTGCCATGGTCAAGGTCACCTACGAGAGCAAGGTGCATGAAATTCCACTCTGGAATGTCCTGGGGGATGGCCTCACACTGCTTGGAAGGAGCTGGCTGGGCAAAATCCGCTGGAACTGGAATGACATCCGAGCGCTATCACATGTCGATGAGGCCTCATGTACCCAAGTTCTGAACAAATTTCCTTCATTTTTTGAGCCAGGCATTGGAAACTTTTCCGGGGTGAAGGTGTGGATCCACTTGGTCCCAGAGGCACGACCCATTCACCACAAGGCGCGAGCGGTACCTCACATGATGAGGGAGAGAGTGGAAATCGAGCTGGACATTCTGCAATGTGAGGGCTTCATCTCCCCAGTGGAATTCAGCGAGTGGGCCAGCCCGATTGTTCCAGTACTCAAAAGAGATAGCACGGTCAGGATTTGCGGCGATTATACAGTAACTATTAATCGTTTCTCGCTACAGGACCAATAACCGCTACCTAAGGCAGACGACCTATTTGCGACGCTGGCAGGAGGCAAGACATTCACCAAGCTTGACCTGACTTCGGCCTACATGACACAGGAGCTGGAGGAGTCTTCGAAGGGCCTCACCTGCATCAACACGCACAAGGGACTGTTCATCTACAAGGGCCTGTTTGGAATTCGGTCGGCTGCAGCGATCTTCCAGAGAAACATGGAGAGCCTACTCAAGTCGGTACCACACACGGTGGTCTTTCAGGACGACATATTGGTCATGGGTTGGGACACCGCCGAGCACCTACAAAACCTGGAGGAGGTCCTCCAGCGACTGGATCGCGTAGGGCTGCGGCTGAAGAGGTCGAAATGTGTCTTCATAGCAACAGAAGTGGAATTTTTGGGGAGAAAGATTGCGGCGGACGGCATTTGGCCCACAGACGCCAAGACAGAGGTTATTAGGAATGCGCCCAGGCCACAGAATGTCACGGAGCTGCGGTCGTTCCTGGGACTCGTCAACTATTTTGGTAACTTCCTACCGGGGTTAAGCACCCTTTTAGAGCTCCTACATGTGTTATTGCGCAAAGGTGAGAACTGGGTATGGGGAAAAAAACAAGTTATTGCTTTTGAGAAAGCCAGAATCATTTTATGCTCCAACAAGCTGCTTGTATTGTATAACCCGTGTTAAAGACTTGTGTTAGCCAGAACTCCCATGTTCTGCCACCAGGGTGCTCATCCCCTGAAGTCCCAAGAGATCCCAGCATCCCCTAAGGACTGTTCCTCACTCTGGAGTGTCTTATTAAAGACTGAGGTCACTGTTACTTTAACCTCCCTGTGTGCAGCCTCATCTGTGTTAGGAACACAATAAGTATGACATGATCATATTGGATTTATGCATTATTCCAATTAAGGTGAGTCACATTTAGTTGTAATTGGATCAAGGGAAGCTGAGGAAGAGTGAGTGAAGGGATAACTATTTGGATTGGGGAGGTGCCATCTCTTTCTCTGATGTCAATAGGAATTCATCAGAAAAGGATCAGTATTGTGCTGATATCTGTGAGCAAGGCCATGCCTGTCCACCTGATCAAAGAGTTTCATGTACCTGTGAGGAAGTAATGAGCTAGGGAAATTAATCTTGTGGGAAAAGATTTATTTGTAATGTTTGTGTACAGGTGCAGGAGGGAAAACCGACCATGTTATCAATGTGGGTGTTGGAGAACTGGAAGTTACCCCCATATCCATGGCTATTGGCAGGTACCTTGGACTTGACTTGTCACCCGAGGGATGTGCTGCTCGGAACCGCAGAGGTATCGCCTTTATTGTGTATGGAACTCCTATCTCAGGTACAAATATTTGTTTTTCACAAAATGAAAAATCCTTGTGTTCATTACTAAAGCAATTAGAAAAAGACACCTTTTTCATTTTTCTTTTTTGATTTCAGCAAATGCAAATAAATACAAACAAATGAATGCACTAAAGATACCCCACACTCTGAGCAGGTTCACACTTGCAGCAACTTCAGGCTGGAAGCCAGTCTGAGGGAGATTGCAGCATTTCCATTCCAAAGCAAAATGAGCACAAGATTAATAGGACAGAATAAGTGCATGCATTATAGATACCTCCATTTGTTAGGCACTTTTTGAAGTTTTACTTTGTTCCTCCCATGCCCCACTTCTTTTTCGTGGCTTGAGCAGTGGTGCAGCAGGGAGGGATTCAAATTCCTTGGGCATTGGAACCGGTTCTGGGGGAGGTGGGACCAGTACAAACCAGACGGTCTGCACCTGGGCAGGACCGGAACCAATGTCCTAGGGGGAGTGTTTGCTAGTGCTGTTGGGGAGGAGTTAAACGAATATGGCAGGGGGATGGGAACCAATGCAGGGGGACAGAGGGAAACAAAAAGGAGACAAAAGCAAAGGACAGAAAGGAGATGAGTAAAAGTGAAGGGCAGAGAAACATAAGAAACATAAGAATTAGGAACAGGAGTAGGCCATCTAGCCCCTCGAGCCTGCTCCGCCATTCAACAAGATCATGGCTGATCTGGCCGTGGACTCAGCTCCACTTACCCGCCCGCTCCCCATAACCCTTAATTCCCTTATTGGTTAAACCCAAGGCAAAAAACAAAAAGGGCCACTGAATATAAAGGGGCTGCAGGAGAGGTCAAAACTAAAAATCATGGTTTAAAAACTAGTATTAAAACACTCTACCTAAACGCACGCAGCATTCGAAATAAAGTAAATGAGTTGACGGCACAAATCATTGCAAATGGGTATGATTTGGTGGCCATTACAGAAACGTGGTTGCAGGATGGCCAAGACTGGGAATTAAACATACAGGGGTATCTGACGATTCGGAAAGATAGACAAGAAGGGAAAGGAGGTGGGGTAGCTCTGTTAATAAAGGATGATAACAGGGCAGTTGTGAGAGAAGATATTGGCTCTAATGAACAAAATGTTGAATCATTGTGGGTGGAGATCAGAGATAGTAAGGGAAAAAAGTCACTGGTGGGTGTAGTTTATCGGCCCCCAAATAATAACTTCACAGTGGGGAAGGCAATAATCAAGGGAATAATGGAGGCATGTGAAAAAGGAACGGCAGTAATCATGGGGGATTTTAACCTACATATCGATTGGTCAAATCAAATCGCATGGGGTAGCCTGGAGGAGGAATTCATAGAAAACATACGGGATTGTTTCTTAGAACAGTATGTTACAGAACCTACAAGGGAGCAAGCTATCTTAGATCTGGTCCTGTGTAATGAGGCAGGAATAATAAACGATCTCCTAGTAAAAGATTCTCTCGGAATGAGTGATCACAGTATGGTTGAATTTGTAATACAGATTGAGGATGAGGAAGTAGTGTCTCAAACGAGCGTACTATGCTTAAACAAAGGGGACGACAGTGGGATGAGGGTAGAGTTGGCTAAAGTAGACTAGGAACACAGACTAAACGGTGGCACAATTGAGGAACAGTGGAGGACTTTTAAAGAGCTCTTTCATAGTGCTCAACAAAAATATATTCCAGTGAAAAAGAAGGGCAGTAAGAGAAGGGATAACCAGCCGTGGATAACCAAGTCAACACAAGCATACACACCTTTTGGCTAAGATCAAGTGTAGTATCTGTTCTTATCGCTTCTCGGCCTTTTGGCTAAGATCATGCGTAACTGACCTGACAGGGGAGTAACCATGACCCCAAAGTGGTTCTCCCTGGATCAGGAAGGTGGTTCTCCTATGCTTTTTGGAACTAGGAGGTGGGTGGGGTGGCTTGACCCATCCACCTCCACGGAGGTGTGTGGGGGGCCTGACCCATCCACCTCCATGGCACGAACCTGGTATTGCAGTACTTCCAGGAACGGTGCAGTGGCTCTAGGCCTTTTGGCTAAGAGCATTGGCGCAGAGTGATCCTTGATGTGTGCAAGGTGACCTCTGGCGTTTGTGATTTGACAAAGAATTGGAACGATTGGCAACGAAAATTTAAAAAAAAAAAATAATAATAAAAAAAAAAATCTGACTCGGTGCACTTACCCACAGAGCCAGACATTTTGATTGCATTGATTTGATAGAAACTCTTATTTCTAGTTTTTTGTCATCTTCTGATCTTGTAATGTGCTTTCTCACGTTTTGTCACAGGAAAATCAGACACTGCTCTCTTCCTTGCAAAGTATTATCAAGCTGCCTATTTGACCATAGATGCTATTATACGGGAAGCAATTGCCAATGGTACCTCAGCAGCAGCTATGCGGGCTCGGGAATTGTGTGCCAAGGCTGCTCTGGAGCTGATACTGAAAGATACCGAAGAAGGTAATAAATAATATTGTTTTGACAATATCTTGTTTTGCTCATCATTTCAAATGTCCAGTGGCAATATCAGGCCCTCCCAGGTCTAGGGTCGCCAACTCTGGTTGGGCGCATTCCTGGAGGTTTCATCACATGACCTCCATTCTCCCATGTTCCCGCCATTGGTCATCTGACATGGCCATACCCGCAGAGCTCTGCCTCCCCACGCCAAATCTAAAGCGAACAGACTCTTTGTTAGCTGATTGGATGATTCTTAACTGTCAGTCAAAAAACTTTTTTTCCTCATCTCTAATATTTTTGTAACTAATCAACGAAAGTGTTTAAAGAAAGTTAAAACAACACACCATTTTTTTAAATCCCTCTATGATTTTTCTCCAGCGTTGCTCATAGCAGTGTCTTGGAGATGAATGTTTAATTCTTGGACACTCCAGGACAATCCTGCAGCACACACAACCCTAGCCAGGTCAGGTACAGCACAATTTGATGCAGAGTGAAGTCCCCTCTACGCTAACCCAACAATATGCCTCAATCCAAACTCGACCCTCTACTGCAGCAGTGTGACATTTTTCCATTTCCCACACAAACCATCGTCTTGCCTTTCTGCGTGACAATGCCAATTTAGTACAATGGACTCCATCTCATTCTCAACAAGCTCCCCGCTGGAGTGGAACTAAACTATAGAACCAATGGGTATCTGTTCAACCTTCGTCGCCTCCAGACTGGATCCAAGGTTGTCCCATCCTCTGTCGTCGAACTACAGTATGGGGATGACACATGTGTCTGCGCACACTCAGAGGCCGAACTCCAAGCCATCATCAACACCTTCACCGAGGCGTACGAAAGCATGGGCCTTACACTAAACATCCGTAAGACAAAGGTCCTCTACCAACCTGACCCCGCCACACAGCACTGCCCCCTCGGTCATCAAAATCAATAGCGTGGCCTTGGACAACGTGGACCATTTTCCATGCCTCGGGAGCCTACTATCAGCAAGGGCAGGCATCAAAGATGAGGTCCAACACCGCCTCCAGTGTGTCGGTGCAGCCTTCGGTCGTATGAGCAACAGAGTGTTTGAAGTCCAGGACCTCAAATCTGGCACCAATCTTATGGTCTACAGGGCAGTAGTGATACCGGCCCTCCTATATGGCTCAGAGACGTGGACCATATACAGCAGACATCTCAAAGTGCTGGCGAAGTACCAACTACACTGCCTCCGCAACATCCTGCAAATCCACAGACGCACCAACGTCAGTGTTCTCGCTTAGGCTAACATCCCAAGCACCGAAGTACTGATCACGCTCAACCAGCTCTGTTGGGCCGGCCACATCATCCACATACCTGACACGGCACTCCCTAATCAAGCGCTCTACTCGGAACTCCTACACGGCAAGCAAGCCCCAGGTAGGCAGAGGAAATGTTTCAAGGACACCCTCAAATCCTCCTTGATAAAGTGCAACATCCCCACCGACACCTGAGAATCCCTGGCTCAAGACCACCCTGAGTGAAGGAAGAGCATCTGGGAAGGCGCTGAACACCTCGAGTTTCGTCGTCGAGAGCATGCAGAAACCAAGCGCAGACAACGGAAGGAGTGTGCAGCAAACCAGACTCCCCACCCACCATTTCCTTCAACCTGTGACAGAGACTATAATTCCCGTATTGGACTGTGCATCCACCTGAGAACTCACTTTTAGAGTGGAAGCAAGCCTTCCTCGATTCCGAGGGACTGCCTATGATTAATGAGTACAATGGCGCCACGTCCCACTGGGAACTGGGCTGACAATGCCCAAACTCATCCACAGAGAATCCTTACAGCCAGCATACAAATGAGACACTCACCTGATCCGAATCAGTCTAGCCTGCAACAGAACCCAGCTCTCAGATAAAGGACCACTTTTTAAACCACTGCACCATCCTGTCCCTCTAAATCATGGGTTGTTTATGTATAGGATAATATGTCAGCAGTTGTACGTAATTTGTCACATAACTATTAAATGACCCAGAGCTTTGTCACAAACGCAATAAACCAGTAACGCAATCCTGTTCCAGTTAAAATTAACAATTGAGGGATTGAAGCTGCAGCTTTCATGGCAGAATGCTACACAACGTAGTAAATCTACCTAATAGGGGCCATACCCTTTATGGAAGACAGGCAGGCGGCATTAGCTGAGTATTTGTCTGTAGTATGCAAGTTTTGAGCTGATTCTATGCTTTCAAATGTGGTCATATGTGGTCATATATCATTTCAGCAGCGCCAGCGGAAGTGATCCCACAACAGTCATTTAACATAACTGGAAGTGGAACCCTTGATGGAACGACCAAGCAAACACCTGAACACAGCCCTAGCCTCGAAGTGAAAGTTTCACATTTATCAAGCAACGTCCACTTGAAAAACAGCACACTCGTCGCAAGGACAAGTCATGCTACCCAGAAACAGCAAATTGACACAATGGCTTCACAGGTAGAGTACAGCCATTCATATAAAGCTATTTGTTTTAACTCGCTTTACTCTTTAGGGTAATCAGAAGTGAGAGCAACCAAGATTTATTACTTTTATAATTTATTGGTGTATTAGCAGGAGGGGCAGAATTATTTCCTCCAGGCCCGACTAGCTTATCTGCACATGATTGGCCAACCTCCACCCCACCCCACTTCTTAAACAATAAGGGGTTATGGGGAGTGGGCAGGGAAGTGGACCTGAGTCCGTGATCGGATCAACCATGATTGTATTAAATGGCGGAGCAGGCTCGAGGGGCTGTATGGTCTTCTGCTTCTATTTCTTATGTTCGTATGGCTGATACACCTCACCCACGTCCCGCAAGGTCTGAACCCCCGCCATGTCAGATCCCCACCCTTCGCAATGTGGATGGACCGCCTCTGGTCAGTCTCTGGTCGGTCTTGTGGACTGTCTCCTCAAGCTTACTAAAATGACTGGTTTTATATGCTTCTTGCTGGTGCAAAACAAGCTTTTTCTGTAACTTTTCACTCTCCCTTCCATGGCTACACATCATCATCATCAGCAGTCCCTCGTATCGAGGATGACTTGCTTCCACGCCAAAAAAGGAAGAGTTCACAGGTGTTTCAATGAAGGACCTAATATTCCAGATCCCGAACTACATGTTGAAGGGTGGAAGATGCCTGTGCGTGGATTTTTTTAATGTGTGGTGACCGTTGCATACCAGCCACCACACGGGCTAGGTCTTGGTCCAGTGGCAAGGATTAACCAGGACGACTGGAGACCAGCTCTGCTGCACGGACCTAGTGCGCACACATATCGCAGTGTGGGCTGGCCCGTGCTGCCCCTGGGCCCTCAGCTCTTCTGGGATCCAAACTCTCGCCTCTCCTGGGACCCGAACTCTCGCCTCTCCTGGGCCCCGATCACTTCCCTCAACAAACTCTTGTCGCTCCGACCTCGCCGCTCCTGCTGTACCTGCCCACACTGCAATCACTGACCTGGCTTCGCAGCCGTCGCCCTTCTGTAGCAGCACGCGCTACACATAATGATGCAACCAACCAGCACCTGCCATTTACAACGGTGTCCTACAGTCTCTCAAGACATCCTTATCTGTAACCTTCCAGATAGTGTGCATTACACTTTTTTCAAAATTAGTTAATATTTACAAATAATGAGTTGATCAGCGAGAGCCAGCATGTCTATCAAACCTAGTAGAAATTTTGAGGAGGTAAATAATGTGGCAGATAAGGGAGTATCTATGGATGTTAATTATATGGAGTTCCAGAAGGCATTTAGCAAGGTTCCACATAAGAGACTTTTAACAAAAATAAGGGCGCGTGGAATTGGAGGAAACCTATTGGCTTCGCTAGGGAATTGGTTTGGAGATAGGAGTCAGAGAGTAGGACTAAAAAAAAATTTGAAAGACTAATTTAATGTCGTCCTTTATCTCAAGGGGGCTGGAATACAGAGGGGGCGGAAGTGATGTTTACAGCTATACAGAGCTCTGGTGAGACCCCATATGGTGTTACTGCATTCAGTTCTGGGCATCGCCCCTCACAAAGGATATACTGGTCTTGGCGGGGAGCAGCGCAGATTCACCAGAATTATACCGGGGCAAAAAGGGCTAAATTATGAGGGCAGGTTGCATAGATTAGGCTTGTATTCCCATGAATATAGAACATTAAGGGGTGATCTAATTGAGGTTTAAGATGTTTAAAGGCTTTGATAGGGTAGATAGAGGGAAAGTATTTCCTGGTGTTCAGCCACCTAAGGACTCATTCTAAGAGTGAAAGTAGGTCTTCCTCGAATCTGAGGGACTACCTATGATTCCCTCTGGTGGGAGAGTCCAGAACAAGGGAGCATAACCTTAAAATTAGAGCTAGGCCGTCAGGGATGATGTCAGGAAGCACTTCTTTACACAAAGAGTTGTGGAACTCTGGAACTCTCTCCCCAAAAGCTGTTACGGCTGGGGGTCAGTTGAACATTTCAAAACTGAGATTGAAAGATTTTGGTATGGTAAGGGTATTAAGGGTTACAAAACTAAGGCTGTTGGATACAGATGATCTAATTGAATGGAGGAACAGACTCGGGGTGCTGAACGTCCTCTATCTGTTGCTACAGTTCTAACCTTCCCAGCTTGCCTCTTGAACAGTGAATTTAATAGTTTTTTTTTTAACCTACCTCGGCTCCTTCAGTAGGTAATTAATCCAGGGTTCTCGTCAGTCCTTTAGTTTCCTTAACACTGGATTTCAATCCAACAGGGGGAATGGACAGGATTGGAAAATGTTCTGCAGTCCCTGTGGCTGGTTTAGTAGTAGCACTCTTGCCTCTTAGTCAGAAGATCACGAGTTCAAGGGCCCAGTCAGAGACCTGAGCACAAAATCCAGGCCTCACTCCAGTGCAGGGAGTGCTCCATTGCCAAGGTGTGGTCTTTCGGATGAAAGGTTGAACCAAGATCCCATCTGCAGTCACAGATAGACGTAATAGATCCGAATAGCACAATTCGCAGAAGAGCAAGGGATTTCTCCCTGGTGTCCTGGTTAATATTAATCCCCCAACCAACATCACGAAAACAGATTACTTGGTCATTATCATCATCATCATAGGCAGTCCCTCGGAATCGAGGAAAACATAGAAACATAGAAAATAGGTGCAAGAGCGGGCCATTCGGCCCTTCGAGCCTGCACCACCATTCAATATGATCATGGCTGATTATGCAACTTCAGTACCCCACTCCTGCCTTCTCTCCATACCCCCTGATCCCTTTAGCCATAAAGGCCACATCTCACTTCCTTTTGAATATATCCAATGAACTGGACTCAACAACTTTCTGTGGTAGAGAATTCCATAGGATCACAATTCTCTGGGTGAAAATGTTTCCCCTCATCTCGGTCCTATATGGCTTACCCCTTATCCTTAGACTGTGGTTCTGGACTTTCCCAACATCGGGAACATTTTTCCTGCATCTAACCTGTCCAATCCCATCAGAATTTTATATGCTTCTATGAGATCCCCTCTCATTCTTCTAAATTCCAGTGAATATAAGGCTAGTCGATCCAATCTTTCTTCATCTGTCAGTCCTGCCATCCTGGGCATCAGTCTGATGAACCTTTGCTGCACTCCCTCAATAGCAAGAATGTCCTTCCTCAGATTAGGAGACCAAAACTGCACACAATACTCAAGGTGTGGTCTCACCAAGGCCCTGTACAACTGCAGCAAGACCTCCCTGCTCCTATACTCAAATCCTCTCGCTATGAAGGCCGTTTGCTTTCTTAACTGCCTGCTGTACCTGCATGCCTACTTTCAATGACTGATGTACCATGACACCCAGGTCTCGTTGCACCTCCCCTTTTACTAATCTGTCACCATTCAGATAATAATCTGCCTTCCTGTTTTTACCACCAAAGTGGATAACCTTACACTTATCCACATTATACTGCATCTGCCATGCATTTGCCCACTCACCTAACCTGTCCAAATCACCCTACAGCCTCTTAGCATCCTCCTCACAGCTCACACTGCCACCCAGCTTAGTGTCATCTGCAAACTTGGAGATATTACATTCAATTCCTTCATCTAAATCATTAATATATATTGTAAATAGCTGGGGTCCCAACACTGAACCTTGCGGTACCCCACTAGTCACTGCCTGCCATTCTGAAAAGGACCCGTTTATTCCCACTCTTTGCTTCCTGTCTGCCAACCAGTTCTCTATCCACATCAATGCATTACCCCCAATCCCATGTGCCTTAATTTTACACACTAATCTCTTGGGTGGGACCTTGTCAAAAGCCTTTTGAAAGTCCAGATACACCACATTCACTGGTTCTCCCTTATCCACTCTACTAGTTACATACTCAAAATATTCTAGAAGATTTATCAAGCATGATTTCCCTTTCATAAATCCATGCTGACTTGGACCGATCCTGTCACTGCTTTCCAAATGCGCTGCTATTACAGACTTGCTTCCACTCTAAAAATGAGTTCTTAGGTGGCTGAACAGTCCAATACGAAAACTACAGTCTCTATCACAGATGGGACAGATAGTCATTGAGGGAAGGGGTGGGTGGGACTGGTTTGCCGCACGCTCTTTCCACTGCGTGCGCTTGTTTTTTGCATGCTCTCGGCGATGAGACTCGAGGTGCTCAGCAGCCTCCCAGATGCACTTCCTCCACTTAGGGCGGTCTTTGGCCAGGGACTCCCAGATGTCAGTGGGGGTGTTGCACTTTATCAGGGAGGCTTTGAGGGTGTCCTTGTAAGGTTTCCTCTGCCCACCTTTGGCTCGTTTGCCGTGAAGGAGTTCCGAGTAGAGCGCTTGCTTTGGGTGTCTCGCGTCTGGCATGCGAACGATGTGGCCTACCCAGCGGAGCTGGTCAAGTGTGGTCAGTGCCTCAATGCTGGGGATGTTGGCCTGGTCGAGGATGTTAATGTTGGTGCGTCTGCCCTCCCAGGACAGTGCTGGGATCACAATGCTGTTTGAAGGACCTTCCTGTGCACAATTTGTCTGCCACATGTCCTACATCACAACAGTGACTACACTTCAAAAAAGTACGTTATTATCTGGAAAGTACATCGGGATGATTTGAGGACGTGAAAGGTGCTATATAAATGCATGTTCGTTCTTTTTTGATTCTTTTGCCAAAGACCTTTCCAGCTCCCTCTTGAAACTGGTGAGAGTATCCATCTGTATGTTATCCCCAGACATTCTGCTTCACACATTCATCACCCTCACTGGGAAGTAACTTTATCAAAGCTCTCTGTTCACAATATATAGATAGCACAGATAGAAGGTATTTAAATAAAATGTTTCTCTGCGGGGCACAGAATTCTGAACAAAGGTGTTTTTTCTCCTGCTGTAATGTTCTGGCACAGATTGGTGATGATAGGTGGTGCTGAAGATGGAAGCTTGATTAGTGTGTCAAAATGCTATGGCAGGAGAAAACCCAGCTGTGTTTAAATAGCAAAGAGGACACAGACTGGGGGAACAGTAAAAGAAATAGAAACATAGAAACATAGAAACTAGGTGCAGGAGTAGGCCATTCGGCCTTTCGAGCCTGCACCGCCATTCAATGAGTTCATGGCTGAACATACAACTTCAGTACCCCATTCCTGCTTTCTCGCCATACCCCTTGATCCCCCTAGTAGTAAGGACTACATCTAACTCCTTTTTGAATATATTTAGTGAATTGGCCTCAACAACTTTCTGTGGTAGAGAATTCCACAGGTTCACCACTCTCTGGGTGAAGAAGTTTCTCCTCATCTCGATCCTAAATGGCTTACCCCTTATCCTTAGACTGTGACCCCTGGTTCTGGACTTCCCCAACATTGGGAACATTCTTCCTGCATCTAACCTGTCTAAACCCGTCAGAATTTTAAACGTTTCTATGAGACCACTCTCATTCTTCTGAACTCCAGTGAATACAAGCCCAGTTGATCCAGTCTTTCTTGATATGTCAGTCCCGCCATCCTGGGAATCAGTCTGGTGAACCTTCGCTGCACTCCCTCAATAGCACGAATGTCCTTCCTCAAGTTAGGAGACCAAAATTGTACACAATACTCCAGGTGTGGCCTCACCAAGGCCCTGTACAACTGTAGCAACACCTCCCTGCCCCTGTACTCAAATCCCCTCGCTATGAAGGCCAACATGCCATTTGCTTTCTTAACCGCCATGAAAGACTTGCATTTAAATAGCGCCTTTCATGTCCTCAGGACATCCCAAAGTGCCTTCCAGCCAATGAAATATTTTTTCGGTGTAGTCACTGTTGTAATGTAAGAAAGTATTCTACTCGGATCATGATACCACTGTTCTGTGAACTCACTCGGGGTAAATTTTGCTCTGTGTGCAAATGATAACAATAACTTGTATTTATATAGCGGCTTTAATGTAGTAAAACGTCCCACGGCGCTTCACAGGAGCTGGCACTGAGCCACATAAGAAGATATTAGGGCTGATGACCAAAAGCTTGGCCATAGAGGTAGGTTTTAAGGAATGTCTTAAAGAATGAAAGATGTAGAGAGGCAGAGAAGTTTAAGGAGGAGATTCCAGAGTTTGGGGCCTAGGCAGCGGAAGGCCAACAATGGTGGAGCAATTAAAATGGGGGAATGCTCAAGAACCAGAAGTAGAGGGGTGCAGATATCTCGGAGGGTTGTGGGGCTGGAGGAGATTACAGAGATAGGGAGGGGCGCGGCCATGAAGGGATTTGAAAACAAGGATGGGAATTTTACAATCAAGGCATTGCTTAACCGGGAGCCAATGTAGGTCAGCGAGCACAGGAGCAATAGATGAAGGGGACTTGATGCGAGTTAGGACAAAGGCAGCCGAGTTTTGGATGACCTTAAGTTTACAGGAGGAAGAACAAGGGAGGCCGGCAGGACTGCATTGGAATAGTCAAGTCTAGAGGTAACAAAGCCACGGATGAGATGAGAGTTTCAGCAGCAGATGAGCTGAGACGGGCAGATTCGGGCAATGTTCCGTAGGTGAAAATATGGGATCTTCGTGATGGCGCGAATATGTGGCCGGAAGCTCATTTCAGGGTCAACTGTGACACCAAGGTTGTAAACAGTCTGGTTCAGCCTCATGCAGTCGGGATCTTGAAAGTGCAGTTGTATGTGAATTGGGAGAGAGTTTTTTCCAGACGTGAGCATAGAAGGAAATAGGGTTAAGAGGGGGCAGGCAGATGTGGATGGAGAGCGATACAAGAAAGGAACAGAGATGGCCTTATCTGTGATTGACATGATGGGAGTAGTGAGCCACATGAGATGGCAAGGTCGAGGGGGTGGCCGTGAAAATGGGTTGGGGAGTTTACATGGAGAGAGAGATTAAGGTAGGATAGGAGGGCAGTGAACTCATGATGAATTGAGATGGAGATGAAATCACTGAGCATGAGAAGCCGCTCGGTGCAGAGGCTGAGGGAGGAAAGCAGTGAAGATATTTAGGAGAGAAATTTTCATGGTATTTGGGTGGGTAGTAAAGAACGAGAATTTTAAATGAGAGGTGATGGGGGTGGAACAAGGTGAGAGGTTCAAAGGAGGAGTAGGGGGACAGACCAAGGTGTGATTTGGTGATGAGAACCACACTGCTCCCACGGCGGTCTGGGCGGGGCAAGTGGCGGAAGGTATAGCCAGGCGGGGAGGCTTTGTTTAAAGATAAGGGGGTTGAAATTGCCCCTTTCGATAAGGCCATTGACCGCCAGAAAACGGTGTCCATGGATGGTGTGGAATGGCCGCTGACTCTCCGTGGAGGGGCCGCCATTTTAGAAATTGCCCTTCCTCAGGGGTGGAGCGGTGTCCGGGACCGCTCAGCCCGTTTTGCTGCTGCAGCGTGCATGCATCAACCTCCTCGCAAAACGGCCTCTTACTCGAAATTGCCCCACCACCAGCCGGTGCCCCCAACAGCTTTTGCTGTCGGTACACAAGCGTGAAATGGCGGCACGGCCTCCCTTAAAGGGGAGGGCACACTGCTGCGGCCGCCATGTTATTTTTTTTGTCGGCCGACTGCCAGGTCGGCCCAACAATTATGCCCCGGCTTTGGCCGGGCCGCCAACAGACAGCCATCCTGGTGGCCCAATGTTTTCCATTGAAGTGGCTGCAGGGTTCGCAGTGGCTCTCCCCTTTAACTGAAGGAGAGAGATGTTGTGACGCTCCAGCCCATCTGCGTGGCGCTGATGTTATCAGGGCAGCAGACCGCTGCAAGGGCACTTCCGCCCGACCCTACCGGAACACCGCACCACGGAGAGAAAAATAAACAAATGCTGAATTTCTCCGGTATCTCTATGGACCGGGGCGGAGAACAACTTTAAAAAACAATAGGTGCGCCCCATTTCAGGCGGAGGGCAATTTCTGACAGGACCATGATGTCGATGCAATCATCCACGGTAAGCTCGTGGATGGCAAGGGCCTTGTTCGCAAACGAATGGACATTCTGGAGGGAGATGCGGTGATGGCTAATCCACTGCCAGCATCCACAGGGTCAACGCTTGGAGGGATGAGTTGGGCGGGGAGGAGATTGGCAAGGTGAGACCCCCCGCGGCCAAACTGGGCGGGAAGGTCGGTGAGAGAGTAGGATGGAACAGTTGGGGTTGCTGCCTGTGAGGAGACAGCGACGAGTGGCCTTTCGGAGGATGCCAAGAGAGGCAGCGGGAAGCTGCAGGCTTATCTCAGAGGGAGTCGAGCCTGGGACTGCGGCAGGAGAGTAGGAAGGTCGAAGAGTAATGAAGGGTTGAGGTAGGCATTTGGGAGGGCAGAGTATCCGAGAGAGGATGAAAGGCGGCATGACAACAGGAGAGACTGGTCCGGGAGGGAGAGAGAGAAAATAAAAAGCGAGAGAAAGAAGTAGAAATGGAAGTGAATGGCTCGGGTCCGGAGCGGCAGCCAAACTGTGCACGCAAATGGACACAGAAAATCAAACGTTACATAGGCCTGGCTATGTAGCAATTACAGGAATGCATATTTCCTGGTAACAGGGAATAAGTTGGTTACAATGGTAAGGAGACCAGAGTTAAAGTTGGAGGTCCCGTGGACGGCAAAAGTAGACATCGGTAGGATGGAATCGGTTTGGAGCATCAACGAATTGTTGTCCGAGTTCCCAGACAGGAGTAGCAGATGAGAGAAGTCTAGAAGCTCTTTGAAGGATAGGGAATTGAAGGATGGAGATTATTGCCGTGGTAATGAGAGTGGGTTTCAGTGCAGGAAGGTGATGGCGAAGATCCCGTGAGGTTGGAGGTCACCGTGGATCAGATGTAGCGGAGAAAATGTAAAACCGCACAAGCCAGCGACCAACAAAGCAGGAAGACCAGGAGAACGAGTCACCCAACTCGGCAGGGAGATGACAGCAAACAGCAAGTAGCAGCAACCAACAGGGCTGAAAAAACAGTCACACCCGTCTATAAGCGTGACCCCGAGCTTCTGGTCGCCTGTCACTTCAATTCCCTGCTCCACTCCCACTCTGACCTCTCTGTCCTCAGCCTCCTGCATTGTTCCAATGGAGCTCAACACAAGCTCGAGGAACAGCACCTCATCTTTCGTTTAGGCATTTTACAGCCTTCTGGACTCAACATTGAGTTCAACAATTTCAGACCGTAACTTTTGCCCATATTTGTTTCCCTTTGTTTTACACCCCCCTTTTTATTTTCTCTTCCCAGGGCAGCTGGTGATGACTCCGCCATTCACACCCCATCTCGACTCATCTTTTGTTTCTTAGTTATTCCATTACCATCTCATTTTTGCCCCTCATCCCTTTAGTCTCTTCATCTCTCCTGCCTCCCACCCTATCACAGAGCTCCCCTTTTGTTCTTTCCTCCCCTCCCCCTTTCAGTGCCCCTGCACTTCCTTAAAACCTGTTACACCCCACACTTTTCAAGTTCTGACAAAGGGTCACAGACCTGAAACATTAACTCTGTTTCTCTCCACAGATGCTGCCTGACCCGCTGAGTATTTCCAGCATTTTCTGTTTTTATTTCAGATTCCAGCACCCGCAGTATTTTGCTTTTGTATTAGGCGCACGAGTCACCCAGCTCAGCAGCGAAACAGCCACAGTGAGGAAGACCATTTTTTGTTTTAGCAACAGATTTTTGACATAGCAAATGAGGCTTACAGTGCAGCTCAGTGCAGAAGTGTTGTGGTGTAGTCCAGTGTAGTCAATCTACTCAATCTCTCCTCATAGGACAACCCTCTCATCCCAAAGATCAGTCTAGTGAACCTTTGTTGCAGCGCCTCAAAGGCATGTATGTCCTTTCTCAGATAAGGAGACCAAAACTGTGCACAGTACTCCCAGTGTGGTCTCACCAAAGTCAATGTACAATTGTAGCAAGTTTTCCTTACTCTTGTAATCCAATCCCCTTGCAATAAAGTCCAATAACGGCCTTTTGCCTTCCTAATTCTTCATTTGTCATATATTGCAATATAGATTGCAAATAGCTGAGGCCCAAGCACTGATCCTACAGCATCCCACTAATTATAGCCTGCCAACCTGTAAATGACCCGTATATTCATATTCTCTATTTTCTTTCCGCTAACCAATCCTCTATCCAGGCTAATAACCCCAACCCCATGAGCCCTTATCTTGCATAACAACCGTTTTTGTGGCACCTTATCGAATGCCTTTTGGAAATCCAAGTATACTACACTCACCGGTTCCCCTTTATCTAATCTGTTAGTTACATCCTCAAAAAACTGTAATAAATTTGTTAAAAGCGGTTTGCCTTTCATAAAACCATATTGACTCTGCCTAATCATAACGGGCGGTAATTTGTGGCCCGCACGGGCATGTACGAGGTGCACACCCGCCCGTAGGGGCCGCACAAGTTCCTGGTTTAGGCATGCGCTGCAGGTGCGGTAAAACCCAGAACTTGCGATCTGTCAAGAATGCTCAACACACCATCCGCATTCCCGGGAAAAGAGCATCCGTGGGCCTAAATTCTGCCCAGCGAATGCCCATGAAATTCTTACGCCTGGTAAAAGCAGGTGTAAGACCTGCTTTTACCAGTGTGGAGTTTTAAATAACATTAAAAAAACATAGAAACATTGAAATTTACAGCGCAGAAAGAGGCCATTTCGGCCTATCGTGTCCATGCCGGCCAACAAAGAGCCGCACGGCCCTTGGTCAACAGCCCTGAAGGTTACATATAAACCTATGAACAATGACGGAAAGGCAAAGAGCACCCAGCCCAACCAGTCCGCCTCACACAACTGCGACACCCCTTATATTGAAACATTCTACACTCCACCTCAACCGGAGCCATGTGATCTCCTGGGAGAGGCAATAAAACCCAGACCAATTTAGGGCGAAAAAAATCTGGGAAAATTCCTCTCTGACCCATCCAGGCGATCGACACTTGTTCAGGAGATCACCCTGGCCGTGTTCGATTCCCTGCAGTATGTCATTCATTTAAACATTAAAACTCATGTAAAATAAGGTACGGTTATTTTTAGCCCCTTTCTGGTTTTTGTTTTACATGTTGTATTTTAATTAATTTTAAATATATAATGTTTTTTAATTTATTTGTTTTGTTAAATGTATTTTTTATGTGATCCCCATTCATGTTTATGGGGAATCCATACGTACGGAATCCCCACAAACATGAGTGGGGATCCCCTTCTTTCGTTTGTTGGGCTGGTCCACGTGATCCCTGGGATATGTGGGCCTTTACTCATGTCTGCACATAGAGGCCCAGGAGTGCACGTCTCCGTAGATCCCGAGGCAGAAGGTAAGTGCGTAGATTTTTTGCCGGTCGGAGGCATCCGCCCGCAGGAAGTCTCTGACCACAAATTCAGGCCCATTTTCTAAGTGCCCTGTTACCTCTTCTTTAATAATGGATTTCAGCAATTTTCCAACAACTGATGTCAGGCTTGTAGTTCCCTGTTTTCTCTCTTTCTCGCTTCTTGAATAGCGGGATTACATTTGCTCCCTTCCAATCCGCTGGGACCATTCTAGAATCTAGGGAATTTTTAAAGATCAAAACCAATGTATCCACTATCTCTGCAGCCACCTCTTTTAGAACCCAAGGATGTAGGCTATCAGGTCCGGGGAATTTGTCGGCTTTTAGTCCCATTAGTTTCCCAAGTGCTTTTTCCTCCACCGATATTAATTACTTTAAGTTCCTCACTCTTATTAGCCCCTTGGTTCCCCACTATTTTTGGAATGCTTTTTGTGTCTTCTACTGTGAAGACAGATACAAAATATTTGTTTAATGTTTCTGCCATTTCATTATTCCCCATAATAATTTCTCCTGCCTCAGCCTCTAAGAGACCAATGTTTACTTTTGCTACTCTCTTCCTTTTTGCATACTTGTAGAAGCTCTTAGTCTGTTTTTATATTTCTTTCTAGATTACTCTCATATACTATTTTCTACCTTTTTATCAATTTTTTGGTCATCCTTTGCTGGTTTCTAAAGCTTTCCCAATCCTCAACTAACTATTATTCATCGCAACATTATAAGCCTCTTCTTTTAATCTTCCTGATCTTCTGAGCCAAGATCCTTTCTCTGACTAGGAGCCAGTGTCATCTCAGCGAGCACAGGACTAATGGATCAGTGGGAAATGGTGTGCGCTAGGCTATGGGCATCAGAGTATTAGAGGAGCTGGTTTATGGAAAATGGAAGATGGGAGGCTGGCCAGGAGAGCATTGGAATAGTCAAGTCTGGAGGTCACGAGAGCATGGTTGAGGATTTCAGCAGTGGATAAGCTGAGGCAGGGACAGACACAGGTGAAGTGGAAGTAGGTGATTTTTGTGGCAAAGGCCGAAGACAAAATCTTTGATCTTACTAATTGGAGGAATTGTGACTCATCCAGAACAGGATGTCATCAAGAGACTGGCGACACTAAGACAGTGGAGAGGGTGAGAGAGGTGCTGGAGAGGTAGAGCTGGGTGTTGTCAATGTACATGTGGAACCTGCGTTATATCTCCAATGGGCAGCATGTAGATGAGAAATAGGAGGGTCTCAAGGACAGATCCTTGGGATCTCCAGGCACAACGGTGCGGAGACAAGAAGGCAAGCCATTTGAGGAGGTCCTCTGACTACAACCGGATAGATTAGAGCCGCTCAGCTAGACAACGGAGGAGAGGCTTTTGAAGAGGATAGTGTGGTCAATGTGTTAAAGGCTGCGGAGAGATTGAGAAGGATGAGGAGTGATAGTTTACCACAGTCACAGAGGATATAATTTGTGACTTTGGTAAGAGCTGTTTCAGTTCTGTGAAAGTGTTAAAACATGGGATTGTGGGACAAATGGGCATGGATTTGGAAGGCAACAACACATTCAAGGACTTTGGAGAGGAAAGGGATGTTGGAGTGCCACCTTCCCAGTGCGTCATTAACTCACATGCTACACTTCTAGTGGACAACTGTTGGTGGATGGGTGATGTCTGCATCCTCCATTGGGAGAGGAACTATAGATCCTGTTTTAGTCTGCATAATGCAACCCATAATGTCCTATTTTTAAAATCATTATATCCTATTAACTAGCTATTAACAGGATATCTGAGCTCCTATCTCTGTTACTGTAACTCTACACTCTACATTATATATAAAGTATTACAGGTACTAATAGATCTTGTGGACTCAATCACGTGTAGCCTGTGACCTGGGATGCAGTTTTTGAACCTTGTGTCCTGCTACAACCGAAACGTGACAGGATAATGCAGCAAATTTCCTAAAGCAGTATAATGTATGATTGACACAAAGTAAATATATTATGCACCTCAGTGATATTAAAGATATAAGCCTGACAGATGTGATGTTTGTAACACTATTTACCTACCACTTTGTTTCTTTTTCCCTCCCTAAAACCCAATTCCTTTGTAATTTCCCATGGTGCATTTGCACTATTTGCCTAAAATGCAAGTACGTCCACATTCCCTCCTCTGAAGCGGTTTCAGATTCTTACTGAATCTGTTGTTGGCTTCCCTCACTGCCAAGTCTCCAATACCTAGCACCCAAACAGGTGGCTATTCACAATGCTCAGCTTGTAGTTCCACAGGAGCAGGCTGCAAACTACAGCTCCAAGGATGTATCTATCACACACATAGAATTTGTTTACAGCTGCTGCAGATCCCCAATGCCACAAATTTCCAATTCAAGCCCCAGGCCTGAGATAAAGAAGCAGGCCTTTGTGAGAGAAACTTTTGCACTAAATTACCAACTTTTCCAGGTACAGTTTTGTTTCTCACAGCACAATAACATTATATGAATATGTTTATGTGAAAGAAACACTTTTGCATTAAAAGACCAATTTTCCAGGTACAATTCTTTTCCTCACAATGAGATAATATTATATGAATTTTTGTTATAAATGTTATTTTTAACTGCAAGCACTAACCTGAAAGAAGGAGGAAATTGTTTTCCAGAAGCAGTGCAAAACGTAATTTGATTGATCAGTTTAATTTGTGGTGCTTGCTGGTTAGTGAATGGTAATTTTGGAAAGAATTGCAAGATTTGATTTCAATTTTCTGTTGGCTACTTTTTAATCATTGTTACTTTTCACTATTTTCAATTTGGTCACACTTAGTCGATCATATATTTGATTGGTAACATAAAATTTTGCGTTCCGTGCTGAACCAACGGCACTCACTGTTCATTACACTTACAAAAGCACACAGATTTTTCATGGGCTTTTGAGCTGCAACTTACGGTAATTGAGAGTTTGAAACAGCGCAGTGTCCACCACGGGGGAATCGAGGACCTGTGTGAACAGGGAAAGCAACAGCAT
The DNA here is from genome assembly GCF_044704955.1 of Pristiophorus japonicus. Lineage (NCBI taxonomy): Eukaryota > Metazoa > Chordata > Chondrichthyes > Pristiophoridae > Pristiophorus > Pristiophorus japonicus. The sequence goes on along the minus strand of NC_091989.1, from coordinate 87,887,838 downwards.
GTCTGCTCAACCAATCAGATTGACGAATCCTCTCATAACCACGCAGAGTTTGAACCAGGAATTTTAAGTTAGAATATTTAATTCAAAGTAAAATCATGTATAGAAAGCAAAATATAGAGAGGGAAAAAAGATAGGATTAAAAGAGGCAGAAAGAAAATGTAAAATAAAATGTTTAAAATGTTTTTTTTTAAACTCCAATAATAATTAAAATCTGAAGGAATAAGACTCCACACTTGTAAAAGTTAAATTTCAGTGCTGGAGAGGTTATTTGATGGTATTTAAGACTTATCGCACCATTGAAAATGCACTTACATTTGAATGGACAAGACTTAACTTTTTCTGGCATGACCAGTGGATAAGTACCGCAATTTCACACCCTTGTAGCTATTTCTCCGGCAAATCTATCGGTGAGGTACTGGTGTAGCGAAGATTGTGGAGGAGCAGGGCAATTCATACACCAACTTCCTTCTTACACGTTTAACTGCGCATGTGCAGACTCTGGACGATGTTGTCCGATTAACTCCATAATAACGGTAAGCGTCACCGTTATTCTTACCACAAAATCCGACCCAAATATTGTGTTTTTTTGAGCCAGTCACAATTCTTTGCCTCATAGATGTGTGGCAAAATGAAATATGATACCCTGAGGTGTGATACCTACAGCGATGTCACAGTTTCTGGTGTGACACTTTATAAGTTGTGACTATGGACACCAGATTACATAGACTTTACTTCCTGTACCAATGTATAAGTGATTCTTCCTCGGTGACAGCTAGAATTTCCGGAATAGTGGATATGCAAATTGTATGCCAAATTTTCCCTACATAGAAATACATAGAAGGTGCCATCAGGAAAGACTAAACAGACCATCCAATACAATAGTCAGGTTCCAATCCAATCCAATCCAATCAAATCTTAAGGTACCACTCCAGGATGGTATGTTGCCTCCCTGGTGCAAAGGTCAAGGATGTCTCGGAGCTGCTGCAGGGCATTCTGGAGGGGGAGGGCGAACAGCCAGTTGTCGTGGTACATATAGGTACCAACGATATAGGTAAAAAACGGGATGAGGTCCTACAAGCTGAATTTAGAGAGCTAGGAATTAAATTAAAAAGTAGAACCTCAAAGGTAGCAATCTCAGGATTGTTACCAGTGTCACGTGCTAGTCAGAGTAGGAATAGCAGGATAGTTCAGATGAATACTGGGATCCCTTGGGACTCCAACAAGTAGGCCCTCTGGTGGTAGTGTAATACAAGTTACAAGGGGTTAATTACATAACATCACTCCCCCGTGAAGTTAACAGTACACTTATTTACAAGGTGAGACGATCTGGGGCTTTTCGCTCCCTTGTTGATTGTCTCGGTACAAATGCGGGTGTGGGTGAGTTGGTCAGTTTCTTCACTGGGCTGTTGGGCAGCCGACCTTGCCAGGCTGCTGGGGATGGTGAGTTCGGCTTTGTGGTCAAACATGATGTCAGTTGCCACTTGTGTGTGTGTTGGAGGGTCAAAGTTGGTGGTGTCTGCTTCGGGTTGTTCGTAGCTGTTGGTGAACCGCAATCTGATTTGGTCCAAGTATTTTCCGTGCGTTTGTCCATTGGCCAATTTGAGCTGAAACACCCCATTCCCCTCTTTGACTGTGACCGTGCCAGCAAGCCATTTGAGACCATGTCCATAATTGAGCACAAACACAGGATCATTGATCTCAATATCGCGTGACAATTTTGCGCGGTCATGGTACACACTTTGTTGATGCCCTCCACATGATCATGGAGATCAGGGTGGATAAGAGAGAGTCTTGTTTTAAGCGCCCTTTTCATGAGCAGCTCGGCTGGGGGAACCCCGGTGAGTGAGTGGGGTCTGGTACGGTAGCTGAGCAGCACTCGGGACAGGCATGTCTGCAGGGAGCCTTCCGACACGTGTTTCAAGCTTTGCTTGATGGTCTGAACGGCCTGTTCTGCCTGACCATTGGATGCGGGCTTGAACGGGGCAGATGTGATGTGTTTGATCCCATTGCGGATCATGAATTCTTTGAATTCAGCACTGGTGAAACGCGGCCCATTGTCGCTGACTAGGACATCAGGCAAACATGGCTCGTAGACTTTCAATAGTGGCCATGGACGTGCTTACAGACATTATCGCACAATCAATCCATTTTGAGTAAGTGTCCACGACAACCAAAAACATTTTCCGAGAAATGGTCCCGCATAATCCATGTGGATCCTTGACCACGGTTTGGAGGGCCACGACCACAAACTTAGTGGTGCCTCTCTGGGTGCATTGCTCAGCTGAGAACAAGTGTTGCACTGGCGCACGCATGACTTTAAATCTGAGTCGATGCTGGGCCAGCACACATGGGCTCTGGCTATGGCTTTCATCATTACAATGCCTGGGTGGGTGCTGTGCAGTTCACAAATGAACATATCTCTGCCTTTCTTGGGCAAGACCACGCGATTGCCCTACAACAGACAGTCCGCCTGCAGGGACATTTCGTCTTTGCACCTGTGGAGTGGCTTAATCACCAATTGCATCTCTGCTTGGACACTGGACCAGCTCCCATGGAGGACACAGTTTTTTTTACCAAGGACAGTAAAGGATCCTGACTGGTCCAGGTCCTGATCTGGTGGACCGTAACGGGGGACTTTTCGTTCTCGAATGCCTCCACGACCATGAGCAAGTCTGCTGGCTGTGCCATTTCCACCCCGGTGGTGGGCAATGGTAGCCGACTGAGAGCATCTGCGCAGTTCTCTGTGCCCGGTCTGTGGCGGATTACATAGTTGTATGCCGACAGCATGAGCGCCCATCTTTGGTGCGGGCGGAGGCATTGGTTAATCCCTTTGCTCTCAGAGGACAACGATATGAGCGGCTTGTGGTCAGTTTCAAGCTTAAACTTAAGGCCAAATAAGAACAGGTGCATTTTTTTTACCCCGTAGACGCACACCAGAGCCTCTTTTTCAATCATGCTGTAGGCCCTTTTGGCTTTGGACAAACTCCTGGATGCATACACGACCAGTTGCAAGATCCCCGATTCGTTAGCCTGTAGTAACAGACACCTGACCCCGTATGACCTCGCATCGCATGCTAACACTAATCTTTTACAAGGGTTATACAGAACAAGCAGTTTGTTTGAACACAACAGATTTCTGGCTTTCTGAAAGGCAGCCTCTTGTGAATTCCCCCATACCCAGTCGTCTCCCTTGCGCAGTAGCACACGTAGGGGTTCTAGCAGGGTGCTTAACCCAGGTAGGAAATTACGAAAATAGTTAAGGAGTCCCAGGAACGACCGTAGCTCCGTCACGTGCTGTGGTCTCGGCGCGTTCTTGATGGCTTCCATCTTGGCGTCGGTGGGTCTGATGCCGTCTGCTGCGATTCTTCTTCTCGAGAACTCGACCTCCTGCGCCAGGAAAACACACTTCGAGCGTTTTAACCTGAGCCCCACGTGATCAAACCGACTAAGAACCTTTTCCCGGTTCCTTAAAGTGCTCAATGGTGTCCTGACCTGTAACCAGTATGTCGTCCTGGAAAACCACGGTGCGAGGCACCGACTTTAGCAGGGTCTCCATGTTCCGTTGGAAGATTGCCGAGGCCGACCGAATCCCGAACGGGCACCTGTTATAGATGAACAGACCTTTGTGCATGTTGATGCAGGTGAGGCCTTTCGAAGACTCCTCCAGCAACTGTGTCATGCAGGCCGAGGTCAGGTCCAGCTTGGTGAATGTCTTCCCTCCAGCCAGGGTCGCAAATAGGTCATCTGCCCTGGGTAGCGGGTATTGGTCCTGTAGCGAAAAACGGTTAATCGTTACTTTATAGTCCCCACAAATTCTAACCGTGACGTCCTCTTTAAGTACCGGGACAATCGGACTAGCACACTCGTTGAATTCCACCGGCACGATGCTGCCTTCTCACTGCAGCTGTCCACTTTCTACTTTCTCACGCATCATGTATGGAACTGCCCATGCTTTGTGGTGGATGGGTCGCTTACCAGGAACCAAATGGATCTGCACTTTCGCCCCCGAGAAGCTTCCAATGCCTGGCTCAAACAACGATGGGAACTTGCTCAGAACCTGGGCACATGAGGCATCGTCGACGGACGAAAGCGCTCGAATATCATCCCGGTTCCAGCGGATTTTTCCCATCCAGCTTCTGCCAAACAGTGTGGGGCCATCCCCTAGCACAATCCACAGCGGGAGTTCATGTACTGCTCCATCATGGGAGACTTTGACTTCTGCACTGCCAATTACAGGGATTAGTTCCTTGGTGTAAGTCCTTAGTTTGGTGTGAATGGGGCTGAGCTTGGGCCTGTGTGCCTTTTTGCCCCACAGCCTGTCGAAGGCCTTTTTATTCATTATGGACTGACTCTCACCCATGCCCAGTTCCATATATACTGGAATTCCGTTCAGTTCAACTTTCAATATTATTGGTGGACATTTTGTAGTGAATGTGTGTACCCCGTACACTTCTACCTCCTCGGTATAAGTCTCCAATTCAGCCTGATCCCCAGTGAATTGATCTTCCTCTGCAATGTGGTGGTTTGCAGGGTTTGCAGCTTGCCTGCACATTCGCTGGAGGTGTCCCATTGTTCTGCAACCGTTGCACGCATAGTGCTTGAAGCGGCATTGATGGGGCCGATGATCACCTCCACAGCGCCAACAAGGTGTTAACTGCCTCGCATTAATGATTGATGGCGGACTCTGGGTCATCTGAGGTTGGGCAGCAGCAGCCGGCGTGTACGTTCTGCCAAGTATATTTGTGCTCAAAACTGACGTTACTTTATGCACAGTACTGGCCGAAACTTCTTTGTTCTGCAAAATCTGCTTGGTGTTGTTGCTGTTGGACATAAATGCCTGGGCTATCGTTATGGCTTTACTTAGATTCGGAGTTTCTACAGTCAACAGTTTGCAAAGGATTGTCTCATGTCCAATGCCCAGTACAAAAAAGTCTCTGAGCATTTGTTCTAGGAATCCCGCAAATTCACAACGGCGAGGCGCCTTAGTTCGGCAACAGAGCTCGCCACTTCCTGGCCCTCCGATCGTTGACACATGTAGAATCGATATGTCGCCATCAAAACGCTTTCCTTAGGATTTAGGTGCTCCCGGACCAGCTTACACAATTCTTCATAGAATTTCTCTGTTGGTTTTGCCGGAGCTAGGAGATTCTTCATGAGGCCAAAGGTTGTTGCCCCACAGACAATTAGGAGGATCGCCCTTTGTTTGGCAGCGTTCTCGACCCCTTCCAGCTCGTTGGCCACAAAGTATTGGTCGAGTCTCTCCACAAGGCCTCCCAATCGTGCCTTTCTGAGAACTTCTCCAGGATAGCAACTGTTCTTTGAATTTTCGCACAGTTGTTCGTAACCTCGTCGCCAATTGTTATGCTCATAATAAAGGATGAAAGTGAGTACTGTGTACAATGAGCAAGTGTGGCCTTCGCTCCTTTAATGCGATTCCAGAGTGCAGGTACCTTGTGGGTGGCCTGCTTATATACCGTGCTCCCAAAGGATGCTGGGTCCCTTGGGATTCCAACAGGTAGGCCCTCTGGTGGTAGAGTAATACAGGTTACAAGGGGTTAAATACATAACACGCAGGATTCAAATTCCTGGGACATTGAAACCGGTTCTGGGGGAGGTGGGACCAGTACAAACCGAACGGTCTGCACCTGGGCAGGACCGGAACCGATGTCCTAGGCGGAGTGTTTGCTAGTGCTGTTGGGGAGGGTTTAAACTAATATGGCAGGGGGATGGAAATCTATGCAGGGAGGCAGAGGGAAGTAAAAAGGGGGAAGAAGCAAAAAGTATGAAGGAGAAAAGTAAGAGTGGAGGGTAGAGGGCAAAAATCAAAAAGGACCACATTACAATATCATTCTAAAAGGACAAAGAGTGCTAAAAAACAAGCCTGAAGGCTCTGAGTCTCAATGCGAGGAGCATTCGTAATAAGGTGGATGAATTAGCTGCGCAGGTAGCTGTTAACGGATATGATGTAATTGGGATTACGGAGACTTGGCTCCAATGTGACCAAGGTTGGGAACTCAACATCCAGGAGTACTCAATATTCAGGAAGGATCGGCAGAAAGGAAAAGGAGGTGGAATAGCTTTACTGGTTAAAGAGGAGATTAATGCAATAGTAAGGAAGAACATTAGCTTGGATGATGTGGAATCTGTATGGGTAGAGCTGAGAAACACCAAAGGGCAGAAAACGTTAGTGGGAGTTGTGTACAGACCACCAAACAGTAGTAGTGAGGTTGGGGATGGCAGCAAACAGGAAATTAGGGACGCGTGCAATAAAGGTACAGCAGTTATCATGGGTGACTTTAATCTACATATAGATTGGGCGAACCAAACTGGTAGCAATACTGTGGAGGAGGATTTCCTGGAGTGTATTAGAGATGGTTTTCTAGACCAATATGTCAAGGAACCAACTAGAGAGCAGGCCATCCTAGACTGGGTCTTGTGTAATGAGAGAGGATTAATTAGCAATCTTGTCGTGCGAGGCCCCTTGGGGAAGAGTGACCACAATATGGTAGAATTCTTCATTAAGATGGAGAGTGGCACAGTTAATTCAGAGACTAGGGTCCTGAACTTAAAGGTAACTTCGATGGTATGAGACGTGAATTAGCTAGGATACACTGGCAAATGATACTTAAAGGGTTGACGGTAGATAGGCAATGGAAGACATTTAAAGATCACATGGATGAACTTCAACAATTGTACATCCCAAGCTGGCGTAAAAATAAAACGGGGATAGTGGCTCAACCGTGGCTCACAAGGAAAATTAGGGATAGTGTTAAATCCAATGAAGAGGCATATAAATTGGCCAGAAAAAGCAACAAACCTGAGGATTGGGAGAAATTTTGAATTCAGCAGAGGAGAACTAAGGGTTTAATTCGGAGGGGGGAAATAGAGCATGAGTATAAGCTTGCAGGGAACATAAAAACTGACTGCAAAAACGTCTATAGATATGTGAAGAGAAAAAGATCAGTGAAGAATAATTTAGGTCCTTTGCAGTCATTATCAGGTGAATTCATAATGGGGACCAAGGAAATGACAGACCAATTGAACAAATACTTTGGTTCTGTCTTCACTAAGGAAAACACAAATAACCCTTCAAAAATACTAGGAGGAACTGAAGGAAATCCTTATTAGTCAGGAAATGGTGTTAGGGAAATTGATGAGATTGAAGGCCGATAAATTCCCAGGCCTGATAGTCTGCATCCCAAAGTACTTAAGGAAGTGGCCCTAGAAATAGTAGATGTATTTGTGGTCATTTTCTAACATTCCATGGACTCTTGATCAGTTCCTATGGATTGGAGGGTAGCTAATGTAACCCCACTTTTTTAAAAAAGGAGGGCGAGAGACAACCGGGAATTTTAGACTGGTTAGCCTGACATCAGTAGTGGGGAAAATGCTGGAATCAATTATTAAAGATGTAATAGCAGCGCATTTGGAAAGCAGTGACAGGATCGGTCCAAGTCAGCATGGATTTATGAAAGGGAAATCATGCTTGACAACTCTTCTAGAATTTTTTGAGGATGTAACTCATTGAGTGGATAAGGATGTGGGACCTTGTTAAAAGGCTTTTGACAAGGTACCTCACAAGAGATTAGTATATAAAATTAAGGCACATGGAATTGGGGGCAATGTATTGACGTGAATAGAGAACTGGTTGACAGGAAGCAAAGAGTTGGAATAAATGAGTCCTTTTCAGAATGGTAGGCAGTGACTAGTGGGGTACCGCAAGGTTCAGTGCTGGGACCCCTTATATATTAATGATTTGGACGAAGGAATTGAATGTAATATCTCCAAGTTTTCTGATGACACTAAGCTGGGTGGCAGTGTGAGCTGTGAGGAGGATGCTAAGAGGCTGCAGGGTTACTTGGGTAGGTTAGATAAGTGGGCAAATGCATGGCAGATGCAGTATAATGTGGACAAGTGTGAGGTTATCCACTTTGGTGACAAAAACAGGAAGGCAGATTATTATCTGAATAGTGACAGATTAGTAAAAGGGGAGATGCAACGAGACCTGGGTGTCATAGTACATCAGTCATTGAAAGTAGGCATGCAGGTACAGCAGGCAGTTGAGCAAGCAAATGGCATGTTGGCCTTCATAGTGAGAGGATTTGAGTATAGGAGCAGGGAGGTCTTGCTGCAGTTGTACAGGGCCGTGGTAAGACCACACCTTGAGTATTGTGTGCAGTTTTGGTCTCCTAATCTGAGGAAGGACATGCTTGCTATTGAGGGATGCAGCAAAAGTTCACCAGACTGATTCCCGGGACGGCAGGACTGATATATGAAGAAAGACTGGATCGACTAGCCTTATATTCACTGGAATTTAGAAGAATGAGAGGGGATCTCATAGAAACATATAAAATTGGACAGGTTAGATGCAGGAAGAATGTTCTCGATGTTGGGGGAGTCCAGAACCAGGGGTCACAGTCTAAGGATAAGGGGTAAGCCATATAGGACCGAAATGAGGAGAAACGTTTTCACCCAGAGAATTGTGAACCTGTGGAATTCTCTACCACAGAAATTTGTTGAGTCCAGTTCATTGGATATATTCAAAAATGAGTTAGATGTGGCTCTTACGGCTAAAGGATCAGGCGGTATGGAGAGAAGGCAGGAGTTGGGGTACTGAAGTTGCATGATCAGCCATGATCATATTGAATGGTGGTGCAGGCTTGAAGGGCCGAATGGCCTGCTCCTGCACCTATTTTCTATGTTTCTAATCCAATCCTATCCAATATTCAGGATCCAACCAGTGATTTATAAATGTTGAGCATAACTTCCAGTAGCGTGGACAAGGGAGAACCAGTTGATGTGGTGTATTTGGACTTTCAGAAGGCTTTCGACAAGGCCCCACACAAGAGATTAATGTGCAAAGTTAAAGCACATGGGATTGGGGGTAGTGTGCTGACATGGATTGAGAATGAATCAACTAGGGGGGAGGCCATCTTCGACTGGGTGTTGTGTAATGAGAGAGGATTAATTAGCAGTGACCATAATATGGTGGAATTCTGCATTAGGATGGAGAATGAAACAGTTAATTCAGAGACCATGGTCCAGAACTTAAAGAAAGGTAACTTTGAAGGTATGAGGCATGAATTGGCTAAGATAGATTGGCTAATGATACTTAAGGGGTTGACTGTGGATGGGCAATGGCAGACATTTAGAGACCGCATGGATGAATTACAACAATTGTACATTCCTGTCTGGCGTAAAAATAAAAAAGGGAAGGTGGCTCAACCGTGGCTATCTAGGGAAATCAGCGATAGTATTAAAGCCAAGGAAATGGCATACAAATTGGCCAGAAATAGCAGCGAACCTGGGGACTGGGAGAAATTTAGAACTCAGCAGAGGAGTACAAAGGGTTTGATTAGGGCAGGGAAAATGGAGTACGAGAAGAAGCTTGCAGGGAACATTAAGGCGGATTGCAAAAGTTTCTATAGGTATGTAAAGAGAAAAAGGTTAGTAAAGACAAACGTAGGTCCCCTGCAGTCAGAATCAGGGGAAGTCATAACGGGGAACAAAGAAATGGCAGACCAATTGAACAAGTACTTTGGTTCAGTATTCACTAAGGAGGACACAAACAACCTTCCGGATATAAAAGTGGTCAGAGGGTCTATTAAGGAGGAGGAACTGAGGGAAATCTTTATTAGTCGGGAAATTGTGTTGGGGAAATTGATGGGATTGAAGGCCGATAAATCCCCAGGGCCTGATGGACTGCATCCCAGAGTACTTAAGGAGGTGGCCTTGGAAATAGCGGATGCATTGACAGTCATTTTCCAACATTCCATTGACTCTGGATCAGTTCCTATCGAGTGGAGGGTAGCCAATGTAACCCCACTTTTTAAAAAAGGAGGGAGAGAGAAAGCAGGGAATTATAGACCGGTCAGCCTGACCTCAGTAGTGGGTAAAATGATGGAATCAATTATTAAGGATGTCATAGCAGCGCATTTGGAAAATGGTGACATGATAGGTCCAAGTCAGCATGGATTTGTGAAAGGGAGATCATGCTTGACAAATCTTCTGGAATTTTTTGAGGATGTTTCCAATAAAGTGGACAAAGGAGTACCAGTTGATGTGGTATATTTGGACTTTCAGAAGGCTTTCGACAAGGTCCCACACAGGAGATTAATGTGCAAAGTTAAAGCACATGGGATTGGGGGTAGTGTGCTGACGTGGATTGAGAACTGGTTGTCAGACAGGAAGCAAAGAGTAGGAGTAAATGGGTACTTTTCGGAATGGCAGGCAGTGACTAGTGGGGTACCGCAGGGTTCTGTGCTGGGGCCCCAGCTGTTTACATTGTACATTAATGATTTAGACGAGGGGATTAAATGTAGTATCTCCAAATTTGCGGATGACACTAAGTTGGGTGGCAGTGTGAGCTGCGAGGAGGATGCTATGAGGCTACAGAGTGACTTGGATAGGTTAGGTGAGTGGGCAAATGCGTGGCAGATGAAGTATAATGTGGATAAATGTGAGGTTATCCACTTTGGTGGTAAAAACAGAGAGACAGACTATTATCTGAATGGTGACAGATTAGGAAAAGGGAAGGTGCAACGAGACCTGGGTGTCATGGTACATCAGTCATTGAAGGTTGGCATGCAGGTACAGCAGGCGGTTAAGAAAGCAAATGGCATGTTGGCCTTCATAGCGAGGGGATTTGAGTACAGGGGCAGGGAGGTGTTGCTACAGTTGTACAGGGCCTTGGTGAGGCCACACCTGGAGTATTGTGTACAGTTTTGGTCTCCTAACTTGAGGAAGGACATTCTTGCTATTGAGGGAGTGAAGCGAAGGTTCACCAGACTGATTCCCGGGATGGCGGGAATGACATATCAAGAAAGACTGGATCAACTGGGCTTGTATTCACTGGAGTTCAGAAGAGTGAGAGGGGACCTCATAGAAACGTTTAAAATTCTGACGGGTTTGGACAGGTTGGATGCAGGAAGAATGTTCCCAATGTTGGGGAAGTCCAGAACCAGGGGTCACAGTCTAAGGATAAGGGGTAAGCCATTTAGGACCGAGATAAGGAGAAACTTCTTCACCCAGAGAGTGGTGAACCTGTGGAATTCTCTACCACAGAAAGTAGTTGAGGCCAATTCACTAAATATATTCAAAAGGGAGTTAGATGAAGTCCTTACTACTCGGGGGATCAAGGGGTATGGCGTGAAAGCAGGAAGTGGGTACTGAAGTTTCATGTTCAGCCATGAACTCATTGAATGGCGGTGCAGGCTAGAAGGGCTGAATGGCCTGCTCCTGCACCTATTTTCTATGTTTCTATGTTTCTATGAGAACTGGTTGTCAGACAGGAAGCAAAGAGTAGGAGTAAATGGGGACTTTTCAGAATGGCAGGCAGTGACTAGTGGGGTACTGCAAGGTTCTGTGCTGGGGCCCCAGCTGTTTACATTGTACATTAATGGTTTAGACGAGGGGATTAAATGTAGTATCTCCAAATTTGCGGATGACACTAAGTTGGGTGGCAGTGTGAGCTGCGAGGAGGATGCTATGAGGCTGCAGAGTGACTTGGATAGGTTAGGTGAGTGGGCAAATGCATGGCAGATGAAGTATAAGGTGGATAAATGTGAGGTTATCCACTTTAGTGGTAAAAACAGAGAGACAGACTATTATCTGAATGGTGACAGATTAGGGAAATGGGAGGTGCAACGAGACCTGGGTGTCATGGTACATCAGTCATTGAAGGTTGGCATGCAGGTACAGCAGGCAGTTAAGAAAGCAAATGGCATGTTGGCCTTCATAGCAAGAGGATTTGAGTACAGGGGCAGGGAGGTGTTACTACAGTTGTGCAGGGCCTTGGTGAGGCCACACCTGGAGTATTGTGTACAGTTTTGGTCTCCTAACTTGAGGAAGGACATTCTTGCTATTGAGGGAGTGCAGCGATGGTTCACCAGACTGATTCCCGGGATGGCGGGACTGACATATCAAGAAAGACTGGATCAACTGGGCTTGTATTCACTGGAGTTCAGAAGAATGAGAGGGAATCTCATAGAAACGTTTAAAATTCTGACGGGTTGAGACAGGTTAGATGCAGGAAGAATGTTCCCAATGTTGGGGAAGTCCAGAACCAGGGGTCACAGTCTAAGGATAAGGAGAAAGCCATTTAGGACTGAGATGAGGAGAAACTCTTCACCCAGAGAGTCGTGAACCTGTGGAATTCTCTACCACAGAAAGTTTTGAGGCCAATTCACTAAATATATTCAAAAAAGGAGTTAGATGTAGTTCTTACTACTAGGGGGATCAAGGGGTATGGCGAGAAAGCAGGAATGGGGTACTGAAATTGTATGTTCAGCCATGAATTCATTGAATGGCGGTGCAGGCTCGGAGGGCCGAATGGCCTACTCCTGCACCTATTTTCTATGTTTCTGTGTTTTCTTGCTTTTGTACTCTATGCCTCTGTTTATAAAGACAAGGATTCCATATGCTTTTTAACAGCCTTCTATGTAATTCTATGTAAACTGAAACAAGTAAATATGCCATTTGGCCCAACTTGTTTGTGTTGGCTTTTCCAAGCTGCCGGTAACAGCAGGGGCCAAGGATAATGGCCGCCGGCCGAGAGAGCGGCGGCAGTAACAGTATTTTGGTGCTGCCTGCTCATTAGCATGAGCATGGCGATGATTTTCAGCGCTAAGCTCAGCAGGAGGTTGAAGGTCATGCCTGTCCCCCACTCACAGTGAAGGGGAACAGGGAATGAAAGGAGCAAACCTGCAGGCCATGTACGGAACAGTTGCCATACTTGCTGCAACAATATTACCTGCCATCTGATTTTTTTCATAGTCCGTGAAATGATTGCATCTGCATTCTCTGTAACACTAATCTTTCCCCAATGATTACTCTTGAAAGTTTTTAAATGTGTAATAATCATGCCGACGTTTAGTGGATCTTGCATATTCGATAAAAAATAATTTGATAAATAAATGGTTATGGATTATGTTTTATCCTTCAATGGATTTTCTAAAAATGAGCCCAGACATTTTTAAACTGGCAACTTATTTTGAGTTGAATAACTTGACCTGCAGTGACAGGAGAGAGGTAGTTTGATGATGGAATAGTCACTTCAGAACCAGATGGATAGAGGGATTTCTTTCAAAAATCTGTCACAGAAAAACACAGACTTTTTCTGTCCATTTTTCATTGCTCAACATTGTGAGGAGACCATCCGCTAACTGGACTGTCCAATACAGGGCATGTTCACACAGTGCCAGGTTACTGCAGACTAAATTCATGCAAAATGACCACTTCCGGAACGAAAGAGGATTGTTTGTGAGGTGGAAGAGTAACTTGGTATTTAATTCACTTTATTTCTGTTTCACGCTTAGCGTACCGGAAGATTTAAGGTAAGATATTGTGACATGGTTTTTGTGTCATTTTCCATGGCTAAGAGTTAATGGTGTAGCATTTATAAAGAAATGTATTTTCAAGTTGCAAGCATTCTTAACTACTTTCTGAAATCTCTAGATCTCCGCAATTGGTGCGACAGCACAGAAGGCTGTGAGTAACACCACCAGCCTGATGGGAGAGACCAACGTAATCAACTGTCAGTTGCCAGAGGACCTGTTGGTGGAGCTCCTGGCGGAGAGGCTGCAGGTAAAGTATGGTGCTGAGCAGGCATGCTACAATATTGGCTCCCGGTTAAGTGGGACCTATATTGACTCCCAATTATGCAACGCCTCAATTTCAAAATTCTCACCCTTGTTTACAAATCCCTCCATGGCCTCGCCCCTCCCTATCTCTGTAATGTCCTCCAGCCCCACAACCCCCCGAGATGTCTGCGCTCCTCTAATTCTGCCCTCCTGAGCACCCCTGATTATAATCGCTCAACCATCGGTGGCCGTGCCTTTAGCTGCCTGGACCCCAAACTCTGGAACTCCCTCTCTAAACCTCTCCGCCTCTCTACCTCGCTTCCTCCCTTAAAATGCCTCTACCGCTTTGACGAAGCTTTTGGTCATCTGCCATAATTTCTTCTTATGAGGCTCGATTTCAAATTTATGCGTTTTGTTTTGTAACACTCTTGTGAAGCACCTCGAGATGTTTTACTACATTAAAGGTGCTATATAAATACAAGTTGTTGTTGTATATCCAGCGTAACAGAGTGCACATAGCAGGGAGCCACAATATAGTCGCCCAGCTCTCGCCCTCCTATCAAACGCACTGATACTTACTGGGGTAAAACTACGCAGGCAACGTCACCTTGGTGACCTTTCTTCAGGTATGAAATGAGACTGTGAGTGTTGCTAGGCTTTCTGCAGATTGAGGTTAAGATCTTAACGAGTTCTGCAACAGTCTCACCCACTAACCCATTGATGACCAACACCGATCTGCTTTTGCTTCTATCCTGTTCCAGAAGTATGAGAGGAGTGGCCATGATTTGAGGCACAGAGGTAACGGGCCGTGGCTCATTGTGCAGGGCACTACCAAGACTGCAAAAATAAAAGAGAAGCCCCTGGTAAATCAGGAACTAGGCCTCGAAGTTTCTGCAAGGAATGTGCCCTCCAGTGCTCACCCTGCCTGAGTTTGAGGGGTTAGTGGCAAATGACCCCATTAGCACAGGGCAGATAGGTGCAAACGATACTACAGGATCTTCTGGTTACATCCTGCCCTGCGTCCTGGAAATTCGGCAGCTCGTTAAAGAGGTTGCCCAGGGCTAGCCCCCCTCCACCCCAACCCCAGCATTTCTTTTGTTTAAAAAAAATGAAATTCTTCTTGGACAGAGTACAGAGTAGATTTACCAGAATTATACCATGGATGAGAGACTGGCTGAAAGAATAATGGAATCAGATTCAATAGTAACTTTCAAAAGGGAATTGGATAAATACAGGTTGAACCTCCCTTATCCAGAACTCCCTTATCCAGAACCACCCCTCGTCCGGAACCATTCCCGGCCACTGGGTGTCGCATGCGCAGAACTCTGACATGAACAAATTGAAGTCCTTCCTTGCTGCTGACTTCCGCAATCGCTGGCCTGACCCCGCGATCCACAGCACTCCCCTCCCGACCCAATGATCTCTCTACCGCCCTCCCAGCCCCAAGCCAGCCAGCCCCGATATCCCTTTGCTCAATACCTGTACTATCCAATTTAACGTGACCACCCCTCATCTGGAAAAATCCCTTATCCAGAACAGGCCAGGTCCCAAGTGTTCCAGATAAGGGAGGTTCAATCTGTACTTACAAAGGAAACATGGTGAAAGAATGGGGGAATGGGACTAATTGGATAGCACTTTCAAAGAGCCAGCACAGGCACAATGGGCCGAATGGTCTCCATCTGTGCCATGTGATTCTATGAAAGTGGAATCCAGGCCACTTGTCCTGAGTACTGTCAATGGGGTCCATGTATAGTCCTGCAAGCCTAGTATGTCTCCATTCACTCACTACTGGCTTCCATCACTATGCTGGATCTCACTGGGGCCTGAGGAGTGGGAACCCCTGGCTTAATGTGCTTCTGGCCTAGCTCCTGTTTCCCCCCTCCCCCAGCTGCCATGTGATTTGCGTTGTCATTGGCGATGGAAGCTACAGACCTTTGAAGTAACTCCAGAAAATATCGGAGAGGCTGCACAAGCAGATTTCCGCTGTTTCTCTGGGGATTGTGGCTATCTCTCTCCAGCGTTACGGTGGGGGACTGGCAGAATCCCAAAGAATTTTGAGGCTGTAGTATTTAACTGAAGCTGAGCTTGGAGTTTAGAAGGCCAAACACTGCAGAAAGAAGCAACAACTGAGGAAGGTAAGGAGTTCCACAGTTTTGAGTTCTTGGGAAAAAGAATTAAACCCCTATTTTAATGTGGGGGGATGGGCTGCGTTCGGGTTAGATTCTTGCTTTACACCTTGCCCAATTTTAAGCTCCATTAAAATAAAAATTGAACGAGTCTAAAACGAGCATCTAACGCAAACTGCTCTGTTTTCGTCGGGTGGGTTAGGTTAAATGTGGCACTTCAGAGAATAAAGCTATATTTTGCCTTCTATACCTTTTTAACCCCATTCGTATTTAGGCTTAGTGCCTTAAGAATGTTGCGAGTTCATCTTCTGGAATGCATCTATTTTAGTTTCCGGAACATTCCGTGATCTGTGGGGTCCTTTTATCCAGTGGGTCCTGGTATCGTTCATACATTGCTGTGAAGGGTGGCTTGACATGTGAAAAATTATTCCTTCCGAGTGAATGTAGCACATGCAGCCAGTCAGAACAATGCACTAATATAATATGATGGAACGAGGCCTTAGGGCTCGCATTGCACCCGGTCAATGGGGGAAGCAAAATCTTAACGATTTTTATGAACAGGGTTTATGATTCTGCTGCTCTTGGTGCACAGAAGTCATCTCTCCCACTCCCAACAACATTATTAGTTCATGGCACCTCATTGTAACTAACCTCAGAACCTTTTGAGATACTGAGCTAGATCTTACTGCTTCACAGCATGCACATGTTTAGGTCAGTTAACAGGGGATTCAGCCCAAGACGTCCCGATCCAAATGGCTCAGTTCCGCCAAGTCATTGAGGAGCAATAGTTAAACCATATTCTAACATAGAATTACTTAGAATTTACAGCACAGAAACAGGCCATTCAGCCCAACTTGTCTGTGCTG
Organism: Pristiophorus japonicus; assembly: GCF_044704955.1. Classification (NCBI taxonomy): domain Eukaryota; kingdom Metazoa; phylum Chordata; class Chondrichthyes; family Pristiophoridae; genus Pristiophorus; species Pristiophorus japonicus. Next base: position 87,871,266 of record NC_091989.1, on the reverse strand, counting down.
CTGTTTATGCTCCACACGAGCCTCCTTCCAGTCTACTTCATCTCACCCTATCCACATATCCTTCTAATCTTTTCTCCTTCTTATACTTACCTAGCTTCTCCTTAAAGGCATCTATGCTATTCATCTCAACCACTCCCTGTGGCAGTGAGTTCCACATTCTCACCACTCTCTGGGTAAAGAAGTTTTCCTGAATCCTTTATTCGATTTATTCGTGACTATCTTATTTATGGCCCCTAGCTTTGAACTCCCCCCACAAGTGGAAACATCTTCTCTACATTGACCCTGCCGATCCCCTTCATAATTTTAAAGATCTCTATTAGGTCACCCCTCAGTCTTTTCTTTTCTAAAGAAAAGATACTCAGCCTGTTCAGTCTTTCCTGATAGTTATAACCTCCCAGTTCCAGTATCATCCTGGTAAATCTTTATTTATACCTTCTCCAGTGCCTCTATATCTTTTTTATATTGCTTGATGTTAAGGGTAGAAATTCTCAGCTCTGGAATTCAGCTCTTTTGTCCATGTTTGAACCAAGGCTGTAATGAGGTCTGGAGCCGAGTGGTCCTGGTGGTACCCAAACTGAGCACTGGAGGTGCTAAACCAGGGACACCTGCAGGTTTAGTACTCAGGTGCTTTTCATGGAGCAGTATATGTGGGCTCCACTCGCCCAGTTCCACTGAAGGTGTGGAGTGTGCTGACTGACACTCAGCGACATGTTGCACAATGGATCAGGGACCGAGTGAGAGGGTGCACAGGTTTTCGGACATGCAACTGGAGGTCCTGCTGGAGGAAGGCCAGAGGAGAAGGGATGTCCTGTACCCACAGGGGAGAAGGACTCCACCTTGCCCTACTGTCCCTCCCTCCGGCTGCAGCTGGCCTTATCTCCTCCCATTCTTCTTGCAGCTCAAGGGGGACCCCTAGCAAGATGCCCTTTATCCTGGTAACTTCTATAAGGTGTCCATTAAGTTGGAGTAGTGCAGCACTTACTCTTTTTAAGTGAAGGTTCAGAGAATTTCTAGAATAAATGTTGATAGAGTGTTGGTGAAATCTTGACAAAGTGTCCCAGAAGGTGTCTCAAAAGTCCTCTTCAAACCTCCAGCAGCAAATGAACAGTAAAAGGTGAGTATGCTTTTAAGTAGCTCTTGAAATCTTGTGTAATGACCAGCTTACTCCCAACCAGCTGGTCACTTTAAGTGAGGACGTTAGGTCAAGCGCTAACCACCAAAATGACATGCAGCCTCTTTAATGAGCGCTAGCAGACAATTTATCGACAGTCAGTTGCTTAACGATCCCCAACGTGGACATTGCTGGCACTCCTTTACCAATCTAGTATCTTGCGTTAAACACTGGCTAAACCGATGTTTCAGCATAAAACCTTATCTTGGCCATCTCAGAGGCTCTTTAAACCCCTATGTAATTTACTAATTTCAAAAATTTGCTTACATATTTTTCCTCCACTTCCCTTCCACTATTAGTGGTCTGTAGAATACCACTATTATTGTGATCGATCCTTCCTTATCCTTTATCTCTATTCATATGGATCTGTTTCTACCTTAATGTTAGTTATATCCCTTTTTTCTACTGCCCCTATGTTAACTCTAATTTGTACAGCTACCCCACCCCCTTCTTCCTTCCCTATCTTTTCTAAGTGCGTAATAACCTGCAGTATTTAACTGCCAATCCTGTTCTTTAAGTAGCCGTGATCTAGTTATCCTGACTACATCTGGTTTCTTGCTACAAAGTATTGTCACCTTGTCAGCAGCAGCAATGTCCTGAGAAACGTTTTTATTTAAATTGGTTTTGAAGTGCACTTGCGGTAATGCAGACAAAGGCAAGAGCCAATTTGTACGCAGCAAGGTTCCACAAACAGCAAAGGAAATTAATGACTATTCAGTGTGCTTCTGGTAAGATTGGTTGAGGGAGCAATGTTGGCTGCTGTTCATCGAATAGTGCCATGGGATCGTTTACGTTCAACTAAGGCAAACGGGGCCTCGATTTGACGCCTCTTCATCCAAAAGACAGCACCTCCGGCAATGTAGCACTACCTCTCTAGTGCACTGAAGTGTCAGCCTAGATGGTGTCCTCAAATCCTGGCATGGGTTTTAACTTATGACCCTCTATCGCAGAAGCAAACTATCTGTTGTAATCCAAATCTACATTCACAAGATAACACTAGCTTGTTGTTGTATTTGCCCTCATCCTGGAGCCCGTGGCAGCCCAGACGTAATGAAGGAATTGCCTGCTTGATGGTATGCCAATTTAGATATTTTAAATAAACAATTTTGATTTAAAAACAAATTGCCTCCAGTGATCTGTTTTGTATCAGATGCTGTGCACATTGCTGTAATTTGTTTATATTAACCACTCCTCTCATTTTATTTTTAACCATCATTTTATACTTATGTTCATTAACCCTATGTGTTCACTGATTGTTGATATCACCCTTATTCCTTGTGTTTGTCTGACCTTTACTCTCACCTCCTATAAATTTTAACTTTAAGCTTATGTGATTTTCGCTCAATCCCTCCCCCTATCTTACTGGTATACAGTCCTTGTCACAGCCCTATTTATCTATTTATTTAATTTAAACCAAACGTTTACCAAACAACTTGATTTGTATTGGTTTTCATCTGTCGATATTCTAAGGCCCCAGTCTAAATCTGATGCCCAACACTTGTGCATATGTTAATTACTGTCTGGAATATGCAGCGTAATTTAAATTATGTGGATTCCCCCTTGCTCAATAATTGGCTCCATTGAGGTTTTAAGTCTACTGCCAAAAAACTTTCACTGTTGTATCAAACCTACATCTGAGTTTATGAATAGGATAAGTAAGTTGGATTCAATATTGCTATCTGTTGAGATGTATAGTGAATACTAAATGGGCTACATTGTAGTGTTCATGGTTTAAACTGTTTTCACCATTTTTTGTTGTAGCTGAATGACTGTTCCCGAGGGATTGTGTTCGATGGACTGGAGAATCAGTACAGTTATAGTGACACCTATACTCTCCCAGCTGTCCTTAAAGCAATTAACAACAGACGTTACATCTATTTAATCAACCTTAGTCAGGAATATGCAGCCTTGAAGGCCAAGGATAAAGCCAAGCAGGAAGAGGAGGGTATGTGACTACTGTACTAAAAGGTTCCGCAAAAACACCTTAACAGTCTCAATGAATATTAACATTGGCAATCAGTTTTTTCCTGTGACGTTTTATCTGTATCAAAGTACTAGAAAAAGGAACACTTTATATTTAGGGCACACAGCATTGTCATGTTAGTATTATCATGGTTGAATGCAGAATAAAAATTCCTCCTACACTGTCCCCAAAAGTTGCCTTCGCCCCAACTTTAGTAGGAGTGCTGCCTGCTGCATCAGTGGGACATGTTTTCCAATTCCCATATTAACTAGCCTGTGGCCAAGTTTATAGCAGTTTTTTAACTGTAAGTCCATGCCCAATAGGAGCCAGGTTGTGAATGTCCAAACGAGCAGCAAGATGAAACTTTCATTCCATGAATCTGGACTGGATTTGAACCCAGTACTACACTGAAGTGTCAGCCTAGATTATGTGCTAAAGTCTCTGGAGTGAGACTTGAACCCACAACCTTCTGAGTCAGATGCAAGAGAGCTACCCACTGAGCCACGGCTGATACCCTCAGGAAGAGTCTCTCGTGGTGTACATGTACGGTAGTTCTAATGGGCTCTATTTACCCCCTTTGAGTATAGAAAAATGAAGGCCAGAGAAAAGCCTTAGATTACAAAGATTTCTGAAGCTTAAACAATTTCTCTGCGGAAGTCAGACAATCAAAATGTTAAATGTTTTTATCATCTTAGTCAGCCTGGAACTGCTGACATCATTATCCACAATAGCTGGATAGCTGATGGTAACTGGAATTTGCAAACTTTTTTGTTTGACATGCAGTGTGTGTACTTTTGAGAATGCAGGGAAAAGTGAGTGAATAAGAGATCCTTCTGGTTGTCATGCTCAGAATCTGTAGGTAAGCTAGTTGTTCGAGGCTGAAAGTATTTGGCAATTGTGACAACTGTACAGTGATATATTAATGCACGTTGTCACTTTCAGTAGGAGTAATCTCATTGCTGTTTGGATTTTTGTTGTCTTTTCTTGCCTGTTTTCTCTCCTTATTCTCTCTTGAAAGTGTTATCCTTGTCTCGGTACTGCTCCACAGACTCAGCTATCCCATTACCTCGCCCAAAGGACCATTAATTAAACTGACCCAAAACGGTGATTGTTGATGGGGAGGCATCACAGCCAAGCTTGATTCTGTCCTCACCCCACCCCATGCCCATGAATGCACACTTCCTGTAGGGTGGCTGTCTATTGGCTGGCTATTCCATCCCTAAACCAGCACACTGAAGTTAATTGTAACAACTCTACTGCTGTCCCAGCTGGGGACTGCGAACGGAGCAACACCTGTGTTATTGCACCCGCAAACATCCTGGTCGGAATGGCTCAGCTACTAGAATATAAGAATTAGGAATAGGCCATTCAGCCCCTTGAGCCTGCACTGCCATTCAATGAGAACATGGCTGATCTTTTACCTTTGCTCCACTTTCCTGCACTATCGCCATATCCCTTGATTCCCTTAATATCCAAAAATCTAGCAATCTCGGTCTTGAATATATTCAAAGACTGAGCCTCCAAAGCCCTCTGGGGCAGAGAATTCCAAAGATTCACCATCCTCTGAGTGAAGAAGTTTTCCCTCATCTCAGTCCTAAATGGCCGACCCCTTACCCTGACACTGTGACCCCTGGTTCTAGACTCCTCAGCCAGAGGAAACATCCTCCCTGCATCTACCCTGTCAAACCCTGTAAGAATGTTGTATGTTTCAATGAGATTACCTCTCATTCTTCTAAACTCTAGAGAATATAGGCCTAGTCTACTCAATCTCTCCTCATAGGACAATACTCAGACAATTATTTTTATGGTACCTCTGTGAAGCATAATGGGCTATTTTTCTATGTTAAAGGTGCTGAATAATAGTAAGTTGTATCTGATCCACTGTGAGAGCTTAATAAGATATAGAGAATTTGATACAGAATCCATATCTTAAATTACTACAAATGCATGTGCCTTGTTTTTCTAAACCAAATAACAGAACAACTGGCAAAGGAACAAGCAAAGAAGGAGAGGATTTATCTGGAAGAACTGGGTGAAGAGGAATATGAGGCTCTGCCAGAGGAAGAGAAAGAAGAGTTTGACCTCAAGCGCACTGTTTTATTCCGAGAACATAGGGAAAGGTGAGTGAGCAAGACATTATCCCAGCTGTCTGGTTCAAAATCTGCAGGTGCACTCACTGTTACATAAAAACAAAAGAAATAGGAGCATGAGTAGGCCTTCGAGCCTGCTCCGCCATTCAATAAGATCATGGCTGATCTTCTACCTCAACTCCCTCCCCATGGGCCCAACTTTGGCCATGACTTGCATCAATTTTTTTGGAGTAAGTTGTTTTTTCTGGTGTAAGTTAAAAAATGCCATTTTCCCCAAAACATTTACTCCAGAGTAAGTCAGTTAGGTCCGATTTTTTTTTAGGTCAGTTTTTTTTCTCAAAAGGGGGCATTCCCAGACACCTACGCCAGTTTTGGCCATTTATGACACTTTGGTCAGCAAAAACATAATCCAAATCGACTTTGGTCAGCGTATGTGGCCAGCTCTGAAAAACCTTGCGGGCAGTGAAGAAAAAGCTGTGCACATTCGGCAGACATAGAGCAGGGATAGGGGAGGGAAGGGAACTGGAAAGGACCTCAACAACCAAGCACCAAACATTGCAAGGAAAAGCTCAAACAATTAAAATAGTAATAAAAATGAAGTAAATCCTACCTTAATCTTTGAAGTCGGCCCGGGAAGGCAGTGAGCTGACCTATGAGTCAGGCCATTCGGCCTGGGATAGGGGAGGGAAGATGCGCACCGGGAGTCCAGAGCGACAGGAGAAATGCAAGCTCATGGCCATGATGTCACGGGGTGGGTAGCCAGAGAGAGAGATACTGGTATACAAAACACTCTTTATCTCCCCCCGACCCCCCCCAAAAACACTCTCCCCCACAAAACACTCTTTCTCTCTTTCTTACCTCTCACCAAAACTCTCCTCCTCCCCCCCCCCCCCCCCAAATCAAAAACTCTCAAGCACAACCAAAAAATTAAAAATAAAACCGAAGTCCTACCTCGGCCGGGAACACAGCGGGCCGGCCGGCCGGTGCGGGAGGCCACTCGGCCGGGGATAGGACGGGCGAGATCGGGCATCCCTTCGGCCAGGGATAGGGGCTACGAGCATCGGGTCCTGCTCACAGCCCACAGGACACGCTGGGAGGGCAGGAGCATGCGCGCAGACTTCACTGTGCATGCGCGCAGGTGCCGGCACTGTTGTCGACACTGTTGTCGACACTGGCCTGTTGCTCCCACCCCCCCACTTCAGAATGCACGCCACGCTGGGACTCCGGGAACTCGGAAGAGCGGCCAGGATAGGACGGGCGACTTCTTTCCGGCACCGTTTCCAGCGCATAAAGTCGGTGTACTTAAGGTAAGTGTGCCGAAAAAAGGGGTTGGGCAAAGTTGGGCCCCATATCCCATGATTCCTTTAATATCAAAAAATCTATCGCACACTGTCTTGAATATACTCAACGACTGAGCCTCCAGAGCTCTCTGGGGTAAAGAGTTCTAAAGTTTCACCATTTTCTGAATGAAGAACTTTCTCATCATCTCAGTCCTTAATGGCCGACCCCTTATTTTGAGTCTGTGACCCCTGGTTCTATACTCCCCAGCCAGGGAAAACTTCCTCTTTGTATCTACCCTGTCAAGCCCTGTAAACATTTTGTATGTTTCAATGGGATCACCTCTCATTCTTCTAAACTCTGGAGAATATAGGACTAGTCTACTCAATCTCTCCTCATCGGACAATCCTCACATCCCAGGAATCAGTCTGGTGAACCTTTGTTGCATTTCCTCTATGGCAAGTATATCCTTCCTTAGACACAATAGTCCACGTGCGGTCTCACCAGGGCCCTAAATAATATCAGTAAGACAGCTTTACTCTTATACTCAAATCCTCTTGTAATAAAGGCCAACATACCATTTGCTTTCTTAACTGCTTGCTGTACCTACATGTTAACTTGCAGTGAAGGACACCCAGGTCCCTCTGAACACCAACATTTCCCAATATCTCACCGTTTAAAAAATACTCTGCTTTTCTATTTTTCCTACCAAAGTGGATAACTTTGAATTTCTCCACATTATATTCCATTTGCCATGTTCTTGCCCACTCACTTAGCCTGTCTATATCCCCTTGAATTATCCTTGCATCCTCCTCACAACTTACATTCCCACCTAGCTTTGTATCATCAGCAAACTTGGATGTATTACATTTGGTCCCCTCATCCAAATCATTGATATAGATTGTGGATAGCTGATGCAAAAGTACAGATCCTTGCGGTACCCCACTAGTTACAGCCTGCCAACCCGAAAATGACGCGTTTATTCCTACTCTCTGTTTTCTGACCGTTAACTAATCCTCAATTCTAGTATATTATCACCAATTCATGAGCCCTAATTTTGTTTAATAACCTCCTGTGTGGCATCTTATCGAATGCCTTCTGAAAATCCAAATACAGCACATCCACTGGTTCCCCCTTATCTATTCTGCTAGTTACAAACTCAAAAAACAGATTTGTCAAACATAATTTCCCTTTCATAATTCCGTGTTGACCCTGCCGAACCCTATTATTATTTTCTAAGTGCCCTGTTACCACGTCCTTAATAATAGATTCTAACCTTTTCCCTACTACTGTGTCAGGCTAACAGGTCTGTAGTTCCCGTTTTTTCACTCCCTACTTTCTTAAATAGGGTTACATTTGCTACCTTCTAATCCACCGTAGCCTTTCTAGAATCTATGGAATTTGGGAAGATGACAACCAATCCATCCATTATCTCTATAGCCACCTCTTTCAAAACCCTAGGAGGTAAACCATCAGGTCCAGGGGATTTATCGGCTTTCAGTCCCATTAATTTCTCCAGTACTATTTTTTAGTAATACTAATTTCTTTCAGTTCCTCATTCTCGCTAGACTCTTGGTTCTTCACTATTTCCGGGAGGTTTTTTGCATCTACTTTCATGAAGACAGACACAAAGTATTTGTTTAATTTCTCTGCCATGTCCTTATTCCCATTATAATTTTTCCTGTCTCAGCCTGTAAGGGACCCACCTTTACTTTTGCTAATCTTTTCCTTTTTACATAGCTATAGAAGCTTTTACAGTCTGTTTTTTGATGTCTCTCACTGGTTTACTCTTAATATGTCTCTACTTATCTGTAGAATAACTCCACGAGGCCTAGTGCTGTGCTTGAACTGCCGTGACCTTAGTCTCTTTATTGTAACTGTAGACTGGCTTCACCGTGTGGTGACCAGCCTTTTATACCGCCCCTCCCTGGGCCTCCCACAGTTGCACCCTCTAGTGGTACCAGCATAGTATATACACAGAGGATACATATATGACAACATTTCCCCCCAAAGTCTTTGATGCGAGTTAGTTACAGGTTGAGGCGATCTGGAACTCTGCTCTCCCTGGTTGATTGTCTGAGTGTCACTTCTGGCATTGGTGAGTTGGTCGGGTCTTGCAGCGCTGTTGGTCTGACTGGACTGTTGGAGATGGTGGGATCATCCTCGTGGTTGGCAGCTAGGTCTGTTGCTGATTGGGTGTGTGTAAGTGGATCGCTGAAGGTAAGGTCCTCTCCCGGTAGTTCCTGGTCACCTGTAAATCGCAATTTGGTCTGGTCCAAATGCTTTCTGCACGTTTGTCCATTAAGCAGTTTGACAAGAAATACCCTATTCCCCTCCTTGGCTAAAACAGTGCCAGTGACCCATTTGGGGCCATGACCGTGATTCAGCACAAACACCGGGTCGTTTACAATGATGTCGCGTGATACAGCCGCGTGATCATGGTACATGTTTTGCCGATAACGCCTGGTTTCCACCTGATCGTTGAGGTCAGGGTGGACTAAGGAGAGCCTGGTTTTGAGTGCACGTTTCATTAGTAACTCCGCAGGGGGGACCCAGGTAAGCAAGTGGGGTCGTGTCCTGTAATTGATCAGCATCCGGGAGAGGCGGGTTTGCAAGGAGCCTTCCCGTGACATGTTTCAAGCTCTGCTTTATGGTTTGGACTGCCTGCTCTGCTTGGCCATTGGATGCGGGCTTGAACGGAGCAGACCTGACATGCTTGATGCCATTGCGGGTCTTGAATTCATTGAATTCCGAGCTGGTGAAACACGGAACATTATCGCTGACCAGAATGTCGGGCAAGCCATGCATGGCAAACATGGCCCTGAGGCTTTCAATGGTGGCGGTGAACTTGCTGGATGCCATTATTATACATTCGATCCAATTCGAGTAGGCGTCCACTACAACGAAGAACATTTTTCCTAGAAAGGGGCCCGCATCATCTAAGTGGATCCTGGACCATGGTTTTGAGGGCCAGGACCACAGACTAAGTGGAGCCTCCCTGGGGTCAATGCTCAATTGTGAGCAAGTGTTATACTGGTGCATGCACGACTCCAAGTCCGAGTCAATGCCAGGCCACTAGACGTGGGGCCTGGCGATAGCCTTCATCATGAGTATGCCTGAGTGGGCACTGTGTAGGTCATGTATGAAGGTTGCCCTGCCTTTTTTTCGCAGGACGACGCGGTTGCCCCATAAGAGGCAATCCGATTGGATGGACATTTCATCTTTACAATGGTGAAATGGCTTTATCTCGTCTTGCATTTCTATTGGGACCGCTGACCAGCCCCCATTGAGGACGCAACTTTTTACAAGAGATAACACAGAGTCCTGGTTGGTCCAGGTCCTGATCTGACGGGCCGTTACTGGTGACCCTTCGCTTTTGAAGACGTCCATGACCAGGCACAGGTCTGTGGGTTGCGCCATTTCCACCGCGGTGGTAGGCAACGGTAGCCGGCTGAGGGCATCGGTGCAGTTCTCAGTGCCTGGCCTGTGGCGGATCATACAATTGTAGGCCAACAGTGTTAGTGCCCATCTTTGGATTCGTGACGAAGCATTGGTGTTTATGTCTTTGCTTTCCGAAAACAGTGAGATTAGGGGCTTGTGGTCGGTTTCTAACTCGAACCCGAGTCTGAACAAATACTGGTGCATTTTCTTTACCCCATAGACACAGGCCAAAGCCTCCTTCTCGACCATACTGTAGGCTTTTTCGGCCTTGGATGGACTTCTCGATGCATATGCAACCGATTGGAGTTTGCCCGCTACATTTGCTTGCTGTAAAACACACCCAACACCGTATGACGATGCGTCACATGCTAAAACTAGATATTTACCTGGGTCATACAATACAAGCAACTTGTTCGGACACAGCAAGTTTCTGGCCTTTTTGAAGGCGGCCTCCTGATTTTGACCCCAAACGCAGTCGTCTCCCTTGCGTAGCAACTTGTGCAACCTCGGAAGAAAGTTACCGAAATAATTGAGGAGTCCCAAGAACGAGTGCAGCTCCGTTACATTTTGTGGTCTGGGTGCATTCTTGATGGCCTCTGTCTTCGAGTCTGTGGCCCTGATGCCGTCTGCTGTAATCTTCCACCCCAGGAGTTCTACCTCTGGCGCCAGGAAGACACACTTGGATCATTTCAGCCAGAGTCCGACACTGTTTAGTCGACTTAAAACCTCTTGCAGGTTGTGCAGGTGTTCGATGCTGTCACGCCCAGTGATTAGGATGTCATCCTGAAATACAATGGTGCGTGGAACCGATTTCAACAGACTCTCCATGTTCCTTTGGAAGATGGCTGCAGCCAAACGGGCACCTGTGATACAAAAACAGTCCCTTGTGTGTGTTAATGCACCTTAATTTTTTCGACGACTCAGCCAGTTCCTGGGTCATGTAAGCGGAGGTTAGATCCAGCTTGGTGAACACCTTTCCCCCTGCTAATATCACAAAGAGATCATCGGCTTTGGGTAACGAGTATTGGTCCTGCAATGAAACTCGGTTCATCGTTACCTTGTAGTCGCCACAGATTCTGACCGTGCCATCGCTCTTTAGTACTGGAACAATCGGGCTGGCCCACTCGTTGAATTCGACTGGTGATATGATTCCCTCGCTTTGAAGTCTGTCCAATTAGATCTCCACTTTCTCCCTCATCATGTAAGGGACTTGTGATGAACAGGCCGTGCCTCGGGGACCAAGTGGATCTGCACTTTGGCGCCTGTGAAGTTGCCTATGCCTGGTTTAAATAAGAATGGGAACTTGCTCAGCACTTGAGCACAGGAAGCATTGTCCACTGACAATACTTTGACGTCGTCCCAGTTCCACCGAGTCTTCCTCATCCAGCTTCTGCCAAGCAGCGTTGGCCCGTCGCCTGGTACAACCCACAGTGGCAATTCGTGTATTTCTCCATCACGGGATACTTTTATGTGCGTACTGCCGATAACTGGGATCAGTTCCTTGGTGTAAGTACGCAGCTTTGTCTGAATTGGGCTCAGCTTTGGTCTTTGTTCTTTGTTGCCCCACAGCCTCTCAAATGCCTTCTGGCTCATAAGTGACTGACTCACCCCCGTGTCCAACTCCATGGAAACAGAAATGCCATTTATCTTAACTTTCATCATCATGGAGGGACTTTTGTAGTGAAGGTGTGCACTGCTTCCTCGGGCTGAGTCGCCTCTCTAGTTTGTACTTTATGATCCTTGCTGGATCGGAAACCTCCTGCCGACTCCTCTGCCACGTTTTGAGTCGCAGTTCTTCTGCACGTTCACAGTGGGTGGCCCTTTTGGCTGCAGTCTTTGCACACATAGGGCCCAAGTTTCCACATGATTTGCGCCTGATTTTTAGGAGCAACTGGTGGAGAGCGGACTATCTTAGAAATCGCAATTCTCCACATTTTTTTTTCTGCAGTTCTAGTCAGGTAGAACAGTTCTACTTTGGAACAGAATTTTTTCTTCAAAAGGGGGCGTGTCCGGCCACTGACGCCTGATTTGAAAGTTTCCACAGTGAAAACGTACTCCAAACTAAAGTAGAATGGAGCAAGTGAAGATTTTTGTCGAACTGAAAAAACCTGTTCTACACATTAAAAAATCAGGCGCAGGTTACAAATTAGGCGTCCAGAACGAGGTGGGGGGGGAAGGGAAGTCATTAAATTCTATAATAAATCCTTATTTATACTTATACAAATATTATACAAATAAATCCAACCTGAATAAACATTTATAAGCAAAGAAAAGATTAAATAAACCATCTTCCTACCTGTGTGAAAGTGCTTCAGCCAGGGAGAATTCTGCAGCTGTTCGTGCCGCTGAGCGGGAGGGGGGGGGGGAGCGGGGAGAGAAAGCCGTTCGTGCCGCTGAGCGGGAGCGGGGGCGGGGAGGAGAAAACGGTTTGTTGTTGTGGAGGGGAGGGAGGGGAAGGAGACAGCGGCTTGTTGCCGCGGAGGGGAGGGGAGGGAGGGGAAGGAGAGAGCGGTTTGTTGCCGCGCAGGGGAGGGGAGGGAGGGGAAGGAGACAGCGGCTTGTTGCCGTGGAGGGGAGGGGAGGGAGGGGAAGGAGACAGCGGCTTGTTGCCGTGGAGGGGAGGGGAGGGAGGGGAAGGAGACAGCGGCTTGTTGCCGTGGAGGGAGGAGAGGGAGGGGAAGGAGACAGCGGCTTGTTGCCTTGGAGAGAGGGAAGGGAGGGGAAGGAGACAGCGGCTTGTTGCCTTGGAGAGAGGGGAGGGAGGGGAAGGAGACAGCGGCTTGTTGCCGCGCAGGGGAGGGGAGGGAGGGGAAGGAGACAGCGGCTTGTTGCCGTGGAGGGAGGGGAAGGAGACAGCGGCTTGTTGCCTTGGAGAGAGGGAAGGGAGGGGAAGGAGACAGCGGCTTGTTGCCGCGCAGGGGAGGGGAGGGAGGGGAAGGAGAGAGCCGTTTGTTGCCGCGGAGGGGAGGGAGGGGAAGGAGACAGTGAGAAGGGTAGCCTCAGTGCTGATGTGCTGATGGCAATGTGATTTTATTAAAAAATGTTCAAAAATTAAACAGCTACAAAGAACTACAAAAATGGCTGAGTGCCAATGTTTTTTTTCACACTGAGCATGCGCGAACGCTCCAACGCGCATGCGCAGCGTTGCCGACAGGAAAAAAACTAATTTAAATAGTACGCGCCCCCTCCCACTTACAAAATCGGCGCGAGTGTAGGCTCCGCCCCCTTGGGCGCCGTGCCAAACAGACAAGGAGCTGCAAAGCGCTTGAGAATAGCGCGTTTTTTTTCTGGCGCTGTTTTAGGCGCGAAAAACGGCGCCCAGCTCGGAGGGGCGCCCGTTTTTTATCCTGTGGAAACTTGGGCCCATAGTGTCTGAATCGACACAGATGGGCCCAATGGTTACCACCCCAATGCCAGCATGTTAAACGATTCACATTTACACTCCTTGGCAGACTCTGAGTCGGACTAATTAATTGATCAACGGTTATTTTCTGCACAGTACTTGCCAGTGAGTTTTAATTCTGGGAGAAACTCAACGTTGAGGTCGTGAACGCCTGGCTTAAGGTGATGGTCTGCTTTCGTCCCGTCCCGTCGCGAAAACGTCCCACAACACATTGTTGAGGAGTTCGCCAAATTCGCACAGTTCCGCGAGCCTTCGTAGGTCTGCGACATATTCCGTTAAATCCTGGCCCTCGGTGAGCCGGTGTGTGTAGAAACGATACCTGGCCGGCTTCACCCTCTGTGAACTTTTCTAAAGTACCAACGGCAGCCATCTCTGCATGTAAGTCCGTGATCTGTACTCGTCGCCAGTTAATATGTCTCTACTTATCTGTAGAATAACTCCACGAGGCCTAGTGCTGTGCTTAAACTGCTGTGACCTTAGTCTCTTTATTGTAACTGCAGACTGGCTTCACCGCATGGTGACCAGCCTTTTATACCACTCCTCCCTGGGCCTCCCACAGTTGCACCCTCTAGTGGTACCAGCATAGTATATACACAGAGCATACATATATGTCAATTCTCATTCTATTTTTCCTTTCTTTATCAATTTCTTGGTCCTCCTTTGCTGAATTCTAAAATCCTCCCAATCTTCAGGCTTACTGCTCTTTTTGACAAGATTATAAGCCTCTCCTTTGATCCAATACTATCTATAACTTCTCTTGTCAGCCACGGTTGGGCCACTTTCCCTGTGGGGTTTTTGCACCTCAAAGGAATGTATATTTATTGTAAATTATGTATTAATTCTTTAAGTGTTAGTTATTACTCATCTACCGTCATACGTTTTTAATGTAGTTTCCTAGTCTACCTTCGCCAGCTTGCCCCTCATACCTATGTAGTTTGCTTTGTTTAAATTTAAGATCCTAGTTTCAGATTTAACTAAATCATTTTCAAACTTAAAATAAAATTCTATCATATTATGGTCACTCTTCCCGAAGGGGCCCTTTACTAAAAATTCCCTCTCGCCCCCTGGTTGTGTGCCTGCCGTTCACAACGACAGGTAGAGGAGGCGGCTTTCAGTCAAATGTCAGCTGGAGGAGCGCCATGTAAAGGCGCCAACATCCAGTTTAGTTTTAGTCGGCCAACAATGCTGCTTTGTTAGTTTCACATAGGCAAACAGGCCTTTTGACCGATTTGAATGTTTTGGAGTTTACCGAGTATTCTGGCTCATAATGATTCCTGAGTTTCATTGAGGGGGGATTTGAAAGTGCAATATTTGGATCATAGAAACATAAACATAGAAAATAGCTGCAGGAGTAGGCCATTCGGCCCTTCGAGCCTGCACCACCATTCAATAAGATCATGGCTGATCATTCAACCTCAGTACCACTTTTCTGCTTTCTCTCCATACCCCTTGATCTCTTTATCTAACTCCCTCTTGAATATATCCAATGAACTGGCATCAACAACTCTCTGTGGTAGGGAATTCCACAGGTTAACAACTCTCTGAATGAAGAAATTTCTCCTCACCTCAGTCCTAAATGGCCTACCCCTTATACTAAGACTGTGTCCCCTGGTTCTGGACTTCCCCAACATCGGGAACATTCTTCCCGCATCTAATCTGTCGAGTCCCGTCAGAATCTTATATGTTTCTATGAGATCCCCTCTCATCCTTCTAAACGTCAGTGTATAAATGCCCAGTTCATTCAGTCTCTCCTCATATGTCAGTCCAGCCATCCCGGGAATCAGTCTGGTGAACCTTCGCTGCACTCCCTCAATAGCAAGAACGTCCTTCCGCAGATTAGGAGACGAAAACTGAACACAATATTCCAGGTGAGGCCTCACCAAGGCCCTGTACAACTACTCCCTGCTCCTATACTCAAATCCCCCAGCTATGAAGACCAACATACCATTTGCCTTCTTCACTGCCTGCTGTACCTGAATGCCAACTTTCAATGACTGATGAACCATGACACCCAGATCTTGTTGCACCTCCCCTCTTCCTAATCTGCCACCATTCAGATAATATTCTGCCTTCGTGTTTTTGCCCCCAAAGTGGATAACCTCACATTTATCCACATTATACTGCATCTGCCATGAATTTGACCACTCACCTAATCTGAGGAAATCCAGTTTAGTGTCATGGACCTCACATTCCAGTGTCAACATCAGAGGCAACTGAGGCACAGAGAAAGAGTGTGTTATGTATGTAACCCTTGGCAACCTGTATCCCACCACCACCAGAGGGCCTACCTGTTGGAGTCCCAAGGGATTCCAGCATCCCTTGGGAGCACTGTATAAAAGCAGGCCTCCCACGCTGATTGGGAGGCCTTTGTGGAGAGACTCGACCAATACTTCGTGGCCAACGAGCTGGAAGGGGACGAGAACGCTGCCAAACGAAGAGCGATCCTCCTTACCGTCTGTGGGGCAACAACCTATGGCCTCATGAAGAATCATCTAGCTCTGGTGAAACCAACAACCAAATCCTATGATGAATTGTGTACACTGGTCCGAAGGAAAGCGTTTTGGAAGGCGAGATATCGGTTCTACAGATGTCAATGGTCGTAGGGCCAGGAAGTGGCGAGTTACGTCGCCGAACTAAGGCGCTTGCAGGACACTGAAAATTCGATGGATTCCTTGAACAAATGCTAAGAGACTTTTTTGTGCTTGGCATTGGCCATGAGATTATCCTTCGCAAACTATTGACTATTGAAACACCGAATCTGAGCAAAGCCATAACGATGACCCAGGCGTTTATGTCCACCAGCAATAACACCAAACAAATTTCGCAGCATAAAGAAGTTTCGGCTAGTACTGTGCACAAAGTAACGTCGTTTTCAAGCAGGAATATACATGGCAGAACGTACACGCTGGCTGCTGTGCGACCTCAGATGACCCAGATAACTGCGTGGCAGTTAACACCTTGTTAGCGTTGTGGAGGTGATCATCGGGCCCATCAATGCCGCTTCAAACATTATGCATGCAAAGGCTCAGAACAATGGGACACCTCCAGCGAATGTGCAGGCGAGCTGCCAACCCTGCAAACCACCACGTTGCAGAGGAAGATCGATCCATGGTGGATCAGGCTGAACTAGAGATTCGAACCGAGGAGGCAGAAGTGTACGGGGTACACACCTTCACCATGAAATGTCCACCGGTTATGTTAAAACTTGAACTGAATGGAATTCTAGTATCCATGGAACTGGACACGAATGCGAGTCAGTCTATAATGAGCAAAAAGGCCTTCGACAGGCTGTGGTGCAACAGGCCCAAGCTCAGCCCCATTCATACCAAGCTAAGAACTTACACCAAAGAGCTGATCCCTGTAATTGGCAGCGCAGAAGTAAAAGTCTCCTATGATGGAGCAGTGCACGAACTTCCACTATGGATCGTGCCAGGGGATGGCCCCACACTGTTCGGCAGAAGCTGGCTGGGAAAAATCCGCTGGAACTGGGACGACATCCCAGTGCTTTCGTCTGTCGACGACGCCTCATGTGCCCAGATACTGAGCAAGTTTCCGTCGTTGTTTGAGCCCGGCATTGGAAGTTTCTTGGGAGCGAAGGTGCAGATCCACTTGGTTCCCGGTACACGACCCATCCACCACAAGGCACGGGCAGTACCGTATATGATGCGAGAAAAAGTGGAAATTGAGCTGGACAGGCTGCAGCGAGAAGGCATCATCGTGCCGATGGAATTCAACGAGTGGGCCAGTTTGATTGTCCCGGCACTCAAAGGTGACGGCATGTTCAGAATTTGTGGGAACTATAAAGTAATGATTAACCGTTTTTCGCTACAGGACCAGTACCCACTACCCAAGGCAGACGACCTACTTGTGACCCTGGCTGGAGGAAAGATGTTCACCAAGTTGGACCTGACCTCGGCCTATTATGTTGTAAAAGAGCCATCTGCTAACATCTAACCTAATTCTGGCCTTACCAAACCTGAGATTGTGACCCCTGGTCCTCCCTAACGTAGTTAGATAAAATGAACCCTCTAGACAAACACCATCTATTCCCTTTGTTATCTTATAAACCTTAATCAAATCATCCCTAAGTCTGTGTTTCTTGAAAGTGTAGAGTCCCAGCTCTTTGAACCAATGTTGGTAATGAAGATGCTTCAAACTGGCTATTAATCTTGTAGCCCACCTCTGCAACCTTTCCAAAGCCTCAATATCACCCATCATGTGAGGAGATTAATACTGGACACATCTGTGGCCGAGCTAAGGTCTTGTACAAGGATAAAATAGTATGTTTTGTCTTATAGTCAATTGTCCTATAAATGCACCCTATTCCCTCTAGCTATTGATCACAAACATTTAGAGATCTATGCACCAGAATACCCAGATCTCTTTTTCCATCAGCTTTAGTATTTTTCCCTGAAGGGTGTATGTATGTTGAGCGTTCACCATGCCCACATGAGTAGCATTACATTTTTCTAAGTTAAACTTCATTTGCTAGTCACAAGCCCAATCCTGAAGCGTGTCTAGATTTGTCTGTCATAGTTGAGTATTTTCTACAGTCCTGACTCTCACAAATATCTTGGTATCAGCTAGAAAATCTGACAGATTGTTCCCCCAATACCAATGTCTAGATCATTAATGCATGTAGTAAACAGCAATGGTCCCAACACTGCTCCCTACGGGGCACCGCTGGTGACTGCTCTCCACGCAGATCCAAATCCATCTACAACCACTTTCTGCCTGCGCTCTTCCAGCCAGTTCTCAATCCAACGCAATAGCAAACATAAAAACAAAATTTTTCATAATTTATATAGTTTAAACCATAAAATAAAAACTCTGAGGTTCTGATTCTATTGGGATGAGATTGCTTCGTGTCATTGAACCACACTGGTGTTTGCAGCAGGCCACTAATAAAGATACAGAAGGATATTGAGGCCGAGCTTATGGTGGCCAGATCATATTATTATCTGTTCAAAATGCTAATCATTGAGACTGGATGATGGAAAAAGTCTGTTGGTTTACAGTAGGACTACTACACCAATAGTTTCAGCAAGACCTACTTGTCAACGGTGGGAAATAATACTGATAAAAATACCTTTAATAAATAGCTGAGAAATGGCAGATCAGCTTAGTGTCTCCTCTGAAAAAGCATTTCTAAACATCCTGCACTGCCCCAGTAGTGTACTGAAGTGTCTGCCCAGATTAAGAGAATGTTAACCAGATATCTCTCATTGCTATTAATTTTAGAGGAGCTTCACTTGTGAGCTGACTTGCTTAGCTTCCATCTTTGCATTGCAAACTTATGAGCAATGACGAACAGGATACGATCTTCAGCTTCATCCAGCCTGTCTCACACAATTGTGATATCCCATGTATCATAATATATATATGCCCCACCCCACTCAAAACTATTCTCTGCCCAAGGAAGCAGTTGAGGCTAGCTCATTGAATGTATTCAAGTCACAGATAGATAGATTTTTAGCCAATAAGGGAATTAAGGGTTATGGGGAGCGGGCGGGTAAGTGGAGCTGAGTCCACGGCCAGATCAGCCATGATCTTGTTGAATGGAGGAGCAGGCACGAGGGGCTAGATGGCCTACTCCTGTTCCTAATTCTTATGTTCTTATGTGATCTCCTGGGAGAGGCGGTAAACCAGGCCAATTTGGTAGGGGAAAATCTGGGAAATTCCTCTCTGACCCATCTAGGCGATCAAAATTAGCCCAGAAGATCACTCTGACCTTGAATTTCTTACAGTACCTACCTTTTGTGAGCGGTGACCTCTGCCCCAGCCAAAAACAGGTCCCGCTCACGCTTGAAGGAATTCAGCGAATTGGCATCCACCGGATGAGCTGGCAGCCTGTTCCAGAGACCCACTATTCACTGGAAAAAGAATCACCTCCTTACATCTAACCTAGATCTGGCCTTATACAAATTAAAATTGTGACCCAGGTCCTCCCGAACCTATTTAATTGGAACAAACTGCCAACTGGAACACAATCTATTCCATTCGTCATCTTGTAAACCTCAACAAAGCAGTCCACTTGATCAGTAGCCCATCTACCATCTTAAACATTCACTCCCTCCAACACCGGCGCACTGTGGCTGCAGTATGTACTATCCACAAGATGCGCTGCAGCAAATCACCAAGGCATCTTTGATAGCACCTGTCAAACTCACGACCTCCACCACCTAGAAGGACATGGGCAGCAGGTGTGTAGAAACATCATCATCTCCACGTTCCCCTCCAAGTCACACAACAACCTGACTTGAACATATATTACCATTTGTTCTTCGTTGCTCGGTCAAAATCCTGGCACTTGTTACCGTAGTGTTGTACGAGTATCTTGACCACACGGACTATAGCAGTTCATGAAGAAGGCCCACCATCAGCTTCTCAAAGGCAACAAGGGATGGGCAATAAGCGACCCTCATATCCTGGGAATAAATTTTTTTAAAGTAGCCACCTCCAAATTTCTACCGCCCATGTTTGGTGGTTAGGATCAAAAACTCAATGGAGAAGAGATGAAAATGGCGTAGGGGTCATAATTATGTCAGCTGACCCTGATTTGCATTTATCCGTGAGGCCCCCTCCACCAGTATCCAACGGGAAGTTTAGCCATCTAATTTGAGGTCAGCCCGTAAACTGAAAAATATGGACAAGCTGTGAGTTGCCGCTTCGATTCCACTCACCATATTGGTTCCACTAACGCACCGTTTTTAGGCACAAACAGGACACAGCGACACAAAACCCTTCCACCATAATCTTATCAGCACATCATGATACTGCACCAAGCGGCAAAATACTGGGCATGGGCAGGGTTCAACCCCAAGATCCTCTCCGGTCCTGAGGAGCCACATCACCCAGGAGCAAACCATCATCCATCATCGGCGGTCCCTCGAACAAGGATGACTTGCTTCCACATGAGTTCACAAATGTTTCAATGTAGGACCCGATGTTCCGGTCCTGAACTCCAATTGAGGGGGTGGAAGATGTCCGTACGTGGATTTTTTTAACGTGTGGTGACCACCGCACGGGCTTGACAGAGCTAGGCCTTTATCTAGTGGCAAGGGTTAACCAGAACGACTGGAGACCTGCTCTGTTGCACGGACCTAGTGCGTACACATATCGCAGATATATGTTAAATAAAATACAATAGAGATGGCAGGGCAGGTGATGTGATGCAGCTGCAGCATGTGAGAACTGCTGGACACCAGTGTGATCCACGACAACCACATCTGCAGTCAGTATCTGCAGCTCGAGGAACTTCGGCTCAGAGTTGGTGAGCTGGAGTCCGAGCTTTGGGCAATGCGATGCACCAGGGAGGGGGAGAGTTACCTGAATACTTTGTTCCGGGAGGCAGTCACACCCCTTAGGTTAAATACTTCAAATTTGGTCCGTGGTCAGGGACAGGCAAACCACGCAGTAACCGGGCTTCGGAGAGAGAGCTGTTGCTGCCATGATTCATCTCCATTGGTCATTTACAGCATGGCATCGCCAGAGATCTAGAGGATGTGCACTGCCCAATCTCTCTGCCTCTCCTGGCAAAGCAACGCCTCATTCGGAAAAAGGGGAAATGACTGAGAAAGAAGGTGGGGCTGGTTTTCCTGAGCTTTACCCTCAGGAAATGCCCAGATGCTCAGGGATATTGGGCACAGACCATTTTGCAGGATCTCGGCCCCTTTACTTTGCCCCAGTGTTTCCAGGGTTTTTGCGGGACGGTGAACCTGGGCCTGCAGCTTTCATGCGCGAGCCTATCACAGTCATGCAGAGGATGGGGTGACTGCGGTCGCTTAAAATAACCTCCTACCTCGTTTTGCATTCCTGGGACTCCAGTCACTGGGGGCCCAGCGCAGGGGCCCTAGGGTACTCGGCCCTGCAGCTCGCCCAGACCCACTGCCAATCAGAAGGTCAGAGGGATGCCTTGGTACTCGGCCAAAGGCAGGAAGGAAAGCTTCTGTTGTCATTTGGCAACTCACCCAGAAAGAATTGAGCCTTCTGGCTGTTGCTGAAGCCTACAAGCACTCCTAGGCCTGGGCAGGAGCTGCACACTTTAGGTGCACTGCTTCCCCCAGCGCTGGGGCTTGGGTGCAGGAAAATCAACCCTGCAGAAAATCTGTGCCTTTCCCCATTGAGTGGTTGTTCCCATTCCCACAATGTCTTGTTCATATGACCAAATTCTGTTACTTTTCAGTGATGCAGATTTTACAAATGCAATCAGCACAATTTTTGGTGTGTGATATTAATCTTTCGTCATCTTAAATCAATTTTTTATTGTACTTATGGATCTCCTATGACATTGGCCCTGAAAAGTCAGGACAAAGCAAACTTCCCACAGTGCATCAGTGATGCTGCAAGTATAGGATGGGATCTGCAGCTTTGGGGGTTCGGAAGCTCCAGCTAGTGGTAGAGTTGTGGAACTGCAGCAATGACTATACAAACAAGGGGTCTCTGACATGCATAGTACATTTATTATAGATTTCATTTTTGTTGAATGGCACTTCGTTACAGATGATACTTATATTCAGGGTGCTTGTGTACATCAGGGTAAAACAACCCATGGACAGAGTTGTTGCAAAAGGAGCAGCTCAAGCATAGAGGGACAGTGGATGAGGGGCGAGTTATACTCTGGGAATGGCTAAAGTATATGTGGTTCACATAGATATTGCTTGGGCAGTGACAGCAGTGTCCTCATCTCTTGATCCCAGGCCACCTTGGGTGTGAGTGGGGAAGAAGAAATGATGGGTGGCATATTGGGGATCGGAGGCATAGAGGGAAGGGGAGTGATGACTTTGAGATCCAGTTGTGGGATGAGGGAAGAGGCCTCTGCTTTTGCTGGTGCACTTGTTAAGGCCCTGGATGGTGTACTGTGTACTGCTGTTGCTTCATGGTTCCATGAGGCAATCCTGCAAAGGTTGGCTCCTGGCCGAGATCACTTATCTGCTCCAGTTCTGACATCACTGTACCTTTGATGAAAGTGTGCTCAAGGGCTCAGTGAATAAATGCATCCATTGCGGCGCGGACCAGAAAGTCTCAGACTGAACCTCTGCTCTGTGCTGAGCTAGCTGGAGTGACCCCATGGTCTTCACTACCTTGGTCTACGGAAGCAAAATATTGGTCAGGGTCTTGGCTCATGATTGCTATCTAGTGTTCCCTCCTTAAAGGTATACAGGATGAGAGCTGCAGTCATCTTAATAAAAGGTGCAGCAGTCTATCAAATATTTTAACTATACTTTCTCCCAAAACACTTGCCTTTGGTCAAGAAAGCCTTATATACATCCTTTAGCATGATCCCTTTTTAAATTAATTGCATTTAAATTCTGTGGGGTAGAAATTCAGTTTCAGCGCTTTCTTTAGTCAGTAATTTTCCTGCCTCTCATGTTAATGGACTGTTGATTAAAGGAGTTGACAGGATAGATAGATATCCTCTGGTGGGGGGTGTCCAGAACAAGGGGCATAACCTTAAAATTATTGCTTGGCCGTTCAGAGGTGATGTCAAGAAGCACTTCTTCACACAAAGGGTAGTGGAAATCTGGAACTATCACGTAAAAAGCTGTTAAGGCTGGGGGTCAATTGAAAATTTTAAAACTGAGATTGATGGATTTTTGTTTGAACATAAGAAATAGGAGCCATACGGCCCCTCGAGCCTGCTCCACCATTCAATAAGATCATGGCTGATCATTCACCTCAGTACCCCTTTCCTGCTTTCTCTCCATATCCCTTGATCCCTTTAGCCTTAAAGGCCATATCTAACACTCCCTTGAATATATCCAATGAACTGGCATCAACAATTCTCTGCGGTAGGGAATTCCACAGGTTAACAACTCTCTGGGTGAAGAAGTTCCTCCTAATCTCAGTCCTAAATGGCTTACCCCTTATCCTTCAACTATGTCCCCTGGTTCTGGACTTCCCCAACATCGGGAACATTCTTCCTGCATCGAACCTGTCGAGTCCCGTCAGAATTTTATATGTTTCTATGAGATCCCTTCTCATCCTTCTAAGCTCCAGTGAATACAGGCCCAGTCGATCCAGTCTCTCCTCATATGTCAGTCCTGCCATCCCAGGAATCAGTCCGATGAACCTTCGCTGCACTCCCTCAATAGCAAGAATGTCCTTCCTCAGATTAGGAGACCAAATCTGAACACACTATTCCAGGTGAGGCCTCACCAAGGCCCTGTACAACTGCAGCAAGACCTCCCTGCTCCTGTATTCAAATCCCCTACCTATGAAGGCCAACATACCATTTGCCTTCTTCACCGCCTGCTGAACCTGCATGCCAACTTTCAATGACTGATGTACCATAACATCCAGGTCTTGCTGTACCTCCCCTTTTCCTAATCTGCCGCCATTCAAACAATATTCTGCCTTCGTGTTTTTGCCACCAAAGTGCATAACTTCACATTTATCCACATTATACTGCATCTGCCACGCATTTGCCCACTCATCTAACCTGTCCAAGTCACCCTGCAGCCTTTTAGCGTCCTCCTCACAGCTCACACTGCCACCCAGCCTAGTGTCATCTGCAAACTTGGAGATATTACACTCAATTCCCTCATCCAAATCATTAATGTGTATTGTAAATAGCTGGGGTCCCAGCACTGAGCCCTGCGGTACCCCACTAGTCACTGCCTCCCATTCTGAAAAGGACCCGTTTATCCCGGCTCTCTGCTTCCTGTCTGCCAACCAGTTCTCTATCCACGTCAGTACATTACCCCCAATACCATGAGCTTTGATTTTACACACCAATCTCTTGTGTGGCACCTTGTCAAAAGCTTTTTGAAAGTCCAAATACACCACATCCACTGGTTCTCCCTTTTCCACTCTACCAGTTACATCCTCAAAAAATTCTAGAAGATTTGTCAAGCAGGATTTCTCTTTCATAAATCCATGCTGACTTGGGTCGATCCCGTCACTGCTTTCCAAATGTGTTGCTACTTCATGTTTAATAATTGATTCCAACATTTTCCCCACTACTGATGTCAGGCTAACCGGTCTATAATTACCCGTTTTCTTTTTCCCTCCTTTCTTAAAAAGTGGTGTTACATTAGCTACTCTCCAGTCAATAGGAACCCCAGAGTCGATAGACTGTTGGAAAATGATCACCAATGCATCCACTATTTCTAGGGTTCCTTACGTACTCTGGGATGCAGACTATCAGGCCCCCGGGATTTATCGGCCTTGAATCCCATCAATTTCCCCAACACAATTTCCCGCCTAATAAGGATTTCCTTCAGTTCCTCCTTCTCACTAGACCCTCGGTCCCCTAGTATTTCCGGAAGGTTATTTGTGTCTTCCTTCGTGAAGACAGAACCAAAATATTTATTCAATTGGTCTGCCATTTCTTTGTTCCCCTGTATAAATTCACCTGATTCTGACTGCAAGGGACCTACGTTTGTTTTCACTAATCTTTTACTCTTCACATATCTATAGAAGCTTTTGCAGTCACTTTTTATGTTCCCAGCAAGCTTTCTCTCACACACTATTTTCCCTCTCCTATTTAAACCCTTTGTCCTCCTCTGGTGTATTACAAAATTCTCCCAGTCCTCAGGTTTGCTGCTTTTTCTGGCCAATTTATATGCCCCTTCCTTGGATTTAACACTATCCTTGATTTCCCTTGTTAGCCACGGTTGAGCCACCTTCCCCGTTTTATTTTTACTCCAGACAGGGATGTACAATTGTTGAAGTTCATCCATGTGATCTTTAAATGTTTGCCATTGCCTATCCATCGTCAACCCTTTAAGTATCACTCGCCAGTCTATTCTAGCCAATTCACATCTCATACCATCAAAATTACCTTTCCTTAAATTCAGGACCCTAGCCTCTGAATTAACTGTGTCACTCTCCATCTTAATAAAGAATTCTACCATATTATGGTCACTCTTCCCCAAGGGGACTCGCACAACAAGATTGCTAATTAGTCTTTTCTCATTACACATCACCCAGTCTAGGATGGCCAGCCCTCTAGTTGGTTCCTCGACATATTGGTCTAGAAAACCATCCCCAATACACTCCAGGAAATCCTCCTCCACAGCCTTGCTACCAGTTTGGTTAGCCCAATCTATATCTAGGTTAAAGTCGCCAATGATAACTGCTGTACCTTTATTGCATACATCCCTAACTTCTTCTTTCATGCTGTCCCCAACCTCACTATTACTGTTTGGTGGTCTGTACACAACTCCCACTAGTGTTTTCTGCCCTTTGGTATTCCGTAGCTCCACCCATACCGATTCCACATCATCGAAGCTAATGTCCTTCCTTACTATTGCATTAATTTCCTCTTTAACCAGCAACGCCACCCCACCTCCTTTTCCTTTCTGTTTATCCTTCCTAAATGTTGAATACCCCTGGATGTTGAGTTCCCAGCCTTGGTCACCCTGGAGCCATGTCTCTGTGATGCCAATTACATCATATCCGTTAACTGCTATCTGCGCAGTTAATTTGTCCACCTTATTCCGAATACTCCTCGCACTGAGGCACAGAGCCTTCAGGCTTGTCTTTTTAACACACTTTGCCCCTTTAGAATTTTGCTATAATTTGGCCCTTTTTGCTTTTTGCCTTTGGTTTCTATGCTCTCCATTTTTACTTTTCTTCTTTCTATCTTTTGCTTCTGTCCCCATTTTACTTCCCTCTGTCTCCCTGCATAGGTTCCCATCCCCCTGCCATATTAGGTTAACTCCTCCCCAACAGCACTAGCAAACACTCAGAGACTATAGCACAATTTTGGCCGAGCCCGTTTTTCGACGCACTTAATGGAGTTCCCGGGTGCGCCAAAATAAAATGTTGGAACTTTGACCGCTGTCTGGCCTTTTCACTGCAGTCGCGCAGCGTGGCCAGTCGTTCTGCGCTGGAAAATGTGCTGGGACCTCTGCACATGCGTAGTGGTGATTCGTGATGTCTGCGCATGCGCAGTAGCGCTGCGAGTCTGCAGCAACAGTCCCAACTCCCTCTCGTCAGCTTTGTGCTGTTTCTCCTCATGCTGCCGCTATTTTGCCATCTCATTGGCGCTGAATTTACATCATTCCCTCTCTTCGGCTGGGCTCCTTTCGGTAAAATTCTCTATCTCATATAAATTCTGCCTCCTTTGTTGGGCTGGAGTGCGCAGGAGAACTGATAGTGCTCCTGCCTGCTGGTGATTTCTATCAGTTCTCCCGTCTGCCCCTAGCCCTAACCAAGTGGCCTCCCGGCGCGATCGATCTCGTAGTGCTCCTGCCTGCCGGTGATTTCTAAGAGATCGATTGCACCGGGAGGCCACTCGGCCTGGGCTAGGGGCGGGCAGGAGAATTGATAGAAATCACCAGTGGGCAGTAGAATTGATAGAAATCACCGGCAGGCAGGAGCACTATCAATTTTCCTGCCCGCCCCTAGCCCAGGCCGAATGGCCTCCCGGTGCGTTGTCCCGCCCCTAGCCCAGGTCAAGTGGCCTCCCGATGCATTGTCCTGACACTAGCCCAGGTCGAGTGGCCTCCCGGTGCATTGTCCCGCCTTTAGCCCAGGTCGAGTGGCCTCCCGCACCGGCCGGCTGCCTTCCCGGGCCGAGTTTGAAGATGATGGCAGGACTTCAATTTTTTATTTCTTAGAATTGTTAGTAGTTTTTGTTTGCAAACATTGCTAAGGGTAAGGCTTGGTTAGTTTAGGTGCAGATCCTCTCCACTTCCCATCCCTATCCCAGGCTGAATGGCCTCGATGTACCTACCTGCGCCGATTTCTTTAACTGTCTGCAAGGGTTTTCTCAAGTGGCCACATACCCTGGCCTAAGTAGAAATGGAGTAACTATTAGCTGGTCAAAGTTGCCTAAATGAGCAGGACTGGTAACGCCCCCTTTTGAGAAAAAAAAACTCACCTAAAAAAATTGTAACTAAGTGAGTTACGCTGGTGCAAATTGATTGGGGAAACTGGGGATTTTTAAGTTGCGCCAGAAAAGCAGGTTACTCCCAAAAAAACGGAACAACTTCTAGCCAAAATTGAGCTCTATGTCCAACAGTTTTAGTTCCCCCTATGAATGGAAATATCCTCTCTGCATCCGCCTTGTTGAGCCTCCTCATTATCTTATATGTTTCAATAAGATCACCTCTCATTCTTCTAAACTCCAATGTGTATAGGCCCAACCAACTCAATCTATTTTCATAAGTCCACTCCCTCATCTATGGAATCAACCTAGTGAACCTTCTCTGAACAGCCTCCAATGCAGTTAGGCAGGGCTATTAAGGGTTACGGAACCAAGACGGGTAGATGGAGTTAAGGTACAGATCAGCCATGATCTAATTGAAGGGTCATCGAGAGCACAAGTTGAATTACGAATAGTTCCTGAATCTGTCACTGTGGGGAAGCTGAGTTAATATCAGCCTACATTCTATAATTAATGCAGAGTTGTTACAAACATGCACGCTCCAGGCATGCAGCAGGACCATGGAGGCAAAATTTTCATCGGCTATTATTTAATCTCCTGCACTATTGGGTTTACTAACTCTTCCAAGCCAGTTATTGTTACAGTTGCAGAGTTGCAGGCTTTTGCAACACAAGAGATTGGTGTGCAAAATTAAAGCACATGGTATTGAGTGTAATGTACTGACGTGGATAGAGAACAGGTTGGCAGACAGGAAGCAGAGAGTCGGGATAAACGGGTCCTTTTCAGAATGGCAGGCAGTGACGAGTGGGGTGCCGCAGGGCTCACTGCTGGGACCCCAGCTCTTTACAATATACATTAATGATTTAGATGAAGAAATTGAGTGCAATATCTCCAAGTTTGCAGATGACACTAAGCTGGGTGGTGGTGTGAGCTGTGAGGAGGATGCTCAGAGACTGCAGGGTGACTTGGACAGGTTAGGTGAGTGGGCAAACGCATGGCAGATGCAGTATAATGTGGATAAATGTAAGGTTATCCACTTTGGTGGCAAAAACACGAAGGCAGAATATTATCTGAATGGCGGCAGATTAGGAAAAGGGGAGGTGTAACGAGACCTGGATGTCATGGTACATCAGTCACTGAAAGTTGGCATGCAGGTACAGCAGGTGGTGAAGAAGGCAAATGGAATGTTGGCCTTCGTAGCTAGGGGATTTGAGTACAGGAGCAGGGAGGTCTTACTGCAGTTGTACAGGGCCTTGGTGAGGCCTCACCTGGAATATTGTGTTCAGTTTTGGTCTCCTAATCTGAGGAAGGATGTTCTTGCTATTGATGGAGTGCAGCGAAGGTTCACCAGACTGATTCCTGGGATGGCTGGTGTTGTGTCCTTACACACTACAGCAAATGAACACGAGGCACATACTGGAGACAAGGTCACTCTGTGACCTGTACCTTTATTCACAGGACCAAGAAGTGATGACCCTGCGTGGGACCTCCCTTTATATACCTGGATGACCAGGTGAGGAGTGTCTCCCACAAGTTCACCCCCTATGGTCAAGGTGCGCATTTCTCAGGTCTATACAATGTACAGTGTTGTTACATAAAGGTTACAGTTATGTGAAGGTTACAAACATGACATCACCTCCCCCCCCCCCCGCCCCCAACATCTTTGGGTCAAAGATTGAGTCTTTCAGGCGGTCGACGCTCTCTCGTGGAGCGCCGTAGTTGGGGCTCTGGTTGTTGAGCCTTGGCATGCGTCTTTGTCATCTGTGGTGATTCCGGCTCATCCGGGCTGGCCGCAGGGACTGTGCATGCTGCTGACGGTTCTTGTTGCTCGTTCTCTGCCAATGGTGTGGGCAGCATCTCATGATGTTCCTCAGGTTCCTCAGTGTCCATGATGAACCTTTTTTTTAACTTGGTCCAGATGCTTGCGGCATATCTGCCCATTGTTGAGTCTCACCACTATGACCCTATTGCACTCTTTACCAATTACAGCACCCTCGAGCCACTTGGGCCCCACAGCGTGATTAAGAACAAATACAGGGTCATCGATTTCTATACATCTCCCCTTTGAATTACGGTCGTGGCACTCATTTTGGGACTGGCGCTTGCCCTCAACAATGTCTGACAGGACTGGATGAATGAGGGACAGCCAAGTTTTGAGTGTACGTTTCATGAGTAGTTCCGCTGGCGAGACTCCCGTGAGCGAGTGCGGTCGGGACCTGTAGGCCAGCAGGAGGCGCGATAGATGGTATTGAAGGTCGGGTCCTTGAATCCGGAGCATGCCTTGCTTTATGATTCGGACCGCACGTTCCGCCTGGCCATTGGAAGCCGGCTTGAACGGCCCTGTCCTGACATGTTTGATGCCATTACCCGACATGAACTCCCAGAATTAATAGCTAGTGAAGCACGGGCCGTTGTCACTAACTAGGATGTCCGGCAAGCTATGGGTCGCAGAGACCGCACGCAGACTCTCCACTGTGGTGGATGTCATGTACGAATTCAATATGATGCACTCGATCCACTTCGAGTACGCATCAACAACAATGAGGAACATTTTTCCCATGAACGGGCCCGCGTAGTCTACGTGAATACGTGACCATGGCTTGGTGGGCCAGGGCCACGGGCTGAGCGGGGCCTCCCTGGAGGCATTGCCCAGCTGGGCACACGTCGTGCACCTGCGAACACAGTGTTCCAGGTCTGCATCAATTCCCGCCCCCCATACATGTGACCGGGCAATGGCCTTCGTTAGCACAATGCCTGGGTGCTCGCTGTGGAGTTCCCTGATGAATGCTTCCCTTCCCTTCTGGGGCATGACTACCCGGCTGCCCCATAGTAGGCAGTCGGCTTGGATGGAGAGCTCATCCATCCATCTGTGGAACGGGCTGACCTCTTCAGGGCATGCTCCGTATGTGGGTGCCCAATCCCCAGTCAGGTCACATTTCTTAGTCAGAGATAGGAGGGGATCTCTGTTTCTCCTGGTTTTGATCTGGTGTGATGTGATGGGGGAACCTGCGCTGTCGAAAGCATCGACAGCCATGACCCTCTCCGCGCTTTGCTCCGCTGCCCTCTCAGTGGTGGTCAGTGGAAGCCTGCTGAGCACGTCAGAGCAATTTTCGGTGCCTGGCCGGTGCCGTATGGTGTAGTCATATGCAGCCAGCGTGAGAGCCCATCGCTGTATGCGAGCTGACACATTGACATTGACAGCTTTGCTGTCAGACAACAGGGATGTTAACAGCTTGTGGTCCATTTCTAACTCGAACCTTCTGCCAAAAAGGTACTGGTGCATCTTTTTCACCCCGTAGACACATGCTAGTGCCTCATTTTCAACCATCCCATACCCCCTTTCTGCTTGGGAGAGCGATCTGGAGGCATAAGCCACAGGTTGGAGTTGGCCCTCATCATTACTCTGCTGCAACACGCACCCAACCTCATAGGATGATGCATCGCATGTCAAAACCAATTTCTTATAGGGGTCGTACAGGGTCATTAACTTATTAAAACAAAGCAGGTTCCGCGCCCGATTGAAAGCCCGTTTCTGACAGTCCCCCCAAAACCAATCGCAACCCTTACGCAGGAGCACGTGCAGCGGCTCCAACAATGTACTTAAGTTCGGCAGAAAATTCCCGAAATAGTTCAACAGTCCCAGAAATGAACGCAACTCCGATGTGTTGCCGGGCCTGGGCGGGCGACGGATCGCCTCCGTTTTGGATTCGGTGAGCCGGATCCCGTCTGCGGCAACCCTCCTGCCCAAAAACTCGACCTCTGGGGTCAAAAGCACATACTTGGACTTCTTTAGTCGCAGGCCTACCCGGTCCAGTTGGCGTAGCACCTCCTCCAGGTTGTAGAGGTGTTCCTCGGTGTCTCGACCCGTGATAAGGATGTTGTCCTGAAATACGATTGTTCCAGGGATGGATTTAAGCAAGCTTTCCATGTTTGTCTGAAAGATAGCAGCTGCTGAACGAATGCCAAAAGGACATTTGTTGTAGACAAACAGCCCCTTGTGCGTGGTGATGGTGGTCAGTAGCTTGGACTCTTCGGCCAGTTCCTGGGTCATGTAGGCCGAAGTGAGGTCCAACTTGGTGACCAGCTTGCCTATGCCAGCGTGGCAAAAAGATCCTCCGCTCTTGGAAGCGGATATTGGTCCTGAAGGAACACTCGGTTGATGGTGGCCTTGTAGTCGCCACAGATCCTGACCGAGCCATCCGTTTTTCGAACAGGGACCATGGAGCTTGCCCAGTCGCTGAATTCAACGGGCGAAAATATGCCCTCTCTTAGCAACCTGTCCAACTCTCTCTCAGTTTTCTCCCGCATCACATACAGCACAGCTCTGGCTTTGTGGTGAACTGGTGTGGCGTCCGGGTTGATCACTACTTTGGTGTCTTTGAAAGTCCCGATGCCAGGTTGAAATAATGACTCGAACTTTTGTCGGACCTGTGAGCATGAACTTCGCTCCACAGATGAAATGGCGTGCACATCCCCCCCCATTCCCAGTTCACCTCGGCCAACCAGCTCCTCCCCAAAAGCGCAGGACCATTTCCCGGGACAACCCAGAGTGGTTCTGAGATCCATTATGTGTGACCACCAACATTGCACTGCCTAGCACTGGGATGATCTCTTTGGTGTATGTCCGTAATTGCGTGTCAATGCATTCAAGTTTGGGTCTGCTAGCTCTGAGTGGTCACAGTTTCTCGAATTGTTGTACACTCGTAAGTGACTGGCTGGCTCCTGTGTCCAGCTCCATGTGTACCGGGATGCCGTTTAACACTACTCTCATCATCATAGGTGGCGTTCTTGTGTATGAGCTGTGGATGTTTGCCACCTGGACCCGCTGAACTTCAGCGTCCATTGCCGTGTCCCAAGCCTTGCAGACCCCTGTTGTGGTTCATCCACTCCGTAAACCAGCCTCGCTGCGGGCTTCCTGCACATCCTGGCTAAATGTCCACTCGAGTTACAATTTCTGCAGATGAATTGTTGAAACCAGCAGATCTTTGCAACATGTTTGCCCCCGCACCTCCAGTATAGCTGAGATTGTTGTGAACAAAAGAGCTGTTACCAGGCATTCCTCTCTGCCTCTTTGTTTACTCTTGAGCACTCTGTGGGTGTCAGTGGTCCCATCCCGGGACGTATTGTCCCTTGTGATGATGTAAATGTCCGTTCAACCTGCCATTGTCTCTGTTGAGGACCCACCCTATAGTCTGTTACTGCCTGGTTGGTGTCGAATTGCCCTTGCCTGCCTGCGGGGTTCTAAGTCGCGTTTACAATGTTAACTTCCTGCTCCATCGCCACGTTGGGAGCAGGATTGTGCGCGTATATGATCTTGGTTTCCTCCTCCCCCGCCATGAAGGTTTGAGCCATCAACGCCGCTGCTTCCTAAAAATCCCGGCATGACCAATGCCCTCAATGAATAAATCCCGTAACATCTCCCCCCCGCAGGCGTCTGTGAACTTACAGAGGCTGGCCAAGCGCCGAAGGTCCTCAACGAAGTCCGGTATGCTCTGTTCTTCCTGACGTCGGTGCATATAGAATCGGTGTCGGGCCCTGTGTATACTACTCGCCAGTTTGAGGTGCTCACCGATCAGTTTGCTGAGCGCCTCGAAGGTCTTGTCCGCCGGCTTCTCGGATGCGAGCAGGTCTTTCATCAGCGCGTACGTCTTAGGTCCACAGCTGGTCAGTAGATGCGCCCTCCGCTTGTCAGCCGCTGCCGCTCCCAGCCAGTCCTTCGTGACAAAGCTCTGCTGGAGCCTCTCAACGAAATCGTCCCAGTCCTCACCAATACAGTACCGTTCCCCCGTGCTATCGGTGGCCATTCTCTTGAGTCGTTGATTCCCGTTTCTTGTCGCCAAATGTTGTGTCCGTACACACGACAGAAAATCAACATGAGGCACACACTCGAGACAAGGTCACTCTGTGACCTGTACCTTTATTCACAGGACCAAGAAGTGATGACCCTGTGTGGGACCTCCCTTATATACCCGGATGACCAGGTGAGGAGTGTCTCCCACAAGTTCACCCCCTGTGGTCAAGGTGCGCATTTCTCAGGTGTATACAGTGTACAGTGTTGTTACATAAAGGTTACAGTTATGTGAAGGTTACAAACATGACAGCTGGTCTGACATATGAGGAAAGACTAGATCGACTGGGCCGGTATTCACTGGTGTTTAGAAGAATGAGAGGGGATCTCATAGAAACATATAAAATTTTGACAGGACTGGACAGGTTAGATGTAGGAAGAATGTTCCCGATGTTGGGGAAGTCCAGAATCAGGGGACATAGTCTAAGGATAAGGGATAGGCCATTTAGGACTGAGATTAGGAGAAGCTTCTTCACTCAGAGAATTCCCTACCGCAGAGAGTTGTTGATGCCAGTTCATTGGATGTATTCAAGAGGGAGTTAGATATGGCCCTTACGGCTTAAGGGATCAAGGTGTACTGAGGGAATGATCAGCCATGATCATATTGAATGGTGGTGCAGGCTCGAAGGGACGAATGGCCTACTCCTGCAAATATTTTCTATGTTTCTGCCTCATGTGATAACACTGTTTCTGTGTCCAGGGTTTTGAATGAGTTACACGCACGACAGATGCAAGAACAGAAATGGAGGGAAGAAATGGAGAGGCTGCGGGAGGAAGAAGAACTGAAGAAAAAATCCAAAAGAGGAAAAAGAGATCTGAGCAAAGACGATCCAAAGAAATTGCAGACAAATGCAAAACTGGTACGGAAACGTGGATAGTGGAAAAGCTGAGCATTGAGAGACATATATAACCTTCTTGAACTTGACTTATGTTTTCGGTGCTGCTGAGCTTTTAAGATTTGAGAGCAGCGTTTAGGACGAGGAAAGGTAGTGAGCACCTCTCCCCAGATGTGCCATTGGATGTAATCCAGATGTGGCTGTTGAGTCTGTGCAACTCAACATTGTGACATTCTCAATGAGTTCTCCCGTCCGCCAGCCCCCCCCCACTTTTTTTTCCCCAGCAAGTTTAAAGTCACAGCCTCATAATGTTATTTTTTCATAACCCTCTTAAAAATTAGGTATTTATAATTACCGTTATTTTTCTGTGAATCGTTGTTAGTTTTTATTGTTGAATATTGTACTTTAAATGTTGAGCTTCTCCACTGCTGCAGTGGGTAAAGGCACCCCTCTGATGTGGCACTGAGCCATACATACCAGTTAGTCCCAGGTTTGAACTTAGACCATGCTGAGATTATACTTCTCAGCTGAGGCAGCAGTGGGAGTGGGCTAAGAAGAGCAAGTTCCCTTCGGGGTATACGCTCTTGACCACAGCCCCAGTGAGAATCTCAAGTGATGACAGGATCAGGCTCAGTCAGCAGTGATGCCGCCCCCCACCCCCCCGTCCCCCATAACCAAGCATCCTGGCAACTTTCACTACTTCACTTTACACAGGAAGAATAGTGAGTTGGGTGAGTTACTGGAGAGTGGTCAGGAAAAGTCAGCACCATCAGGAAATGAGGGTAATGAAATGGAGCAAAGGAAAATTAAATCAATGGTTGTAAGTGCGATTCCTTGGGCTTACGACGTGGAGTTACAACCCTTGGGTTTAAAGTTCTAGTGGCCGAAATTCAGGGTCTCAGAAAGACCCGTTACTGCCCGTTTGCGGCGGCCATGCGGCGGAATCCTGTGGCCGCCGCTTTGTGGTCAACTGGCCGACCCAACCCAAATTCAGGTCGGGGATTTTGCGGCCTGGACCCGATCCCGTTGCGATGCTGATGACCACCGCAAGCGTGTCACCAGAACGTACACTGCCGCTCTCCCTGACCTGCAAAAAAATCCACACGAAATTCAGCAAAATCTATCACTCACCCGCCGTGCGGTGCCCCCGACAGCTTTCTGTGTCGGTGAGTGCGGCCCAGCAGTGCGGTGGCCTTTCAAGGGGCGGGCCCACTGCCACGGTTGCCATGTGGGAATTTCCAGCCCAAGGAATATGATTCTAGAGGGCCGAAATTCACTTGCACAAGAAAGCTGGCGCACCTATGAGTTTCCTACCTGCTTGTACCGCTGGGATCCATGAGGCAGCTGGATGATCGATTTTCGGGACTTTGAAATTTGTCCCACTAGAAGTCAGTCATGGTGTGGGCGGGAGAGTGACAGGAAGCGGCAGAGTGGTGGTGATGTCACAGTGCGTGTGTCACCACGCTCTCTCCCCTCCGTTAAAGGGGAGAGAATCTGTCAGTTTTTATCTTTGGCCACTGGACTTCCAAGAGGGGGTGCCAGGCTGCTCGTTGGCAGCTCGGCTGAACCCGTGGGCACTATCTTGTCAGCTAATCGGGAAGTCGGCTGGCAAAAATTAATACATGGCAACCGTGGCAGTGGGCCCGCCCCTTGAAGGGCCACCGCACTGCTGGGCCGCACTCACCGACACAACTGTAGATAGGACCAAAAAAAACGCCCGGGAGAAATCTGTGTTGCAGCTCTTGGAACGCCGGTAGGTATGAAACCTTGCAAAAAAGCTAAGTTAATGTTTTTATTTTTTAATCTTTTGCAGCGAATCGCTAGAAAAGGGTCATGTGAATGTTTTGTGATTTTTTTGTTGTTTGGACATTTTTGGGGGGTGTTTTCCCCCCTCCCTCAGCCCAACTCACAGCGGTATCGGCCTTAGAGAAAAGTTGCAGAAAATTCGCGGTTTGCGCCATGAATCTTCGTGCAACACCGATTTTTACCGCTGGGCACAGTTTTTTCCCAAATGTTAGACCTTTAAAAAATGGCGGTGTGATTAGCGTTATTTTTGGCGAAAAATGTTGAAAAAATACCGCTATGGCCAAAAACAGAATTTCTAGCCCCTTGGGTTTGATGTTCTGGAATTACATTTCTACAGAAACTGACACTTGTGCCAGCAGTTGTCAGTTTCGTACCCTGCTGCTTTGACGTGAGCTCGGCGGCCTGGGAAGGGTTGAAGAAACAAGACCGCTTTATATTCTTTTACTCCTGAGAGAGGAGACTAGCATCTCCTTAGTAATAAAGCCCCTCTGGGATTGGGGATTCTCTTGTGAAGTCTTATGTCTTTCTTAAGGGGAGGAACTATGTCAGCTCTCAGGTGTTGCAGGTTGTGCTGGGCCTGTCGAGTAGCTTTCTGGGTGGAATTCCTGAGGTAGCACAGGAACACTCCTGGACATGCATCCAAAGTCTCCGCTGTTTGAACTAGCCGGCACCCTGCAAACAGTTTTTGGGTCGGAGCGGAAAGGGGCGGGAAATTCGGTGGACCTGGGTGCAGCCCCAAATTCCTACCCTCCACAAGCAAACCAAACTGCTTTGACAATTGTGGAGTATCAATTTAAATGTTTAAAAGTCTAATATCCCGAAGCTTCCCTTTCGGCAAGTGCAGGAGGTGCAGTCATGGCAAGTGTGGTGTGCTGGGAGAAGGAAGGTAATTTCAAAGCCATTGGGAATAAAAGGACATAAGAAAATGATCTTGTGTTATGTACTTTTCTACAGAGCACGAATATATCATTTCTGAAGCCTGATCTCCCTGAAGCAAAAAGCTTCCTTGCAGACCATCCTGAAGCATTCCACACAGATCATGGCGAAACAGAGGAAGGACATAAAAAGAAAAAGAGCAAGGATGGTAAAAACAATATTGGAGTAACGGAGGTGGCTGCTTCAGCCCAAGAGGATATGTCACCGAAAGACTTGGAGACACTGCTTTTCCAAAGATTTCAAAAGTACGAGCGCAACCAGAAGAAAATCTCTCAAACTCTGGACTTTTGGGATAGAGCGCAAGGCATGCCTGTTCTCCCAGCATCTGAGGATAGCCAGAGTGATGAACATTCTGTAGAACGGCCCGCACCCTCAGGGAAAAAGGGAAAAAAAGATCGGCAAGAGAAGCTGGAAAAAGAGAAAGCCGAGAAAGAGAGAGCAGAGAAAGATCGCTTGGAACGAGAAAAGACCGAGAAAGAAAGATTGGAAAAGCTGAGAGAGGAGAAAAGTGGCATGTCTCCACAGTCTGATAACGTAGCTGATGGAGAGGGCACAGAAAGTGCAGAGAAGGAAGACGTTCTTGGAGTGCCGCACATCAAGCTGCATGTGACTGACCCAAAGGACTGCATTGGGAAAATTATTCTGGACAGTGGGAAAATACCAGCAGTTGAAGAGGTAAAGATACAGCCCATAGCATAAAACGTTGTTCGAACAAATCACAAACATTCTGGGGCTTCTTTAAATCTGCTTTTACACTGGACCTGAATAATTATGCCAAGTCTCCAGAGCATGGCCCCCATACTAACCCTTTTTCTACATTTCTGTCCGACACCAATTCACCCCTCAACTGCTAAAGGTCATCTATATAAAAGATTGCCTTCCAAATTAGGAAATGATAGGAAAAAAATATATAAAATGCATATTAATTTGCAATGTATTACGTATGACACAAACTATTTTATATTCCAGTTCATAGATTAGACAAAAGCGAAATCTGCGGATGCTGGAAATCCAAAATAAAACAGCAAATGCAGGAAATACTCAGCAGCATCTGTGGAGAGACAGAGTCAGCTCTGACCTGAAACGTTACCTCTGTTTCTCTCTCCACAGCAACAGCAACATTTATAAAGCGCCCTTAATGTAATAAAACATCCCAAGCTGCTTCACAGGAGCGTTATATAAAAAAAGGTTGACACGGAGCCATATAAGGATATGTTAGGGCAGATGACCAAAATCTTGGTCCAAGAGGTAGTTTTTAAGGAACGTCTTAAAGGAAGAAAGAGAAGTGGAGAAGCGGTGAGATTTATTGAGGAAATTCCAGAGATGAGGACTGAAGCAGCTAAAGGCACAACCGCCAATGGTGGAGCAGTTAAATTCAGGGACATGCAAAATGCCAGATTAGCGAATAGGGGGATTACAGTACTGGAGGAGATTACACAGATAGGGAGGGAATTGAAACAAGGACGACAATTTTAAAATCGAGGTGTTGCTTAACTCGTAGGCAATGTAGATCAGTGAGCACAGGGGAGATGGGTGAGCGAGACTTGGTGCGAGTTAGGACAGATGCTGCCTGACCTGCTGAGTATTTCCAGCATTTTCTGTTATCATAGATTAGACACTGGTTTTTATTACAGTTTTATATATTACACACAAGTCTATATTATAACTCAAATGTTACAGACACAGGATTATTTTTTTTTATTCGTTCTGGGATGTGGGCATCGGTGGCAAGGCCGGCATTTATTGCCCATCCCTAATTGCCCTCGAGAAGGTGGTGGTGAGTTGCCTTCTTGAACTGCTGCAGTCTCTGTGGTGAAGGAACTTCCACAGAGCTATTTCGGAAGGAGTTCCAGGATTTTGACTCCGTGACGATGAAAGAACGGCAATATATTTCCAAGTTAGAATGGTGTGGAACTTGGAGTGGAACGTGGAGGTGATGGTGTTCCCATGTGCCTGTTGCCCTTACCCTTCTAGGTGCCAATCAAGCGGGCTGCTTTGTCTTAGATGGAGTCGAACTTCTTGAGTGTTGTTGGAGCTGCACTCATCCAGGCAAGTGGAGAGTATTCCATCACACTCCTGACTCGTGCCTTGTAGATGATGGAAAGGCTTTGGGGAGTCAGGAGGTGAGACACTTGCCGCAGAATAGCCAGCCTCTGACCTGCTCTTGTAGCCACAGTATTTCCATGGCTGGTTCAGTTAAGTTTCTGGTCAATGGTGACCCCCAGGATGTTGATGGTGGGGGATTTGCCAATGATAATGCCTTTGAATATCAAGGGTCGGTGGTTAGACTCTCGCCTGTTGGAGATGTTTGGGCCAAGGCTGCAATGAAGTTTGGAGCCAAGTGGTCTAGGCGGAACCCAAACTGAGCACCGGTGAGCAGGTTGTTGGTGAGTAATTGCCGCTTGATAGCACTGTCAATGACACCTTTCCCTCACTTTGCTGATGATTGAGAGTAGACTGATGGGGCTAGAAATTCCACAACCTTGGGCCAGGTTTTTGGCAGAAAACGGTGCGGCTGGCGGTTTTGAAATACTGCTGGGGAGTGGACTACTGGAGTGCAAGACTGGAAAAAGCGCTTTCGCCCGATATTTGGCTCAGCGGTGACCCGTAGGTAGGACCAAAAAAAAACGCAGTGGAAAAACCTGTCGGTGCAGCCCTTAGAACGGCAGTAGGTATGAAATCCTACAAAAAAGGTAAGTTAAAGTTTTTATTTATAAATTCTTTTGCAGCGATTTGCTGAAAGGGTATTGTGAATGTTTTGTGATATTTTTATTTTTTGTTTCTTGGGGAAAAAAAATTGTGTTTTTATTCCCACCCTCGGCCTAACTCGCGGCAATATCGGCCTCGGAGAAAAGTTGCAGAAAATTCGAGGTGTGCGCCGCGAATCTTCGTGCAATGCCGATTTTTCCCGCAGGGTGCATTTTTTCCCATTTTTTCCCAAATGTTGGGCCTCAAAATCATAGCGGAGTCATAGAACTTTTTTTGGCGGAAAAAACCGCTGTGACCCAAAACCAAATTTCTAGCCCATTGTGTGTTAATTTGCCAGTTTGGATTTGTCCTGCTTTTTATGGGTAAAACATACCTGGGCAGTTTTCCACATTGTCGGGTAGATGCCAGTGTTGCAGCTGTACTGGAACAGCTTGGCTAGACGCGCGGCTAGTTCTGGAGCACAAGTCTTCAGCACAACAGCTGGGATGTAGTCGGGGCCCATAGCCTTTGCTGTATCCATTGCGCTCAGCCATTTCTTGATATCATGTTTGCTGACGACTGGCTTCTGTGATGGTGAGGACCTCAGGAGGAGGCCAATAGGGATTATTCATTCAGCCCTTCTGGCTGCATATGCTTCAACCTTGTCTTTTGCACTCGCTTGCTGGGCTCCGCCATCATTGAGGATGGAAATATTCATGGAGCCACTTTCTCCCGTTAAAAATGCTGTTTGATGAGGACGAGGTCAAGTAGCTTTCCCTCATTCTCTCACCACCTGCTGCAGGCCCCGTCTGGCATGCTATGTCCTTCAGGACTTGGCCAGCTCAGTCAGTAGTGTTACCGAGCCACTCTTGGTGATGGGACATTGAAGTCCCCCATCCAGAGTACAATCTACGCCCCTGTTTCTTCCAAGTGATGTTCAACATGGAGAAGTACTGATTTATCAGCTGAGGGAGCACGGCAGGAGGTTTCCTTGCTTGACCTGATGCCACGAGACTTCATGGGATCCAGAGTCTGTTGAGACCTCCCAGGGCCTCTGCCTCCCAACTGTATACCACTGTGCTGCCACCCCTGGTGGTGGAACAGAACATACCCAGGGATGGTGATGGAGGAGTCTGGGACATTGGCTGAAAGGTATGATTATGTCAGGCTGTTGCTTGACTAGTCGGTGGGACAGCTCTCCCAGTTTTGGCACAAGTCCCCAGTTGTTAGTGAAGAGCACTTTGCCGTGTTCACTGGGCTGGATGTGCCTTTGTCACGTCCGAAGACGGTACCAAGGTCGATGCCGGGTGGTCCGTTCGGTTTTATTTTTACTCTTATTTCTGATAGCAGTTTATTACAACTAAGTGGCTTGCTAGGCCATTTAAGTGTTGACCATATTTCTGTGGGTCAGACAAGGTAAGGACGGCAGCGACAATCCGGTAGTTTCATGGTTGCATTCCGGTAGTTGCATTCCTGATGCTAGCTTTTTATTTCAGATTAATTTAATTAACTGAATTTAAAGTCCCCAGCTGCCGCGGCAGGATTTGAACTCGAGTCTCCGGATCATTAGTCCATGCCTCTGGATTACTAGTCCAGTAACATAACCACTAGACTACCGTTCCCAGTATAAAGTTATTATAGATTATATATGATATGTACTCGTTTAAAATTTACATTTCATATACTGCACACTGGTTTATATTCCAGATCGCATATTACAATTTTTATGTTACATTTTGTTCATTACACACGGGTTGGTCGAGTCCATATATTACACTAGTTTATATTACACGCAAGTTAATATTTCAGTTCATATGTTGCACACACTAGTTTAAAATGCACTGCAAATATTATGCATGCTAGTTTTCATTACATACTGGGTCAGGTGGGAAGAAGGGAGTAGGGTAACTGTACTAATTAGAGATAACATAATGGCAGTAGAAAAAAGGACATAACTAATGTTAAGATAGAAACAGAATCCATGTGGATTGAGATAAACTATAAGAAGACATCAATCATGCGAATAGGGTTATATTACAGACCACCTAATAGTTGAAAGGAAGTGGGGAGTGAAATATATCGGCTAATCTATGAAATGAGTAAAAGACATGGAATAATAATCTTGGGAGCATCTAGGCAATAAAAGTTTAAGATAATGATTGAGAGAGATGTAAGTAAGAGAAAGACCAAAGTAATAGATTGGAAAGAAGCTAATTCTGAGGGGATGAGGATGGAGTAGGGAAGATGAACTGGAAAAAAAATTGACAAATATTTTATAAGGTGATCAATAGAGTTCAGGAGAAATGTATTCCACCAAAGGGTGAGGTCCGGCGGTCTGGAGATCAGAAGCGGAGAGGAGCGGACGGACGAGGCACGGAGGAGCAGAGAGGTCAGAGCCCAGAGGTCGAGCAGCGTGGACAAGACCAAGGGAAGGCGCAACATGGGCCAATAGTGAGGCTCTGAGGTCACAAGGCTCACATTGCGTTCTATGAATTCCACGTAGAGAGAGGTCCTGTGGGAAGGAGGAAGGAAGGAGAACAGTAGGAGTATCTTTGAGTTTGTGTGTATGTATTGGCACATGCGGCGGAGTCTGGTCTCCAGTCGTCTTGGATCCCCTTGCCACTGGACCAAGGCCTTGCTCCATCAAACCCGTGTGATGGCTGGTGTGTAACGGCCACCCCACGTTAAAAGAATTCATGCACAGGCATCTTTCACTGTTTAAAATTAGTTCATCAGTCACCCGAGCACTCATTTTATTGTGAGAGCAAGTCATCCTCGACCCCGAGGGATTGCCTATGATGATAATGATGATGATGGGGTGTGTGTGTGTGTATATATATATATATATATATATATTTATATGTGCGTGTGTCTATATATATATATATATTTATATGTGCGTGTGTATATATATATATTTATATGTGCGTGTGTCTATATATATATATATATATGTGTGTGTGCGTGTGTGTGTGTATATACGTGTGCGTGTGTGTGCATATATATATATGCGCGTGTGTGTATATATATATATATATGTATGTGCGTGTGTGTGTATATATATATGTGTGTGTGTGTGCGTGTGTGTATGTATAAACATATATGTATGTGTATGTGTGTAATTGTGTGTATATATATATATATATATATATATTCAATAGAAAAGGAAATAGTGCCAGAGGACTGGAGGATAAGTAATGCTATTCCTATGTTCAGAAAGGGAGTTACAGCACATCCAGGGAACTATAAAACATTTAGCTTAATGTGAGTGATAGAAAAGATATTGGAATCTTTACTTGATGTAATAGAAAAACATCTAGAAATTGAAATATTATAAACAATAGCCATGCTTGACCAATCTTACTGAATTATTTGCAGAAGTAACAGAAGTAACACATGGATAGAGGATTGGCTAATGAACAGAGAACAGAGAGTCGGGATAAACGGTTCATTCTCTGGTTGGCAACTAGTAACTAGTGGGGTGCCGCAGGGATCAGTGCTGGGACCCCAACTATTTATGATCTATATTAATGACTTGGAAGAAGGGACTGAGTGTGACGTAGCCAAGTTTGCTGATGATACAAAGATGGAAGGAAAAGCAATGTGTGAGGAGGACACAAAAAACCTGAAAAGGACATAGACAGGCTAAGTGAGTGGGCAAAAATTTGGCAGATGGAGTATAATGTTGGAAAGTGTGAGGTCATGCACTTTGGCAGGAAAAATCAAAGAGCAAGTTGTTATTGAAATGGAGAAAGATTGCAAAGTGCCTCAGTAAAGCGGACCTGGGGGTACTTGTGCATGAAACACAAAAGGATAGTATGCAGGTACAGCAAGTGATCAGGAAGGCCAATGGAATCTTGACCTTTATTGCAAAGGGGATGGAGTACAAAAGTAGGGAAGTCTTACTACAGCTATATAAGGTATTGGGTGAGGTCACACCTGGAATACGCACAATTTTGGTTTCCATATTTACGAAAGGATATACTTGCTTTGGAGGCAGTTCAGAGAAGGTTCACTAGGTTGATTCCAGGGATGAGGGGGTTGACTTATGAGGAAAGGTTGAGTAGGTTAGGCCTCTACTCATTGGAGTTCAGAAGAATGAGAGGTGATCTTATCGAAACTTATAAGATTATGAGGGGGCTTGACAAGGTGGATGCAGAGAGGATGTTTCCACTGATGGGGGAGACTTGAACTAGACGGCATAATCTTAGAATAAGGGGCCACCCATTTAAAACCGAGATGAGGAGACATTTTTTCTCTCAAAGGGTTGTAAATCTGTGGAATTCGCTGCCTCAGAGAGCTGTGGAAGCTGGGACATTGAATAAATTTAAGATAGAAATAGACAGTTTCTTAAACGATAAGGGGATAAGGGGTTATGGGGAGCGGGCAGGGAAGTGGACCTGAGTCCATGATCAGATCAGCCATGATCTTATTGAATGGTGGAGCAGGCTCGAGGGGCCATATGGCCTACTCCTGTTCCTATTTCTTATGTTCTTATGTAAAGAGTGGACAAGAGTAATATGTAATCTACATGGACTTTCAAAAGGCCTTCGATAGCAGCCTCATAACTAAGGTCAGAGAGCGTGGAGTCAGGGGACAAGTCACAGAATGGATGGCAAACTGGCTACAAAACATAAAACAGAGAAGGGTTAAGGCTACTCAGACTGGCCGTATGTGAGAAATGGTGTTCCAAAGGGATCGATGCTGCGACTACTATTGTTCACCACTTACATAAATCATTTGGACTCTGGAATTGGAAGTACAATGTCAAACTTTGCAGATGAGACTAAATTGGGGGGTATTGTTAATTCCAAGGAAGAGCATGACATTTAAAAAAAATGACATCAACAAACTTGCAGATGGCATTTGTAAAAGGCAAATTAATTTCAAGATAGAGAAGTGTGAGGTGGTGCATTTTGGTTGGAGGAATAAGGAGGCCACACACTGCTTG
This sequence comes from Pristiophorus japonicus, assembly GCF_044704955.1. NCBI lineage: Eukaryota > Metazoa > Chordata > Chondrichthyes > Pristiophoridae > Pristiophorus > Pristiophorus japonicus. The sequence continues at coordinate 87,827,018 of NC_091989.1, read as the reverse complement.
AAGTAAGCCATTCGGCCCTTCGAGCCTGCACCACCAATCAATAAGGTCATGGCTGATCATTCCCTCAGTACCCCTTTCCTGCTTTCTCTCCATACCCCTTGATCACTTTAGCCATAAGGGCCATATCTAACTCCCTCTTGAATATATCCAATGAACTGGCATCAATAACTCTCTGCGGCAGGGAATTCCACAGGTTAACAACTCTCTGAGTGAAGAAGTTTCTCCTCATCTCAGTCCTAAATGGCCTACCCCTTATCCTAAGACTATGTCCCCTGGTTCTGGACTTTCCCATCATCTGGAACATTCTTCCCGCATCTAACCTCTCCAGTCCCGTCAGAATCTTATGTTTCTATGAGATCCCCTCTCATCCTTCTAAACTCCAGTGAATACAGGCCCAGTCGATCCAGTCTCTCCTCATATGTCAGTCCTGCCATCCTGGGAATTAGTCTGGTGAACCTTCACTGCACTCCCTCAATAGCAAGAACATCCTTTCTCAGATTAGGAGACCAAAACCGAACACAATATTCCAGCTGAGGCCACACCATGCCCTGTACAACTGCAGTAAGACCTCCTTTCTCCTATACTCAAATCCCCGAGCTATGAAGGCCAACATACCACTTGCCTTCTTCACCGCCTGCTGTACCTGCATGCCAACTTTCAATGACTGATGGACCATGACACCCAGGTCTCGCTGCACCTCCCCTTTTCCTAATCTGTCACTATTCAGATAATATTCTGCCTTCGAGTTTTTGCCACCAAAGTGGATAACCTCACATTTATCCACATTATACTGCATCTGCCATGCATTTGCCCACTCACCTAACCTGTCCAAGTCACCCTGCAGCCTCTTAGTGTCCTCCTCACAGCTCACACCGCCACCCAGCTTAGTGTCATCTGCTAACTTGGAAATATTACACTCAATTCCTTCATCTAAATCATTAATGTATATTGTAAATAGCTGGGGTCCCAGCACTGAGCCCTGCGGCACCCCACTAGTCACTGCCTGCCATTCTGAAAAGGACTCATTTATCCCGACTCTCTGCTTCCTGTCCGCCAGTACATTACCCCCAATACCATGTGCTTTAATTTTGTAAACAAATCTTCTGGAATTTTTTGAGGATGTTTCCAGTAGAGTGGACAAGGGAGAACCAGTTGATGTGGTATATTTGGACTTTCAGAAGGCTTTCGACAAGGTCCCACACAAGAGATTAATGTGCAAAGTTAAAGCACATGGGATTGGGGGTAGTGTGCTGACATGGATTGAGAACTGGTTGTCAGACAGGAATCAAAGAGTAGGAGTAAATGGGGACTTTTCAGAATGGCAGGCAGTGACTAGTGGGGTACGGCAAGGTTCTGTGCTGGGGCCCCAGCTGTTTACACTGTACATTAATGATTTAGACGAGGGGATTAAATGTAGTATCTCCAAATTTGCGGATGACACTAAGTTGGGTGGCAGTGTGAGCTGCGAGGAGGATGCTATGAGGCTGCAGAGCGACTTGGATAGGTTAGGTGAGTGGGCAAATGCATGGCAGATGAAGTATAATGTGGATAAATGTGAGGTTATCCACTTTGGTGGTAAAGACAGAGAAACAGACTATTATCTGAATGGTGACAGATTAGGAAAAGGGGAGGTGCAAAGAGACCTGGGTGTCATGGTACATCAGTCATTGAAGGTTGGCATGCAGGTACAGCAGGCGGTTAAGAAAGCAAATAGCATGTTGGCCTTCATAGCGAGGGGATTTGAGTACAGGGGCAGGGAGGTGTTGCTACAGTTGTACAGGGCCTTGGTGAGGCCACACCTGGAGTATTGTGTACAGTTTTGGTCTCCTAATCTGAGGAAGGACATTCTTGCTATTGAGGGAGTGCAGCGAAGGTTCACCAGACTGATTCCCGGGATGGCGCCAACTGGGCTTGTATTCACTGGAGTTCAGAAGAATGAGAGGGGACCTCATAGAAACGTTTAAAATTCTGATAGGGTTAGACAGGTTAGATGCAGGAAGAATGTTCCCAATGTTGGGGAAGTCCAGAACCAGGGGACACAGTCTAAGGATAAGGGGTAAGCCATTTAGGACCGAGATGAGGAGGAATTTCTTCACCCAGAGAGTGGTGAACCTGTGGAATTCTCTACCACAGAAAGTTGTTGAGGCCAGTTCACTGAATATATTCAAAAAGGAGTTAGATGAAGTCCTTACTACTAGGGGAATCAAGGGGTATGGTGAGAAAGCAGGAATGGGGTACTGAAGTTGCATGTTCAGCCATGAACTCATTGAATGGCGGTGCAGGCTAGAAGGGCCGAATGGCCTACTCCTGCACCTATTTTCTGTGTTTCCAATCTCTGGTTTGGGACCTTGTCAAAAGCCTTTTGAAAGTCCAAATACACCACATCCACTGGTTCTCCCTCGTCCACTCTACTAGTTACATCCTCAAAAAATTCTAGAAGATTCGTCAAGCATGATTTCCCCTTAATAAATCCATGCTGACTTGGACCGATCCTGTCACTGCTTTCCAAATGCGCTGCTATTTCATCTTTAATAATTGATTCCAACAATTTCCCCACTACTGATGTCAGGCTAACCGGTCTATAATTACCCATTTTCTCTCTCCCTCCTTTTTTAAAAAGTGGTGTTACATTAGCTACCCTCCAGTCCATAGGAACTGATCCAGAGTCGATAGACTGTTGGAAAATGATCACCAATGAATCCACTATTTCGAGGGCCACTTCCTTAAGTACTCGGGGATGCAGACTATCAGGCCCCGGGGATTTATCGACCTTCAAACCCATCAATTTCCTTAACACAATATCCTGCCTAATAAGGATTTTCTTCAGTTCCTCCTTCTCACTAGATCCTCGGTCCCGTAGTATTTCCGGAAGATTATTTGTGTCTTCCTTCGTGAAGACAGAACCAAAGTATTTGTTCAATTGGTCTGCCATCTCTTTGTTCCCCATTATAAATTCACCTGATTCTGACTGCAAGGGACCTACTTTTGTCTTCACTAATCTTTTTCTCTTCATGTATCTATAGAATCTTTTGCAGTCAGTTTTTATGTTCCCAGCAAGCTTCCTCTGATACTCTATTTTCCCCCTTCTTATTAAATCCTTTGTCCTCCTCTGCTGAAATCTAAATTTCTCCCAGTCCTCAGGTTTGCTGCTTTTTCTGGCCAATTTATATGCCTCTTCATTGGATTTAACACTATCCTTGATTTCCCTTGTTAGCCACGGTTGAGCCACCTTCCCCGTTTTATTTTTACTCCAGACAGGGATGTACAATTGTTGAAGTTCATCCATGTGATCTTTAAATGTTTGCCATTGCCTATCCACCGTCAACTCTTTAAGTATCATTCGCCAGTCTATTCTAGCCAATTCACGTCTCATACCATCGAAGTTACCTTTCCTTAAGTTCAGGACCCAAGACTCTGAATTAACTGTGTCTCTCTCCATCTTAATAAAGAATTCTACCCTATTTTGGTCACTCTTCCCCAAGGAGCCTCACACAACAAGATTGCTAATTAGTCCTTTCTCATTACACATCACCCAGTCTAGGATGGCCAGCCCTCTAGTTGGTTCCTCGACATATTGGTCTAGAAACCATCCCTTATACACTCCAGGAAATCCTCCTCCACCGTATTGCTACCAGTTTGGTTAGCCCAATCTATATGTGGATTAAAGTCGCCCATGATAACTGCTGTACTTTTATTGCACGCATCCCTAAGAGACTAAATGGGGTAAAGGCACAAAGGGATATTTCCAGTGGTACAGATTCACAAATCATTGAAAGCAGCGATACAGGTTAACAAAGCCATAAAAAGTGCACACAAACCACTGAAGTTTATTTCTAGAGCAATAGAATTCAAAAGCAGATAAGTTTGTTGTTCTCCTTGTAGCTGAGGAGACTAAGAGGAGATTTGATAGAGTTGTTTAAAATCATGAAAGAGTAAATAAGGAGAAACGATTTCCAATGGCTGAAGGGTCGATACCGAGAGGGCACAGATTTAAGATGATTGGCAAAAGAACCAGAGGCAACAAGAGGAAAAACATTTTTACACAACGAGTGGTTAGGATTTGGAATGCACTGCCTGATAGGGCAGTGGATACAGATTCAATAGTAGCCTTCAAAAGGGAATTGGATAAATACTTGAAGGAGAAAAAATTGCACAGATATTGGGAAAGAGTGGGGGGAGTGGGACTAACTGGATTGTTCTTCGAAAGAGCCGGCGCAAACTCAATGGGCCAAATGGCCTCCTTCCATGCTGTAGTATTCTATGGGCCCAAACTTGGTTGAAGCCGAGGCCCGCCCAAGTGCCGACCAATAACGCCAATGGCAGCCGAGAGACCGGGCGGTACATTGCCAGGAAGATCCCTCTAAAAGTGGCGGCTGTACCGCCCGGCGGCAAAATAACAGCTGACGCCATCAATCTAAGCGTCAGCTGGCGGGAGCTCTCAATCACGGCGGCAAATGCACTTGCCGCCCAAGTGCCGCCGAGGATGGAGTCGGGCTCAGGGAGGGTGGAGGAGCTGAAAGTAAAAACCATGTCCAAAAAAATAAATAACTCCCGGAACATCTTCAGGGGATCCCAGTCAGGTAAGACGCTGTAAAAATGTTTTTTTAAAGATGTTCACTAACCTTTTTTTGCAGGTCTTCGCACTTACCGTTAGGGTTAGACCTGCCTCCTCGCAGCGGTCCTTCCCCCTGCTGCCGCCGACTCCCCCACGCACCAATCTGGCAGCTTGCGCTACTTGGCCGTCAGCAGGTGGTTCCCGGCGGTACTCCCCTGCCGCCCGCTGCAGCCCGAATGGAAAATGGCACCGAGGGGAGACCGGCGGCTAAACTCGGCGGCAGTGGGCGGTAAGGCCACCAATATTGGGGCCTATGAATCTCTGAAATATCTAGTTAAAATTTAGCTGGGTACTATGTTTCTATAATTCTATAAGTTTTGTTGAAGTTATTTAGAATCTTGGTTGGATGACACTTGGAGTACTGTGTACGGTTCTGGTCTCCAAATTACAGAAAGGATATCAAAGCACTGGAAAAAGTGCAAAAATATTTGCAAGGATGATACCAGAACTAAGAGGTTATAACGATCAGGAAAGACTGATCAGGCTGGGCATCTTTTCTCTCGGAGAAGACTGAGAGGTGACCTGATAGAGGTCTTTAAATTATGAAGGGGTTCGATAGAGTAGATATAGAGATGTTTCCACTTGTGGGGGAGTTCAAAGAATATAAGATAGTCACTAATAAATCCAGTCGGGAAGGCAGGATAAACTTCTTTACCCAGAGAATGCTTAGAATGTGAAACTCGCTACCACAAGAAGTGGTCGAGGCAAATAGCATAGATGCAGTTAAGGGGGAGCTGGACAAGAGGGAGAAAAGAATAGAAGGATATGTTGATCGGGTGAGATGAAGCAAGTTGGGAGGAGGCTCGTGTAGAGCATACACCGCAGCATAGACCTGTTGGACCAATTTGGCTGTTGCTGTGCTGTAAAATTCTACATAATTCTATGTAATCTATTACACATTCATATTTCTGTTCATTATTACATACCTTACTTTAGATCACAGTTCATGTATTAAACATTCTAGTTGATATTGCTGCTCATGTATTACACACACTAGTTTATATTAAAATTCATAGATAGCATCACCCTCCCCACTTTTTCCTTCGAATCATAGAATCGTACAGCATAGAAGAGCGCCATTTGTGTCTGTGACGGCTCTTTGAAAGAGCGATCCAATTAGTCCCAATTCCTGCTCTTTTTCTATGACCTGCAAATCTTTCCTTTTCAGCTATTTATCCAATTCCATTTTGAAAGTTATTATTAAATCAGCTTCCACCACCCTTTTATGCTGTGTATTACAGATCATAGCAACTTGCTACGTAGAAAGATTTCTCCTCATCTCCCCTCTGGCTCTTTTGCCAATTACCTTAAATAGTGTCCTCTGGTTACCGACCCTCCTACTAATGGAAACAATTTCTCCTTATTTACTCTATCAAAACCCATCATCATTTTGAACACCTATATTAAATCTCCCCTTAACCTTCTCTGCTGTAAGGAGAAAAACCCCATTGTCTCCAGTCTCTTCACATAACTGCAGTCCATCATCCCTGGTACCATTTCTAGTAAATTTCTTCTGCACCCTCTCCAAGGCCTTGACATTCTTCTTAAAGTGTGGTGCCCAGAATTGCTCAATATTCCACCTGAGGCCTAAGCCCTGATTTATAAAAGTTTAGCATAACTTCCTTGCTTTTGTACTCTATGCCTCTATTTATAAAGCCCAAGATCCCGTATGCTATTTTAACAGCCTTATCAATTTGACCTGCCATCTTCAAACATTTGTATATGTAAACCCCATGTCTCTCTGCTCTTCCACCCCCCTTTAAAATTGTACTATAGGTATTTAATTTATATTGCTTCTCCACAATCTTCCATCCAAAGTGCATCACTTCACACTTCTCTGCATTAAATTTTGTCTGTCATGTGTCTGCCCACTTCATCATTCTATCCTTCTCACTATCTACTACATTTCCGAGTTTCGGTCCATCTGCAAACTTTTAACTTATGCCTTGTACACACCCAAGTCCAGTTCATTAATCTATATCAATAAGAGCAGTGGTCCTAATACCCACCCCTGGGGGACACCATCACATACCTCCCCTCCCGCCAGTTTGAAAAACAACAGTTCACCACGACCCTCTGCTTTCTGTTTCATGGAATCATACGGCACAGAAGGGGACCATTCAGCCCTTCATGCCTGTGCCGGCTTTTTGGCAGAGCTATTCAATTAGCCCCACTCCCCTGCTCTTTCCCAATAGCGTTGCAAATTTCTCCCTTTAAGTATTTATCCAATTACCTATTGAAAGTTAATATTGAATCTGTTTCCTCCACATCACATCAACTTGCTGCATCACTTCTTTTTTCCTCATGTCGCATCTGCTTCTTTTACCAATCACCTTATATCTGTATGCTCTGGTTACCAATCCTTCTTGCCACTGGAGACAGTTTCTTTTTATTTACTCTTATCAAAACCATTTACAACTTTGAACACTTCTATCAAATCTCTTAACCTTCCCTGCTCTAAGGAGAACAATCCCAGCTTGTCCAGTCTCTCCACATAACTGAAATCTCTCATCCCTGGTACCATTATAGTAAATCTCCCCTGCATGCTCTAGAAGACCTTGACATCCTTCCTAAAGTGTGATGCCCACAATTGAACACAATACTCCAGATGAGGCCTAACCAATGTTTTATAAAGGTTTAGCATGACTTCTTTGCTTTTGTACACTATGCCTTTGTTAATAAAACCAAGGATTCCATTACTTATTAAACATCCTTCTCACTGTTTTGCGTACATACACCCCAGGTCTCTCTCTCCCTGGCCCCCTTTAAAATACGGTAGCATAGTGGTTATGTTTCTGAGCTATTAATCCAGAGGCCTGGACTAAAGATCTGGAAACATGAGTTTAAATCCTACCATGGCACCCGGGGAATTTAAATTCAGTTAATTAAATTAATCTGGAATAAAAAGCTAGTATCAGTAATGGTGACCATCAAACTATTGGATTGTTATAAAAACTCACCTGGTTTACTAATGTCCTTTCGGGAAGGAAATCTGCCATCCTTACCCGGTCTGGCCTATATGTGACTCCGGACCCACAGCAATGTGGCTGACCCTTAACTGCCCTCTGAAATAACCAGGTAAGCCACTGTACCAAACTGTTACAAAAAACTATAACAAGAATAATATCAGATGGACCATCCGGCATTGACCTAAGCACCAGATTCGGACATGACAAAGGCACGCCACCCCAGTCAACCTTGCAAAGTCTTCCTCGCGAACATCTGGGGAATACGCCAACATTGGGAGAACTGTCCCACAGACTAGTCAAGCAACAGCCTGATCATAGTCATGCTCACAGAATCATACCATTCAGCCAACATCTCAGACTCTTCCATCACTATCCCTGGACATGACAGACCGATCAGAGGTGGCGACAGAGTAGTATAAAGTTGGGGGCGACTGGCCCTGGGAGTCCTCAACATTGACTCTGGACTCCGTGAAGTCTCATGGCTTCAGATCAAGCATGGGCAAGGAAATCTGCTGACCCACTGCCTATCTCAGCTGATGAATCAGTACTCCTCCATGTTGAACATCATTTGGTAGAAGCACTGGGGGCAGCAATGTACTCTGGCTGGGGGACTTCAACGTCCATCACCAAGTGTGGCTGGGTACAGATCGAGCCTGGCTGAGTCCTGAAGGACATAGCTGTCAGACTGGGCCTGCGGGAGGTGGTGAGAGAACCATCATGAGGGAAAAACCTGCCTGATCGTGTCCAAACCAATCTACCTGTCGCAGATGCACCTGTCCATGACAGTATTTTTTGGAGTGACCATCACATAGTCCTTATGAAGACAAAGTTCCGTCTTCACACTGAGAACACCCTCCATCGTGTTGTGTGGCACTGCCACAATGCTAAATGGGAGAGATTCAGAACTGATCTAGCAGCTCAAAACTGGGCATCCGTGAGGCGCTGTGGGCCATCAGCAGCAGCAGAATTGTATTCCACCACAATCTGTAACCTCATAGCCCGGCATATCCCTCACTGCGCCATTACCATCAAGCCAGGGGACCAGCCTGGTTCAATGAGGAGTGTAGAAGAGCATGTCAGGAGCAACACCAGGTCTACCTAAAACTGAGGTGCCAGCCTGGTGAACCTACAACACAGAACTACATGCATGCTAAACAGCGGAAGCAGCATGCTATAGTCAGAGCTAACCAATCCCACAACCAATGAATCAGCTTAAAACTCTGCATTCCTGCCACATCCAGTCGTGAATAATGGTGGACAATTAATCAACTGAAGATGAAGCTCCATTAATGCCCCCATCCTCAATGATGGCAGAGCCCAGCACGTGGGTGCAAAAGACAAAGCTGGAGCATTTTCAACCATCTTCAGCCAGAAGTGTTGAGTGGATGATCCATATTGGCCTCCTCCTGAGGTTGCCACCATCATAGAAGCCAGTCTTCAGCCAATTCGAGTCACTCCATGTAATATCAAGAAATGGCTATGCACATTGGATCCAGCAAAGGCTATGGGCCCTGACAACATACTGGCTGAAGACTTGTGCTCCAGAACTAGCTGTGTCTTCAGCCAAGCTGTTCCAGTAAAGCTACAACACTGACATCTATTCAACAAAGTGAAAAATTGCCCACATAATCCTGTCCACAAAAAGCAGGACAAATCCAATCTGGCCAATTACCGCCCCATCAGTCAATCATCAACAAAATGATGGAAGGTGTCGTCGCCAGTGCTATCAAGCAGCATTTACTCACCAATAACCTGCTCACCGATGCTCAGTTTGGGTTCCGCCAGGACCACTCGGTTCCAGACCTCATTACAGCCTTGGACCAAACATGGACAAAAGAGCTGAATTCCAGAGGTGAGTTGACAGTGACTGCCCTTGACATCAGGGCAGCATTTGACTGAGTGTGGTATCAAGGAGCCCTAGTAAAACTGAAGCCAATGGGAATCAGGGGGAAAACTCTCCATTGGCTGGAGTCATACCTAGTCCAAAGGAAGATGGTTGTGGTGGTTGGAGGTCAATCATCTCAACTCCAGTACATCGCTACAGTTGGTGACCTAAGTCCAACCATCTTCAGCTGCTTCATCAATGACCCTCCATCATAAGGTCAGAAGTGGGGATGTTCGCTGATGATTGCACAGTGTTCAGTTCCATTCGCAACTCCTCAGATAATGAAGCAGTCTGTGCCAACATACAGCGAGACCTGGACGACATTCAGACTTGGGTTGATAAGTGGCAAATAACTTTCATGCCACACAAGTGCCAGGCATTGGGCACCTCCAACAAGAAAGAGCCTAACCACCACCTGCTGACATTCAACGGCATTACTAACGTCGAATCCCCCACCATCAACATCCTGGGGGGTCATCATTGACCAGAAACTTACTGTGGCTACAAAAGCAGAGGCTGGGTATTCTATAGCGAGTGACTCCCATCTACAAAGTGCAAGTCAGGAGTGTAATGGAATACTCTCCACTTGCCTCAACACCATCCAGGACAAAGCAGCCTGCTTTATTGGCACCCTATCCAAACATGGCGCACTGTGGCTACAGTGTGTCCGGTCTACAAGATGCACTGCAGCAACTCGCCAAGGCTTCTTCGGCAGCACCTCCCAAACCCGCGACCTCTACCATCTAGAAGGACAAGGGCAGAAGGCGCATGGGAACACCATCACCTCCAATTTCCCCTTCAACTCATACACCAATCTGACGTGAAAATATATCGCCGTTCCTTCATCGACGCTAGGTCAAACACCTGGAACTCCCTCCCTAACAGCACTGTGGAAGTACCTTCACCACACGGACTGCAGCGGTTCAAGAAGGCGGCTCACCACCATCTTCTCAAGGGCAATTAGGGCTGGGCAATAAATGCCGGCCTTGGCAGCGACGCCCACATCCCGTGAGCGAATAAAAGAATATTTTGTTTATGTTGCCTCTCCTCATTCTTGTTTTCAAATCTCCATGGCCTTGACCCTCCCTTTCTCTAATCTCCTCCAACCCCACAACCCTCTGAGATATCTGTGCTCCTCTAATTCTGGCCTCTTGAGAATTCCATTACTAGATTATTTCAAGATTGTGGAACAGCATTGTATCCTAGTACAAGCAAAGCACTGCCTTACAAATTGCACAGGTCACAATTGTACATTAATCAGGGATCTCACAACAACTATTCATTTATTTGAAAGAAAATTAGAAGCACATTGATTCAAGGTGATGTTAAAAGAAATGTTAACTGCATAATGCTGGGACTCTGCAGCTAGGCTTAGTGCCACTGGCTAAATATTGAAAACCGGGCTTATCAATTCTGATTCATCATCATCATAGGCAGTCCCTCGGAATCAAGGAAGACTTGCCTCCAATCTTAAAATGAGTCCTTAGGTGGCTGAGTAGTCCAATACGAGAACCACAGTCCCTGTCACAGGTGGGGCAGACATCCGTTGGAGGAAAGGATGGGTGGGACTGGTTTGCCTCACGCTCTTTCTACTGCCTGCGCTTGATTTCTGCATGCTCTCGGCGATGAGACTCGAGATGCTCGGTGCTCTCCCAGATGCACTTCCTCCACTTAGGGCAGTCTTTGACTAGGGAATCCCAGGTGTCAGTGGAGCTGTTGCACTTTATCAGGGAGGCTTTGAAGGTATCCTTGTAACATTTCCGCTGTCCACCTTTGGCTCCTTTGTCATGAAGGAGTTCTGAGTAGAGCGTTTGCTTTACAATCCAGTGACTCCTGTAAGAATGAGCACATGTAAATATCGTGTGAGGGCAATGATGTCCACTGTGCTGGAATAGCCTGCAGATGCACACTGCTATGTAGGCTCACACATGATGAACGGTGAGCTAGGTGATGCATCAAAATTTTGCAAGCAACCATTGAACTGATGTCTGTAAAAATCAACTCGTTCAGAAAGGCAGAGCAAGACTTGGGATGGGAGAAAGAATCACTGGGAACTCCCTCACGGTAAGAGCAGCAAGGCCAGCTCTTGTTCTTTGAATCAGTGTGTAGGAGTGGACAGAGAGAGAGAGAATGTCCTTTTCCCCACAACAATGAAGAATAGACACCTTAGAGAAAGGTTACCTCCTGCTCTTTGAATCAGGAAAAAGTGCATTGGTGAAACCTAAATGTGAGTATCTTTCCTCTTTCTGTATACTTAAAGAAAGTTAATTTGATGTTGCCTTCTCTTGCATAGGTTTTAGATAGCCTGGGCATGGGCCCAAATGGCCCCCCTATCCCGCCCCCTGCCCTGTTTGCAGTGGTGCAATACCCTGTGGAGCGAAGGCCCACTTCAGGACAGGATGCGTTGAGTCACTTCTCCCTTTCACCTAATCCAGATGAAGGAACGTTGTTGTTTGAAGAAAAGAAAGAGCCCGAACCAGAGCTCGACCTCGTGGTCCCAGTTATTAAGGTACGTGTGACATTAGAGAGTAGGTCTGAGCTGAGTGAAAGCAGCTATATCTAACTTCCTCCACAGCGAGCATTGTTGGGCCTTTTGACAAGCTGCAGGTGTCAGTGCTTCTGAGTCAGAAGATTGTGGGTTCAAGCCCCGACTTGAGCACAAAATCTAAGCTGACACTCCCAGTGCAGAGGGAGCGCTGCACCGTCGGAGGTGCCGTCTTTCAGGTGAGATGTTAAACCCAGGCTCCATCTGCCTTATCAGGTGGACATAAAAGTTCCCATGGCACTATTCGAGAGCAAGCGAGTTCTCCCTGGTTTCCTGGTCAATATGAATCGTTCAGCCAACATCAAAACCAGATGATCTGGTCATTATTACATTGCCATTTGTGGGAGCTTGCTGTGCACAGATTGGCTGCGGTGCTTCCGACATTACATCAGTGACTACACTTCAAAAGATCTTAATTAACTGTAAAGCACTTTGAGATGTCCTGAGGTAGTGAAAGGTGCTACGTAAATGCAAGGCTTTCCTTTATTTGAGCTTACTAAGAGTATCACAGTGGTGATTGCACAATACAAAACATAAAAGGAAATTCTGTTGTCGCAGGAGGAGCAGCAAGTTCAGCACAAAGTGAAATCTAAGAAAGACAGAACGGACAAAGCTGAGTCGGACCGTGACAAGCGTCGCTCCGGTGGTCACAAAAAGAGTCGTCGTGATTCTCGCTCTTCATTTGCCATGGGCGCCGCATCACCTCAATCTGAAGCTGACCGCAGCAGCGTCATCGATGACACAATTAAAGACGATTACAAAACAGTCAGGTAAATTATCCAGCCCTCACTTGCATTGGAGAGCATCCCAGTGCAGATATCCATACGGTAGTGAGTTCCCTTTACTGTACATGCACGAAAAACTGTTATATTCTATAATAGAAATGTCATAGGGAGAGGGTGTCACGGTTAAACTGATTTTATCTCACCTATTTAATTCTTTTGCTTATTTGTTTCTTTCTCTCCTGAAGGTGCTGACTCTTGCTGGGGTACAGCTCCACAGATGCCAGCAGCCTTCTGGTATTTCCCCCAAGTGGTCTTTCTCCATGTGTGCCTCAGCAGTCTGTGGAGGACACCACAACCCAGCCCAGCCCTCTTCTCAGCCCACTTTCCCGAAATTGCACTTCCAAACAGAAGTAGGAACCATGGCTTGATCTGTTTTCGTGAGCACTGAGGCCATTTTTAATGCTTGAAGTTCTGCCCTAGCTGAGATTGATTGAATCAGATTGGGATTATTATTTTCTTGAAATCCCTCTATTTTTCCTACAGAGGTATATTAATTTTGCTTATCTGGCAGTGTTCTATTCTCTGAATCAGTAAGTAATGGGTTTAAAACGCACTCCAAGACTTGAGACGATTTTTTAGGCTGATAATCCTGCACAATACTGAGGGAATACAGCACCTCCATCACCTCGAAGGACAAAGACAGTGGATGCCTGGGAACACCGCCACCTCAAAGTTCCCCTTGAAGTCTCACACCATCCCAACATGGACATATATGGTCGCTGGGTCAAAATCCTGGAACTCACTACCTAACAACAGCACCTTCACTACATGGGCTGCAGCGATTCAAGAAGGCAGCCCACTCCACTTTCTTAAGGGCTGAAGAGTTGGCACTAAATGCTGGCCTTCCCAGTGACATCCATATCTCGCAACTGAATTAAATACAAGAATGCTGCACAGTCAGAAGTATTACAGATGAGATTTTAAACTGAGCACATAAATTTAAAATAGTGAAAATTAAATTTGAAGCAGATATTGGAAAGAAGTTCTTTATTCAATAATGTGTGTTTGGAATAAGCTGGCAAGACGATTGGCAAATTCAGGATTATTAGAGATATTCAAAAGGCAGTTGAATGCCAAGTTGGGAAAGTTAGGACAATAGAGTGATGAGCTTCCATGGGCCAGATGGTCTTTTTCCATCCTTGACTTCTTGAACCTGTTGAGACAGATAATTGTAACTCCCAATGGTGGGGTCATGTTTGGAAGATTGTTTGATACTGTTTTAAAGAACTTATCTGATCAGACTTTCAACCTCTGGTTACTCACCCTTCCTCAGGAAATTAGGAATAACCCACGGCTGTGCACAAAGCAACTTGTCTGTATAATTGATGGTCCAAATGGCATCCAGTTCGTCCATAAGCTATGTTTTTAAGTTTTTGTCATCTTTCCAGCAGAGTCCTTCCTTACCACTGGACTGTAAAACCTGGTGAAGAGGTTGCATTACGAGTGCATTTTAATTCAGTGGTGTGTGGAACGTTTGATCAAACACTGAACTTTGAAATCCTGGAAACGCGGAAATGCTACAAGTTGTACTGCAGAGGAATCTGTTCATTCCCAACTATAAGCCAAGATCCCAAGTAGGTTTCTAAATAAAAGGGAACTTGTGAATAACAGGGGTGGCAGTCATAAACTAAGATGGAAAAGTTAGAGTAATGGAGGGGTGAGCTTCCATGGGTCAAATGGTCTTTTCCATTCTTGACTTCCTGAATCTGTTGAGACAGATAATTGGAACCCTTATGTAATCATGCTGATGTGATGATGATTGCACATATTCATTGCTTAATGGGGTGATTTTCTCAAATTAAGTGTTTGGAAACCTTTTCTTGTTTGGGAAGCATCAGAGTCATGTTTTTTGATGATATCAGGCACAGGTGGTGCAATGAATTGTTCCAATGTGATTTATTTTATGATACTACATATTTGTAAATAAATGAAGTTGCCCAATTGTAGTGCTGTGGTTGGTTGAGTTTACGGCTTGGATTTTGCTGTAATAAAGCCCCTGCTTCTTGGCAGTTCCGAGGATGTATAATAGGGGTAATCTGGCTTAGCACCACAACCCTGCCCTAAAGGAACTTCTCTAAAGATGTCTGACAGGTTTTGTGAATCTTTGAGAAATGAAAACCCTGATTCAAACTGGGGGCAGGAACCTAGCGTCGGGGACGGTGGGTGGGGGTGGGGGATGGGTGGGGTGGGGGGCGGGATGGGGGGGGGTGGAGGGAAAGAGAGGCAGTTAGCATACGGCAGCATGAGACACAGCCGATTTCCCAGTCTAAGTGGCAACGTTACAAAAACAGGTGCCCATTCAGTAAAGCCAATGAAGTACTTCTGAAGTGTAGTCACTCCTAGTCTGGAGTGTACAATCAGCACGATCATTTCTAGGGCTGCAACGAGGCTTACACTGCTTAGCTGTGCGGTCTCCTGAAATCAAAAAATCCAGGCTGACACTCCAGTGCAGTACTGCAGGAGTGCTGCACTGTTGGAGGTGCTGTCTTTTGGAAGAGACGTTAAATTGAGACCCGGTCTGCCCTCTCGGATGCCGCAAAAGATCCAATTGTGCTATTTACAAGGAAGAGCACGGTAGTTCTACCCGGTGTCCTGACCAACATTTATCCCTACACCATTAAAACAACTTATCCGGTCATTATCACCTTGCTGTGTGCAAATTGGCTGCCGCGTTTCCCACATTACAACAGTGACCACACTTCAAAATTACTTAATTGGCTGTAAAGTGCTTTGGGACACCCTGAGGTCGTGAACGGCACCATATAAAGGCAAGTCTTTCTTGTACAGGGACACGGGAGAGGGAGAACTTGGTGGGAGAGGGGTATGGTAAAATGCTGGATGGTTGAAAACTTACAATGGTTGACCAATCACCTGGCCTAATATCTCCTTATGTGGCTCAGTGTCAAATTTTATTTGATAACACTCCTGTGAAGCGCCTTTGGACGTTTTACTACATTAAAGTGCTATATAAATACACATTTATATTGAGGGCAATAGCAGCCGCCATGGGACATTGAGGGATGGGGATGGCAGCTGCCGGATGCTGCACACACAGTGAGGTAGGTGAGGTCTGACTGATAACTGGGTGAGAAGAGAAGTGGACACATGCTTGAGAAAGGCCTTGCGGAGATCTGTGACGACTGTTATGCAAACCAATGTGAGAGCTGCTCTCTGCCAGCAACATCCCATAAGCTGCAGTGAGATGAGCTGCTAGTTAAACTGTTTATTGGTCCGCCCCGACCTGTGTGAGAACACCACCGCAGCTCGGGGCTATAAATAGAGCTGGAGCGCCGGGCCCTGGAACATCATGGGCAAAGGAGCGGCGAATGAGGGTACAGGGCCCAGAAGAGCTGAGGGCCCAGGGGCAGCACGGGCCAGCCCACACTGCGATATGTGTGCGCACTAGGTCCGTGCAGCAGAGCAGGTCTCCAGTCATCCTGGTTCAAACCGTGCCACTGGATAAAGGCCTAGCTCTGTCAAGCCCGTGTGGTGGCTGGTGTACAATGGTCACCACACGTTAAAAAAATCCACGCACAGGCACCTTCCATCCCCTCAACTGGAGTTCAGGACTGGAACATCGGGTCCTTCATTGAAACATCTGTGAACTCTTGTGAAAGTAAGTCATCCTCGTTCGAGGGACCGCCTGTGATGAAAACCAAAAAGGTCACCAGAAATGAATGGCAAACCAGGTTAAGCATAATAACAAAACTTTTTCATACAACAGTGAAAGAATCGATAAGGAGAAAGAACTCTTAAAGGATAAAAGTGGTGGAATAATTATTGATGAAGGAAATATAATAGAATTACTTAATGATTATTTTTTCAAAGTGGTCACAAGGGGGCTAACACTGTCAAAATAGCAGGCGAAGTTTCATATAAAAGAATGGTAATGTTGCAAGTTGTAATTTGGAGGCTGCAGTGGCTGTAAGTAATCTCCTTGGACAGCAAGCTTTAACCGCTGCTTATTATCTGACTTTTTATTGGCTTTATTTCCCAGGGTTGTCTTTCGACATCGGAAGATGAACGTGAAACCGGATGAAATCCCTCGGAAGAAATACATCATGAGCACAGGGACCTTTCAGTTTGGCCCATTGCTCTGTGGAATAACGAGGGAAAGGCAAGTTACACAGAGGGTACTCAGCATACACCTAGGATCTCGGGTTGTTCAACCTTCAGGATTGCCCTGGAGCCTCCAGGAATTCAAGATTAATCTCCAGACGCTGTTGCAAGCAACCCAGGAGAAAAATCTCAGGGGCATTAAAAAAAATTGTGTTCATTTTTATTTTCTTTGAACACTTATTTATTATTTATAAGAACATTAGTGATGACGGCGGTGGGGGGGGGGGAGTCTATTTAACTGGGCGGGGAATTTGGAGGTGGAAGGTCATTTCATGAAACCTCCAGGAATACATCCAACCAGAGTTGGCAACCATACCAGGAGCTGACGAATGTGTTGACGTTTATTATTACTGCAAGGATAAAATGGTTTCCTGTTTTTATTTTCTGTATTTGTGTGACTTGCAGAGCACTGGGACAGACGAGATTTTTTTTTTTTTTACTGATTTACTCTCTGTTGTTTGCACTGTTAGTTTCCTGGGCCACACATCTACTCTTGGCCAAGATGCCTGGCTGCACTTGTTGCCTTGTGAGCTGGCCTCAGTGTGCCTGGCCTGGAGTAACTCGCCCTCTAATTCCTGCTCCCTCCAATACAGGAAGGTGCCTGGGATAACTCTGTTTGCCACTTCACGTGACACATGGCGGAGGTTGGAAACTCAACAGTGTGCAAGGAATGGCCCTTTTTGGCCACCACTCCAGGACACAGCATGTTGAAGGCACTGCACTGCACCATTTCAATACAGATATTATGCGCTATAAAATCATCCAATTCTACAGCACAGAAGGAGGCTAGGAGGTTATTCAGCCCCTCGTGTGGGTGTCAGCTCTTTGAAAGTGCTATCCATTTAGTCCCACTCCCCCATTCTTTTCCCATAGCCCTGCATATTCTTTTGTCTTTTGAATGTTACTATTGAATCTGCTTCTAGCACCCTCTCAGGCAGTGCATTCCTGATCATAACTGCGTTTTAAAAAAATCTTCTTTTCTCTCCTCTGGCCAACTGCCTTAAATCTGGTTGTCAACCCTCCTTTCAGTGGAAAGGGTTTCTCCTTATTTATGTCATCAAAATCCTTCATAATTTTGAACACCACTATGAAGAGGACTGAAAGTAGGCGCACCTACCGTTTCTGAAGATCCACGGGGTGGAGAGTAGTGCAATATTCAGGACTTGAAAAATATTTCATCTGCGGACGGTGTTCGGATCGGCTGCGGGGCGGAAGTGCGTGTGGAGCAGGTCGGACGTCGCTCGGAGTCATCAGCTGATGATGTCACAACGTTCCTCCCCTTCAGTTAAAGGGGAGAGCCGCTGTGAGCTCTCCAACCAGTTTAGTGGCACCCATTGGGCCACCAGGGAGGGTTACGGCTGGGCCAGCGGCTTGGTACCCAAGAGGGGATGCTGGCTGCCTGTTGGTGGCCTGGCCGAACTCGTGGGCACCATTGTCGGCCGACCACCAAGTCGACCGACAATTAAAATAAAATGGCATCCACAGCAGTGCGCCCTCCCCTTTAAGGGCGGATGCGCCGCCCAGCTACAAACAGCTTACCGCTGGGGAAACCGTCAGTGGCACCGACAGGCGGCGGCGCCGTTCCTGCGCGGGGCGGAAAGGGGGTCAGTGTGTGCCCGATGAGCGGCACCGAAACCTGTTCCCGCCGCTCCTGGCTCAGGGGCAATTTAAGACGGGTCAGCCCATCCGTCTGCCCCCGGTCGGTGAGGCCTATATGCTACATTACCACCTCTGAGAGGCAGTAATGGACCTTAATGAGGAGGGCAATTTTGGTGCCTAAGTCGCCCCATAACATTCTCTGCTATGAGCTGAACAATCCCAGCTTCTCAAAGCTTTATGTACATGCCAGCACATTGCTACTTCTTTTATACCTGGAAATGGTAAATCATGCCACGTATTACTGATCTGAAGCATCAGTTACTGTAAAATCAGGTAGGTAAATTACAGCTTCATACAGCTTTTATGATCTGCAAACCTGGTGATGAGACTTATACACTAGATGGAGAACTGCGCCTTGCAAGAGTGCAGCTCCACAGCATTAGATGGTACATGTAGACTTTGGAGTAGATCAAGTTGACGAAGATTGATGGTCAACTTGGTGTGTGTAGGTCAGTGCAAACGAGGACTGCAGCATCACATGTGTTAGTGCTACAGCGGTAGTTTGTAGGAAGTAAAAATATTATTTTGGAAAATATGGCTATTGTTAACCTACAAAGGAGACACTGTCCTCAAATCGAGTGCATTTGGTCTTTTCTTTCACTGTCTCCGTCCTTTCATTCTATGTAAGTAGATACTGTAAATACTGGGGGCTGGATTTTCAGCTCATTTGTTAATTCTCCTGATCTGTCTGCTTCTATGTCAATTTGCATGTGACTCGGGCAATAATCCAGAGATTATTACCCTTGAGGTCCTGCTTTTTAATTTAGAGCCTAACTTCAGATACAACATCCTCCCTGTTCCTACCGATGTAGTTTGTTCTAGCATAGACCACGACAACTGGATTTACCCCCTGCCTTTCCAAGTTCGTCTCCAGCTACCGTGAGATATCCCTCATCCTGGCACCGTGTGGTAGGCAAAACACCCTTCGGGATTCTTGTTCTTGGCAGCAGAGAACGCTTTCTATCCCCTAATTATAGAGTTCCCTATCACTACCACATTTCTGTTCTGCTCTTTTCCCCACTTGGACAGCCTTCTGAGCCAGGGTGCCTTGGTCTGCATTGTGGCTGTCCTCCCTGCAATCTTTCTCCTTGTCCTCACAGACAGCGAATACATCGTACATGTTGGTCAGGACCAGTGTCTGCGGGACCTCCTTCTCAACCTCTCCTAAATCCCCGCTACCTGGCTCCCTTCTCCTGCTCCTATTTCTTATGTTTCCAACAGTCACACCCTTCCTTTCCTGAACCTGTGCTTTCCTCTGGGGTGTGACTGTATTCTGGATAAAACTGTCCAGAAATTCCTCCCCCTCCCTTATGGTGTCGGAGTGTCTCCAACTCGCACTCCAGCTCGATGACTCTGAGCCAGAGAGATTCGAAACACCTCCTGCAGACGTGTTTGCTCGGGACAGTCTCGCTGTCCACAAACTCCCACATACTGCATTCCAGACACACCACCTGCTCTGCCATATCTTAGTCTAGCCTGATTTTATTTATTTAATTAGTTAAAGTCTTTAATCAGTGATTATTTATAGTTATAATAATTAGTATAACTAGTTAAGCTATAAGTTTAATACAGTACTTTATAGTTTCCTGCACTGAGTTTAAAACACAGTCCTAGGTTAAGTGAGTAAAGAGAGAGAAAAAAACCTTAATACTCACCACCAATCACCTCCCTGCTGTCCTTGTGTTTTTTGGAAATCGTCGAAGGTTCCGCTGCCGCTGATACTTCCTCCAATTAGATTCTTCCCCCTCTTTTCCGAATTCCCACTCTTTCTAAATTCCCAAATAAAACACTCTGGTTAAGTGTATTCCGGTTAAGACACTCTGGGCAGATCACTCTGTTTACCCACACCAACTACTGTGCTACACAGAGGTATTAGTTAGAGAATTAATTGTGCGGCGGCCTGGCCCAGAAATCAGCACGGTCCCGACCTGCAAGACCATCAGCAGGCCGGGGCCATTAGAGGGAGCAGCGTGCGGTGGTGTGCCACTGCAGGGAGCAGAGCATGCTGCTGCAGGAGGGCGACGGCTGACTGCAGTGTGGCAGGTACAGCAGGAGCGGCGAGGTCAGGGCGAAGGAGCGGCGAGAGATTGTAGAGGGATGTGATCGGGGCCCAGAAGAGGCGAGGGCCCAGGGGCAGCACGGGCCAGCCCACACTGCGATATGTGTGCGCACTAGGTCCGTGCAGCAGAGCTGGTCTCTAGCCGTCTTGGTTAACCCTTGCCACTGGACCAAGACCTAGCTCTGTCAAGCCCGTGTGGTGGCTGGGGTGCAACGACCACCACACGTTAAAAAAATCTATGCACAGGCATCTTCCACCCTTCTGGTTTGGGATCCGGAATATCATCGAAACACTCGTGAACTCATCCGTTTTTCGGTGTGGAAGCAAGTCATTCTCGTTTCTGCTTATGATGATGATGAATTAGAGAAAAATAAAGCCTCTGGCTTGCCAGTCCTGACCATGTTGCTAGCTAAGTTTAATAATCTCAATATCCCTGGGCTAGAGAGGGAACAAGCCATTGAGCGTCCTTGATCCTTGAACACTATCCAGTCACCCCAGCTAGAAAGAGCACGTGTGAACATTGGGGCGCAATTGGCCCTGGAAGGGGTGCAGCTCGGATTCACCTGAATGATACCAGGGCTAAAAGAGTTAAGTTATGAGGACAGGTTGCATAGACTTGACTTGTCATCCATTGAGTATGGACTAGGGTGATCCAGTTGAGGTGTTTAAGATGATTAAAGGATTTGATAGGGAGAAACTATTTCCTAAGTGGGGGAAGTCCAAGACTGATGGGCAGAATGGCCTCCTTCAGTGTCGTAATTTTCTATGATTTCCGGGACCGAAATTCAGCCTCCCGAAAAAGCCTCTTATCGTCGGAAAGCGGCGGCTATGCGGGGGAGTCGAATGGCCGTCGAATTGTGGTCGAATGGCCAGCGAAATTCACCTCGGAGAAGAGGGGTTTTTCCAACGGTCCCCACTTCCGCCCCACTGCTGCCGACCCGTCCTAAATACGTCATCAAAGCGCGCACCGCTGATCTCCCGCACCTCCATCCGAATTCAGCTTGAAAAATCTTTGATCCACCGCACGGTTCCCCCGACAGCCTTTTCTGTCGGTACACCTTGCTTTCAGTGTGCGAGCCATGGCTGCGCGCCGGCCCTTCAGGGGAAGGGCGCACTGCCGCGGCCGCCATGTTTTATTTTTTGTCGGCCGACTGCCAGGTGGGGCTGACAATTATGCCCCCGGGCCGCCAACAAGCAGCCTGGCCCCTCCTCTTGGGTGCCAGGCCGCTGGCCTCCGAAACCCTCCCTGGTGGCCCAGTGGATCGAAGTTTTAAAATGCCGATGCCTCTCCCCTTTAAGTGAAGGGGAGGGACGTGGTGACACACACGCGTCATGACATCACCACCGCTCCGCTGATGAACGACAGCCGCGGTGACACCTTCCCGCCACCACTTCCGCCCCTCTCGGTGTCGCTCTTCTGCTCACTATTCCACTTCCTGCCCCATTATGACCGACTTCTGGTCCGCCTGAAAAAAAATGACAAAGAGCTAAATTTCATGAAAGAGGCGACTTCATCCAGCGCTGCGGAAAATCACTTTAAAAACGGTAGGTGTGCCAGCTTCCCATCGGACCTAAATTTCTACCCCTATGATTCTATGAAGGGGGCATAATATTACATTTAGAGCTGGGCCGTTCAGAGGTGATGTCAGGAAGCACTTCTTCACACAAAGGAGAGTGGGAATCTAGAACTCTGTTCCCCCAAAAAAGCTGTTGAGGAAAATTTCAAAACTGAGATTGATATGTTTTTGATAGGCAAGGACATTAAAGGTTATGGAACCAAGGCAGGTAGATGGAGTTAAGACACAGATGAGCCATAATCTAATTGAATGGCAGAACAGGCTCGAGGGGCAGAATGGCCTGCTCCTGTTCCTTTGTTCCTATGATGCCTTGCATGATTGAGCTGCCTGACAGCTCTCAAGGCCAAGGCTCACACATAAAGAATGGCACTGGAGGTACACGCACCTGTGGAACCCGGAACCCAGAATCTTCGGGAGATGAGAATAAAAAACGGGCAAAAAGTATAACTCAAATCAATTGAGTGTCACAGGAATTGTTCTAATACTGTTATATTTTTGATTGTAGGTACAAGGAGGGTCAGTACCCAGAAAATAGGGAAATTATTACTATAATGAATACTTCACCCATGGAGGCCGAAGTGTTCTTCTGTTATCAGCATGATGTCAAAGCTGCCACCTACCTTGTGGATCCACCTAGAGTAATACTTGCAGCCTATCAGAAAAAGGTATGTGTGTCCACAACACAGTGTGCACTATAGTTACTGTGATGCCATGCACAGCCACTCAAACAGTAGCTGTGTCATTGCCAAATACTTCAACTTACATGGGTGGATCCCAGTGCATTCTAAATAGTGTTCATCTACTACAGTGAGAACCTGACACTTTCAAAGTTCTGTTATTCATTTTTTTCAAGCGGTTGCACGCAGGTACATATTTTACTCGTGCTGTCATTCTTTTTGAATGGACAGATAGTACAGTGTAGCCCTTGATTGGATGGTGCTAGTGAGGGTACAGCGCAGCCTTTGATTGGATGGACTTAGTGAGGGTACAGTGTAGAGATTGGGCAATGATGACGGTACAGTGTAGAGTTTGGGCAGTGAGGGTACAGTGTAGAGTTTGGGCAATGATGTTGGTACAGCGTAGAGTTTGGGCAGTGGGGTATAGCGTAGAGTTTGGGCAATGGGGTACAGCGTAGAGTTTGGGCAATGGGGTACAGTGTAAAGTTTGAGCAGTGGGGGTACAGTGTGCAGTTTGGGCAGTGGGGGTACAGTGTGCAGTTTGGGCAGTGGGGGTACAGTGTGCAGTTTGGGCAGTGAGGGTACAGTGTGCAGTTTGGGCAGTGGGGGTACAGTGTGCAGTTTGGGCAGTGAGGGTACAGTGTGCAGTTTGGGCAGTGGGGGTACAGTGTGCAGTTTGGGCAGTGAGGGTACAGTGTGCAGTTTGAGCAGTGGGGGTACAGTGTGCAGTTTGGGCAGTGAGGGTACAGTGTAGAGTTTGGGCAGTGATGTTGAGGGTACAGCGTAGAGTTTGGGCAGTGGGGTACAGGGTAGAGTTTGGGCAATGGGGTACAGTGTAAAGTTTGAGCAGTGGGGGTACAGTGTGCAGTTTGGGCACTGGGGGTACAGTGTGCAGTTTGGGCAGTGGGGGTACAGTGTGCAGTTTGGCAGTGGGGGTACAGTGTGCAGTTTGGGCCGTGAGGGTACAGTGTGCAGTTTGGGCAGTGGGGGTACAGTGCAGTTTGGGCAGTGAGGGTACAGTGTGCAGTTTGGGCAGTGAGGGTACAGTGTGCAGTTTGGGCAGTGGGGGTACAGTGTGCAGTTTGGCAGTGGGGGTACAGTGTGCAGTTTGGGCCGTGAGGGTACAGTGTGCAGTTTGGGCAGTGGGGGTACAGTGCAGTTTGGGCAGTGAGGGTACAGTGTGCAGTTTGGGCAGTGAGGGTACAGTGTGCAGTTTGGGCACTGGGGGTACAGTGTGCAGTTTGGGCAGTGGGGGTACAGTGTGCAGTTTGGCAGTGGGGGTACAGTGTGCAGTTTGGGCCGTGAGGGTACAGTGTGCAGTTTGGGCAGTGGGGGTACAGTGCAGTTTGGGCAGTGAGGGTACAGTGTGCAGTTTGGGCAATGGGGGTATAGTGTGCAGTTTGGGCAGTGGGGGTACAGTGTAGAGTTTGGGCAATGGGGGTACAGTGTAGAGTTTGGGCAATGGGGGTACAGTGTAAAGTTTGGGCAGTGGGGTACAGTGTAGAGTTTGGGCAATGATGAGGGTACAGTGTAGAGTTTGGGCAGCGATGGTGAGGGTATATTTGGATGGTGATTATGGTTGGTAAATTCTGGAATTTGTGAATGGCATTCGTATTGCCAAATCACAAGACCTTCATTTTCACGTGCAGCAAATCAACTTAAAAATGGCCAGGGTTCTTTATGTTGAATATGTTTTGATGGATGTTTTAGCGGTCTCCTGCAGAAATTGCAGATGGAGATCACGAGATCCTGGCATAATTTCCAGGCCATTATTGCTAACTGTGACTTGAAGGATAAACCTCATCAGGGATATGTTTTAAAATATTTATGATGAGGGAAATGTTAATATTATGCGGACACATCACTGACTATGGTGAAAGATTCAAGGACCAAGGCACGCAAGTTAGAAACAAGGACGTTTGGAGGGATTTTGGGGGAAATCAAGTGCAGTTTTTTCACTAAATGAGTAATCAGGTTGTGAAATAAATAAGGTCATTGGAGCGGACAATGTGAATGTGTTCCAGAGACTACTAGTTAAGGGACTGAGTGATGTGAGAAGGTGGGTTTGATCTCTAATCTGTGTGAGGGTAAGAATTCTTAAGCTCACAAATCGTCCCTTCCAGGACATCACGATCTGGGCCTATCCAACGGCACCTGGACAATATGATGACTACCTCGTCTGTTGTGTACGAGACAATCCCGAGCCAATCCTCTTCAAGGTATCCTGCCATGGAGTACGTGCCGAGCTGGAACTGGATCGCAAGCAGTTGCAATTCGACAAAATGATCCTGCACAGGTCAGACATTTAACCAAGCCACATTATGGATACGGAAACAACACGTTACAAAGGGACATATTCAGGCATTTAACATTCAGGAATGGAGACTGCCCTGAAAGCTGCTTCAATGATGCCTTTGATCGGGTTGCCAAGAGTATGTGTGTCCCAAAGGACAAGTCTGCTCATGCCTTCTCCTGCTTGTTGATGCATGGCCAATTCCCCACTGATAACAGGAGCTTGCTCCACGAGGAGAAATGAGTGTAAGGCAGCATCCTGCCACAACCCGATCCCCGGCACACCACTCTCCCATCCCTGCCCCGCCACACGGCGTCACACAATGTATTCGAGCTGCTCTAAAGGGGGTTTGGAGCGTAGGGGTAGCTAAATTGTTAAAAATGGGATTCACGACCTGAACCCACCTTCAATCTGCCCACTTCCGATTATAACTGACCCCATGACATTGTGGGAGGGGCCCAGCCCACAGCAGGGAGGGACACTGCAGAGCCAGCGTTCATCAGGCCCATCGCTTGGCAATTCTGAGTCGTGCTAAGATGCTACATTGGCAGAGTGTGGGAAGCTGGTTTCTCTCTCAACCACTAGGTGTGTAGCTCAGAGACATGTTTGTAGAGGAACATAGAGGAATTTCATAGATTCATGGGGGGATAATTCAGGAAATCAACATAACGCAAAGCAAGAAAACATATGCACTCGGAAATGACACGGTATGATATCATACAGATGGTTAACACTTCTGTCTCAAGCTACTGTGACTACTACTTTAACAGAGCGTGTTATTTTATACTGGCTAATGTCTCCGTTAAATAGTGGACAGATGCACTATGTAAATTGTGCACAAAGTAATATCCAGGGTAAGGATGTTAACACAAACTGCAAGGTTAGATCTTCTTTGATGGATTAAGTGGGTAATTTTATTGGATTTGTGACTTTTTGTGGGAGAAAATGATTTTCAGTTGGCTTGTATGGTTATTTTTGCCGTGACACTAATGCTTCGTACTGAACAGCAATGGCCGAGGTGGGACGAGGAAAATGTAACTTAGAATAGGTTATTTAGAGGCATGGCTATTTAAATTAACCCGTGAGCAGAGAACTAGAAGACGCAGTTGTAATATTAATAAGTATGAAGTGGGATAAGAAACAGTAAGATGGAGTATTGAATGAATGATTAATACAAAAGCAAAATACTGCGGATACTGGAAATCTCAAAAACACAAAGTGCTGGAAATACAGCAAGTCAGGCAGCATTTGTGGAGAGAGAAACCGAGTTAATGTTTCAGTTCAATGACCTTTCGTCAGAAAGGAATGTCATTGACTGCTCAAGCCTATTTCAACCCAGGTCCCAGGGCTGAAGGCAAGTAACTGACAACAACAACAACAACATATTTATATGGCGCCTTTAACGTAATAAAACGTCCCAGGGCGCTTCACAGCAGTGTTATATAAAAATAATTCTGCAATGTCCCAGAATATTGTGCATTTTGGGCACGAAATCCTGATATCAGAATAACCTAACTTCCCACACTTCAGCCACTTGCACAAAACCATTTCCTGCAAACTATTTATATCTGCAAAACGATAATCGTGTACGTCTATGCAAGTCCTTCATCACACTCTTTATTTTTAATTTACTCTGTAATCCTCCTTCACAGCCTTCCAGTAATCATTACACTGACAACGGGCTCAATTTTCGCCATCAATGGGCGCTGTTTTTTTTTTGGCGTCCGCTGATTTTTTTTTGGAGCAATTGTGAATTTACAACTTTCCTCAAAGTTTGTACACCAGCAGCGACTATCAGCGCCGGATTTTTTGTACGGCAGATTTTTTGGCGCAGGTCTGGGTGAAAACTGATTTCCGCGCTGTTTTGGGGCCTTTTTGGCCATTTAAGTGGTTTTCCCCAACACTGATTTTTTTTTTAAGGACAACGGAGAGTGGCCTTAAGTACCGATCAGAAAACCCCTACGGTAAGTTAAGAAAGTCGTCACTCAGGTCCGTATCGGAGCTGTTTCTTTGCAGTTTAGTTAGTCTTGCTCATAGATAGTTTATAAATCGGCGATGTCTCTTTGCAGTTTAGTCTTGCTCATAAAGATAGTTTAGAATGATCATGCTAAAGTACGTTCCTTTTACATTTCCTTACATTAAAGATTATTTGTTTTGGTGTTGGCCACCACCCCCCCCCCCCCCGCCGGTCCCGCTGAGATCCCGGGCTGAATGCCTGCCCACGCCATTGCCGCTGCAAGCCCTGGCCATGGAACTTCAATTCGTAGGGGGAGCTTCAGCCCTCAGTGTGTCTCTCGTTACCCTGGCAACCTCAGTTTTTGGCACAGACTTGAAGCTCCACCCCCAGATTTAACTGCGGGTACCGCCGTGCCAAAATGAAATTTTACTTTGGCGAAAGTTGCGACTTTATTTCCCGGTGTAATCGGGCACAAAAAAAAATCGCCCGTTAATCCTCTTGGGCGGCAAAAATTGGCAAAGTGGAAAATTGAGCCCAACGTAACTCTAATCCCTCCCATTTTTATGTCTTCTCGAGCAGCGACAGCTGTGGTAGCACTCTCACCTCTGAGTCAGAAGGTCATGGGTTCAAGTCACACTTCAGGGACTTCAACACGTAATCTAGGCTGTCTCCCTAATTATGTGGAAGTTAAAGGTGCCGTCTTTTGGATGAGACATTAAACCGAGGTCCCATCTGCCCTCTCAGGTGGACATGAACATTCAAAGAAGAGAAGAGTTCTCCCCGGTGTCCTGGCCAATATTTATCCCACTACTAACACATAAAACAAATGACCTGGTCATTATTTCATTGCTGTTTGCGGGAAAAAGAAAGAAAGGCTTGCATTTATATAGCGCCTTTCATGACCACCGGACAATTAAATACTTTTGGAGTGCAGTCAGTATTATTGGGCTGTTCGGACCCCCGCTAGAACGGCGCACATCGGAGAGGCCCACCTAATTTGTAGAACTGAAAAAGCGCCAAATACCTACCTCGCGATTTTTCAATATCTGTAGGGCTGTTTCCAGCTCGGCGCGGCGCAGCAGAAGCTGCTTGGAGCGGAGCTGTACCGCAAACAGTGACAGCAGCTGCACGCATGCACGGTGGAGGCTGCGCGCGTGCGCAGTAGCTCCTGACCCTCCCAGCGCGTCCTGTCACCGGGTAACGACTCTATCCCTGGCCGAAGGGACGTTGCCCCTATCCTGGGCCGACTGGCCTGGCAGTACTTACCTCTTCCACGGCGGCCTGCCCGGCATCTCCTGGGAGAGCCCCGCCCAAGCACGCTGTTGGAGGGCTCTCGGTGCTGTCGTAGGTGAGTAGAAACTTTTTATTTATTGATTGATTTTTTTTTTGGATTGATTTATTGGTTGATTTATTGATTTATTTATCATTTATTATTGATGATGGCTCTTTATTTGTAAAAGTGAAGTGTTTAATGCTTGTAAACTTCCCTCCCCCCGCGCTCCCCCCACCCCCATCTTTCATTCCCTGCGGCTAATTTATAAAATGTAGGCAAGGTTTTTCTGAGCGTACCAAAATCTACACTTACTCCATTCTAAGTTAGTTTGGAGTAAGTTTTCGCTGCCTAAACTGGCAAAACAGGCGTAAGTGGCTGATAACGCCCCCTTTTGAAAAAAAAACTGTTCTAAAATGACACTATTCTAACTCACTAGAATTGGAGCAAACTAAATGCCGAGAATTGCAATTTCTAAAATACTCCATTGTAAACTAGTTGCTCCAAAAAATAGGAGCAACTCGAGCCGAAACTTGAGCCCATTATATGGGAAACATGGCAGCCAATTTGCGCACAGCAAGCTCCCACAAACAGCAATGTGATAATGACGAGATAATCTGTTTTTGTTATATTGATTGAGGGAAAAATATTGGGCCTAGGACACCGGGGATAACTCCCCTGCTCTTCTTTGAAATAGTACCATGGGATCTTTTAGGTCCACCTGAGGGAGCAGACGGGGCCTCGGTTTAACGCCTCATCCGAAAGACAGCATCTCCGACAGTGCACTGGAGTGTCAGCCAAGGTGAGGCGGGACTTCGTGTGTCCGGTCATGAAGTGGAGCGCAATGTCGGGAACAGCACTTCCTCTCGGGGGCGGCACCGGGGCGGTAAGTGCTACGCGGATTTTCCAGCGCTGCGCGGAATGTCGGCGCGAGCACAGGGCTCTCCCCTTCCATTAAAGGGGAGGGCACGCTGCGAGCTCTGCAGTGGGGCGCAGTGCCACCACTACGCTGGTGGGGAACGGGGTGTCGTGGCCGCAGCCCGGCAGAGAGGCGGAGTGCTGGGCTACACCATTGCTGCACGGACTCCGTGAAATCGTCAGCGAAAGGCCCGCAAGTCGGCAATTTTTAAAAAATGGCGCCAATCACTTCCATTTTATTTTTTGCTCCGCGAGCGCAGTGCGACCTGGTTCATGACCCGTGAGGCTGGCGCAAACATCGCCCACGGCGACCTCATGGGGCGCTACCTAATTTACGGTCTGCGGCAAAAACGGGTCGCTGCGCACGGTTATGACATCATCATCGCCGGCGCAGCAGCCCTGGGCGCTGCCGGTTTGCACTTCCGCTCACTCCCGCGCAATTTCACGGGAGGCAATAGGCTTTTTTTCCCCCACTCCACTGGGCGAGAAATCGTTTGCACCCCATTAGTACCCCCGGGGGCGCTAATGGAAGGCACAAACTATGCGAATTTCTCCCCCGTTGCATTCCTTCTTTGCACAATCAAATCTAGCCAAACTAAACCAAATTAATCGCCGCTCCGCTAGACTCGACAGAGAATCTCCTGCAATCCCCATCTCAAAATTGAATCCCACCGGATTCCCATTCTCGCTCTTCGGTCCCCACCCAGCAAGAAAACCTCACACAATTGTCGAACATAGTACTTAAAATACTGTAACTGGAGACATAACATCAGTAAATGGGCAGAGTCTCACCCCGTGTCCCACACACTGGGCAAGCTGCCACCTCCACTCACCCAATCTGACATAAGACCATCATGTTAAAAATCTGGTTATGAGCCAATTTGAAATCCAGTTCAATCCACTCTGGACATTTAAAATTCACCCACACTCCCTTCCAAATCCTGTTGAAGTCCAGCTGTGGGTATATACTCTACCAAAACTCCTGACCAGCAGTGGTCGTGAATCTCCAGTCTCTAAATACCCCATAGAAATCTTGAGTATTACAGTTGTCAAATTGGGCCAACAACCACGCTCTTTCCCATCTTCCCAAAATCTTTTTAATTTTCATAACCTTCGGTTCCCAATTTAATCGATCCACTTCATCCCTATCCTTCTTACATCCGAGATGCACCCCCAGAACTTCCAAAACCTCCACCACCTTAAAAGAGTTTTCCTCCAACCACTTCCCCCTACCCCTTCCCACAACCAGGCATTGGGACTTACTATAATTTACTGAAGTTTTACAATACTCCTCCACTATTCCCATAGTTTTCCTCATTGACTTCCCATCTCTCAACGTTAAGGTCGTGTCATCTGCATATTGGTGTATCACCGACACCTGCCCGGAACTGGGAATCGCAATCCCGACTACGCCTTGTTCCTTTCGCATCATGTAACCGAATGGTTCTGCTACCAATGTGTACAACAATGGGGACAGGGGACAACCCTGTCTCACTGATCTCTGTATCAGAAAATACTTGGATAGAAAATCATTACATTTAACACAGCTAAATATGTTTGAATAAAAAATTCTTATCCACTCAATGAAATTTTCCCCAAACCAAATGCTTCCAAAACCATCAATAAAATCTCACAAGACTCCATCAAAGGCTTTCTCTTGAGCTATCTGTAGCACATAAGCCTACCTTCCACTCTCTTCCATGAGCTCTATCACATCTCAGATTGAGACCACAGAGTCAGCGATGTCCCGGCCTATGATTCCATAGGACTGAGAGGGAGAAACTATCTGTTGTATCACCTCCTTCATACGATTTGCCATAACCCTCATCAAGATCTTATAATCCACATTTAATAATGTGATGGGCCTCCAATTCTTCAGATCCCTTCTTCCCCTTTATTTTTTATAAGCTAAGCTTATGATATCTCTCCTCAAAAATGGGGCCAGACTTCCCTTCATTTTAATCTCCTTAAAAACCTCTTAAGAGCAATGAACTTAAAATCTATTAAAAAAAATTCTTTATAAAATTCTGCACTCCTCCCTCCACCCCCCTCCCCCCCCCGTCATTCCACTTATTGCTACTTTTATTTCCGCTAATCCTACTTTTGTCACACATGCTTCTCTCACCCTCCTTTAAACCCTCTTCAATAAAAGCACTAACCTTCTCCATCGCCAATTTGGAAATTTCTTCTTTTGTATATAACTCTTGATAAAAGCTACTAGCTGCCTCCAAAACCTCTCCACTTTCGTTAACGATCTTTTCCCCAACCTTCAATTCTCCAATTAATGATACCTTTGTTGCAACTTCTCTTGCTCTAGAAAATATCTAGTGCATCTTTCTCCCTCCAATGCATATTTAACCTTTGCATGGAGAATTCACACTCCTCCTTTAAAACCACCCACTTACTCTCCGCTCCCTTATCCTGTCCGCCAACTGATTTACAGATATCCGTAAACCTTCTGTTTATATTCTCTTCTCGACACCAGTTAGCTGCTGCTCTCTCTTTCCTTTAACGTACCGAAAAAGCTTTCCCCTCATATTTGAAATTGCCCCACCAAACTCTTCTTTCTTTCAAGAATAAAGGTTCCTTCTTCATGAGCAATTTATTTTAGGTATTGATTGTTTAAAGTCCACACCCCTGGATCGATCTTAACTCTGCTGTTCCTAATTCTAAGAACCAAAGCCGAGTGGTCACTAAAAAATACTTTTTTATAATAAATCTCCATCACCTCAGAACTTAACACTCTCCACATTAACACAAAATCTATTCGGCTCTGTTTTAAAACATAACATACTCAACCTCTTCTGGAGAACTCCCTTTATGTATGTATATTGTAACACAGCACACGTGTGTATACTGTAACACATCACATACGTGTATATTGTAACACATCACACATGAATATCGTAACACATCACACGGTATGTATATTGTAAAACAGCACACGTGTGTGTACTGTAACACATTAGACAGCGTGTATATTGTAACACCACGTGTGTGTATATTGCAACACATCACATACATGTATATTGTAGCACATCACACAGCTGTGTATATTGTAACACATCACACGTGTGTATATTGTCACACAGCACATAGCGCAAACATTGTCACACATCAGACTGCGCGCACTGTCACACATCACATAGTGTGCACAATGTCACACATCACACGGTGCGCACAATGTCACACATCGCACGATGCGTACACCGTCACACATCACACGATGCACACATTGTCACACATCACACACCGGGCACATTGTCATACATCACACACCGTGCACTTTGTCACACATCACAATGTAACCCCACTTTTTAAAAAAGGAAGGAGAGAAAACAGGGAATTATAGACCAGTCAGCCTGACAGCGGTAGTGGGCAAAATGATGGAATCAATTATTAAGAATGTCAGAACAGCGCATTTGGAAAGTGGTGACATAATAGGTACAAGTCAGCATGGATTTGTGAAAGGGAAAGCATGCATGACAAATCTTCTGGAATTTTTTGAGGATGTTTCCAGTAGAGTGGGCAAGGGAGAACCAGTTGATGTGGTGTATTTGGACTTTCAGAAGGCTTTCGACAAGGTCCTACACAAGAGATTAATGTGCAAAGTTAAAGCACATGGGATTGGGGGTAGTGTGCTGACGTGGATTGAGAACTGGTTGTCAGACAGGAAGCAAAGAGTAGGAGTAAATGGGTACTTTTCAGAATGGCAGGCAGTGACTAGTGGGGTACGGCAAGGTTCTGTGCTGGGGCCCCAACTTTTTACATTATACATTAATGATTTAGATGAGGGGATTAAGTGTAGTATCTCCAAATTTGTGGATGACACTAAGTTGGGTGGCAGTGTGAGCTGCGAGGAGGATGCTATGATGCTGCAGAGTGACTTGGATAGGTTAGGTGAGTGGGCAAATGCATGGCAGATGACGTATAATGTGGATAAATGTGAAGTTATCCACTTTGGTGGTAAAAACAGAGAGACAGACTATTATCTGAATGGAGACAGATTAGGAAAAGGGGAGGTGCAACGAGACCTGAGTGTCATGGTACATCAGTCATTGAAGGTTGACATGCAGGCACAGCAGGAGGTTAAGAAAGCAAATGGCATGTTGGCCTTCATAGCGACGGGATTTGAGTACAGCAGCAGGGAGGTGTTACTACAGTTGTTCAGGGCCTTGGTGAGGCCACACCTGGAGTATTGTGTACAGTTTTGGTCTCCTAACTTGAGGAAGGACATTCGTGCTATTGAGGGAGTGCAGCGAAGGTTCACCAGACTGATTCCCGGGATGGCGGGACTGACATATCAAGAAAGACTGGATCAACTGGGCTTGTATTCACTGGAGTTCAGAAGAATGCGAGGGGATCTCATAGAAATGTTTAAAATTCTGACGGGTTTGGACAGGTTAGATGCAGGAAGAATGTTCCCAATGTTGGGGAAGTCCAGAACCAGGGGTCACAGTCTAAGGATAAGGGGTAAGCCATTTAGGACTGAGATGAGGAGAAACTTCTTCATCCAGAGAGTGGTGAACCTGTGGAATTCTCTACCACAGAAAGTTGTTGAGGTCAATTCACTAAATATATTCAAAAAGGAGTTAGATGTAGTCCTTACTACTCGGGGGATCAAGGGGTATGGCGAGAAAGCAGGAATGGGGTACTGAAGTTGCGTGTTCAGCCATGAACTCATTGAATGGCAGTGCAGGCTCAAAGGGCCGAATGGCCTACTCCTGCACCTAATTTCTATGTTTATATGAGGTTCTGATCCCTCCATAAGTCGCTCAAATTTATATTTGCCATCATTTTTACAATCATCCCTCTGGAGTTATCATCCTTAGGCATCATCTGGGCTGAAATATCCATTCGAGATAAAAATACATTAAAATCCCCCACTATGCAAGGATTTTCCGCCTCTGCCACTTCTGTGAATAACCACCGAAAAAAACTTGTGATGCTTGCAATGGTCCTTCAGCACATAGATATTTAAGAGATCACAATTCAATTCATCCATTTGTACCTTTAGCCGTAAAAATCTCCCCTCAGTGTCCTTGTCCACGAAGGCAACATTCTCTTTATGGACCGATTCACCAAAACAGCCACCCCTCCACATTATTTGCGCAATTTGCAAACACCTCTCCCTTCCAAACCTTCCGAACTGTTTCTAGGATATCCTCATCCCAAAAGGTTTGTTGAAACAAAACAGGTCAGTGTCTTTAAAACACTGCAACAATTGCTGCAATTTCTTCTCCCCCCTCAGTCCGTTCACATTAATCGAAACCAATGTAACCATCGCTCCTAATAAAAGAATTGTACCTGATAATCCCCCCATCATTTAATCTCCGGCCCTTCCCTCCTCTCAAGCTCCCCCCCAACTTTTCGGGCAGCTGTTGCTTTCTCCTGCAGCCTCTGCCTCTTTTTCACCTCCTGTTTGAAGCTTCCCTGCAATTTCAGTCTCTTCCTTTTATTAGGTTTTGGCTGAGGAGCTGCCCCTTCTCCCACATTCTGACCCTCACTAGCCTTTCCCTTTCCACATGTTGCCACCTCAGTAGTGGAATAGGTAACCGAAAGATGGGATATAAGGAAATGCACAATTATACATTTTATTGTTGTTTTATAAATTTTGATGTTTGCTGTTGTCTCTCATTTCAGTTTTGGGGCTTTGGTATGGAAGGGCAAATTGATGTGTTGATGGGGATGTCCAGAGGAACTGGGAAGTGGGATGAAAATCAGTGGAAATGAGCTTCTATGATACGGTCACGGACCTCCCTTGCAGGATTGCGCTGGAGTCGCTACCTTCTCCGTCATGGGTGTTGCTCCTCCTGGTCCTCCTCCTGAGATGGTGGAGCTATGCCTGGTGACAATGGCTGTGCCCTCCTGATGGCCAGGTTGTGCAGCATATAACAGACGACGATGAATCGGGACACCCGCTCAGCCGAGTACTGGAGGACTCTTCCCGAGCGGTCAAGGCAGCAGAACCGTTGCTTCAGCACTCCGATGTTCTGCTCAGTGGTGTTCCTGGTGGTAGCATGGCTCTCATTATATAAGTGCTGGGCCTGAGTGTTGGGGTTGCGGAGGGGAGGCATGAGCCAGGTGGAGAGCGGATAGCCCTTGTCTCCCAGCAGCCATTCCCGAGCTTGATGTGGTGAATGGTGCAGGATGAAGGCATCGTGACTGCTGGAAGCATAGCGGGCATTGACATTGAGGATTCTGCATGTGTCATCATCATAATCATCATCAAAGGCGGTCCCTCAAAATCGAGGAAGACTTGTTCTCAAGTGACTGTACAGTCCAGTGCGGGAATTACAGTCTCTGTCACAGGTGGAGCAGACAGTGGTTGAAGGAAAGGCTGGGTGGGGAGTCTGGTTTGCCGCAAGCTCCTTCCGCTGCCTGTGCTTGGTTTCTGCATGCTCTCGACGACGAGACTCGAGGTGCTCAGCACCCTCCCGGACGCTCTTCCTCCACTTAGGGTAGTCTTGGGCCAGGAATTCCCAGGTGCCGGTGGGGATGTTGCACTTTATCAAGGAGGCTTTGAGGGTGTCCTTGAAACGTTTCCTCTGCCAATCTGGGGCTCGCTTGCCGTGTCGGAGCTCCGAATAGAGCACTTGCTGAGGGAGTCTCGTGTCGGGTATGCGGACGATGTGGCCCACCCAACGGAGCTGGTCGAGCGTGATCAGTGCTTCGATGCTGAGGATGTTGGCCTGAGCGAGAACACTGACGTTGGTGCACCTGTCCTCCCAGTGGATTTGCAGGATCTTGCGGAGGCAGCGCTGGTGGTATTTTTCCAGTGCTTTGAGATGTCTGCTGTATATAGTCGATGTCTTTGAGCCATATAGGAGGACGGGTATCACTACTGCCCTGTAGACCATAAGATTGGTGGCAGATTTGAGGTCCTGGTCTTCAAACACACTCTTCCTCAGGCGACCGAAGGCTGCGCTGGCACACTGGAACGGTGTTGGACCTCGTCATCGATGTCTGCCCTCGCTGATAGTAGGCTCCCGACGTATGGTCGCATACCAACTGCACATTCAGTGAGCAGCAGCCTTTGTGGTTACGGAAGTTCTCAGGATTGTGATGCGGTTACCGCAAAGCAACATGGGTGCAGTCAGTCGCGCCCTGCACCATAGGTGTTATGTATGGAGAAAGAGTCAGACTGAACACTGTGAGCTCAAAGTAAAGTGTGACCTTCGTCTTTTTTTGCAGGTCTCCAGAGTGCATCTCCAACCTGTGAAACCTTCTTAAATACCTGTGCTCCCAAGGGATTATGGGATCCCTTGGGACTCCAGGGGATGAGCCCTCTGGTGGCTGTACAGAGTATATACAAGTTTACATACACTCCCCTCTCCACCCCCCGCAAAGTCAACAGTGTAACTATTTACAAGGTGAGTTGATCTGAGGTCCTTCTTGCCCTGGTTGATTGTCTCGGTGTGAAAGCTGGCATTGGTGAATCAACTGTTGGGCCCTCACTGGGTTACTGTGCAGCTGGCCTTGCTGGGCTGCCTGATGTGGTGGGTCCTGCTGGGCTGCTGTGGATGATGGGTTCTGCTTCGTGGCCAACCGTGGTGCCGGTTGCCACCGGTGTGTATGTTGGGGGTCAAAGAAGGTAGGGTCCAAGGTGGATTGCTCAGGATAGTCCATGAATCTGAGTTTGATTTGGTCCAAGTGTTTCCGGTGAATGAGTCCATTTGAAAGTTTGACTCGAAACACCCTGCTCCCCTCTTTGGCCACGACAGTGCCGGGAAGCTACTTGGGACCTTGTCCATAATTCAATACAAATACAGAACCATTGATTTCAATCTCGCATGACATATTTGCTCTATCATGGTATGTACTTTGTTGAAGCCGCATGCTCTCTACCTGTTCATGTAGATTAGGGTGAACTAACGAGAGCCTTGTCTTAAGTGCTCTTTTCATGAGCAGCTCAGCAGGTGGGATCCCAGTGAGCGAATGGGGTCTCGTGCGGTAGCTAAGCAGGACTCGGTATAGGCAAGTCTGCAGTGAGCCTTCCGTTACCCTCTTCAAGCCCTGCTTGACGGTTTGCACTGCTCTCTCTGCCTGACCATTGGACGCTGGTTTGAGCGGGGCAGATGTGACATGTTTGATCCCGTTGCGGGTCATAAATTCTTTGAACTCAGCATTGGTAAAACATGGCCCGTTGTCGCTCACCAGGACATCGGGTAGGCCATGTGTGGCAAACATGGCCCGCAGGCTTTCAGTAGTGGCAGCGGACGTGCTAGCTGACATTATATCACATTCAATCCATTTGGAGTACGCATCTACAACCACAAGGAACACTTTACCCAAGAACGGGTCTGTATAGTCAATGTGTACCCTAGACCACGGTTTGGAGGGCCAAGACCATAAACTTAGCGGCGCCTCACTGGGTACATTGCTTAACTGTGAGCATGTATTACATCTGTGCACACAGGACTCTTAAGTCCACATCGATACCGGGCCACCACACGTGGGATCTGGCTATTGCTTTCATCCTTACGATGCCTGGGTGAGTACTGTGGAAGTCACTGATGAAGGTGTCTTTGCCATTCTTGGGCACCACTACTCGATTGCTCCAAAGACGGCAATCTGCCTGTATAGACATTTCATCTTTGCGCCGCTGGAACGGCTTTATCTCTTCCTGCATTTCCACTGGGACACTGGACCAGTTCCCATGAAGCCCACAGTTTTTAACTAGGGACCGTAAGGGGTCCTGGATCGTCCAGGTTTTGATCTGCCGGGCAGTGACGGGTGATTGCTCACTCTCAAATACTTCCATAACCGTGGCTAGATCTGCGGGCTGCGCCACTCCCACCCCCGTGGTGGGCAATGGCAGCCTACTGAGAACATCGGCGCAGTTTTCTGTGCCTAGCCTGTGGCGGATGGTGTCGTTGTATGCGGACAACGTGAGCGCCCATCTCTGGATGCGGGCCGATGCATTAGTATTTATCCCCTTACTCTCGGAAAACAGGGATATAAGTGGCTTATGGTCAGTTTCCAATTCGAATTTTAGCCCAAACAGATATTGATGCATTTTCTTTACCCCATAGACACACGCTAATGCTTCTTTTTCAATCATGCTGTAGGCTCTCTCAGCCTTAGACAGACTCCTGGATGCATAAGCAACCGGTTGCAATTTCCCAAAATCATTAGCTTGTTGCAATACACACCCGACGTCATATGACGACGCATCACATGCTAGTACCAAATGTTTACATGGATCATACAACACAAGCAATTTGTTTGAACATAACAATTTTCTTGCTTTTACAAAGGCATTTTCTTGGCTTTTGCCCCATACCCATTCATCCCCTTTACGCAGTAAGACATGCAGTGGATCTAACAGTGTGCTGAGACCCGGTAAGAAGTTACCAAAGTAGTTAGGAGTCCTAGAAACGACCGCAGCTCTGTCACGTTCTGTGGCCTCGGTGCGTTCTCGATTGCCCCCGTCTTCGAATCGGTGGGTCTGATGCCGTTCGCCGCGATCCTCCTCCCCAGGAACTCCACTTCAGGCGCCAGGAAAATGCACTTCGAGCGTTTTAACTTGAGCCGCATGCGATTGGGTCGACAAAGAACCTCCTCCAGGTTCTGCAGATGCTCGACTGTGTCCCGACCTGTAACCAAGAAATCGTCATGGAAGACCACAGTGCGTAGGACCAACTTCAGTAAGCTTTCCATGTTTCTCTGGAATATCGCTGCCGCTGATCGAATTCCAAACAGGCATCTGTTATAAATGAAAAAACCTTTGTGCGTGTTGATGCAGGTGAGGCCCTTCGATGACACCTCCAGTTCCTGCGTCATGTAGGCTGAAGTCAAATCTAGCTTCGTGAACATCTTTCCTCCTGCCAGTGTTGCAAAGAGATTGTCGGTCTTTGGTAGTGGGTATTGGTCCTGCAGGGAGAAACGATTGATAGTTACTTTGTAATCGCCACAGATTCTGACTGTGTCGTCTCCCTTGAGGATTGGGACAATAGGATTGTCCTTGAATTCGATTGGTGAAATAATGCCCTCTCTTTGCAGCCGGTCTCGCTCGATCTCTACCCTTTCTCTCATCATGTACGGTACTGCTCTCGCCTTGTGATGGATGGGTCGTGCCCCCGGAATTAGGTGGATCTGCATTTTTGCTCCTTGGAATTTCCCGATGCCTGGTTCGAACAGCGAAGGAAATTTGTTTAAGACCTGGGCACACGAAGTGTCGTCAGTGGGCGATAGTGCTCGGACGTCGTCCCAGTTCCAGCGTATCTTTCCCAGCCAGCTCCTGCCGAGCAGTGTGGGACCATCGCCTGGTACCACCCAGAGTGGTAGCTTGTGCACCACTCCATCGTAGGAGACCTTCGCAGTAGCACTGCCGATTACAGGAATCAGTTATTTCGTGTAAGTTCTTAGTCTCGTGCGAATTGGAGTTAAGACTGGCCTTGAGGCCTTGTTGTACCACAATTTTTTGAAATACTTTTTGCCCATGGTGGACTGGCTCGCACCCGTTTCCAGCTCCATTGACACCGGGAGTCCATTTAGATTAACATTCAGCATTATCGGGGGACACTTTGTGGTGAATGTGTGCACCCCATGTTCCTCTGTCTCCTCGGTCGGAGGCTCTGGTTCGTCGTGATCCTCCATGGATCTGTCCTCCTCTGCAACGTGGTAGTTTGCAGGTTTAACAGGCTTTGCAGCTCGTTTGCACACTCATTGGAGATGTCCCATTGTTCCACAGCCCTTGCAAACATACCCTTTGA
Source organism: Pristiophorus japonicus (assembly GCF_044704955.1). Lineage (NCBI taxonomy): Eukaryota > Metazoa > Chordata > Chondrichthyes > Pristiophoridae > Pristiophorus > Pristiophorus japonicus. The sequence goes on along the minus strand of NC_091989.1, from coordinate 87,786,972 downwards.
AGCGGCATGAATAGAAACAATGATCACCCCCGCAGCGCCAACAAGGTGTTAATGGCCTTGCCTTCATCACCCTTGATGGTGGACTCTGAGACATCTACGGACGTGCAGCTGCAGGCATGTGTGACCTGCCCTGTACGTTGTGATTTGAAAACATCACTTTGTTCACGGTACTTGTAGCAGCACTTGTGTGCTGAGAGATTTGCTTAGTATTGTCACTGGTGGCAATGAACGCCTGGACTATCACTATGGCCTTACTCAAGATTGGGGTCTCGACAGTCAAAAGTTTGAGAAGTATGGTTTTGTGGCCAATGCCCAGTACGAAAAAGTCTCTGAGCATGTGCTCCAAATGTCTTTCAAATTCGCAATGTCCTGCAAGGCGTCTTAGCTCGGCAACATAACTCGCCACTTCCTGGCCTTCAGACCTTTTGTAGGTGTAGAACCGGTACCTTGCCATCAGAACGCTTTCCTTTGGGTTCAAATGCTCCCGGACCAGTGTGCACAAATCATCGCACGATCTCTCCCTGGGTTTCACTGGAATAAGCAGATTTATCATGAGGCCATACGTTGGTGCCCCATAGACGGTGAGGAGAATCGCCCTTCATTTGGCAGCGTTCTCTTCTCTATCCAGCTCGTTGACTACGAAGTATTGGTCGAGTTGCTCCACATTATTTCCCAATCATCTCCCTCCGAGAATTTCTCCAGAATGCCCACTGTTCTCTGCATCTTTGGGTTTGCTATCTGTATCTCGTCGCCAGTTGTTATATATGGAGAAAGAGTCAGACAGAACACTGTGAGCTCAAAGTAAAGTATGACCGTAGTCTTTTATTGCAAGTCTCCAGAGTGCCTCTCCAACCTGTGAGGCCTCCTTAAATACCTGTGCTCCCAAGGGATTATGGGATCCCTTGGGACTCCAGGGGATAAGCCCTCTGGTGGCTGGACAGAGTATATACAAGTCTGCATGTATAATAATGGGGAAGCCCGCTATCCTGCCAAATCCACATGTACCAGTGTTTCTCCCTCTCTCTCTGTCTGCCTTTCTCCTTGTACTTCTCCCTCTCACTTTCTTTGCCTTTCTCTTTGTCTTGCTGCCTCTCTCTTTCTCTCTGCCTTTCCCTCCGCCTTTGTCTCCGCCACGTAACCTCCGACAGTGACGTCGGAGCAGGAGGTCAAGTGCCAACACAGCCCCCATGAAACGAGAAAAACGTTGGCGAGTCAAATCTGCCCTGAATTAAATAAAGCAATGTTTAAGAGCCAGAACATTCCTTGTGCTCAAAACCCCTACAATCTTTGCAAGAGGCACTCCGCCTATCTGTCAGCAAGCTGGAAATATTAATGGCTGACACCTTTAAATAGCACTTCTCTAGCCGACTCCCACCTACAACTCAACAGGCGAAGCTGGCTTTGTCAGCGCCAGGCGGGAGCTGATGGGAGAGATGGTAACAAGGTGGTGCGCACGGCGATGACATCATCATCGTCGGGCGCACCCGTGCAGGTAGCACTTCCGCAAAAACCGAGGCCAATTTCACTGGGTGCAGACGCCCTGGTGAAAACACATCTGCGCACCCCGAAGGTACTAACAGGAGGCACATGAGGGGCCAATTTCAGCCCTTAGGGAATCTTCTCTGCTATCACAGTTTCTCCAACAATGCCGCTCCCTTCGGCCTCATCTCCACCACTGACCCTTGCTCCCCGTTTATTCTCTCTCTGGGACAATGGCGTGTCTCCACCTACCTTGCTCCCTTTTGGCGTCTTTGCCCCCCCGCTCTTGCCCTGCCGGCTCTTTAAGGTTCCTGCCTCTTTCACCCTCTCCTTGTCTTGCCCCCTCCTGTTCCAACTCCCCGTCTTACTTTGGAGTACTTACACTTACCCTGCTCCCGCCATGGACACATCTTTCTTTAGGGAGAGCCGAGCCATGTAATGTCTCGATTCTGCCCTCGACTACCCTCCGTTGCCTTTGTCCTGTTCCATCATCTCCATCCCGTTCCCAGCTTTGCAATTTTCTGCCTATTCTTGCGCTCTTTTCTCATTCCATTCGCTGACTGTGTCCTCCGCCTGCTCTGCTCCTCTGGCCACTCCACTCACACCTCCTGCTCCTCCTCCCAGCTCTTCGTCACTCAAAGGGCTTCCTTCTGCCTCACACTCACAGCGGGTGGGGCCTTTGTGACACACCCCTCAGTTCTCTGCCCTGCAGCTCCGAGCGATGTGTCCAGACTCGCCGCAGTTATAACGGTACAGGTCTGGACAGCTACATATAAGTTGGTCGTGTCCAAGCAAACCTTCACCCGGTTATCATGCAGTAGACGGAAGTACTGCAGTCCTTCCATTGTCTCGATTTTCATGCTGTAGGGCAATGACTTCACCTCCTCTGGGAACCGCACCTTTACATAACGGGTTCCAGCTGCTCCCCCGCGTTCCTGGATAGTATCTTCTTATTGCCGAGCAAATTTTAATGCCCCACGACTCCAGCATTTTTATTAGCACTTCGTCCTCAATATAAACTGGCAGGTTTAAGAATTAGACCATCACTATTTTCAAGCGCTATCTTTAACGCCTCACCGTGATTAACCCCCGGGGCTGCTGTTTATGGGCCAAAAAGGCCCTAAAACCTGAAAATCACAACCCGAAAACCCACCACGAACTTCTTACAAATGCACTCCAACTCGCTACAGTAATCAAGCACCCAGCAGCACCTGCTCACTCCTGGCCCTTCCCACTGACAGCGGCTACCCACTGAGCCACAGCTGAAACACGCTTGCTGCTGTGCGCAAATTGATGGCTATGTTTCCCTACATTACTACAGTGACTACACTTCAAAAAGTACTCAATTGGCAGTAAAGCACTTTAGGATGCCTTGAGGTCATGAAAGGTGCTCTATAAATGCAAGTCTTTCTTTCTTTCTTTCAGGAAGGACACTAAGAGCCTCGTCATGCGGAATAATTGCCTCCTGCCAGTGGGTTGGAGAATCAGTGGGATGGAGAATCTAGGCGATGATTTCGCTCTGACTTTGGACCAAGGCGTTATTGAACCCAAGTCTGAATTCCGTATGCATATGCACTTCAGAGCCGTGCGACACATCAACCTAAAAAAGTATATTCGATTGGAGGTAAGGTGGGAAGAGAAGGAGAGTACTGATATTGTGAAATATGCTGTTTTCATTCACTAGACTCTTTATTCAAAACAAAATAATTTTCTGAGGAAGGGCACACAACCGAAGCACGTGCCCCAATTTTAGCTCAGTGCGCTGGTGTGCTGTGCGGTGGCCTGGGTGGGTGGGAAGCCCCTATGCTGTTGGTGGGTGAGGCTCAGGCCTCATTTCATGTTCGGTGCCTGACTCCGGTGGGAATCATTCCCTGGCCCGGACTGGAGCCTGATTCCACATGGCAGGAGGCCTCCACTGGGGAAATGAGGGAACAGTCCCTGGCAATAAGGTAAGTGATCGGGTAAGGGGTATTGTGGTCACGGGGGTGGGGGGAAACCTGGGGCAAGGGAAGATCAAGGTATCCTTGTGGGGTATGGAGGGACAATAGTAGGTCATTCGGTTAGATCATGGCTGATCTGTACCTCAACTCCATTTACCTTTGATACCCAATTTGTGTCTATGTTCATATTACACTGTGTTTATTGCTGTCTCTTCAGGTCTACGACACACAAAACATTCTTGGCATTGTTCAGACTGAAAACATTCTGATCCTTGCAGAAGCTTATGATGTGGCACTGGACATCAGTTTTCCAAAAGGTAAGCCTGCAGCTGATCCAGCCTCCAACACCATTCACTTTTTGCGGCTTCATTCCTTGGTTTCCTGCTTTTAAACCCAAGGACATGTCAAGCAAACAAAACGTTAAATCTTCACGTCATCGTAAACCAAAGGATACTTTCTTGTCATCATTGAATTTCCTGTCCTTGAACTTGCCTGCATCTCCACTAAGTTATTTTAACACATGGCAACAAATGCAACTTGCACATTAGTCTGCCTCCTCACAATAGGATGACCTCAGTTTACAGGAATAAAAAGCAAAACGAGACTCAGATGCTGGAAATCTGCAACAGGAAGCAGGAAATGCCAGGAACACTCAGCAGGCCAGGCAGCACCTCAGGGGATAGCAATGAGTTAATGTTTTGTGTGAACCCTACATCAGAATTTGCAACTTGTCTGCTCTCTCCACAGATACTGATGGATAGTGCGAGTGTGTTCGGCATTTTCTGTTTCTGTTTAACAGAGGTCTCAGATGGATTATTTAACACAAAATGTTCTCAATCAAATTAGCAGTGACATTGCTGTTAGCATGGGTTTCTCATTACACATGGCTTTGCCACAGAATGAAATAAAGTTCATGCCGACGGTCCCAAACACACCGCTGACTAATCATTTGGAAGACAAGTTTGCTGTAACTTCAAAACCATGTAAAGTCAAAGTCTTCTGCATGTGTTGCTGAGGCTGGGTGATGTATTTATGTTGCAAATGTCTAGTAAGAAGCATCAAGTTTCCTACACTTCAAAAAATGCATCATTGGCTGTAAAGCGCTTTGGGACGTCCTGAGATCATGAAAGATCCTCGAAAAATGGAAGACTTTCTTTTTTTTCTTTATCGTGCACTGGCTGCACCAGTTCCTACCCCTGGTTAGCTTAGTTCAGTTTAGAGTCTCCTCTGCTTAGTGGCACATGAGGCAACCCATTCCTTCCATCACCTTCTCCTCCCTCCAGGTGGAATCCAGTCTGAGACACACCGTGTGCTTCTGCCACGGGGCAGCCTGCTGACATGACCAAACCACCATAGCTGTGACAAGCAGGCTGAAGACTCTCCTCCGGGTCCTTGAGCTCAATGCTACTTTGCCACTGCTACTATGATTATTTTGAAAATACATTAACACCTCATCCTTGTGTGTCTGTTACAGGTTCAGATGGTGGGCTTGACTTTGGTATCAACAAAGTTCATGATAATGTGAAGCAAACCATCGCCTTGAAGAACAAGGGCAAATATGAGATTGGATACAGGTACTTGTTTGTTTTTTTCCTCTCCTGAAGGCACTGACTCATGCTGGGCTACACTTTCATGGGCATAACCTCTTATCACGTGCCCAAGTGACCATTCTTTGTGTGTGAACTCAGCCAATAAATGCCAACAGCTGACCCCAGTTCTGTCCGCATTTGTGCATTTCCCAGAGTTTAATGAGTGGGAATGTGAGCTGATTTTCCCCTCCGAACTCGTAGCCGCCATTGTCCAAACTGAGTGAAGAGGAACATTATATGTCTGTGTAACAGATATCTCAAGTGTTGTCAGAATTGGCCGACAATTAAAATAAAATGGCGGCCCGGTGGAGCGCCCTCTCCTTTAAGGGCGGACAGCCGCTGGCAGCTTCTCGCCGGGAAAAGCTATTGGGGCACCGAGCGGCGGCGGCTCCAATCCTGCGGGGCAATTTCCTCAGAGGCGGTAATGGACCTTAAGGAGGGGGGCATTTTCAGCCCCTAAATCTTGGACTTTCCCAGTCTGCATGGCCAGTACACCCCACACGGGGCATTTACTCATCAACGCCACTCAGTGTTTTCTTAGCAACTACCTCCTGATTTTTTCAATAGCGGGGCTCAGTGTGCAGTTAGTACAGCATCTCACAATTTAACCAGACAGGCTTTCAGTTCTGCATCACGGTGGTAATCACAGTCCAGGGGCAAGTCAGAGAGCACAGTACTGCCTGGGACAGTCCCTTAGCTAGAGCATTGGAATAAACTCAGCTGTTTTAAGCTAGCATTTGTATGGGGTGCAGCTCATAACTTTTGGGTCTGAAGAAGTTTAAAGACCATGAAGTAGATTTTCATTGGTGGTGGAAAACCGACTGTAGCGATTGGCTGCCCATTGTACGCCCCACCTGATTTTCATCACCATTGACTTTAATGCAAAGGATAATCGGACGGGGTGTGTGTGTATCAAGCTTACTGATCCAGGACCACCTGTTTTCTCTCCCTGCTGAAAGTGAAACTCTGCCCTGCATGGTTGGACCCACTGTTTGGAATGCTTGTAGGAACTGGTTTCTCATTGCTTGGCCCTCACATTAGTACAGTATAATTGCAGTCCAGATCAAAGTGACATCTAAGATGTAACCCGGCATCTGTTGGACCCTCTCCATCTCCTCACTGGAACTTTAATGCTTCTTTTTTAATGTTTTTAATGTCTGACTGTCAAGAAATAGCTGCTCAGTGACAGAACATTGCGTGTAGATGCTAATAAACATGTTCAGACCTCCGTTACCATCGGGTAGAGTGGATGAGTATCCAGTATCACCCACATCTGGCTACTGGACACTACACTATGTCTGTGTAACAGCTATTCAAGTGTTGTTAGTTCTTTACAATAGTTTTACTAACTTTCAGTTGAGGGCCACAATGCTAACAGGTGACTGACGGGCACATTCAGGACTACTTTGTACACGGTGTACTGTGGAGCGATGAGCCGGGGCAGTCTGTGCCCATGGTTTATCACGCAGTGAGTTTCAAATTTCAATCACATCACTGTAACCCCAGACACTTAGGCATGTGTACAAGGGACGAGAATAAAGTTAGAGGGCCCCTTCTGTCGCAGGGTGGAAGCTGGGATAATCCTACCTGATAACAGGATAACTACCTACTAATAGGGTGATCCTGCCTACTAATAGGGTGATCCTGCCTTCTAATAGGACAACTCTGCCTGCTATTGGGATAATCCTACCTGATATTCAGATAACTCTACCTACTAATAGGGTGATTTGCCTGATAGTGGAATAACGCTATCTGCTAATAGTATTCACTTGTCTTTTGCTGGAAAACAAGGGCAGCATAGTGAACAGCCCTGAACCCCAGGGTATAAAGACACAGGGATAAGCAAATCTGCTGAGAGCCAAAGGCATTGGGGAGGGGGACCACAAGTGGCCAGCACCAGCCCCTAATGGGAAGATCCCTGCTCCCCTCACCTATTGGTTCTGCCGGTGGTTTTACTCATGCTCATACAGATTGTATTCGTTCTTCTGTTAGATTTCAACTACTTCCCACAAGGCGTGACATGCCAGACCTGAACTCACTGTTCATCATTCAGCCCATAAAGGGTTCTCTGTCTCCCAATGACCGTCCCAGTCACATTGCAATCAGCTTCAGCAGCAAAACGACCACAGAGATCAAGGACGAGCCCATCTTGCACTGCCAGGTAAGGGCGGAGTTACTGGAAGCTTTGTGGTACTGATTACAGGCAATTGGAGCTCTGTGATTGCCATTACTAGTGTATCCATTGAGGTTTGCTTTCTAGCCACACTTCAAAATCAGGCAGGTCATCATCATCATAGGCAGTCCCTCAGAATCGAGGAAGACTTGCTTCCACTCCTGAAGTGAGTTCTTTGGTGGCTGAACAGTCCAAGACGAGAGCCACAGACCCTGTCACAGGTGGGACAGATAGTCGTTGAGGGTAAGAGAGGGTGGGACTGGTTTGCTGCATGCTCCTTCCACTGTCTGCGCTTGATTTCTACTCTCGGCGTTGAGATTTGAGGTGCTCAGCGCCCTCTCGGATGCACTTCCTCCACTTAGGGTGGTCTTGGGCCAGGGACTCCCAGGTGGCAGTGGGGATGTCGCACTTTACCAGGGGGGCTTTGAGGGTGTCCTTGTAGCGTTTCCGCTGCCCACCTTTGGCTCATTTGCCTCAAAGGAGCTCCGAGTAGAGCACTTGCTTTGGGAGTCTCGTGTCTGGCATGCAAACTATGTGGCCCACCCAGCGGAGCTGATCGAGTGTGGTCAGTGCTTCAATGCCGGTAACCTGGACATTAAAATGCCTTTATAGTTTGTGCCATTTTATTTTCTTCTATTGTTGTCATACTTGTGCACAAATTCCAAATTGTGGTTTGTTCCCCGCCATCCTTTTAAACTCAGTTGAGAATAATTTGCCAAGATACACACTACAATTCACCCATTAACGGAATCACTCTTCCTGACTCTAGCGGTTGTTCTCTGCCCAGCATCCTTTGTGTTGATGGGTTCTATTAATTGTCGTGCTATGGGGTCGGTTTCCCAATGCAGTGTGGACCACGGACAGTGACTACCCACCCACCGGCCGCCTGCCCGCCTGAAAGTCTGGGCAGGTCTAGGCCTCATTAGCTGAAGATCGGTGGGCAGGAAACAAAGTGCCCCAGGGCACCCCGCCAGCTGAGGCAGCAGTGGGCAACCTGGAATCCGTTCTGGGGAGGGGGAGGGACCCAGCACGGCAGCACTCCTCCTAAATGAAAACATAGCTGCAGGGCTCCTCCATCTGGATTGCCAGCTGAAATGCTGGAGAGAGTGTGCAGCGCACTCCACCCAGTACTGTCCTAAAATGGCATCGTATGACCCTGATCTGCATCATAAACAGGCCAGCCGCCTGACTCGGGTGGGGCCTGGGGCCCAGGACCCAGCGATATGCCTGTGGAAAGACTGTAGCAGCCACTGCCACGGCGGGAATATAGCGGTACATCATTCCCCTTTATATTCAGGGGCGTTACCACCCCATTTCCCTCATAATCTTCCCCTTATATCTTGGTTCCTCATGCCCTTTTCAGGTGCTGTGAAACTCTTAGGGTAAATGTTCCACTTAAAATGAATGGGCAGAGAATTACAGACTGATGACGTCCAACAGGGGAATATTTACTCTCTCATCATTCTCTTCATGCTTCTCACGATTCTATGCAACTCTTGCATGTCATGACTGAGGTCCTTCACCTGATCTCCCAGAGAGCGATCAGAAGCAGAAACCTTGCCTACTGTTCCCCCTCCCTAGCCCCAATGTGGTGAGGCCGAGTGTCGCATCTACTTTTGCTTTGGCTGCTATCAGTTTATATGCCTCGGACCGCAGATCGAGCCTAGGAGCTTCTGGTCAGCGTAGCTCAGCTTTACACTGGCTATGTGCCTTACACCTCGTCTCTCGACCGATCCAAGTGAAGGAATGAGCAAGAATCAGTGCAATGGCTATGGTGTTGTCATTATGATTAAGTTAGTTTTACTCGCCTTTTAACGGAATCATCCTATCTCGCCAGCTGTGTTTTATTTGGGTTTATGTACCGTCGCCTGTAAATCCAGCTAAATGAGTAGTATTTGGTTGGTCCAGTGGTGAACTGTTTTCTCTTTGTGAATGCAGGTGATTGAGCCCAACCTGCGTGAAGGAGGAGAGGTCATAGCCAGCATTCCAGTGAAAATATCCATCCGTGCCACCTTCTCCACCTACGAGATCTTGCCAGCCAGGGAGATTAACTTCGGCACCGTGCTAATTGGCAACCGCAAAAACCGCACATTCATCCTCGAGAACAAGGGTGAATTTGACTTCAAATACTTCATCTTCAAAATGTCAACCTTGGCATCACGCCAGACAAAGAAGGGGTACGGAACATGCTTAGCTGTTGAGCGCATCGAGCCGCTGTTGTGTTTGCAGTTTGCCCTAAGCTGCATCGAGGGTTTCGCGCTCTGGATGGGGCAGCAGTTGAGACGTCACAATTGACTTCAGTGCCCCTGAGTTTAGAGCAAAGAAAACCAGCCAGTATTCCTGCTCCTGATCACTCTCTATCCCAAACTGTGTAGGGATGCACAAAGAGGAAATGAGGCTTAACTGTGAAGCTCCCCCACCAGCCCCCACCACTGCCAATTGGCTGTCTGATTCTCGTCGCCCCAGCTCGCACTTGTCATTTGGGACAAAGTAGCGACAGGAGGCCGGTGTCCGTGGAACTGTGCTCAGCAAGAATGGGCACCTTCAGGAGAGCGTTCGCGGGGGTGGACAATTGGTTTGAATGATATCTTTTATGAAGATACTGGTTGTAGAGCAGTGGGAGGGTAGAAGGCAGACCACCATGTTAATTAATTGGCACAGGTTAAAGTGTGGAGCCCAGCACACCTTTACAGGGTGAAATCCTGCCCACCAAGGTGGGCTTTGTGCTTCTTTTTCTGAATCCTCTAAATCTGGCACTGTTTAAATAGACAGGCAGGCAAGAACAGTATCTTGACAGCACGAGTCAGAGAAAAAATCTGTTTCTTGCTGGTTGAGAAGCTCACGTTGTGTTGCTGTTGCGGTGGGAGCCAGTCTGACTGCACAAGAAAGAAGAAAGAATAAACTTTCACAGCCTCATAAATCCCCAAATGCTTCAACAGATGATTAAGTGCAGTTGCTGTTGTATTGTAGGGAAAGGTGGCAGCCAATGTGAGCACGGCAAGATCCCACCAACAGCAAGGTGATGACGACCAGATAATCTGTTTTTAGGTGTTAGTTGCAGGATAAATATTGGCCAGGACAACGTGGAGAACTCCCCTGCTCTTGTTCGAATAGTGTTATGGGATCTTTTACATCCACCTGGGATGGCAGGCGGGGCCTCAATTTAACATCTGATCCGAAAGATGGCACCTCTGACAATGCAGCACTCCCTTAGTACTGCACTGGAGTGTTGGACTGAATACTATGCTCAAGATTCTGGAGTAGGACTTGAACCCACAACCTTCTGACTCCGAGATGAGAGTGCTTTCCACTGAGCTAATATTTGTTCCATGAGGATAGGCGACCATGGATATCATTTGTCGTTAACATTTGCACTTTCATCCTCTGGTTCATTATACCTTTCAACAAAGTACCTTGTAACTCCCTCCTTCCCTGCAGCAGCATTGCTAGCTGAGGATTCTCCTCTTGGCAAAACATGATGTTGTTTTCTTCAGCCCACTTTGAAAACACCTTGTCAACTGAGCTGAGGAGCAGTATTGGTGTCCCGACTTCGGAAAGGTCAGGAGGGGAGATCAGAGAGAAACTGGAAAAAGATGTGAAGTCAGGGCTAGGGCAGGGGGCTTCCTTTGTTGAAGTGTGGCCCGGTGGGCTTGGGAAAGGAAGGGAAGAGGCAGATGGTCTCAATCTTGGAGACAAAGAAATCCATGAGCTCCTCACACTTATTGTCGGAGGTGAGGGTGGAGATTGAGGAGAGGGGTTTAAAAAGATGGTTAGCAGTGGAGAATAGAAGCCGGGGTTTATCTTTACATTCCAGAATGATTCTGGAATAGTCAGTGATTTTGTCAGATAAGAATAGGACTTGATAGTACTTTGTGGTCCAGCTAGATCTGGCGGTGAATGGTTAAACCAGTTGTCCACTATATCCGTTCAAGTCTGCGTCCCTTGGACTTAAGGGAGCGAAGATCAGGGGGAACGGCCAGGGTGAGAGAAAGTAATAGCTGAACTCACTCCTATAGGTACAAAACTCTGGTATTCTCTCCCTAAACCTCTCCGCCTCGCTACCTCTCTCTCCTTTAGAAACTCCCTAAAACCTGCTCATTGTCACCTGTCCTGATATCTATGAGAAAAGGTCATCGATCTGAATCGTTAACTGTTTGTCTCTCCTCAGATGCTGCCTGACCTGCTGAGTATTTCCTGCATTTTCTGTTTTTATTTCTAATATCTCTTTGTGGCTCATTGTCACATTTTAGTCTGATAAATGCAAGTTGTTGTTGTCCTAAGTAAGAATTAGTTGGAGTAGGAGACCATGCCATGAGTTTTGACTTTAGCACAGGGACTATTAAGGGAGGAGGAAACGGGTGCAGGACGAAATAGTTGGAGCTTAGACTGAATGGGAGGCCAAAGTTTGAAGTAGTGCTGATTGTTGCACCATCAGTGATTAGAGTTAGGCTGGAGGTGAGAAAAGGGCTTCCTCTCTACAGGGAAAGGGAGTGTTACTGGGCAACCTGATATGTGGAAATGTGAAGAGATGACAAAATGGTGATGGAGGGAGGAGCCATTTAGTTAAAGGAACTAATTAACAACTTCTGTGACTTCACTGACTGCTACGAGGCTCCTCAGCGCAATGAATTTGGGACAGCCCCCGAGTTGGGATGAGTTAATAGCTCTAAGCTGCCCATGATTTGACATTACACAATGCTAAGTTGACACCCTCATTCGGAGAGGCCGCAGGAAAGCTAGTGTGGGAATTGGAGAAGTGCCACATCGGCATCTGAGAAGTAAAAGCAGGTCGATGTTTCAGGTGGGATGAGTTCTGTGGCAGTGTCGGCACCCAAAACTTGACCTTACTTTCCTCTTTCAAATGTTACCTGCTCTGCCGTACATTTCTACTTTCCTTGGATTTCCAACATTCATGGTTTGTGTTATGTCTTTAATACTCTTATGAATGACTCCACAAGGTCCAGTATTGTACTTGAGTTGTTGTGACCTTAGTCCCATTTATTGTAACTCCAGAGTGAGGCACAAGCATGGTAGGCAGCCTTTTATACTGGGCCCTGCACACCTATGCAGGTGACCCTCAGGTCTCCCACGGCAGTGCCCTTTGGTGGCACACCTTATGTGACTATACAGTTAGTATACATGGTCTACGTACATGACATCACTTCCCCCCAAGTCTTTAATGCAAATTGACTTATACATTGACGGTGACCTGGGCTTTGCTCTTACTGGTTGACCATTGGAGGGTCGCTTCTAGCTTGGGTGGGTTGGTAGTGAGATTTGTTGCCAGTGGAGGTCCAGTGGTTTCTGGTTGTGAGTCCATGACTACTCCACTCTCCCCGCCGCCACCCCACAGACACAGAGATCATGCTAATGGCCCGTTACATGCAAGTTGCATTCGAGTTCATCACATGTGTTTTACATTTACATCTTGGTACATTTGTTGGGTGGATTACAGTTGCGTTTCTTTTTGTGTGGTTCATTTACATGATCAGTACAGGTATATCAGTACAGGTACACAAGGACAGTCTAGTTCCAGCACGGCCAGATGAGATTCGGATCGTCTGATGGCACTGCAGCGCCCTATGCTAGTGGGCTTGTGGGCGAGGTGAGCTCAAGTTGCCGGAGCTCAGAGCTCGTGCCGTTACTTCTAGTGTCGGGCAGGCCCAAAGGCAGCTGATGTGTCTGTGACCTCCCTGTCCTTTTCGTTTGCACAGTGTCGCTGTTGCTCCCTGGGAAGCGGTCTGAGCGAGTGAGCGTTTTGTCTGAGCGACGGTGGGGCTGCCTCGTCTTATCTAGTAGTTCGCAGGGGACTGCTGACTCACTTTCCTTGAGGGCACCATTGTGAGCACTCTCTAGTTTGGGATCCTGGCTGGTCCAGGCCCCGTTCGGAGGAGCCGTTGCGGATGACCCTTCGCTCTTGGGCGTTGCCGTGGTGGCGAGTGGGTTTGTGGGCTGCGCCTTTTCCACCCGGGTGATGGGCGCCGGTAGCCGACTGCGAGCATAGGCACAGTTTACTGTTTCTGGCCCGTGGCGGTTCATGCCATCAGGTGTCTGCAATGTTAAACTGATTTGAGGCAGGGTATCGCTGCCGGTGCCTCTGCTCTCCGAGGATCGTTTACCCTGCGGCTTGTCTACTTCTGTCAGCCGTGGGGACACTTTATGATACATCGTTCTGGTCCCGGGGATGCAGGCTACAGCATTGGGTAGCCCGTTGGACCTGTATACGACCGTTAGGTGTTCGCCTGCTACATTGGCTGATTGCAATTTGCACCCGACATCGCTGAACAACATTTTGCTCGTTACAGCTGGACTTTTACATTGGTTACCAATTTCAAGCAGTTCATTCAAAAATGGCGGGTTGCTGGCCTCTTTAAAATGGCCTTACTACTTTTACCCCAATCATCTTCCTTGCGTGGAACCACGTGTCGTTGCTCCATTAGCACTGCACCTCGTGGTTTGGACGCCATCTTTTTCCTGTCCATGATGTCGACTGCCGCGATCTTCTTTCCCAGGGATTCTGCCATTGAAGCTGGGAAGGTGCCCTCTGATCCAATCTTCCTCCCCAGTAGTCCTGCCACTGAAACCGGGAAGGTGCATTTGGGTTGTCTTGGCCAGATCATCGCCATGCAGTCATGATGAGCGGTCTGTGCCTCGGGGGCTGCGCGGATCTGCTCTCCGGTGCCTGGTCCAACTGAAGGTGGGGGCTTGCTCTGCCTCTGAGCACGGGGGACGTCGATCGCTGGAGGGATGTAGTCTTCCCAGTTCCAATGAATCTTCCCCATCCATCTTCTTCCAAGTAGCATTGGTCCATCACCTGAAACAATCCACAATGGTAAATTGTGTACCGCGCCATCATGGGATATACTTACATCTGCACGACCAATAACTGATAGCAGTTCCTTGGTGTAGGTGCGCAGCTTTGCCTGAACCGGGACCAACTTGGGTCTTTCAGCTTGGTCTTTCCACAGCCTCTCAAAGGCTTCCTGGCTCATTACAGACTGACTCGCCCCCGTGTCCCCTTCCATAAAGACTGGAACGCCATTTATCTCGACTTCCATTATCACTGGAGGACAATCTGTGGTGCAGGTATAAACTCCATACACTTCGTCCTGGGACTGAGCTGCTTCTCTAGCCATCTCCTCATAAACCGCGCAGGATTCACAGCCATCTGCTGACTCCTCTTCCACGTGGTGAGTCACAGCTCTTTTGCACATTCGCTGGAGGTGGCCCTTTGTGCTGCAGCTTTTGCACACATAGTCTCTGAACCCACACTAATGAGCCCTGTGACTGCCTCCGCAACAGCAGCATGGTGCTACTCGACTTACGTTTGCACCCCTCGGCGGACTCTGAGTTAAAGGACTCAGGGGCCTGTACGCTCTGCCCTGGGCAGATTCATGTTCAACAGTTCTGCCTGTGAAAGGCGCCATTCTATTTACAGTACTTGCCGGGTTTGAGTCCTGAGAGTGAGTCATCATCTGCTTGGAGCTGCAGCTTGAGGTCATGAATGCCTGGCTGATGCTGATGGCCTTCTGCAGAGTGACGGTGGTTTCGGCAAACAGTAGCCTGTGAAGAAGGGCCTCATGACCAATGCCAATTATGAAGATATCCCGCAACGCATCGACGAGGGATGCGCCGAATTTACACGGTCCTGCCAGCCTCCTGAGGTCAGCAGTGTACTTCGCGATTTCCTGGCCCTTGGGGCTGCGGTGTGTATAAAATCGATGCCTGGCCGTGAGGATGCTCTCCTTCGTTTTGAGTTGGTCCCAAATTAGCACTTTCAGCTTCTCGTATGACTTGGTCGTTGCTTTCTCTGGTGCAAGCAAGTCTCTGATGAGGCTGTAGACTGCGGGCCCACAACTGGTCAACAGGATAGCTCTGCGCTTATCTGCCAGTGTGGCCGGATCATCGCCAACCAGGTAGTTTTCTGCGAAATATTGGTCGAGCCGCTCCATAAAGGCTTCCCAATCTTCACCCTCTCAGAACTTTTCTAATGCACCAACATTAGTCATTTTTGCGTGAAAGTTCATAATCTCATCGCCAGTTGTTATGTCTTTAATACTTTTATGAATGACTCTACGAGGTCCAGTGTTGTACTTGAGCTGTTGTGACCTTAGTCCCATTTATTGTAACTCCAGAGTGAGGCACAAGCATGGTGGGCAGCCTTTTATACAGCCCCCTGCACACCTATGCAGGTGACCCTCAGGTCTCCCACGGCAGTGCCCTCTGGTGGCACACCTTATGTGACTATACAGTTAGTATACATGGTCTACATACATGACAGTTTGTCATTTATATAATAGGAACAGGAGGGGGCTAATTAGTCCCTGGGGCCTACTCCGCCATTCAATTAGATCATGGCTGATCTATACATCAACTCGATCTACCCCAATTTGTTCCAAATCTCTTCATACTCTTACCTAACAAAAACTTATCCATCGTAGTCTTGAAAATTTCAATCAACCCAGGAACCACAGCCTTTTGGAGGAGAGCGTTCAGCTATCACTATAGGAGAGAGTTCAGCTATCAGTACAGGAGACAGTTCAGCTATCATTATAGGAGAGAGTTTAGCTATCACTATAGAGAGAGTTCAGCGCTCAATATAGGAGAGAGTTCGGCTGTCGCTATGGGAGAGAGTTCAGCTATCGCTATGGGAGAGAGTTCAGCTATCACTATGGGAGAGAGTTCAGCTATCGCTATGGGAGAGAGTTCAGCTATCGCTATGGGAGAGAGTTCGGCTATCACTATGGGAGAGAGTTCAGCTATCACTATAGGAGACTGTTCAGCTATCACGATGGGAGAGAGTTCAGCTATCACTATGGGAGAGAGTTCAGCTATCACTATAGGAGACAGTTCAGCTATCACTATGGAGAGAGTTCAGCTATCACTATGGGAGAGAGTTCAGCTATCACTATAGGAGAGAGTTCAGCTATCACTATAGGAGAGAGTTCAGCTATCACTATAGGAGAGAGTTCAGCTATCACTATAGGAGACAGTTCAGCTATCACTATCGGAGTGAGTTCAGCTATCACTATAGGAGAGAGTTCAGCTATCACTATAGGAGAGAGTTCAGCTATCACTATAGGAGACTGTTCAGCTATCACTATAGGAGAGAGTTCAGCTATCACTATGGGAGAGAGTTCAGCTATCACTATGGGAGAGAGTTCAGCTATCACTATGGGAGAGAGTTCAGCTATCACTATCGGAGACAGTTCAGCTATCACTATAGGTGAGAGTTCAGCTATCACTATAGGAAACAGTTCAGCTGTCACGATCGGAGACAGTACAGCTATCACTATAGGAGACAGTTCAGCTGTCACTATAGGAGACAGTTCAGCTGTCACTATAGGAGACAGTTCAGCTGTCACTATAGGAGACAGTTCAGCTATCACTATAGAGAGAGTTCAGCTATCAGTATGGGAGACAGTTCAGCTATCACTATAAGAGAGAGCTCAGCTATCACTATAGGAGACAGTTCAGCTATCACTATAAGAGAGAGTTCAGCTATCATTATAGAAACAAAGAAAATAGGTGCAGGAGTAGGCCATTCGGCCCTTCGAGCCTGCACCGCCATTCAATAAGATCATGGCTGATCATTCCTTCAGTACCCCTTTCCTGCTTTCTCTCCATACCCCTTGATCCCCTTAACCGTAAGAGCCATATCTAACTCCCTCTTGAATATATCGAATGAACTGGCATCAACAACTCTCTGCGGCAGGGAATTCCACAGGTCAACAACTCTCTGAGTGAAGAAGTTTCTCCTCATCTCAGTCCTAAATGGCCTACCCTTTATCCGAAGACTATGTCCCCTGGTTCTGGACTTCCCCAACATCGAGAACATTCTTCCCGCATCTAATCTGTCCAGTCCCGTCAGAATCTTATATGTTTCTATGAGATCCCCTCTCATCCTTCTAAATGCCAGTGAATAAAGGCCCAGTTGATCCAGTCTCTCCTCATATGACAGCCCAGCTATCCCTGGAATCAGTCTGGTGAACCTTCGCTGCACTCCCTCAATAGCAAGAACATCCATCCTCAGACTAGGAGACCAAAACTGAACACAATATTCCAGGTGAGGCCTCACTAAGGCCCTGTACAACTGCAATAAGACCTCCCTGCTCCTATACTCAAATCCCCTAGCTATGAAGGCCAACATACCATTTGCCTTCTTTACCGCCTGTTGTACCTGTGTGCCCACTTTCAGTGACTGATGAACCATGACACCCAGGTCTCGTTGCACGTCCCCTTTTTCTAGTCTGCCGCCATTCAGATAATATTCTGCCTTCGTGTTTTTGCCCCCAAAATGGATAACCTCACATTTATCCACATTATACTGCATCTGCCATGTATTTGCCCACTCACCTAATCTGTCCAAGTCACCCTGCAGTTTCTTAGTATCCTCCTCACAGCTCACACCGCCACCCAGTTTAGTGTCATCCGCAAACTTGGAGATATTACACTCTATTCCTTCATCCAAATCGTTAATGTATGTTGGAAAGAGCTGGGGTCCCAGCACTGAGCCCTGCGGCACCCCACTAGTAACTGCCTGCCATTCTGAAATGGACCCGTTTATCCCGACTCTCTGCTTCCTGTCTGCCAACCAGTTCTCTATCCACGTCAGTACATTAGCCCCAATACCATGTGCTTTGATTTTGTACACAAATCTCTTGTGCAGGACCTTGTCAAAAACCTTTTGAAAGTCCAAATACACCACATCTACTGGTTCTCCCTTGCCCACTCTACTAGTTACATCCTCAAAAAATTCTAGAATATTTGTCAAGCATGATTTCCCTTTCATAAATCCATGCTGCCTCGGTCCGATCCTGTCACTGCTTTCCAAATGGGCTGCTACTTCATCCTTAATGATTGATTCCAACATTTTCCCCATGACTGATGTCAGGCTAACCGGTCAATAGTTACCCGCTTTCTCACTCCCTCCTTTTTTAAAAAGTGGCGTTACATTAGCTACCCTCCAGTCCATAGAAACCGATCCAGAGGCGATAGATTGTTGGAAAATGATCACCAATGCATCCACTATTTCTAGGGCCACTTCCTTAAGTACTCTGGGATGCAGACTATCAGGACCCGGGGATTTATCGACCTTTAATCCCATCAATTTCCCTAACACAATTTCCCGCCTAATAAGGATATCTTTCAGATCCTCATTCTCAATGTCCCATAGTACATTCGGAAGGTTATTTGTATCTTCCTTTGTGAAGACAGAACAGAAGTATTGGTTCAATTGGTCTGCCATTTCTTTGTTCCCCATTTTAAATTAATTATAGGAGAGAGTTCAGCTATCACTATAGGAGACAGTTCAACTATCACTATAGGAGAGAGTTCTGCTATCACTATAGGAGAGAGTTCAGCTGTCACTATAGGAGTTCAGCTATCACTATAGGAGACAGTGCAGCTATCACGAAAGGAGAGTGTTCAGCTATCACGAAAGGAGAGTGTTCAGCTATCACAAAAGGAGAGTGTTCAGCTATCACAAAAGGAGAGTGTTCAGCTGTCACTATAGGAGAGAGTTCAGCTATCACTATAGGAGACAGTGCAGCTATCACTATAGCAGAGAGTTCAGCTATCACTATCGGAGACATTTCAGCTATCACTATGGGAGACAATTCGGCTCTCACTATGGGAAACAGTTCAGCTGTCACTATCGGAGACAGTTCAGCTGTCACTATCGGAGACAGTTCAGCTATTACTATTGGAGACAGTTCAGCTATCACTATAGAGAGAGTTCAGCTATCACTATAGAGAGAGTTCAGCTGTCACTATAGGAGAGAGTTCAGCTATCACTATTGTTCCTTTTCAGTTTTTCCATTTATTTTGCGATGAACAGCGGCCATCCATTTTCCCCTGTTTATTACTGTTCACTTTAAATGCAGAAAACCCTCTTCAATATAAGTTGTTGGTGTTGGGAGACGGGATAATGCACTCAGGATCCAAATGCCTAGTGACCCAAGGGATGAGTTAAATGTAGTGAAAAGGTTCCTCTATTTTGCCCGGATAGTTGGGAAGGGGAGTTTCCTGTACACTAGTTTGTAGCAAAATCATAAACGCATTGACAAAGAATGAGCATGCCTTTACATAACGGCGAAGAGAAATGCTTCACCCTGGGTGCCTCAGCCCCAGTCTCAGATAGTGTGCCCTCTATTGTGCCATCATGGCACATCTCCAGTTCCCACACCAGCTTTCCTGCGCCCTCTCCAAATCACGGCGTCAACTTAGCATCGTCCAATGTCAAATCATGGGCAACTTAGGGCTATTAACTCATCCCAACTAGAAGCCTGTCCCAAACTCATTGCGCTGAGGAGCCTTGTAGCAATCAGTGAGGAAATGCTTGATAAATCTTCTAGAATTTTTTGAGGATCTAACTAGTAGAGTGGACAAGGGAGAACCAGTGGATGTTGTGTATTTGGACTTTCAAAAGGCTTTTGACAAGGTCCCACACAAGAGATTGGTGTGCAAAATTAAAGCACGTGGTATTGGAGGTAATGTATTGACGTGGATCGAGAACTGGTTGGCAGACAGGAAGCAAAGAGCAGGAATAAACGGGTCCTTTTCAGAATGGCAGGCAGTGACTAGTGGGGTACCGCAGGGTTCAGTGCTGGGATCCCAGCTATTTACAATATATATTAATGATTTAGACAAAGGAATTGAATGTAATATCTTCAAGTTTGCAGATGACACTAAGCTGGGTGGCAGTGTGAGCTGTGAGTAGGATGCTACAAGGCTGTAGGGTGACTTGGACAGGTTAGGTGAGTGGGCAAATGCATGGTAGATGCAGTATAATGTGGATAAATGTGAAGTTAGCAACTTTGGTGGTAAAAACAGGAAGGCAGAATATTATCTGAATGGTGACAGATTAGGAAAAGGGGAGGTGCAACGAGACCTGGATGTCATGACCTGAGTGCAACGAAGGTTCACCAGACTGATTCCCGGGATGGCAGGACTGACATATGAAGAAAGACTGGATTGACTCAGCTTATATTCACTGGAATTTAGAAGAATGAGAGGGGATCTCATAGAAACATATAAAATTCTGATGGGATTGGACAGGTTCGATACAGGAAGAATGTTCCCGATGTTGGGGAAGTCCAGAACCAGGGGACACAATCTAAGGATAAGAGGTAAACCATTTAGGACTGAGATGAGGAGAAACTTCTTCACTCAGAGAATTGTGAACCTGTTGAATTCTCTACCACAGAAAGTTGTTGAGGCCAGTTCGTTAGATATATTCAAAAAGGAGTTAGATGTGGCCCTTACGGCTAAAGGGATCAAGGGGTATGGAGAGAAAGCAGGAATGAGGTACTGAAGTTGCATGATCAGCCATGATCATATTGAATGGTGGTACTGGCTCGAAGGGCCGAATGGCCTACTCCTGCACCTATTTTCTATATTTCTTTGAAATGCCGTTGCATTCAGAGCACGGAGGAAGAGGACAAGTGCCTTAATGCATTGCTCATTTCCGCCCGATACTGACTGTTTCAAATTACATAGAATGTACAGCGCAGAAACAGGCTATCGGCCCAACTGGTCCATGCCATGTTTATTATGCTCCACATGAGCTTCCTCCCATCTACTAGGTATATGCCTCAGTAACCAGAGGACACAGATTTAAGGTAATTAGCAAAAAAAACAGAGGCAATTATGAGAAAACTCTTTTTTACAAAATGAATTGCTGTGATCTGGAAAGCACTGCCTGAAAGGACAGTAGAAGCAGATTCAATAATAACTTTCAAAAGGGAATTGGATAAATACTTGAATGGGGAAAAAAATTGCAGAACTATGCTGAAAGAGCAGGGGAGTGGGTTTAATTGGACAGCTTGACTAAAGAATTGTCACAGGTAAGATGGGCGGAATGGCCCCCTTCTGCGCTGTATCATTCTATTCTATTCTTGTATTTTCACGAGTATTTGATATGTTGCTAACTTCTTTTTCAGATATTGTAGCATTGTTTTATTTGGGTTATATAGGGCTGCCGGTTCAAAGCTTGCAAAAGGCCACGACAGAACAAGCTCGGAAAAATCGAACGGAGTTTCGAAACTGAAAGAGCAAGTACCCCAGGTGAGTGAGGCACCTGGTGCATAGGATCTACTTACAAGGGTGACTACGAGAGCATGTTCTGTTCAACTGCACTTCGAACCACAGACGGCCAACGCTCCTGATCCTGGCACAAAGACAGAAAATGCAGGAATCGCTCAGCAGGGCAAAGTCGAGGGAACAGAGGAGTTAATGTTTCTGGTGTGGACCTTCTGGGTGCGGGGGGACAACATCAGGATATTACAGATAAACAGCATTGTAAATGAAACAGCAACGGTAGGGGAACAGTGCCTGGGAGAGGGAATCATTTACAATGTCTGCTGGCACAGGGGCCAAGAAGTAACATTTGGTGTTGAGCTGTTTATGGAGAACGGGGTCGATCATGGGAGCAGGAGGTGGATCTCACTCACAAGATGAGCTTGGAGAGGGCATAAGGGGAGATGGTGGAGAAAATGGAGAAAAACATGGGTTTGGGCTGGGGCAGAAGTGAGCTGAGTGGGGGCACTGGTGGGGGAGTGTGGTCTGATGGACAAGGTGATGGTGGGAAGCAGCTGCCTAGATGGTCTCAATCTTAGTGACAAAGAACTCCATGAGCTCCTCACACTTGTTGGAGGGGCAGGGTACAGGGGGATATGAAGACATTTGGCACTGAAGGGTTATCTTTGGTCCCCAGGATGACCCTGGAGTAATGGGTGGTTTGGGCAGAGGAGACCCAGTAATGTTGATGTGATCAGCCGGTTCTGGTAATGGATGGCTAAGCCAATCATGCAGCAGATACACAGAAATCTGAAGCCATTGGACTTGAGGGACTGAAGATAGGGAGAATGGGAGAGAATAAAGGTTTTGCAGGAGACAAGGACATCAAGGATAGAGATCGGGGAGTGGTTGAACAGATTGGTGGCTGCAGAAGTGTTACAGTGAATGAAAGGCCAAAAGCTAGGCGTCTGGGAGTTTGAAAGTACAATTGTAAGTGATTTGGGGGAGAGTTTTTTCCATGGGTGGGACACAGAAAGAAGTGGCGTTGTGAAGGAGTGGGGAAATGTGGGTGGTGAGGGATACCTGGACGTGTTCGGAAATTACCATGAGGGTAGAAAGGCTATCGTAGATGGCAAGGTTGAGGAGGTGGCCCTTAGATCGAATTTACAGCATGGAAACAGGCCACTTGGTCTCATCTAAAAGCCGGTGCACGACCTGCGTGGGACCTCCAGAGCGCCGCGCAGTTGCACAGCTTAACGGGAACATTGGTGGGGTGAGCGGTCGACAACGTGGATTTTAAAAGAGAGACAAGGGGAGTGGAGTAGGAGGAGGTGCTTGGACAAGGTTCCAGAGGAGTTGGAGACCACACTGCCACCGCAACCTTAATGCTATGTTACAAGTGCTAGGGATTTGTTTCACTAGTTGTATTGCTTTAATGCTGGTGCCTTTGCTGGGCTATGAACTGAGGGTTGTCACAGGTCAATGATATGATGAAGCTGAATGGAGGGACGATCAACCAAACCAGGGTACAGATTTTTTTTAATTGACAGTCTCTGGTGATTTAGCCCCTCTACGACAGCAGGAATTACCCTAGCAGGTCATTCAACTCCTTTCAAAGAATGAAAATGATTGTATCCTGCACATCCTTGACTGAGGAAGCAAGCAGCCAATCTCTGTCAGTGGTGGAGTCCAGCCAGCTGCTGGGAGCCGTGTAATGATACTTCAGCGTGGTTCTCCATTTGGATTCCTTTGCCTCAGCATTGGCAACATCTGGCCTCCTGACTGCTCTCAATCAATCACCGCGTGATGACATCAAAACCTGGAACCCACATCCTGTCAATGTGTGGCATTGTGCATTAGTGCACTAAGATGCTTTGCCATCATGTTGCTATGTAGCTTTTTTACATAATCAGCCACTGGTACTACCTCCTGCATTACACTTTAGTGGTACATTCGTGTAGAATGTAGTGCTTCTTCGACAGCACCTTCCAAACCTGCAACCTCCACCACCTAGACGGACTAGGGCAGCAGGTGCATGGGAACACCATTATCTCCAAATCAAACACCATCTCACCGTGGAAATATACCGTCGATCCTTTATTGTTGCTGGGTCCAATTCCTGGAACTCCCTACCAAACTGCACGGTGGGAGTACTTTCACCACACGGACTGCAGCCGTTTAAGAAGGTGGCTCAGCACCACCACCACCACCTTCTCAAAGAAAGCGAGGGATGGGAATAAATGCTGGCCTTGCCAGAAATACCTACATCCGAAAAATTAATTTTTAAAACATTGGCCCTGAAATTCGTTTTGTCCTTCCCGCGGGCATTTTAGAGAAAAAATGCGCACCTACCTTAAGCTGCACCCCACGTTTGACTTTCCGATGCTGAGGCCTCTCCTGACTGCCAGTCGCAGCGCGTGCACGTCGGGACGTGCGCAGACCTGGAGCTTGAGTCACATGGCTCTGGGCAGCCAATCAGGTAAAGTATCATAATAATAGGAGTTCTGTAAGGTCCTAAACTCCTATTACATTGATTGAGAAACAGCCCCAAACACCCAAAACTAATAAAAAAATAGAAAATATACATTACATTCATTTAAATTAAAGTTGTTAATGTCTTTAAAAAATAAAAATTTTCCCGATTTAAAAAAAAAGTTTTTTTTAAATAAACTTACCTTTGTGGGGAGGGTTTTTAATGATAAAATATGTTTTCCTAACTTTATTTTTATATGTTTTTGTGTTTTTTAAAAACACTTGTGCCTGTAAAAGTGGGTTATGCACCTGCTTTTTCAGGCGCAAGATTTTTGAGGACATTTGTAAGCGTAAATATCGGAAATTTACACTTACAAATGTCCTCGCTCCCGATCTGCGGATGATCTGTCAAGCCAGAAACTTGACAGATAGGAAAAGCCGGTTTTCAGCGTATGCGCATTGCAGGCCGAAAACCGGCTTTTCCGATGCTTTCCCGGGTCCGTAGAAACTTTGTACGGACCCGGGAACATCGGAATTTCAGGGCCGTTGTCCTGGGTCAATCGCACACACGAGCTCTCAGTAACTTACAGTTTTTGTTTCTGCCTGTCCCGCAGGCCCGTTTGACAATTGGAACATTTACAGTCATCCCCGGTTATGGAATTGTGCTCCCTGGAGCCCAGCATGTCATTACTGTGGAGTCTGCCGCAGATCAGCTTGGGAAACACGAGGAGGTCCTGAGCATCGACATAACTGACCGGGATCCAACCATCAGTCCAGCTGGTATTCCATACAGGCTCATCATCGAATGCTGTGGACCAAGTACGTTCAGAGAGAACAAACACAGCTACAAGTTACAACAACAACTTGCATTTGTACAGCGCCTTTAACATAGTAAGATGTCCTAAGGCGCTTCACAGGAGTGTAATCAGACACAAATATGACACTAAGCCACATAAAGAGATGTTAGGACAGGTGACAGAAGCTTGGTCAAAGAGGTAGGTTTTGAGGAACAGCTTAAAGGAGGAAAGAGAGTTGGGGAGGTTTAGAGGGGGAATTCCAGAGCTTGGGCCCAGATAACTGAAATCACGGCCGCCAATGGTGGAGCGATGGAAATTGGGGATGCACAAAAGGCCAGAATTGGAGGAGCGTGGAAATCTCAAGGTTGTAGGGCTGCAGGAGGTTACACAGATAGTGATTGATGAATTTTCTTTGGCGCCTTTAAAACACAGCGCCACAGATGTGCTACACGGAGCGGGAGGCCTGCTCCCACAGGCTTCTTCCCCTGACACCACGAACTTTGCCGAGGCCAGAAATTGTGTTCCGTGCAGGGCTATCATGGCGTAAGTGCTGTGATTGAGGTCCCCCCCCCGTCCCCGTCCCCCAGGTCCTGGTATTTAGTAGTACAGGTGTAGGTTCAGCTGCACTGTCGGATGGGTCTGGGCTTTGGTAGAACTATGATGGGGCTCCTGGGGTTTGGACAGCACTGCGGGGGCCTTGATTTGGCATCACGGTGGAGTGGAAACCTGGGACTTGGCAGAACTAATAGATAAAATATTAGGCTTGACATTGGTGGATTCCTGGTGGAAGGATTGAAATTCTGGAGAATTCCTGGTCTGACAGTCAGGTGCGGTTGTATAGCTTTCTAAACTCTGCAAACTTTACAGCTAGCATTTTGTGAATGGCTGCACGAAGTGTGTCTCTGTCCCTTCTCTCACTGCGTCTCTGTCTCCTCTCTTTCTGTGTCTCTGTCTCTCTCTGTGTCTCTGTCTCCTCTCTCTCCATGTGTCTGTCTCTCTCTCTGTGTCTCTGTCTCCTCTCTCTCTTTGTGTCTCTTGTCTCCTCTCTCTCCCTGTGTCTCTTGTCTCCTCTCTGTCTCCTCTCTCTCTCTGTCTCTTCTCTCTCTCTGTGTCTCTTTCTCTTCTCTCTCTTTGTGTCTCTGTCTCCTCTCTCTCCCTGTGTCTCTGTCTCCTCGCTCTCCCTGTGTCTTGTCTCCTCTCTCTCCCTGTGTCTCTATCTCCTCTCTCTCTCTCTCTCTCTGTTTCCTCTCTCTCTCTCTGTCTCTGTTTCCTCTCTCTCTCTCTATCTCTGTCTCCTCTCTCTCCCTGTGTCTCTGTCTCTTCTCTCTCTTTGTGTCTCTCTCTGATATGTCCTTACTATATAGTATAAATGCACATGAGGCCCATACTTGAGAGAAGGTCACTCTGTGACCAGTTACCTTTATTACCAAGACCTCAAGTGATGAAGGTGGATGGAGCTTCCCCTTTTATACCTGAAAATCCAGGTTAGGAGTGTCTCCCACAAGTTCACCCCCTTGTGGTCAATGTTCTCAAGGTGTACAACTTAGGTCAGTTTATACATAGATTACAATGACAGTTGAATACATGACATCACCTCCCCCCCAAAGTCTTATTGGGATCACAGGTTAGTCTCTCTGGTGGTGTACGCTCCCTTGTAGAATGCCTGAGTTGGGGCTCCGGTTGTTGGGCGCCTGAGTGTCTGCTGTTTGCGGTGCCTCAGGCCTGTCCGGACTGCCCACAATGACTGGGCTCTCCTCCACTTGCTTCCGGTGTTCGGTCACCTGTGATGGAGTGAACTCTACATCGTGCTCTTCCTCTGCTTCTTCTATGGGGTTGCTGAACTTCATTTTAGTTTGATCCACGTGTTTGTGGCAGATTAACTACCAAAACCCTATTCCCCTCTTTGGCAATCACGGTGCCTGCAAGCCATTTGGGCCCTACAGCGTAATTAAGGACAAAAACAGGGTCATTGACATCAATACATTGCGCCCTCGCATTCTTGTCATGGTAGTCACATTGTGACTGACGCCTGCTCTCAACAATTTCTTTCATAATAGGGTGTATAAGGGATAACTTGGTTTTGAGCATCCTTTTCATTAGCAGCTCTGCAGGTGGAACCCCTGTGAGCGAGTGTGGTCGGGATCTATTGGCCAACAGGAGGCTTGATAAGCGGCTTTTCAGGGAACCCCCTTGGATTCTGAGCATCTCCTGTTTGATTATCTGCACTGCTCGTTCCGCCTGGCCGTTTGAGGCCGACTTGAACGGTGCCGTTCTGACATGGTTGATTCCATTGCCTGCCATGAAGTCCTGGAATTCAGTGCCTGTGAAGCACAGGCCATTGTTGCTGACCAAGACATCCGGTAGACCATGGGCGGCGAACATTGCCCGTAGACTTTCTACTGTGGCAGAGGATGTGCTTGAATTGAGAATGTCACACTCAATCCATTTGGAGTAGGCGTCTACTACAACCAAAAACATTTTTCCCATGAAAGGACCTGCGTAGTCCACATGGATGCGAGACCATGGATTGGCGGGCCAGGACCTGGGGCTAAGGAGGGCTTCCCTGGGTGTGTTGCCCAGCTGAGCACACGTATTGCATCTGCGAACACAAAGTTCCAAGTCTGCATCTATCCCTGGCCACCAAACATGTGACCTGGAAATTGCCTTCACCATGACAATGCCCGGGTGCTCATTGTGAAGTTCTCTGATAAACACCTCTCTGCCCATATGCGGCATTACTACTCAGTTTCCCCACAATAGACAATCGGCCTGAATCGAGAGTTCATCCCATGAAACGGTTTAAATTCCTCAGGGCATGCCCCGTACGTGACTGCCCAGTCCCCATTCAGGACACATTTCTTAACTAAAGACAGTAGCGGATCTTTATTTGTCCAGACTTTAATCTGACAGGTGAGCCTTCGCTTTCGAAAGCTTCAACGGCCATGACCATCTCAGCATCATGCTCCGTTCCCCCTCAGTGGTGGCTAGTGGGAGCCTGCTGAGTGCATCGGCGCAGTTTTCAGTGCCCGGTCTGTGCCGAATTATGTAGTCATAGGCGGCTAACGTGAGTGCCCACCTCTGTATGCGGGCCGATGCATTCGCATTTATGGCCTTGTTGTCGGCCAAAAGGGATATTAGGGGTTTGTGATCTGTCTCCAGCTCAAATTTCCTGCCAAACAGGTACTGGTGCATTTTTT
Source organism: Pristiophorus japonicus (assembly GCF_044704955.1). Classification (NCBI taxonomy): domain Eukaryota; kingdom Metazoa; phylum Chordata; class Chondrichthyes; family Pristiophoridae; genus Pristiophorus; species Pristiophorus japonicus. The sequence continues at coordinate 87,759,306 of NC_091989.1, read as the reverse complement.
TTTACTGCATATACACATGCTAGTGCTTCCTTTTCTACCATCCCGTGGCCCCTTTCTGCCTGGGACAGACTTCTGGAGGCATAAGCTACCGTCTGTAACTGACCATTGGCCTTCACATGCTGCAACACACTCCCGACCCCATAGGACAACGCATTGCACGTTAAAACAAGTTTCTTACATGGGTCATATAATGTTCATAGTTTGTTAGAGCACGCAATTTGTTATGCTCCATCAAAAGCCCTTTCCTGGCTCTCCCCCCAGACCCAATCGCGACCTTTGCGTAGGAGCACGTGTAGCGGCTCTAACAGCGTGCTCAATTTGGGAAGAAAGTTACCAAAATAGTTCAGGTGCCCCAGGAACGAACGCAGCTCCATCATGTTACGGTGTCTGTGTGCTCTCTGGATCGCTTCTGTTTTGGACGCAGTAGGTCTGATCCCGTCTGCTGCTACCCTCCTTCCCAGGAATTCTACCTCTGGAGCTAAGAAGATGCACTTTGCCTTTTTCAGTCGCAGCCCTACCCGGTCCAGTCTGCATAGCACCTCCTCCAGGTTGTGGAGGTGTTCTTCAGTAGCGCGACCCGTGATGAGAATGTCATCTTGAAAAATCACCGTCCTTGGAATCAATTTCAGGAGGCTTTTCATATTTCGCTGAAAGATTGCGGCGGCCGAACGAATCCCGAACGGACATCTGTTATACTCAAAACAACCCCTTGTGTGTCGTGATGGTGGTCAACTTCTTCGACTCAGTCGCCAGCTCCGGGGTCATGTAAGCTGAGGTCAGGTCCAATTTTGAAAAAAGTTGGCCACCGGATAGGGTCGCAAATAAGGTCCTCCGCTCTCGTTAGCGGGTACTGGTCTTGGAGTGACACCCGATTGATGATGGCCTTGTAATTGCCACATATCCTGACCGACCCATCCGCCTTCAGCACCGGTACGATCGGGCTTGCCCAGTCACTGAATTCAACTGGCGAGATAATGCCTTCCCTCAGCAGGTAGTCCAATTCGCATTCTATCTTTTCCCGCATCACGTACGGCACCGCTCTGGCCTTGTGGTGTACTGGCCTGGAGTCCGGGTTTATGTGAATCACTACCTTGGCCCCCATGAAAGTGCCGATTCCGGGTTGAAATAATGAGTCAAATTTGTCCAGAACCTGTGAGCATGATACCCGCTCCACAGAAGAAATTGCATTGACATCGCCCCATTTCCAGTTCATGACAGCAAGCCAACTGCTCCCCAGTAGTGCGGGACCGTCCCCCGGGACAATCCAGACTGGCAACCTCTTCTCTGAATCTTTGTGGGTCATGACTATCGTGGCGCTGCCTAGCACCGGAATGATCTCCTTTGTATATGTCCATAGCTGTACGTCAATCGGCAATAATTTTAGCCTCCTGGCCTTGGACACCCACAACCTTTCGAACAGTTTGATACTCATCCGGGAATGGCTGGCCCCCGTGTCTAGCTCCATTAATACTGGGATGCCATTGAGGAGCACTTTCATCATTATCGGTGGCGTCATGGTATATGAACTGTATATGTGCTCCACATGAACTCGCTGAACTTTAGCTTCCAGCGATTTCCCCCAGTATTCATTTGGCCTTGTCGGGCTTACATCGGGCCCGTCCTCCTCGTACATCAACTTGGCTGCAGGCTTCCTGCACATACACGCCAAGTGACCGCTGACGTTGCAGTTTCTGCAGGTATATTGCTGATACCTGCAAGCTCTGGCTGGGTGTTTGCCTCCACATCTCCAGCATGAGCTGGAGGCCCCGTTGTTGGAAACAAAATATCCATTACCAGTCGATCGTCTCTGTAACTGTCCTTAAGCGCATCATTAACACGTGTTGATGGTCTCATTACTGCCGTATTGTCCATTGCGATGGCATGAATCGCCGTTCAGCTAGCCATTGTCTCTGTTGAATTCCCCCTTTGGGTTCGACTACATGCTGGGGCATGTCCGATTGTCCTTGTCTGCTGAGAGAACTGTGTGCCACGTTAACAATGTTGACTCCCTGGTCGTTTGCTGCATTTGAGCCAGGATTTTTGTCATACATCATTCTAGTCTCTTCCTTCCCTGAGATAAATGTCTGGGCTATCAGAGCCGCCACTTCCAAGATCAAGTCTTTGGTCTCAATCAGTTTCCTGAAAACCCCAGCGTGCCCAATGCCCTCAATAAAAAAAGTCTCGCAGCATCGCCATGCATCTGGGAACTTACATAGGCTCGCCAGTCGGTGGAGGTCTGCCACGAAGTCTGGAACGCTTTGCCTTTCTTGCCGCCGGTGCATGTAAAACCGGTGTCTCGCCATGTGCATGCTGCTCGCCAGTTTAAGGTATTCCCCGATCAACTTACTGAGCTCTTCGAACGTCTTGTCCGCAGGCTTTTCCTGCGCTAGAAAGTCCTTCATCAGGGAATATGTTCTGGATCCACAAACTGTCAGGAGATGAGCCCTGTGTTTGTCGGCCGAATCCTGTCCCTACCATTCCTTAGTAACAAAACTTTGCTGTAGTCTCTCAATAAAGTCGTCCCAATCATCACCAACACAGTACCTCTCTTCTGTGCTGCTAGTGCCATGCTCGCGTGGTTTAAATCCCAGTTTCTCGTCGCCAATGATATGTCCTTCCTATACAGTATAAATGCACACGAGGCCCATACTTGAGAGAAGGTCACTCTGTGACCAGTTACCTTTATTCCTTAGTACTCAAGTGATGAAGGTGGGTGGAGCTTCCCCTTTTATACCTGAAAGTCCAGGTTAGGAGTGTCTCCCACAAGTTCACCCCCTTTTGGTCAATGTTCTCAAGGTGTACAACTTAGGTCAGCTTATATATGGGTTACAATGATCGTTGAATACATGACAGTCTCCCCTCTCTCGCTCTCTTTCTCTTAAACTCTCTTTCTGTGTCTCTGTGTCCTCTCTCGCATTGCGCCGACTTTGTGCGCTGGAAACGGTGCCGAAAATCTTACTCACGATTCTGGCCGCTCTGCTGTATGTCCCAGGTCCTGGCACGACTCTCCTCATTCCAAAAAAAACGGAGCAACTCCAGGGGACGTTTCTAACCGCTTCCCCACCACTGAGGTTAAACTGACTGGCCTGTAGTTGCTGGGTTTACCCTCAAACCCTTTATTCCACACTGGATCCAGCCCTGCTTTGGTCCTCACTGGGCTGGAAACACACCGATCAAGAAAGTTCAAGAAAGAATATTAAAGATTATGGGCTGATCTAATTGACGTGTTGAAGATAATGAAAGTATCTGATAGGATAGATAGAGAGAAACTATTTCCTCTGGCGGTGTAGTCCAGCACAAAGGGGGCATAACTTTTAAACTTAGAGTTAGGCCGTGATGTCAGGAAGCATTTCTTCACACACAGGGTCATGGAAATCTTAAATTCTGTCCCCCAAAAAGCGAGATGAATTGAAAATGTTGAAACTGAGATTGATCGATTGTTGTTAGGCCAGGATATTGAGGGATATGGAACCAGGTCAGGTAAATGTGGTTAAGATACAAATCAGCCATGATCTCACTGAATGGCAGAACAGGCTCAGGGGTGCTGAGTGGCCTACTCCTGCTCCTATGTTCTCTCTGTGTATCTCTCTGTCTTTCTGTACATCTGTCTGTCTCTGGGTGAGAATTTGCACTGGTTCACTGCCCGGTTTCTCGACGGTATTCGCCATTTTGGCCAAGAACCGGATCGGCGAAGAATTCCCCAGCCGAGGCACACCGGCGGTTTTGAAGTCCCGCTGGGGAGCGGACCGCCGGTGCGCACCGTGCACAGATCACCCTGGCGCAATCTTTGGCCGAGCGGGGACCCACCCTCGAGGATCAGTGGAGCTGGGTGGCCGGTCTGCAAGAAAAAGCTAAGTGATTGGTTTTTTACTATTTATTTTCAAAATCTCTTGGGGTGTGTTGAACATGTTTTTTTGATTTTTTTTTTAGTTAGGATTTTTGAAAAATTACTTTTATTCCTTTACTCATGTGAGGCCCAACCTGCAGCCTCGGAGTAAATTTTTATAGATTTTTAAATGTATTGGCCATTTTGTTTAGGCATCACCCAATCTAGCTGAAATTGCACGTTTTCGCCTAGATTGGGGGTGCAAGGCCCATATTTTTTGCTGGGCGGATTTAAAAAAAAAAATTTCGGGAATTTTAGCGTTTTTTTGGGCGGCAATCGGGCGCTGGCGGGCTTTGGGGAAATTCTAGCCCCAAGTCTCTCTCGCTCTGCCTGTGTACCTTTTCATCAATGCCACTTTCTGCTTCACATTTTCATAATCTTTACATTTTCTAAGTATCATCAACATGTCCAGG